>NC_080411.1:26904375-27511250 GCF_030265065.1 Corythoichthys intestinalis
GCTGATGAGCTGATCATTTGATTCAGGTGTGTTAAAGGAGGGAGACACGGAAATCAAGCTGGATAGGGGCTCTCGAGGACCGGGATTGGGCACCCATGGCTTACAGGTAATGATGGTGAGATGAAGCCTCGTCAGGCATTGAACCACTTGAGTCTATTGGTTCGAGAGAGGGTTCATTTCTCGAAGCTTCATGAGAGCATGGTACCACCTACTCGTTAAAGACACACTTGGTAACTTTTCAGTTTTGTTTGATTTTAGCGACGCCGGTGGACAAAAGCGATTGCCTGGCACGGCCAGACTGTTCTCCCTGTATTTTTCAGACACTGAGAGAAAAGTCTGGGAACCAGCCCATTAACGGCCTCTCGAGCAGGTACAAAATCAATCGACAAATCAGATTCGTTTATTTGCGTGACGTGTTCTTAACGAGCAACGTCACTCTTGCGCGTCGCAAATCGTCTCCACAACAACACAGATGGTGAACGGGAGAGCCGAGAATATTTTCCAATCCACGGTAAAATCAGTTTTAAATTACCAAAAACACATCGACACGAGTCATTGACAACAGTCTGTCTCGTGCTAGCCATGTTGAATAAACTCCGCTCTCTTTGTATGTTTACTTCCGCGCGCAAGTCCCTCGTCCTGCCCTCGTCATTTTATTAACGTCACGTCTGCCCGTCGCTGATTGGTCCACTCCGCTGTCTGTTTGCTGTGGCTTGCTCCGCCCTGGAAATTGTATCCGCTGAATGGTGGCCAGACTCAATAGCTGAAACAGCGGTGAGTCTGGTGTACCAGGCAACAAAAGGGATACTGTTTTGCCTTAAGGTAGATTGCTTTTCGCATGAGGACCAGCACACACCTGCATAGTGTCGTAAAATCATGATGGTCGCCTGCAGATGGATTAAACATTTGTTTCCAGCGGATGTGTGAAGCATGAAACGTAGTAAGGTAAGGAATCCAGTTGTGGCTAAACATTAACATATGACGGTTAGCAGTCATGTGGCTAGTTCGGTTGGGGGTGGGGGGGTTGTCATGCCAGCAAATGAAAACCGGGCCAATGTTTATTCTGTATACCCTGGTAGACTCAGTTTATTTTTCCTCCTCAGACAGAACTTTTTGTTTCTGTTGCTCTGCCATCCATGCAGAATTCGCGCGAAAGTGTTAGCATCCACTTCATTTTTATAATGATTGTGGAAAGGGGCAAGTGACGCATGCTGTAAAGTAGTCAGCACATTTGTAGTTTTTTTGTTTGGCAGGGTTCCTGCCCGCAAACAGTTTGCTGAAGACATATCAACAAAGCACGTGGATTACTGGAACCATGTGCTATGGTCTGAAGACATGTCAACAAAGCACATGGATTACTGGAACCATGTCCTATGGTCTGATGAGACGGGTGGGCTTTCATGTGTACCGTCTTCAGAAGAGGCTTCCTCCTGGGATGACAGCCATGCACACCAATTTGATGTAGAGTGCGACATATGGTCTGAGCACTAACAGGCTGACCTCCCACCTCTTCAATCTCTGCAGCAATGCTGATAGCACTCCTGTAACGAGTCACATGACATTTTGGAGGGAAAATGACAAGCAGTACTCAATTTGGACATTTATTTTCCCCTCAAAATATAGCCATTAATAACTAAACCCTGGCAACAAAAATGAGTAAGGGGTGTACTCACCCTCAAAATAACTCAAAATATAGCCATTAATAACTAAACCCTGGCAACAAAAATGAGTAAGGGGTGTACTCACTTTTGTTGCCAGGGTTTAGATATTAATGGCTATATTTTGAGTTATTTTGAGGGGAAAATAAATTTACTCCATTATATAAGCTGCACAGAGACTACATACTTTTCATTAGCCACGTTTACATGGAGCCAAATATTACAATTGCAATCGGTTTAGGTGTTCAAACCGAATAAATGTGTTCCATATAAACACCTCATTCGGAATGAACAGGCCCAAATCGAATGGAATTTCATTCCGTTTCACAGGGGTGGAATATTCCTTTTCCCAAACCGATTAGAAGTAAAATTATATCATGTAAACAGGGAAGCGGAATGGTGTCTGGTTGCGTTCTTTCTGCACATGCTCCGTACTAACGTGGTGACGTCACTTGGTGACGTAAGTAACGTCACTTGCAACATGGCTTCCAAGCACACGCACAGCGCACCTAATTGGAGTCCGGCGGAAAGTTTATATCCATGAATCCCTCCACCAGCCCACACAACTTTTTAAATGAACAGCGTGTCATTCTGAAGTTTTGTTTCCACTCGAAAAGTTAAAACAGCAGCTGATCTGACGATCGATCTCCATGTTTTGCAACGTGACGCTTTGTTTTGATTAATCTGCGCATGTCAGACGGCAGTTGTCAAACGTCCTTTCGGAATAAAGGCAGACACATGTAAACGCTGGATCGGAATAGATGAAGTGACATGTAAATAGCTGATCTGAAATTTCCATTCGGAATTATTTGAATCGGTATGAATAAAAGTCAGCATGTAAACGTGGCTACTGTTTCAAAGTGTCATTTTGTTTGTGTTGTCCCATGAAAAGATATACTTAAATATCTGCAGAAATGTGAGGGGTGTACTCACTTTTGTGATACACTGTATGTATATACCAGTGCTTCTCAATTATTTTCTGTTACGCCCCCCCAAGGAAGACGTAAATGTTTCGCGCCCCCCCAACTCTCTGCCGCCACTGTAAATAGTATCATTCGTCTATATTACTATTATAAGTACGCCTCAGCCTAACATTGTGTCCTTTTTTTTCTATTAAAGAAAAAAAGTAACATAGATCAATTTATAATAAAGTATAACTTTTTTAACATTGTGTTGCTTGTAACAGAAAAGACTTAACGCGCATCAATTTGCCTGAAGTTAAAAAAAAAAAAAAAAAAAAAAAAAAAAAAAAAGTCACATCCAAACTGTAAAAATACACTCAAGGTACATTTTTGACCATTTGATACTGAAAAATAAAATGTAATAAAATCAGTAAATAATAACAAATTCAAATTGATTAGAAACATTTACTCTTCAGGACAACATGCCAAAAAATTTGACCGAAAAAAAACAAAACTGAATAGAAGGGGGGAAAAAGGTCTTTGGACAGAAGGAAAGTTTTTATTTTCGCTGATTCACCACAGTGCTCACTGGTTTACTGATATAACACTGACAAAGCAGGACGATTGTGACAATTGGCAATATTCGGCACGTTTTCGCTGAAAAACAATCAAGCGGTTTATCAATGAGATTGAGGTCTAATGTCTTTAAGTGGCGTCTTGACTGATTTGGCTTCTCCGCTATAATCATTTTTAGACTCAGTAAACAGTGGTCTTTCCTCATTTCCCACTATATTAAAAGTCAAAGGCAAACGGCCCGAAAAAAGCGCATTCTCGGCGGCCGAGGGAGAACCGTAGGTGAGGGCGGTGGTCGTGACGATCCCAAGCCGAAAACGGCACTTCTCGGCCGGACACGTGAGAACCGAAGAAGACAGTGGCTCTCTGCATGAGTCTCTTCCGTGTGCTCTTGCTTACTTCAAAAATACTGCACGCACTTTGAAAATGAGAGCGCCACTGCCACCCACGGAGTGGATGTGCAAGTACACTTTATTCTAGTACGGCAAAAAAAAAAAAAAAAAAAGCATGTTCCCCGAGGTCACTCGCGCCCCTCGTGGCATCGCTCTGCGCCCCCCTGGGGGGGCGCGCCCCACCATTTGAGAAGTACTGGTATATACAGTGATCCCTCACTTATTGCTGTTAACTGGGACCGTAACCAACCGTGTAAAGTGGAAAAAACGCGAAGTAGTGTCACGCCCGCCCCATTTTTAACATACATTTTTTGGTGTATATATAATATCGATAAAGGTATGTAAAACCCTATAAATTAATTTTTTTCATTATAACATTATACTTTGAAAGATGTAAATAAAATCCTAATCATATAAATACATAAAATCATGTATAATATAAATAATGCAAACTGTACATTCATTCTCTCTCCCATGATACGTGTGTGGCAATGCGTGTGTAAGTGTACATAACTATGTTTTTAGAACTCTTTTATTCTCATAATGAGATACTTATAACAAGATTGAAAAATCTGTGATGAACTGTGAGTGCGAAAGTTGAGTCATGAAGTAGCAAGGGATCAATGTAATTAAATAGTGTGTAGTTTGTGCGTCTGAAAATTATTCCCCAATTGGTATTCTCATAATATGGCTGGTTTGTTCTAATGTTTTTTTTGGCATGAACGTAATCAGGCAGAGGACAGTAAAAGCACTTGTGTAACTGGAACATTGATGTACAGGATGGGGGGGTCATTCATTTTTATTCAAATACAACAGTTTTTCCACACAGGGGAAGGCATCTTTCTTGCTAGCTCCATCCTATTAATTACTGTAACCTACTCTCCTCACTCTTAAACCTTTCTCTCTCCCCAACTCTCCAAACGACCTCCAACCTATCCAAATTCTCACCTGATCGCAACTCTCCTTCAAACTCCCACATTTTGGAAGTAGCTTGAGGTGTTTAAATACTGTAGCGAGCTGTCAAACTGCACGGCAGAATCCAAACCAGTTCATGAAGCAATCACATGGTACAGCTGGGCAGCGAGGCTTTGGAAGTTATCATTTTCGGAACCTCCCCTAAATGAAGCGAGCCTTTGTCCGCACTTGGCTGAAACGTCCCTTCATTACTCGACACATACTTTGAAGGCTCGGCACACCTATTTACATCAATACTTACAGGTTAGCCAAATGTTCCCACATGTCTGATTGTCTTTCATCTCATCCATCAGTTTTACTTTGCTGGTTCTGCGGTAACAATGTACGGTAGTAGCAATGAAGTCGGACTGAGGTTGAAGGTGCTGTGTTTATTGACACATGGCAAACAAATCCAAGAAGCAAACATGCCATGACTACCAGATCCTTTTGTCCCACTCTATCTTGCACATATGACAATAACATTTGGGTGCTACTAATGTCATGCAGATTGATTTATAAATTATTGGGTTGCCTGTTTGCACAAAGCAGGAGGACAAAATATATGACACCTAACTGACACTATGACAGATGTGTCAGTCACATCACGGCCTACTTCCATATCCATCTTTTTCTAATTAGCCCACCACCTCATCCTCTTTCTTCTGTTGTTAAAAACAAAATTGTTTGGTTCAGAAGTTTTGTTAATGAGGTTTCAGCGAACCCCATCCAAAATTCATTTATTAAGTCCATTCATCCGTCCATCCATTTGTAACTGCTTAACCTGTTCAGGGTCATGGTTGAGCTATCTTAGAGGTCCACCAGAGAATCACAGTGCATATTGAAAATAAACCATTACCATTTATACATGTTTTTTTGTTGTTGTTTTTGACCTGTCAGTCATGTGTTCATATACCTTTATGTAGAGTCTTATTTTCAAAAGTACTTTACTCATGAAAATAGGTTCGAACAAAATGTGGTGAATTCTAACTTATATATCCAATCCAGATATGAATATCCGACATAAAAGCTAAAATGCGTACTTCTTAGAGAGGATTGCTTTGCATACTCTGTCACTCACTGTATACTTGCTTATTTTAACCCAAGCAAAGCAACTGGTGAAATGTATTGGTGTTTTTCCTCTGGGTCCCCCCCAAAAATTCATTTAACCCTGAAGTTATGCGATAGCTTCCTTTTCCATTAGCCCACTCTAACACTACATCTACACCACGTTTTAACCAAGACTAGTACATGACTCATATCCTTTCCTATGTATTGAAGACTACTAATGTGCGGCATGATGGTGTCGAAATGCACTAATGCACTGGTGTATGTGTAGTATTTTTGCTGATTACTTGAGTAGTATTAAAATCAAAATTTCCCTTATTTTATAATAATTTGTCCATTCTGGTTGCAACCTTTAAAAAAAAAAAAAAAAAATGAAAAATTGAAAATATCTTTACAGCATTATCCAGGATTCAGCATGCCAATAATAGATAAAACTCTTCCCTCATCCTACCCCCTTTTCCCCCTGGTAGGGTGGGTGGCTGTTCATTTCAAGCTCAGGTCCTCTACTAGAGGCCTGGGAGCTTGATGGTCCTGCAGTGTCTTTGCTGTGCTCTTCTGGACGGAGATGTCTAAGGTTTCTTCAGGTATCTGCTGGAGCCACTTCTCCAGTGTGGGGGACATGGCCCACCAAGCACCACTGTTGTTTTCACCTTCCAGGGTCTCTCCAGTGCCTCCTTGAGCCCTTGGTATTTCTCTAGTTTCTTGTGTTCCTTTTTCCTGATATTGCCATCATTGGGGATTGCTACATCTATAACAACGGCTGTGCTCTGCTGCTTACCCATGACCATGATATCTGTCTGTATCCCGAGGTCCCATAGGATCTTAGCCCTCTCATTTTCCACCACCATGGGAGGTGTTTCCCATTGCGATCTAGGTGTTTCTGCACACTATACCGGCTACTTGGTTATGGCGCTTCATGTAATTTCCTGCCAGTATCTTACACCTTGCTGTTATGTGTTGGACTGTTTTAGGGGCCTCTTTGCACAGCCTGCACCTGGGATCCTGCCTGGTGTGGTATATCTGTGCCTGGAAAGGAGCAGGCCTTGAATACCACAGCAATACAGGCCCTGATATACAGCATGTACGTGTATATGTATGTATTAGGGCTGTCAAATTTAACCCGTTAACGGGCGGTAACTATTTTTTAAAATTAATCACGTTAAAATATTTAACGCATTTAACGCATGCGCGGAATGACCCGTTCATGCATTGCCTCAAACAGATTACAATGACGCACTTGAGAGCTAAGAGGCAGAGAAAGGTGTCTTGTTTTGTGGTTTTTCTTAAAAAAGGTATACCACACGCGACGTGCTGGTACTTTGTTTCTTTATTAGCACATACAGATCCAACATTAACACAGCTTACGGCTCTCGGCAGGCCGTAACTCTAACTCACTCCTGCATCATGTGAGTAAACAGCATTGGCGCGGCGTGCCCTTCAAGGTACCTCGAATAATTCTATATCAGAGCATTACAAAAGGCGAGTGGACACAGGCGTTCATTGGACTGTGCCGTTTATTGGCATAAGCTTCGGCAACTCCTTCACAACAAACATAAGTATCATTTATGAAAGCACAACAAAAATAATATCTCTCAAAAAAAATAATGTTCACAAAGAAAAATAATTCAATCTGTATTAATGAGGCCCTATTCTCACACAGTTAAACAACAGTGCAAAGAGAACTGGCATTCCCAATCAAAATGGCTATGCAACATACACATAAAACTTACTCAGACTTTGGTCAAACACTATTCAAACATTTCGTTTAGTTCAACAAATACACTGGATGGCAATATTTATTCACAATATACAAACTATCAGAGGTCAAGTACGTTGTGAAGCCAGCACTCAAATGACGTGAATTACAATGGATGGACCAGTAAACAGAAAACTACGGTGTCAGTCAAGGGACAAAACACACTATTTGGCTTGATTTCTAAGTTAATTTAAAACTCACCATTAACACCTTGTGGTGTATTTAGTGTATCTAGTTTATTTTTTGATTGAAAATTTTACAAATTTTTTTAAAAACGAAAATATTAAGAGGAGTTTTAAAATAAAATTAGTATAACTTGTACTAACATTTATTTTTTAAGAACTACAAGTCTTTCTTGTGGATCCCTTTGGCAGAAAGAATGTTAATAATGTTAATGCCATCTTGGGGATATTTTGTTATAATAAACAAATATAGTACTTATGTACAGTATGTTGAGTGTGTATATCAGTCTTATGTCTTATCTTTCCATTCCAACAATAATATACAGAAAAATATGGGATATTTTGGAGATGGTTTGAATTGCGATTAATTAGGATTAATTAATTTTTAAGCTCTGATTAACTCGATTAATACAATTTAATCATTTGACAGCCCTAATATATATATATATATATATATATATATATATATATATATATATATATATATATATATATATATTTAATCAGACTCAATAGCAGACGCAGACAAGGGAAAGTTTAAAGACAAAACCCCACCGTGAGCCCATGGTGTGTTCAGGGTGGCAATGCAAGAGGCAGGGAAGGCTGTGGAAGCGATGAAAAGACAAAGGTAAAGCACAAGCAAAAATACAACAACTATGCTGAACTTATAAATGTCACAAACTCAAGCCGAGCAGCCAAAATACCGAGTATCGGTTGTAACACTGGGTGGAGGTCAGTGCATTGCAGTCCTCAAAAGCATCCTTGATCATCAAAGGAATCCAGATGTGCAGGTGTGGGAGTGTGTAGTGAGGGAAGGTGAGTGCTGCAGAAAGAGACGTTGGATTGGTTCATCTAGAGCAGATTGATATTGACATTCTTTTAGTTGAATGAACCAAGGACTTCTTAGGCCATTGTGAGGCAGCCATGTTAACCACTAACCAACTGCCTTTAAATAATATTGCAAATAAAAAAAGAGTATACAAATGGTGATGCCTTAGTGTGGCCTGATACTGCACACTTCGGCTTTTAAACGACTACCCTCAGAATTGGAGGACTGTATGGTGGGGGGCAATATTTGGGCGGGACTCTCTTCTCGGGTTAGTGTTCAAAGAGGCAATCTGAACCTTGCCTCCCATAGCGATCAGGGCTGTCTAGATCGCTTTCAAAAATGTGGATGCTTCCTTAAGAACAGTACAGAGGGCAACCAAAAGAAAGAGAGATGCAATTTGGGGTGTAAATTTGGGCATTGTCGATGCTGACACTAGCCACGTTTACATGCTGACTTTTATTCATACCGATTCAAATAATTCCGAATGGAAATATCAGATCAGCTGTTTACATGTCACTTCATCTATTCCGATCCAGCGTTTACATGTGTCTGCCTTTATTCCGAAAGGACGTTTGACAACTGCCAAGTGACGTCACCACGGAGCATGTGCAGAAAGAACGCAACCACACACCATTCCGCTTCCCTGTTTACATGATATAATTTTACTTCTAATCTGTTTGGGAAAAGGAATATTCCACCCCTGTGAAACAGAATGAAATTCCATTCGGTTTGGGCCTGTTCATTCCGAATGAGGTGTTTATATGGAACACATTTATTCGGTTTGAACATCTAAACCGATTGCAATTGGAATATTTGGCTCCATGTAAACGTGGCTACTGTTCTGCTTTTGTCAATCTCCTCGACTTCGGCCAGACTCAATCTTATTATAATAATATAGTGTGCAGTTTTTTTTTTTTTTTTAATCCTGTACTTTTTGCATTTTTAGATTATTTTGTAAAATTAATCTGAAACAATTATCCTGTAGTGTGTAATAACAGATTTCAATGCCTTGATTTTCTTTTAGTGTAACGCCACCCTTATTTAAGGCGTTGTATAAAAGTTTTATTGTAATGTATTCGAATTTCCCGATTCCATTTTATTTTTCTGTGCCTTATTTAGTACCATTCTACTAACATGTTTCTATACAACCTTGAGAATCTATCCGGATTAAGTCCAATTTATTTTATTTTATATATTTTACCCAAATCCATTCAGGCCAAAGTTTGCTAAAAATTTAACACTTCCTAGTTGGCTATTGTCAAGAATATTGTCAAGGTTGCCGCAACTCACTTGTCACACATACTGCCCTTACTTGGCATAAATGTCACAACAGTAAATGATAGAGTGAGAAGGTGTACAATGTTGCCAGAAGTTCTGGCTGGCTCAAACCAGCTAGTAATCTACCCGCCCATCTTTCCATCCATCTATCAGGGATATTGATAATCCTTCTTGTCAGGACAGCTGAATGAGGCATGGTAACATTTGACCTTTGAACCTGATTACCTGACTAGACCTCTGCAGGCTCAAAGCACCCATCAGCGAGGGTGTCAGTCTCTCAATAAATCACTTGGCAACGAAGTTGGGATTGAAGAAGCATTTAGCACTTTTAGCATCACTGAGCCACAACACCAGTTAGTTCTCATTTCATAAACCTGATAATCAGAACACATAAAGAATAATAAATGGATACTTTTAATTCTTCCCAAGGATAAATTACACTCAAATTATTTCATTTCATACATAATATATAGCTTTAATAAGTTATTACACTTCTTTACCCTCATTAAGTTTTACAGGTCTAAAAATAATATGCACACTATTGAAACCCTTTAAGGCAACTTTGAAATTGGGCTAAACGGTTTAATTTGATTTTTATATTCGTATCAAAGTTACTGTATGGTCCGCTTTACTGTGAGAGCCTCCAGGATCATTGCTAATCTATGCCTCCCATCCAACTGCAGGTTTACAAATTTATAATAATCTGTCGCATTTGCATCCTGATATTAAACTGCTTGCTGCCCTTTGTATCCATCTAAACATCAGATCAGAAGCAGCTCAAATGATCAACCTTACAGTTCCAAAGTCTAATTTTCATCCTATAGATCAGTGATTTTTTTCTAATGTTGGGTTACGAAAAAGTACATAGAAAAACAAGTCACTTCTTGCATTCACTATTTCAAATACATTACAAATAATACATGATGAAAAAGTTTCTACAGTGCCGTAAAATAAAGTGCCACTAAATAAATGTTCCACTTGCTGTTTTTTTTGCATACGTTTTGACATTTTTTGGAAAAGAGAGATTAGGTAAGAGTTTGAAGTACAAAAAATAAAAAATAAATAAAATAAAAAACTCCCTCAAACAATTGACATTAAGTGCTGGTTTTGACATATAGTCAAAATTCAGTTTGTACCCGGCTTTAAACAGGTTAATTTTGATGGCGAAATTAGCTGATTTGGAGTGGGACTGTGTGGGAGAAGCAGATAAGTCTGCTTCTGGACATTGCCTCAAACCTTGACATCTTTCATAAGTTTATAAACATGCTGACGTACTGTAGATAACATGTTTTTGTCTGAAATGACATGTTGGTGTCTCATGTTCTGCAACATCGTGACATGATGATATGACCTATTAGACACAATATGTTCAAATTCATACGTAAAAGGAGAGCCTTAGGCAAGGAATGGGGAGGGAGAACTTTGCACAATGTACGTGGCTTGTCTGTCCAGCTTGGCATGCCTTTTGTACGGTCTGTTAATCTCTCAGAGAATCCATGAAATTTTTCATTTTAAATCCCGCTTCCCAAATGCTATCTAGAATAACTATCGCAAGAGGTATTGTAAACCTCAATACCTTAGTGTTGTAAACACCAAATGAATCATATATAAAAATGATGCCATTCATCTTTAAACTGGGCTAATCAAGCTTTTGATATCTTTATTACCTATTGTTGGTGAATATATAGCAGAAAATCAGAAAAGTAAAGGTTTATTTTTCAAGAATTTTCAAGCCCAAATGTCCTCAAATTCTGTAATGACCCAAAAATAGTATAGTTGATGGAGGAAACTGATTTGTCGGTCATATGACCTCATTCCTTCAGCTAATCTAAGTTTGTAACAAACACACTGAACTGAAAAGGAATAATAATGACGTACACTTTTTAAAAAATGGTAATCTAAAATCCTTTGACTGGCCTCCAAATCCCATAACATCAAATAGGATCATCGTATCCTAAATGTAGGCCACTAGACTGACCGTGTTTTATTTCTTTATTTTATTTTTTTACATTTTCAATCCATAGCAGAGACAAGCTAAGTGTGTTTCACTGTCACACCCATAGGTGTCATCATCCCAATGGACGGCTTTGATTTTCATAAACCACAAATGTGAGGCTCTTATGCCAACGGGGCACATACACTCACACATGCGGCCCCACCAGATGCTTGCACATAGAGTTCCTTGTCATTAAAATATCCATGTGTTTGTTTTTTTCTTGGAAGATATGGCTTGTTTATGGTTTAGTTCTGGCATCTGTTATTATAAATAGGCCCTCTTTGCCAGTTTTCAGGCGATATGTCTGAAGATTTACATTGGAAATTGTCCAGAATTGTTACTGTACAGTATGAATTTAGTTTTCCAGTGTTTCCCAATCTTTATTGAACGAAGGTACATACAGAAAGATTGTAGGGTGCACCACCAAACACAAAACCGTCACCCAAAGTTAGAGGTGGGGAAAAGTAATATCTACTTAAGTCCATACAGCTATTTTCATCATCCGAGGTCAGGTTGCTTACTATTAACAACTGCTAAATTGTTGATCTGTGTGAACTGTCGTTCTGTTTCTGACATGTTACGAGCATTGTTATACAAAACCAAATATTCCTAGTACAGCCAGCACTGACAAAATATACAGTATGATTAATGCATACTTATAAAGATATTGAATCTTGTGCCCTTCACTGACGTGGAAGACTGACTGCATTTGAAGAGTGTCCACGGCCTGAGATATCACTCATAAACTGTGTAGCTAGTTAAACACTCCTCATAAAGACCAACCACCCAAAATATTTTGCCAAAGACGGCAATCAAAAACGCAAGCAGCGTGAAAGAGGAGTTTGATCCGTGAAATTTAAAAAGGCAATTGTGAACAAAAGTAACTTAAATATTTTCATAAAAAGGTTTGTTTCTTTAAATATGTAATAATCGTATTCCATTTCACTGTACAGTGTTACCTCTACATACAAATTTAATTCGTTCCAGGACCTAGTTTGTAAGTCGAAATGGGGGTATGTCGAGCGGGATTTTCCTGTAAGAATACATTATAATTTGATTAATTAATTTCACAGCCCAAAAACCTATGCTAAATCCCTCATAAATGCTTCAGGCACAATTAAAAATAGCAAATACACATGGCAAAACAAATGAATTATAAATAGAAATCGGAATAGTAATAATATAATAATAATATAATAATGTAACAAATCAAATTTTAATGTTGCGGTTGTGTTTTGCATGCTTTGTCTGAACACACCGTGTGACTGATGAGAGAATGACAGAGGTGCTAAAGAGTGGGAAGTTTTTACTTTCTCTTTTCGTGTTGTTGTTTGCGTCGGCTATTAAGAACAGTAGCCGTGTTGTGTTGCAAAAGTTCTGAAATAAATGATTAAAAACCTGACGAAGCTGGCGACCTTAAAAATTTAAAAAGGAATGATTTTATTGTCACTTTATAGAGACTGGAGAATGGAGGTCGGAGGAGAGAGCAGGTGGTGGAGGATACATATGCTTGAGAACCATCTAGATCAGGGGTCCCCAACCTTTTTTGCACCACGGACCGGTGTGATTTGGGTCTTTTTTTCACGGACCGGTGTCCTGTCAAATTTTGCACCCTTATAAAGTTTTGCTCCCAAAGCTTTTGTGGTGGTGAAAAAAGCCCTCTTTTATATTCAGTTGGACTCTCAATGTTATCCAATGGTGCTAAAAAACTATTTACATCATAAACATACATGTGCAACACGGAAATGGCGTAAATTAATGCTTAACGACACGGTGGAGTCGTTAAGTGACAGGGCTACGTGCAGTTGTTGTGTGCACCTAACATGGCAAACGTAAGTTAATATTCCTTTCTTTAAAGACAGTTTGTAGTGTGCACTTTGGAATCGCTGCATTCGCGGTCCTTTTTAACGTTACGCGCATGCCAACTTTGTCAGAACACCGGCAATGCGCGCCAGAAAAATACAGCAAATATAAAATAGCATTTATTTTTAGCCCCGTCGTGTTAAGTGCAGGGAAAAATACAACTCACCCGCTGAATCAGTGGGAGGCCTGAGTTTGTTTCCTTGAGACAAGATGGTCCCGAGATGGGAGAGTGAGAGAAGCTACTATCACAAGTACATGATGTTGGAAATTGTAGCACAGTTTTCAGCGCACTCGTAGCGATGTCAAGATATTCCAAAATGACTTTAATCCAGAACTTCGGTAGAGTTGTTGTCTCAAATGTACGTTTAAGGTCGCCGTGATTTGCGATCTCTACAAGCTGATATTCCTGTTGCACAGACGTGCTAATATCACTCGGTTTATTCACATACGGGTCACGAATTCACTCCTTCGCAGTTTGTGGGTCTTTAGGGATTGGGAAGTAGCATAAATTTTGTTTTCTTCGAGGTTGTAGGCAAATCTTCTGGCTCGTCAGGTTCCCTTTTCCCCGTAAAAAGTCTGTCCAAAGACTTTTGTTATTCAGTCATTCTAGTGTGGGGGCTAATTATTTCCTGGAAGAAATGTGATTGGCGACGACCTACGTCATAGGTTGTTATCGAGTCCAAGCGCGCATAGATATACAAAACGAGATTTAGTGCTAACAGCCCAATCAATGCATTTCTATGACGACCTCCAATCCTGTAGTTGTATATCTAGAGTAGACAGGGATATTGGTGTGTTAAGCGGCACAGGCCAAAGTCAATCGGCCAGAATGCAGTCGTTAATAAATTATTTATTAATTCTGCGCGGCCGGTACCGGTCCGCGGCCCCGTCGTTGGGGACCCCTGGTCTAGATCGTAGACATATTCCGGTCATATTGTCGAGCCAGTTCACTGACACGAACACTACGCTTATATTTTTCTTTTATTTCAATTTCAATGGTAAGCGTCAGCTTTTTCCTTTTTTCACCACCCATGTGACCCATGTTTATTTCTCTCACAAGAAAATCCGCCGTGCGTCCATCTTGCGGGAAAACAATGAAATAATGAAACAATGAAGTCAAATTTTACGTCTGATGTCAAAAGGACGTATGTCGAAGTACCACCGTATTCTCACTTTAGACTGACATTCAGAATGTCCACAGTTCAGTTCATCCTTTATCCTCAGTCAACATCTTACGCATGTAATGGTTTGTGTCTCATGTTAACCCTTTCCTTTCTCTATGAATTATTTACATTCCATTTTAGGTACACATTCGGATAAAAACTGTAATGGGTACGGAGGTTAACATCACAAACCCAAGAACCTCTCTATGAACTTGGGTCATTTGAAGTTATATTAAAGAGGTTATATTAAAGACCAAATGAGATAGTTAAAGCAACATGAAGGAGGGTAGACGAAAAAGTTTGGGCCATGCATGAGTGGAGGCGCTTTGTCTGGTGTGCCTGCTTCAGTCTGTCGGTTTTAATGTTGTCTACGGTTTTACCACATTGCTATGCACCAGCACTTTTAGCCCTGATAATGGCAAGGAAAACCTCAAACTCATTAATTGAATAAATGTGCTCTTTATCTCAGCATCTGCCTCTATCAACTGCTAGAAATACTCTCCGCCTACAACTACTAATTGACTCTGAGTGGTTCTAACACAAAGCGGGCACCGAACTAATTAATAGGACACATGTCCAGGCTTGTTCACTTGTCCTTACCACCATTGTATAAATATTTGAAATCATTATTATTTTCAACATTAAACAGATGGGAGTGAACGTAAAATCATCTAGGCAACCACATTAATAGACGTGCAATGCTCTCTTTGACGTGTAATTGCAAGCACTCTACTTAATGGCAGTTCCATCGCTCAGTGGAGTAAACCAAATCACTCACAAAAGTGTCATACTATTTTATTTATTTATTTATTTATATTTGTGCCTTTTATATTGGTCTTCATTCTCTTTTGCTAAAAGCATGTCCCAGCTTTCGGCTGCTTCAACCCCTACTAGGGACTGTACAAGTGTGACTTTACATTACCATGGTGACCGCTGCTGCTGTTGATGATGAACTTTCTTTCAGACACACACCATAACACAGAGAGAACATACATAGACAATTTTAAAACCAAACAAAAACAAACATTAATATAAATATAGATGCAAGTGGCTCAGCAGATAAGAAGTAAACCTAATAAAAATGCATCCAATCTGAGTGGGAATCCATAATGTCAGATATCTGCTGTAGAAGTACATGCAGATGTTATTGGCTTACCGTATTTTTCGGACGACAAGTCGCACTTGAGTATAAGTCACCCCAGCCATAAAATGCCCAAAGAAGAAATAAAAAAACATATATAAGTCGCATTTTGGGGGGAAATTTACTTGATAAAATCCAACACATAGAACAGATATGTCATCTTGAAAGGCAATTTAATATAAAAATACAATAGAGAACAACATGCTGAATAAGTGTACAGTGTATATACTTTCCTCACCATGACACTACGGCTCGGTCCTGGCTATACAGCGAGCTAAACTCCCGAATGACGATGCTGGACATCCATATAATTTGCTGAATCAATTCCGTGCTCGTTACCAAACCGGTTTGCATCAACGTAAATAAATGATAATTTGGTGCTATTACTGTAGAGATATTTTACAAGCATTAACAATGAATGTAGGTTCGCAGCCGTGTCTCTCTCTCTCGCCCACTCGCTCAGAGACGTTGCGTAGCTGTCCGTCGTCTTCTGGCGTGTGAGCGCTCTTCTCCGCGTAAACAAGTGTGAGTGCGCCCCTACGTGGGCGTGAAGGCGCCACAAACTAAAAGCATGTATTTCAATATAAAAAAAGTCAATTATACAATTGAACACACATTGCCCCAGGCAGAATGCGAATGTGGCCATAGTTATTAAGTTATTCAAATAACTATAGCATAAAGAACATGCTAACAAGTTTACCAAACCATCAGTGTCACTCCAAAACACCAAAATAACATGTGAAATGATATCATAATGTGTTAATTTCACACATAAGTCACTCCTGAGTATAAGTCGCACCCCCAGCCAAACTATGAAAAAAAAAAAAAACTGTGACTTATAGTCCGAAAAGTATGGTAATTACACTTTGTGCATTTCTTTTTTATGTTAAGTGTTAAGGCTCCGCGTTTTTCAGAATTTGGTGACTATGTTTGTGACTGCTACCACTGAACTTTAAAATTTACTGTAAACCTACATCCTGGTTATCAGAAACTGAGGCTGAAAACATGATTAAATGCTATTCAGCGCATCAAAGCATTTGACTGCGACACGATCCTGGTTTTAATTCATCTGGCTTGTTTAGAAAAAAGGAAATTCATCAGGCTAAATGTGTGTTTGAATTAGCCTCCCTGTGACCTAACAGTTGGAACAAAATCTGAACTTTTCCTTCAATACACCTTCATTGACATTGGCAGGACACAGTAATTTGACAAAATATGTGTATCCAAGCAATTAAAACAAGTTTCCATATCCCCCCTTTAGATATGCCTGTGAAAGAACATAGTTTGTGTATGAATGGGCTCTGACTAATTCTACAGCAGTTATCCCCTTCATCCATCTCTACCTTTGTTTGAGTCTGCCTGTGTTGCAGTAACCAAAAGTGGTTTCTTTGTGACAGAGCAGATACTGAAGCAATTGTTCTTACTTCCATTTATCTCTCGGAAAGGGCAGCTCAATGCAGTGGCCCCATTGTGTGCTTGTGTGCTAACTTTTTATCAGATATAGACATGGGTCGTGGTGTGTCTGTGGATGTTTGTGAGTGTTGAAGATATGTTTTTCTCTGTTCTTCAGTGTGGCTTTTGTGTAGCGATCTCCCTTCTTCTGGATTTTCTATATTATAACATTAACCTTACATTTCTGCTATTTGTGGGAATTTATTGTAGTTTGAAAATGAAATTTAAGATTTAGATGTAGGCCACCTAATTATCACTGACAGCGAAAATCTATCACAGGTCTTCAAGTAATGTGGATTTGGGGCATCTCCTTCATCCTCCAGACTATGAGACCTTGTCCTTTCCTTTAGGTTCGAAGTAGCATCTTTCACAGCAGCAGCAATCATGTTTTTAAGTACCGTAATTTTTGGACTATAAGCCGCTACTTTTGTCCTTCATTTTGAATCCTGCAGCTTTTAGTACAGTGCGGCTTATTTGTTGATTTATTTGGGTTAATAGGTAACAATTTGACAGCGTCGTCTTAAGACCGTCATAATTATGACATGACACTATCATGGCGGCAAATTATATCACTAACTCCATTTATTTCCAGCTCTGATGTTTTACATCCATTCGAAAGTTAGATAATTTGCTGGATAACACTAAATGACATCTGTCTTAATGAAACAAGTGGAACAGTAACTGAAGACATTATTAGCACAGAATATGAATTTTGATTATTATTTACATCTGTAGCGCTGCAATACATGCTAGGAGGCATATTGGACAACAACACTGTTGACAGCAGGTAGCAACAGAGGTTGACTGTCTCCCCCAAGGGAGCAGTGATGGCCAAATGAAGCCTCTTGAAGCAATGAAGCTTTGCAGCCAATTGGTTCAAAGCTTCATGGTGGTCTTATGATGGTCGTATGATGCCACTGTCAAATAAAGTGTTACCGGTTAGTATCTTATGGTGTAAATATCCCATAATACATTGGGGACAGCTGCGGTTTATAGTCCAGTGCAGCTTATCGATGAACAAATGTCATATTCGTGTCAAATTTGGTGATTTAAGAATTAAGAATTCATATGACATTGTCATGAATCCATTAATGAATGTACTCAAACTCCCCTAAAAGACAAACATAGACTTTGCGTTCCAATAAATCCATTACGAAGCTTTTGTATTCCCCGCTTAACTCCTTTGCTCCCAGAAACGTATAAATATGTTCTATTTTTAAATGCTTCATTGTCCCAAAAACGTATTTATACAGCTTTTGCGTTTTTTTTTATTTTTTTTAACAAGAATAATCTATAGCTCGCGATCTATCTGAGAAACAAAAAACAAACACATTTTAAAGCAATAAAACTGGCCACTGGAGGGCAGTAGCGCATTTTGTAAAGACCCGCAACCCAATTCAACAGCAATGAAAGGCCGGGAAGCACGGTCGGAGCGCTGGCGGCAGTATGTCAGGCGGCGGACGACCGAACAAAACAACCGAGAGGACGCCTGGAATGCCAGGCGCTGGACGACGCAGCAAAACGACTGAGACCACCGTGCAGCGGGCTCGCCAGGCAGACCCCGCAGAGATTCAAAAATAATCGATCTTTGTGAGACAGACAACAATGACAGAAACGTTTACACGGCAGACACGGCGACATCTCTGCGACAACAGGCGTCATCTCTCAATAGTCATGTGTAAACAAATTGTTACTTTGCTATCAAAAGCTCTATTTGTCTTGTTCATTATGATATTTTGTAAAAGGTGTTTGGGATGTAACGCAAAAAATAGCTGTGTTAAAGTCAAAAGTGTGTTTGAAATGTATGCGTTTACATAAAGCTCATTTTCTCCGTTTTTTCATCAGAAATTGGAAAATTGCTCAAACTAAGCTATTTTCTAATGCTGATTTCTAAAGAATGGTAAAAAATATGAACTTACTTTTTTTCTGCTGAAAGAAGAGAGTCTAATCTTTCTTTTGGTGGGTTTCATGTTTATATAGCAATAGAACAGAATTTTCTGTGGGCCTTGCAAAATCAGTCAAAATCCAGAAAAAACAGCCAGGAGTGAAGGGCCTTGCTCTGGTGAAAATGGCTGGGACTGAATGAGTTAAACAACATATGTGCAAGAACAATAACCGAAAAGGTCTTAATTCTAAAGCTGTTTTCTGTCTAAAGTGCTTAATAAAGCAAACGTGCGCAAGTCTTGCCTACCCTTTGGAAATGTTGGTATTTGTATTCTGGATACTTGGTCACTCTTTGACTTCATAAATAACTGTTTGTATTCCATTTCCTTTCTCATTGTGTACAGTACATTAATATTAATGTGCACTGGTATTTCATTCAGCATGTGAGAACCATGCCTGGCAGCAAGGTGACTTGTCGACTTACTATATGGGCAGCTGCCATGCAAGTCTGAGAGAACTGTCGCTTCTGACAAGCTCTTCTTGTGTGTAAATACTTATCCCACTGATGCAGGTTGTCATGGAATTAATCATACAACCTTGTGTGCTGATGCATGTGAAAAGAGGACCTCCCATCAAATTCCTGCCTTTTATTACCTCCGCCTGAACCCTCACTCAACAATAATCATATCAGAGAGACCAATCTCATTAAGGCATGCAGTTTTATCATTTAGAGCTAATGTTCATTGGTTGTTCATACATGGCTTGATATGTCACAATAGAGCAATGTTGTTTTCTCCTGCACAGTAGATTACACAGTTTTCTGTGCATTTTCCCAGGCATATTTATCAATATCTCTATAACTTGACGAGCGAACGATGAGGGTGCCAGTTGCACATTTCATTGCTCACTCTGTTTGACACGTCTGTCTGCTCCACAAACTCACACACACAAACTCTATTCGGTACGGAGCCCCTAAAGGGACATCGACAGAAATAAAATTTAAAAAATTAAGCAATCTGGTGCACCCCAGATTGTTTCTCGTGTGCACCAGAAACAATCTGGTAAAGCATTTAAGTTAGCGGTCTTTTGCTATACAAGTTAGCCAATTGTTGTATTGTTGCAAAAAGACTGATTGCTTACCGTAATTTTCGGACTATAAGCCGCTACGTTTTCCCCTCATTTTGCATCCTACGGTTTATAGTCTCGTGCGGGTTATTTGTTGATTTATTTGGGTTACTAGGTAACACTTTATTTGACCGCGGCATCATAAGACTGTCATAAGACCGTCATAATTATGATATGACACCATCATGGGCATTACTTAATGCTTATGACAGAGGTCATTCAGTGTTATCTGTCAAATCATGTCACTAACTCCATTTATCTCCAGCTCAGATCTTTTACATCCATTCAAAAGTGAGATAATTTGCCGGATGACACAAAATGACATCTTTTATTTCTTTTATAAGCATTCATTAATGCTCATGACAGTGTCATGTTATAATTATGATTGTCTTATTGCGCCACTGTCCAATAAAGTGTTACCAAATACCATAACTAGCAATTAATAAGACAACTGGAACAGTAACTGAAGAAATAATTAGCATCGAACAAAAATTTTGATTGTTGTTTACATCCGTAGCACTGCAAGGGATGCTAGGAGGCATGTTGGATGACGATAGTGTTGAAAGCAGGAGGATGACGGTCTCCCCCAACGGAGCAGTGATGGCCAAATGAAGCTTCTTGAAGCAATGAAGCTTTGCAGCCACTTGGTTCAGAGCTTCATGGTGGTTCATTTGGTCTTGTAATAGTCTTACGATGCCGCTGTCAAATAAAGTATTACCGGTTAATATCTTTTGGTGTCATAATACAGTGAGGACAGCTGCGCCTTATAGTCCAGTGGGGCTTATCTATGAACAAATGCCGTTTTTCTGTCAAATTTAGTGGGTGGCGGCTTATAGTCAGGTGCTCCTTGTAGTCCGAAAATTGCGGTAAATTTATTTTATTTCTGTCAATGTCCCTTTAGGGCTCTGTAATTTGGTGCATATTGTGATCATTAAGAGACAACTATGTTAAAACACATGGAATTTGTGAGCTGTTACACTGAAACCAGACACAGCATTAGATTTTCAGTTGTTGTTATTGAGCTTTTGATTTTAATTGCAATTTTTTCCTCCCATTTTGAGGAAAGTCAAGATAAAAAAATATGAGAGTTTGGCCAAAGAATAATGTTTGTCTTTCAAAAGCCCATGGCAGCTATCATTTCTGAATCTCATTTGTGTCATTTATTGAAAATTGCTGCCACCACGCATCCAAATTTAACAGCTGTTTGCTGTTAACAACTTGCTGTGAAAGGCAAGACTTTCGCCAAAATATTTCATGCCGGCTGGGTGTTTTTTAAAATCTGTCTTGCTAGCTTGAGAAATTTACGTTGAACAGCATAAAGCGTTCGTCAATACTACTTAAAGATCACATTTCAAAAATTAGCAAACAAGCACTTCATGTTCAGTACTGTGTATCATGCTTGCCGTGCTTCTTCAAAATTCAACAATGTACTTAGTTTTCTGGGGATTTCGCTCAAATGAAGTCCTGATGCAGGAGTTCAATCAATAATCTTCACTCCACGGGCATCCAGAAATACAGATTGCTCTTGCACTCTCTTGCCTGCTAACGATATATGGACAAACCCACATAACTTTAAAAATGTTGGCACTTGAATTCAGCAAAGTCAAACACTGCCTCTCCCTTTGGACTAATATACACCACCATGAAGCGGTAAGTCCATCCATGGGACGTGTGGACTGATTTGGAACCAGCATGGGTAGTGGTTAATACCCATCACATGGCAGAATGCCACAACTGCAGCCCTCTACATGTCTGTTGTTTGATGGGTGGCCTCCTGGCAGGCCTCTTAGTTGAACTTGCTCCCCTAGTATGAGACAACAATCTTGTCAGGTCACAATACATTGCATTATACAAGTAAATATTTTAGGACGGAATGTTGATCTGAGTAATATCCTCAAGAACTTAAGCATGATTGACTTTTTATGCTTAAAATAAGGAGTTTCGTCGACCTGAAGCACTCAGATCAAAGGGTAACAACTGCCAAGTCCCATTTTGAAATGGATGAAAATCAATTTAAGGCCGTGAGTTACAGAAAGAGAGGGAAAAGAAAACATACAAGTGGGATTATAAATTGCCGTAGCATCAACTGCTAGCCACTAAGGTAATGGATTGTAAACAAGAATGTAAATGCCTGGTATTGTTTTTTCATCCACCTAAAACACTCTTATCAAAGAGTAAGGACTGCTGAGTGCTTGTTTGAAACAGATATATAACAATTGAAGAATGTGCCTTAGAAAATAACAAATAAGGTAGCATTAACCTTTAAGGTAATGCATGGTAAACAAACACGAATAGTGTATGAATGCGCACTCACTTACATTCAAAGTTGTGAATATAATTATACACTTGTAGCTTAAAAGCTTTTGTCCTTCTTGGAAACTAGAAGAATTTGCTTGAATGAAAAAACGTATGTCCCTCTAGGAAAAGTGAATCATGTAGCGAACAAGTGAAAAAAATCCAGTGGATTTTGATAGGCGGATCTAGACGAGATGTATGGGTTTTGGCGCAAGAGTGGCAGATACCACTTTTTTTCATTTTTTTTCTCAATGCTAATGTTGGTTCTGCTCAAACATACCTTAAGAGTGCAAAATTTAAAGGGAAAGTTTCTGAATATAATGGAAAATACATTAACACCAGATTACATGTCTCATTTTGACACTATGTGAGAAGCATTTAGTTTTGCTGGAACAGTTAATATTTTTTTCCAGTAGTTGGAATCTCTCTAGTACTACACCAGACAAGCCACTATAACTAAATATACACTTTGAATAAAAACACTGAAGTACAGAGAGTAATAAAACTAAATAAAGTCTCTCACAATAAAGCAATTGTGATACAGCAACAAGTGTGCAAATAATGCAGAGTATCATCAAGCATTGTCAAGTGCCCTGTGGTGCAGTAATACCCATCAACAACTTCCTTCTTGCACGTTTTAAATTTTTTTTTAGGGCTGCCAAAATTATCGCGTTAATGGGCGGTAATTAATTTTTTGTAATTAATCACGTTAAATATTTGACGCATTTAACGCACAAGCCCCGCTCAGATTAAAATGACAGCACAATGACAGCACTTGTTACTTGTTACTTGTGTTTTTTTGGTGTTTTTTCGCCCTCTGCTGGCGCTTGGGTGCGACTGATTTTATGGGTTTCAGCACCGATTACTGACATCAACAATGGTGAGCTACTAGTTTATTTTTTGATTGAAAATTTCTACAAATGTTATCAAAACGAAAACATTAAGAGGGGTTATAATAAAAAAATTCTATAACTTGTACTAACATTTATCTTTTAAGAACTACAAGTCTTTCTATCCATGGATCGCTTTAACAGAATGTTAATAATGTGAATGCCATCTTGTTGATTTATTGTTATAATAAACAAATACAATACTTATGTACCGTATGTTGAATGTATTTATCGGTCTTGTGTCTTATCTTTCCATTCCAACAATAATTTACAAAAAAATATGGCATATTTTATAGATGGTTTGAATTGCAATTAATTACAATTAATTCATTTTTAAGCTGTAATTAAGCTGTAATTAAGTCGATTAAAAATTTTAATCGTTTGACAGCCCTATTTTTGTATCTATTTTTTTATTTTTGGGATAGGGGGTCTTTATTTACAAGGAAAGTAGAACTTCGTGCATTTAGAGAGTTATAAAAGTGTGCGTCTCCAACACACTAAGCACTTCAGACCATCAATGCATTTGACTCGCGTAAGAAGTCGGCTAACAGCTCTGACTCCAGGGTTAGTTAAAACAGGACTTGGGCTCTTTAGATGATCAGCCCCCTTGTAGTTGTTCGCCAAAGCTAAGTATGTGAGTGGATGATTACTTTGCTGTGGATAAGGTGGATAAGGCTTTGAAAAAAGGAGGCCAGACGGCAATCAGTGCTTCTCCCTCTCCTCCACGCCAACAAGTTTTATCTCATCTGTCAGGAGCAGCAAGCGACACATGAGTTATTATCGCCTCTGTCGCCTGGATACCATCAAAGAAACCAGGTTGAACACAGAGGATTCGATGACTGTGGTTATATCATTACCCTCCATTAATGTTGAGCTTCTCTTTTTACTTTTGTGTCTTTTTCAGCTGCCGAACAAGGGCAGACTCAAATTATTTAAAAGTAGTGCAGCACGGGAAAATGCCAAGTATTCTTGTTTGACGAAAAGAATGTTCTTAATAAATACTCTTCTTGTTCCAATTCTTTTTAATCATATCTGCCCCACAAATCTTTTCCATCTTCGAGACCACCTAAGATAGTCTGGCCTTTTTGTAGCATTCAAATGTGACAACTTGGAAAATAGCAGGGCCCCGATGGATTGTTTTTCCTTTTTATTTTTTGCGAATTGCATCGATCTAAGCAGGAAAAAAAATCACCTTGCGTGGGTCAAACTTTGAGGAAATTCGAACTATGGAAAATGTTAAACATGTTACTCTTCTATTGCACTGTATCAATCTCAAAAGCTGTAATGACCATCTTTGTTCAATGTTCCATTTATTTTCTCTTAGTATTTCACAGTTAAAAAAAAAAAAAAAAAAAACACATCTGATACATGCGAGGGATGCGTGACATCCGTATTCATTGAATTTGCAACTGCACGCATTTAGGTAATATGGTATTTACTACAGTACCTAATGTCTGCTGATACTGTATTTTTAGAGAAAATTATACATATAATTGCAAAATGACTCCTTTGTGCATTGCCTCATTTCAGGGTTTTTTTAAAAGGATGATTGCACTATTATGGAATCATTCATTGTAATGCAAATATTTTCAATCCATTTTTGAAGTCTCATGTAACATACCGTAATTTCCCAAATATAAGGCGCACCCGTGTATAATGCGCACCCCAAATTTACTTGTAAAATTTGGGGAAAATTATTGTACCCGTTTATAATGCGCACCCTAATTTTAGCACCAATAAATAGAAGAATACAAGAAAACAGAGCTCATGTACAGATACAGAGATGTCATTTTACTGACTGGTGAAACACAGCACAAGCATAGCACATTGGTAGTTCAAAACATTACCGTAAACTGACAATATTTACGGTAATAATATGATTTGACAACTTCTCCAACTTACCAGAATCTAGGAGAAAACAAAACGGATGTGACTTTTCTTTTAAAGGCTGCTGTATAACTTGCTCGTTTCCTCATGATGAATAAATGTTTCTTCCATGGATTGATACGGTAAAACTACTGAACTATTGTTATTTGGGTTTGAGTTTCCCGAGGGACCGATATAGTTGACGGACACAGGAAGTGTGTGTCCTTACATTTGTTATGCTTCGAATTGTGGAGCTGCAATAAACGTCGACTCAAATGAGTTCAAGAAACCAAATTCTGTGCTTTATGAAGAGTGAAAAAAGCAGAATTTAACACAGACGAAATCATTCGGCCGATTAGTGTGAAGTATTACCGAAACAAAATGGTGACGTCACGTACCGTAATGGTCGGCAACGGGTCGCCGCATACGTTTCTTCAACACAACGTGGCCGTGTCAATGAAAAAAAATCGGTTTATATATATATGTAATACATATATATTTCTGTCTCCATCCATGTACCCGTTTATAATGCGCACCATGAGTTTACAAGTTGATTTTGGGGAAAAAAAGTGCGCGTTATATTCGGGAAATTACGGTAGGCTGTCTTCTTGCACAGTTGTACCACAAAGCACATGTTATACTGCACATAGAGGGCCGCAACTGGTTAAATAGCCTGGAAATTTATTGAGACATCATCTGTTACAGTAACTTGAATTGTAGATTAGTTGTTAAAATACTCCGTTTGTAATAAAATAAAATGATTTTATGAGAAGCTTTAAACATTGTTTGAATTTCTGTTGTATTCCTGCTTCAATTTTACAAAAAAAATAAAGAAATAAAATAATTACCCTGGGGCCCTCGTGAGGATAGGCAGTTCAGAAGATGAATGAATGAATAACCTAATTAGGTGAATAAATCCCTGAAGTTTTCATGTATATAAAGGGTTTTCATGTAATCTGAAATGGACATGGTCCAAAAGTGGAAAGTTTTTTTGGCCTGGCACATGATTTAATATTTGTGTATAGCTACAGACTTCATGTCTGATTATAGATACCAATCACATGACGTCACAACTCCGCCCCCCTGACTGGAGCGCCATATTGCATATTGTCCGTCAGCTCGTCGTGTTTACACATTACCACTACGTACATGCCTCCTTTTGCGGCGACGACATTCAGTTTCAAATTCAAGATGTTTATTTTTTCCGCCATCAATGTTTTTTTTGAATAATATTTGGCTGGTACCAAGTGAAAGAAGCTGGCCTCGTCTACGGATCATCAGTTAAACAGGGGTGTCCCAACTTTTTGCAAAGGGGGCCAGATTTGATGTGGTAAAAATGTGGGGGGCTACCTTGGCTGATTTACCTAGAACAATATATTTAAATAAATTTTAGCAAGCCCTTCTGTGTGTCACATTTGCTTAATAATTTTTTTTGTAATTCATAATTTCAACAATCTCGCCTTTGTGGCGTTCTTTCGAAACTTGGGCTCTTGCGAAATACAGCTGCTGTGAAATTAAACTAGCTTCAAGTTGCTATAATTTCTCGCTGCGTATCTTCCCTGTAATGCTGTCGTACATGTCAGCATGTCTTGTTTGGTAATATCGCGTCACATCGAACTCTTTGAAAACAGCGACTGTCTCTTTGCAAATGAGGCAGACAAAGTTGTTGCGTATTTTATTGAAGAAATAGTCCAATATCCACCTATCCTTGGAGCGTCGGCCATCACAGTCAACTTTTTTTTTTTATTGATTGTCGCCATTTTAGAAAATTGGAAGTAAAGGGTCACACGGGGTAATGTTGCTTAGAGTGCTGCTCTTAAAGTTTTTCAAAGTTTCGTGAGAATAGGCTGAGTTTCTGTGGACAAGATAGTTGTAGATATCAGAGTAGCAGATGTCAGGCAGAGACGGCGAAGACAGCAGGTCGAAAAATATCGATTTAGGCAGCAAATATGGATCTGGCGAATGGATCGACCGAAGCTTTTCCACATAACGCCTTTTTTGCAACACATCCAATGAGTTTACAGCGTCTGAAAGCACCGGGGCTTCCATGAATTGCACTATAAATTCCACGATAAATTGAGACCATTGAGAATACGGACACACAATGACGGACAATATGGCGGCACAACACAGCGATCACGTGATTGTGTGACGTTGGTGATTGGGGTCTATAGAGGATGATGGGTTTGTATATGCAGAGTTTAAATTTTTTCTCTTTTTGACTAATAAGTATACGTTAAGAGTACCGCCGCTTCAATTGAAGTGTTCTTGCATGTTTTTTCAGTTCTCTGTAAATGCAACTGGAACAGCAAAAATTGCTTTAGGGTGTTAATGGCGAGTCTTCGAAGTCAAATTTCACTCTCAGGTTGTGCCTTGCCATTATCCCATGACTAATTAGTTGCATCCTGCCTGTAGTAGTACATCAGAAACTGTCAAATTTGCAGGTGAACTTCAACTCCCCATCCCATATCAGTACCTAACATACAAAACAACGAGTGTGTGTGTGTGTGTGTGGGGGGGGGGGGGGGGGGGGGGGGTGCAAGTTATAGCCAGTGTAAAACAGCCATACATGAATGTGTCTGTGTGCGTCATGGACAAGTCTATGATTAGGTACGTTTGTTTTTAACCTCGTGAACTGGATTGTTTTCTAGGGTGAAGCTGAAAGATGGAGTGGCATTCCTGGGGGCAAGAGCCAGTAACCCAGTATTATGGACGGTGAGTCAGGATGTCAGAAGTGAAGGTCACAGAGTCGTGACCCTGCACTGCCGAAAAAAGGAGAACAGCTTCGGTCAAAGGTATGCCTGACTGACCTCGTCTGCCTTATTAATCGATATAAGCTGGATATACTCAAAAGTCAATACTTCTTCGATTTGTAAGGAGTTACAAAGAAAGTGAGCATGACTCAGCATTAATTCACTGCCCTGTCAGTACAGCATTACTTCTGAAGTGTTTGCAATGTAAGGTGTTAAGTGATAATGACAGTATCACCGAATTTTCAAGAAACAAATGGCCAGTCGTTGAACTCTTTCAGTGCCAACAACGCGAAATTTTGTCAACTGCAAACGAAATGTCGAATGCCATTGATGACATTTTTAGCAGTGCACACAGCTTTGTTAGTAAAGCAGTTAACAGTTTGCATGACTTTTGGCACTCTTGTCAATACAGACTTATTATTCCATCCTGTTTTAATAATCCTTAGAAAATTAAGAAATAGCAAGCATTCAAAAGAGGCCTACATATACAGTACCAAGTATGAGTACACTATACATCACTGTATAGAATACACATACATATACTGTTTTCCTTATTTACAGTGGGGCAAAAACATATTTAGTCAACCACTAATTGTGCAAGTTCTCCCACTTGAAAATATTAGAGAGGCCTGTAATTGTCAACGTGGGTAAACCTCAACCATGAGAGACAGAATTTGGAAAAAAACCAAAAAAACAGAAAATCACATTGTTTGATTTTTAAAGAATTTATTTGCAAATCATGGTGGAAAATAAGTATTTGGTCAATACCAAAAGTTCATCTCAATACTTTGTTATGCACCGTTTGTTGGCAATAACGGAGGCCAAACGTTTTCTGTAACTCTTCACAAGCTTTTCACACACTGTTGCTGGTATTTTGGCCCATTCCTCCATGCAAATCTCCTCTAGAGCAATGATGTTTTGGGGCTGTCGTTGGGCAACACGGACTTTCAACTCCCTCCTCAGATTTTCCATGGGGTTGAGATCTACAGACTGGCTAGGCCACTCCAGGACCTTGAAATGCTTCTTATGAAGCCACACCTTTGTTGCCCTGGCTGTGTGTTTGGGATCATTGTCATGCTGAAAGACGCAGCCACATCTCATCTTCAATGCCCTTGCTGATGGAAGGAGATTTTCACTCAAAATCTCTTGATACATGGCCCCATTCATTCTTTCCTTTACACAGATCAGTCGTCCTGGTCCCTTTGCTGAAAAACAGCCCCAAAGCATGATATTTCCACCCGCATGCTTCACAGTGGGTATGGTGTTCTTCGGATGCAATTCAGTGTTCTTTCTCCTCCAAACACGAGAACCTGTGTTTCTACCAAAAAGTTCTATTTTGGTTTCATCTGACCATAACACATTCTCCCAGTCCTCTTCTGGATCATCCAAATGCCCTGTAGCAAACCGCAGATGGGCCTGGAAGTGTACTTTTTTTAGCAGGGGGACATGTCTGTCAATGCAGGATTTTAGTCCCTGGCAGCGCATTGTGTTACTGATAGTAGCCTTTTTTACTGTGGTCCCAGCTCTCTGTAGGTCATTCACTAGGTCCCCCCGTGTGGTTCTGGGATTTTTGCTCACCGTTATTGTTATCATTTTGACGCCACGGGGTGAGCTCTTGCATGGAGCCTCAGATCGAGGGAGATTATCAGTGGTCTTGTATGTCTTCCATTTTCTAATAATTGCTCCCACAGTTGATTTCTTTACACCAAGCGTTTTACCTATTGCAGATTCAGTCTTCCAAGCCTGGTGCAGGTCTACAGTTTTGTGTTTGGTGTCCTTCGACAGCTCTTTGGTCTTGGGCATATTGGAGTTTGGAGTGTGACTGACTGAGATTGTGGACAGGTGTCTTACATACCGATAATGAGTTAAAACAGGTGTCATTAATACAGGTAATAAGTGGAGCCTTGTTAGACTTCGTTAGAAGAAGTTAGACCTCTTTGACAGCCAGAAATCTTGCTTGTTTGTAGGTGACCAAATAATTATTTTCCACTCTAATTTGGAAATAAATTATTTAAAAATCAAACAATGTGATTTTCTGTTTTTTTCCCCACATTCTGTCTCTCATGGTTGAGGTTTACCCATATTGACCATTACAGGCCTCTGTAATCTTTTCAAGTAGGAGAACTTGCACAATTGGTGGTTGACTAAATACTTATTTGCCCCACTGTACACACACAAACACACTGTACAGGTAGTTTGACACATTGAACCCTTAAGGCACAAAACAATTGACAGAGAGAGCTGACAGCAGGCCGAAGGCAGGGACCTTGGCGGCCTGATCCCCATTTATAGAAGCTGGCTTTTGGGACTGGAATGTCACCTCTATGGTGGGGAAAGAGCTCGAGCTAGTGCGTGACGTTGAGTAGTTCCAACTAGATATAGTTGTGCATGGCTTGGGCTCTGGTACCTCTCCTCTTGAAAGGGGTTAGATACTTTTCCATTCTGGAATTGCCCACGTGATAGAGGCCAAGCAGGTGTGGGCATATTTATCTCGAGTAGGGGGAAGAATGGAGCGGGAGATGGACAGGCGAATGCCTACACTTCCCTCTCCCCAGCACTGGTGTGGTGTCTTCTGTAATGCGAACCCTGTATTGGTTCGCCGTGGTAAAGAAGGAGCCAAGCCGAAAGGCAATGCCACGCTATTTACTGGTTGATGTACGTTCCTACCTGCACCTCTGGTCACGAGCTGTGGGTAATGACTGAGACGAAAAGATCCCTGATACAAGCAGGCAAATTGGTTTTCTAGTAGTGTCCAGACTCTCCCTTTGAGATAGGTTAAGAGTCTCAGTCATCTGATGGGATCTGAGTACAGCTGCTCCCAATCCTCATCAAGATGTGCCATATGAGGATGTCTGCATGGTGATGTGTTCTGTGCACCTCCTACTGGGACTCAACCCAGGACAAGCTGGGGAGATTACGTCTCCCAGCTGACCTGGGAACCCCTCAGGAGATCCCTGGAAGAGCCGGACGAAGTGGCTGAGAGAAGGAAGTCTAGGCATCCCTGCTGAAGCTAAGTGAATTAAAAGCACATTGATTCTCCTTCAGTCTCTACTCATGCTTTTTGAGCAGGGTATCTTTATAAATATTTTAGCCTTGAGTATTTCATGATACATGAACAGCTTTGTTCTCTGCAACAGGTGTTTTGTGTCATAGTGCTATAAAAAGTCAGAAAATACCCCAATAAGACAATGTGAGTGGAGAGTCAGTCTACTATATTTCGTATTTTATGCTCACTGTAGCAAAATTCTAAAATTTGCATGTTTTGCTATGGGGAATCCTGTCATGTATTGAGATCTTAGAGTCATGTATGACAATCAATGGCCGAACATCAGGTAGGGTTAATGATAGGCTAAATAGGCTCAGACATTGGTTCCTCCGCTAAGTTTGATTTACCTGAATATCAGTTAAAAGGCAAATCCAATAGAAGGGATAGACGTGTCAAGGGACAAGCGGGTGTTTTTGCGGTCGACTGACGATGTCTTTGAGATTAACCAATCGATCGTGATGGACATGATACTAAGCCCCTCAAGTTGAAAGATTTCCTGAAACCAATTTTTTTTCTTACCTGTTTCCAAAACAGCAAACATTCAGGATCTTTTGGTCAATAACAAAGGGTATTGTGTTCAAGCGAGGAGATGACGACCAACCTGCAGTTTCGCAACAATTCACTGTTGAGCGGGTTTTGCTCAAAATGCAATAATCTTAGAAATCTATTAGTCTGATTACTGTGTATATATACACTGACATTCTGGTGTAGGTTGGCTACATCATTTAGGAAATCATATTAAAGTAAACTTGAAACATGAAATAACACAACCCAATGGACGGGATACTCTCCTGGGTTTGTCAAGGTTGACAGTGATGAATGATAGTTTGAATGTCATTTGCATGCATCCCTTTCAAATCCCCTCTGGGGACATGATATGAGTCGTTCTGTACATGGCTGTTTAAATGAAGGTCATGTGTTTAACCTGGTATTGCATTCTTACATCTTTTTTCTAACCAAAGACTTTCTCAAGCACTCACATGATAATTAGACATACAACAAAACCCTTTGCTTTTTCTTTAATACAAAAATGCAACATTAACTTGAAAACATCACATTTTCTGTCAGAATGTGTATATTCTTTTCCAGACAGCACTATATGCAATCTCTGTGAATGCTGTGATCAGCTGTCAAAGTCAGAATCATAAGGAGTGTAATAACACTGCCTGGAGGAGCTTTGCAATAGTGGTGGTCTTCATGGTTGTGGCATACTTCCCATGACTTTAGGCTATATTTTCACATACGTTCTAAATCTTATAGAAGGCTCAAGGATGTGCTCTGGAAAAAGGGTGAGATCATCTGGTAAAAGGCACAGAAACTGCCAACTCCTTTGCACCAAATCTAAATGTGCTTCATAACAATAACACATTTTTTTGCCCAGCTAATCCCCTTCCGGAGAGGAGAAACTGTAGAACCATCATTCATGTATATAAAACGTCCCAATTATCCATCAATTGTTGGAAAGAATGAAGAACAAAGGTCATTAGTTTGAAATATGGGATTATCAGGCTATTCACTATGACTTTTAAATAGCTTTTTACATGCCTATCAATGATCAAACGTAAGTAGTCCTTTATTTAAAGGAATTTTATAGTGTTTACTTTGTAATCACTGTATTCGTATTTGACATAATACAAAACAAGATGTTTACTCACTTCCTTGTAAGTCCAATGGTCCCACAGTAAATATCCACGGTGAATGGGAACCTTATGAAACTCCAAAAAGGCGCATACGCCTCTCCCGCATACAGAAGGATTTTTCTGCAGCCGTTTGGCTGGCGTGATGCAAAAAATAAAAGTATTAATCCGCAAAATCAGCTGAATCCTTCGTCCTCATACACAACAGTACACTGTAGCGTGAAGAGGACGTCTTCTACCGTACACGTCACAGCGCCCTCCTCCTCAATGCGAGACCGAAGCCGGAAGTCACTCATTTTCCTGGCGCGAGATTCAAAAAACTAAATAAATATAGCGATCGCTTCCACACACATACAAGCGATCCATATCATTCAGGAGCATAAAATACCGCGTGTATTATGAAATAAACATGCTTTTTCGTGTCACAAGCACTTTAAAGCACTATTTTCGTAGATTGTGCTCGTGTGCTTTGGTGCAAAACTAGGGCTGTCAAACGATTAAAATTTTTAATCGAGTTAATTACAGCTTAAAAATTAATTAATCGTAATTAATCGCAATTAATCGCAATTCAAACCATCTATAAAATATACCATATTTTTCTGTAAATTATTGTTGGAATGAAAAGATAAGACACAAAACGGATATATACATTCAACATACGGTACATAAGTACTGTATTTGTTTATTATGACCATAAATCAACAAGATGGCATTAACATTATTAACATTCTCTTAAAGCGATCCATGAATAGAGAGACTTGTAGTTCTTAAAGGATAAATGTTAGTACATGTTATAGACATTTTATATTAAAACCCCTCTTAATGTTTTCGTTTTATTAAAATTTGTAAAATTTTCAATCAAAAAATAAACTAGTAGCTCGCCATTGTTGATGTCATTACACCATGCTCACTCCCCAAACCCATAAAATCATTTGGACCCAAGCGCCAGCAGAGGGCGCCAAATAACAAAAAACAAGTAACAAGCGGACATTACACTTCTGTCATTTTAATCTGAGCGGGCCATGTGCGTTAATTGCGTCAAATATTTTAACGTGATTAATTTAAAAAATTAATTACAGCCCGTTAACGCGATAATTTTGACAGCCCTATGCAAAACATTACCTTAGTGTATTTCCGGACGAGGGCAGGCTATGCCACACCTTTTCAGGACTTCAAGACAAGTTTCCTGAACGAAACATGGGCGGCGCCATCTTGGAAAATTTCTGCTTCGAACTTCCGGGTTAGAGAAAAACCTCATAAATTGCGGTTGAAGTAAGCAGTGTGTTGACATAGTTAAAACTGCAAAATAAAGCCAGAGGAACCCATGGAATCTCCAAAAATATATTCAGCATGGTGTAGATAAGACAAACCTGTAGATGAGATAGTATGATTGTTCTTCGTTGATCATTCGTGGACAAAATTATAACAACCTGTCAGCCTGTGTTGACGTGAGGTATGGATTGATACGCCGGCCACTTGAGTGACCAAAATGAGGTGAAATTACAAATTGTATTACATTTGCCGAATGCAGAAGGGCTGACACGGATTTTGTTGTTACAAGTAAATACTACAAGGTATGTACAAATCAACAAAAATAGTATGTCATTCTTTTTTATTGCAGATATTGATCGCAATAAAACATTTGGACAACATGATTCAATTTTTTGTTTCATTTAAAACGATTGGTGCATGTGCAAAACAGGTCAATAAATCAAAATTTATAAAATTATTGCAAAAATAGCATACGAGAATGTGATATCAGACAGCAGAGCTCCGTCGCCTCGTCAACTTTCACACTACATTACGGCCTCCAGACGTGCCTTCTCAGGCTGTCCTCGGTAATTCCAGCTCCAATAGCGGATCTTTTACTGCAGCAAAGTTAAAAAGCTCGTAGTTGGATCTCGGGATCGAGCTGCGATCCGCTGCGAGGCGAGCCACCACCTCCAGCCTCTCGGCCGCTCCCGGGTAGAACGACCTAGTCTCAATATATGTCTAACGACGTACGGTAAGTGTTGCTGTGAGGCACATCAACTTATCTTGCCGAACAGCGTTTTCCACCTGTAAACAAATGAACAAAAAACACTCGCATTTATGCCTTGACATAATTTTGTCATCTACACCTATTGATTAGCAACAGGCTAGCAGCAGATACTGTAGTTGTCGTAAAAAATATTATAGATCATCATGATTACAATCATCATCGTAATAACAATATCAAAGGCAACTAGTCGTTTGATGAGTGTTTTCCGAAATTTCCAGGTTCGCGGTGAATCTGTAACAGACACACTTTTGCTCAATAGACAATGTTTATTGATTAGAAAATGCAGAATAAATGAGATTTATTGATTACAATCCCACAAGAGCAAGCAAACAAGTATCAACAAATGTCAACGATGACGCTAGACTTGAGTTTGTCAACCCAGAATCCCCGCGTTACCGTTACAGCAAAATGAAATGTCCCTTAGCAATGAAAATCTCTCACCGTGACAAATGAGTGGGGAGCCAACACACTCCGGTAAGGCGGCGAAGGAACAAAGCCAGGCGATCCATATTTGACCCGCTGGCGGACTTCACGGGTCGCCTGGAAATGTCTGTTTTTTTGTAGGGACGTGCCCCGCGGAGGTGGAGAGGCCAAACTCAGTCTCCGAGCGGCGCGGCCCTGCCCAATGACAATTATTAAAGCTACTTTTGGTTCAGCCCCCTTGAAAAAGGGCTTTTACCATGGGACAAATGAGCTGTGCTGCATCAGATGCAACAAATGGTAAATATTATGGGTAATCTCGTGAGATTCCCTACTCAAGCGCGTCTCCTAACTATGGGAACAAGGTGAAAAACAATACAAGTTTTTCACAGCATACATCATAAAGGCATAAAAGGCATAATGTAATATTTTCCCCCATCATTGAGCAAAATTTTAGCTTCAGTATTTTTTTAGCACCGGACACAGGTGCAGGTATTTTGCAGGAACTTTTCAGGTTCCTGATGGTGTTTCCATCCACTGCCAAAGACAATAAAATACGATAGTATTTTACTTTGGTCACCTTTGGCCATTTCTTAATGTTGCCTTCACATGTCGAGATGGCAGACGGATGCGACATTTCCAGATCGTGTTTTTTCAGGGTTTTTAGTGAGTTATGTCACTCCAGCGCCATTGAAGTCAATGGTAAAAAATTTGAAAATGGAAATCGCTTACAGAAATGCGGAAGTACCTCGGAAACTTGTCTATAGATCTGTCTATGACAGTATTAGCATACCGGAGCCTGTGGGTGTGTCCTTGCAAAGACACATAGAGGAAGTGACCATGTCGTGGACGAAGGGCACACTTTTCAAGGGATCCTCTATTTTTAAGACAAGTAATTCTTAAAACATAAATGTTAGTATGAGTTATAATAATATGATATTAAAACCCCTCCTAATGTTTTTGTTTTAATAAAGTTTGTAAAATTATTTTAAGTGATAGGTCGCCATTCTTGTTACGTCGCAGCGCGTGACGTCACTGGCCCCGAATGCCGAAATTCCAGCTTGTCACTCGTTAGCTTTCCCAACATGTTGTCAGCTTCTACCCTTCCTATTTGAACCAGATCTGAAAAGTGAAGAGCAGGACAGCACTGTCGGTCGTTCACAAGACGAGCTTCAGGGAAAAATGTGTGCAGCAAATACCTGATAAGACAAAAGTTGGGCAAAACTGGTGATGCGAGAGAGTCCTGTTGGGAACTCCGGTTGGGAGCGAGAGTGCATGCTGTTGGGATTCGGGAACTCCAGTTTTATTAGCAGATATTCAAGGTAAGCATATTGCATTTTCAAACGTTTTCCCAATATAATTATGTAGATTGTTAGCATCCAGAGTTGTCGTGTGCTTTACATACAGTACAGGCCAAAGAGCACACCTTGTGTAATCCAGGTCTTGTACATTGTAACGCGTGGTAGCTAGGATACGTGTATAAAAGTACCAGAAAGGGGAGAAGCTTCCACTTATGCACATTTATTCACAAAAAATAATATTTCCACCTTGACCACTCTTCACTCGCGAGCTCAGCAGTACGCAAACACGCATTCCCTGAGGAACTCCAACATTGTTGTAAGGTCCACGTCAGAGTCACTGTCGTCACTGTAGCGTGCCATAGTGCTTTAATTATTTAGTATGATTTGGGGAAAACTCCCACGAAGAATAGTCAACAAAAAAGATAGCAATACTAATCCAAATCCGCGTTTTTTACTTACTCGAAGATCCAGGAATTAGACCGATCCCATGGCAATATCGCAGCCGCGATTAGGCCGTCGATTCCACAAAATAGACCGATCCGAAAAGCCGCTGTGGGACCGACAAATAAAAATAAATGGCCAAATCCAAAGCCATTATTGCAGACGCGATGGGACCCTTACTTGACTGAGGATCCAGGAAAAATGTTGGGGCGCCAGTTGTAACGCGTGGTGGGTAGGATACATGCATACAGGGACCAAAAAGGGGGAGAAGCTTCCACTTATGCACATTTATTCACTAAAAATGATAATTCCACCTTGACCACTCACTTCACTCCCCTTTTTTCCATTTGACTGGAAATTGCATCCAAAAGCAGCACATCGTGGCATTTTACTTCCTGAGTTTAGGCAGCAATAAGCAATTGTTGAACATGCTACACATTTGGAAAGATACCAATTACGTCATCACTGCGAGCCCGCAAACCATGGCGCCAACTATCGGTCAAAATATGGACTAAATATTATAAAATATTGCCATTGATTTAACATTTTATGTGTTTCTAACAACATATTTTACTTCAAGAGAACAATTGTAGTTTATTAGAGCCTACATGTATTTAAATCAGAGGATCACTTTAATAAAGTGCTAGACAAGCACTACCTAGTATAATGTGTCGTGTATATTCTGTAAAACTACAGAGGTGTGTTGTTGTTGTTTTTGTTGATGTACTTTGTTTATTCAGCATGCTTATGGCTTCAGTAACTGTTCAGTGGTTCAATGAAGAGGTAATTGATAGACCGCCTCCAGTCCTCTTTTCATCATCTAAAAGGTTGTTACAGCACTGAAAAAAATATATATATTCATGATGTACGTCGTCAACTAGTCAACATCAGCTTGACTGAATTTGAATTAAAAGGAATCCCATTAGCATCGACTTATAAAGCTCTAAAGTCATGCAACCTTAGTGTGAAAAGACAAGTGCTCTGGAACAGCTAATGACTCTTGTCATTTGAAGCTCATTTTGTTCGCAGTTAAAGTTGCGTAACTGCCAGACCGTGTGTTCAAGAATGAGTTGAGTGACACAAAATGGTGTTAGCGACATCACACAGAGATAGGTTTCATGAGATTTATTGTTAGGATAAATAAAGAAAGGACAGCCATTGCATGGAAAATTGTAACGAATTAATTAAAATGGCACTACATTGCTCTATGACCAGCGATTTAAACGATAACTGTGAAACCAAACAAAAACCTAGTTTGATTATTGACTATTGTATTTGAATATGAGTGGTGGTTCTCAGTACCCACATGCTCCCTTTCACATTTATGAATGGTGCACAGTGAATTAGTTGGCCAAATTATAGCCATATGTAATGTTACAGGTATTCCCTATTAAACATAATTACTCTAATTAAGATATACGTAATTCATTTATCCCTTAACTAAAAATTCAAACGTTAGACCAGTAAAGGCTAAAGCACAGGTAGAATTGAACAGGGAGGTGGCGGGAGGGGGGATGCTACATACAATATAGTAAAATTTGGGATTTTTACAATAACAGCGAGTGTGTCAAGTAGCAGCAGATTGAAAATCCTATGATACTGCATTGGCAATCAATACTCACTTGCTCAGTCGGTCACACATTCCCAATTTTACGGGTTGTGATGGAAACAACTGAAGGCTTCAAAACGTGAGGAGACCAAAGTTGAGCCTTTTTTAAAGAAATCTTTTGAGCAGGTTTTCGACATTTGAAGATAAACTATTGAGAAAGTTTGATTGGTGAGAAGGCTGTAATGCAATCTCCCAAATCCAAAAGCCAAGACTGAAGCTGATACAACTGATGCTCGTCAAACAAACAGGACCACGTAGCTTAGTTTGGGGAGACAAAAGCCATGGTGGATGCGTGCAAGTACATCCAAAGTACTGAATCTAAATCTAAAAGAATTATTATTTTTGAGAGATGTGTGTACCACAGATGCAGGTTTAACAGGTGTTTGTACAAATGGCACAAAATTAATTCCTTTGGGTAGCTGCCTACAAAAGGGTTTTCTTACAAATAAAGTGGGGCAGATAAGTATTTAGTCAACCACTAATTGTGCAAGTTCTCCCACTTGAAAATATTAGAGAGGCCTGTAATCGTCAACATGGGTAAACCTCAACCATGAGGGACAGAATGTGGGGGAAAAAGCCCAGAAAATCCCATTGTTTGATTTTTAAAGAATTTATTTGCAAATCATGGTGGAAAATAAGTATTTGGTCAATACCAAAAGTTCATCTCAATACTTTGGTATGTACCCTTTGTTAGCAATAACGGAGGCCAAACGTTTTCTGTAACTTTTCACAAGCTTTTCACACACTGTTACTGGTATATGGCCCATTCCTCCATGCAGATCTCCTCTAGAGCAGTGATGTTTTGGGGCTGTCGTTGGGCAACACGGACTTTCAACTCCCTCCACAGATTTTCTATGGGGTTGAGATCTGGAGACTGGCTAGGCCACTCCAGGATCTTGAAATGCTTCTTACGAAGCCACTCCTTTGTTGCCTTGGCTGTGTGTTTGGGATCATTGTCATGCTGAAAGACCCAGCCACGTCTCATCTTCAATGCCCTTGCTGATGGAAGGAGATTTTCACCCGAAAATCTCTCGATACATGGCCCCATTCGTTATTTCCTTTACACAGATCAGTCGTCTGGTCCCTTTGCAGAAAAACAGCCCCAGATCATGATGTTTCCACCCCCATGCTTCACAGTGGGTATGGTGTTCTTCGCATGCAATTCAGTATTCTTTCTCCTCCAAACACGAGAACCTGTGTTTCTAGCAAAAAGTTCTATTTTGGTTTCATCTGACCATAACACATTCTCCCAGTCCTCTTCTGGATCATCCAAATGCTCTCTAGCGAACTGCAGACGGGCCTGAACGTGTACTTTCTTCAGCAGGAGGACATGTCTGGCAGTGCAGGATTTGAGTCCCTGGCGGCGCATTGTGTTACTGATAGTAGCCTTTGCTGCTGTGGTCCCAGCTTTCTGTAGGTCATTCATTAGGACCCCCCGTGTGGTTCTCAGGCATGAAAATCTCTCACCTTTCGGCGAAATTCGCCGTTTTGAAGTAAAAAAGGATGACCTACGTGAATCGTGTAGATCCGAGAAGAAATTTTTTAAGGGGGGGTCGGGTGTAGGCATGTGCCGGTTACCTTCACGGTTTACCATGCTATTAAAACGTCGCGGTTACAAAACCACTAAAAATTTCCGTCATACAGTAGTACGTAATCGTTATTTTTCATGTGTCAAAAATGCAGCCAGAAGTGGCTTGGCGCGGCAGCGCTTACCCTTTCCCCTGTTTGATGCTGCGTGTCAAACGCAAGGCGTACTTTTCTGCAATTTATTGACATCGTGGCAACTGAAATATACCAAATGAATACATTTAAAACGTTGTACAATCGTATTTTTCCAAGTGTGAGTAGCTTCAACAGTTTAGCTTCATGAAAAAGTTCGCCAAAAATAAAACACTCATTTTCCTTTCAAATTCAATACACAAAGTTACTAAAAACTTACAAAGACGAATGATAGGCAAGGCTTGGCTAGGAGAGCAACTTCATTGAGGTTAATCACAGCCGCTGAGAGAGAAACAAGTTTGAATGCAGGGGGGAGAAAAGAGCGTCAAAGATCGTTAATTGGGACAGATGATCTTGTTCTAAGCACAAATTCACGTTCGCTGGAAGAGGAGAGGTCTCACTCCCAATTTTTTTTTAGATGAATGCATTTGCCAGCATATTGAATTTGGTGAGTAATGGTTTTAATCGTTTTCATATTTTGCGTTATGACAAGTTACTGCCGTTCGTTCCAGCTTGCATTGAACACTGCCAGAGCTAGCCAAATCTCTGGTGAAAAAAATAGCTCCCGTTAAGTTAGCGTCAAGCTTGTGTATTTAATGGTAATATAAAAGCAGTGTTGTCAGTAACGCGTTATGTGAGTAATGCGTAACAGTAATCTGATTACTTTCTTTCAGTAAAGAGCAATCTAACGCGTTCATTTTTCTAAATCCGTAATCTGATTAAAGTTACTTTCCTTGATGCCTGTGCGTTACTATTTTGTTATTGCCCCATAATGTATGTATAATGAAGAATACTGTAGTCATGGGAGTGACATCACGTGTCACATTTTCTAATCGGGGATGGAAAAAAAACAGGTGACGTGTTTTACCATGATGCGTGAGCCGTGAGCGCTAGGAATTTGCGGTCAAAACAACATAGCCTTGCTATCTCGCCAGGATGCAATTAAATAGGCAGGAGATATACTACAAACGGCTGCATTTGCACACTGGAAACACAGCCATTACTTCACATTTTTGTCCAGTCAAGATGACAAAAATATCTCCTTGCGCTGGCTCTAAAAGACTGTTGACCGCTAAAGCATCCAATTCAAGCACCACCTGGAATTACAGCACAACAGGTAACAAGACAGCCAGGACTTTTTGATACTGCTCGTGCTCAATCCTCTGTTCAAGCTCAGTTGTTGTTGAGGGTTTTGAAAGCTTAGGTTTAAAGAAATTCTACGTATCCATCTTGCCTCCTCAGCTGTAGTTTTGGCTAAGCAAAACAAACGGCTGTCTCTCAGGTGCTATAGTCACAGGATCTGTTCGAAAAATAATTTGGACCCATTATGAAATACTTTGAAGGATTCTTATTCATTTCATTCATTTTTGTTGTTTTATTGCTCTAAAACTTTTATAGACAACATTTTAATGGTCATATTCAATGGTCTATACTTTAAAGGGGAAGTTCAGAATTTTTTACATTAGGCTTAATCTTTGAGTTAGCCTGGGTTCAATTAGTCGCTGGAGTTGATTTGAACAAATTCTGTGCAGTTTGCCAGTTATTTGATAGTTTCAGGGCTTCGGAGTGAGAGCGCGAGTCAATGGTGGTTGAAATCAACTCTTTCAACTAATTAAACCCCTGCTAATTTGAATATTAAGCCTTATGTGAAAAATTAAAATTGTCAAATTCGCCTCATGTTTCGCCGACGGAGGACATTTTGGCAGAACGCCGGAACATATTTCCTCCACACCCTTCTCACCTTTTTAATCCCTGACCCATTTTCATGCCTGGGTTCTGGGATTTTTGCTCACCGTTCTTGTTATCATTTTGACGCCATGGGGTGAGATCTTGCAAGGAGCCCCAGATCGAGGGAAATTATAAGTGGTCTTGTATGTTTTCCATTTTCCAATAATTGCTCCCACAGTTAATTTCTTTACACCAAGCCTTTTACCTATTGCAGATTCAGTCTTCCCGGCCTGGTGCAGGTCTACAATTTTGTCTCTGGTGTCCTTCAACAGCTCTTTGGTCTTGGCCATGGTAAAGTTTAGAGTGTGACTGACAGAGGTTGTGGACAGGTGTCTTTTATACCGATAATGAGTTATAACAGGTGTCATTAATACAGATAACGAGTGGAGCCTCGTTAGAAGAAGTTGACAACCAGAAATCTTGTTTGTAGGTGACCAAATACTTATTTTCCACTCTAATTTGGAAATAAATTCTTTAAAAATTAAACTATGTAATTTTGTGTTTTTTTTCTCCCACATTCTGTCTCTCATGGTTGAGGTTTACCCATGTTGACAATTACAGGCCTCTCTAATCTTTTCAAGTAGGAGAATCTACACAATTGGTAGTTGACTAAATACTTATTTACCCCACTGTATATAGTTACTGTGATTATGATATTTCGCAGTTATGTACAGTACATATAAATAAGTCTCGTTCAAAATTCAATACCATCCAAATTTTCCTGTGCTATTCAAGAAAAGCCTATTAGGAGAAATTCAGCTAGATTCCATCACTGATTTTCCTAAATGAGTCTGTTTCCCCATTTTATGGTGAATGTTAGGCCATATTTTATATCCTTTTTTACATTTCTTTTTGAATTGCATGTGGTCCAACAATATTTTCACAGACAATTCTAAGAGACAGTGTATTACCATCAGACAGAACTAGAGTTGTCCGATGATGACTTATAAAACCAATAGCCAATATCACTATATTGTCCAACTCCAAAAGTCCGATACCGATATATACAGTTGTGGACTTAACATATTATGGCTAATTGTCTTGTGATACCCCACTCAATGCTTTAATAAATATAAATGTTAAAACTTCAAGTTTTTCCAAATAAACATTCTGTGAAAAATAGGAAAACAACTTGAACTGAAGTCATGAGAAAAATGCCTATATTCCACCACTATATTTATTGTTGAAATCATCCGTTTTTTTAGAGCAAGTGCAAGTTCAAAGTGCCAGTAAGGCACATGTTCTGTCCTCAATGTGTGTGTGGGTACACAAATTGACAGATGGCAAATAAATAAATAAATAAATAAAGAGAAGTTACACTTTACTGTGGTCAATTTTCTCTTGACAAGAGCACTGACACTTTTTATTTGTAAAACTGAAGACAACAAAACATTGTGTCAATAATATGAAAAAATATAGCAAAGTATACACCACGTGCAAATTTGAAGAGCAACTGGTAGTACAGCTTGCCAGCAATGCAATGATGTAACCGCATTTTACCACAAATGCAAACAAAACAAAACAAAATATACACATCTCCAATATACTACACAACGCTCATGAATATATAACAAAAGAAGAATTGACAAACGATGGTTGTACTAGGTGCCAGCAAAATGGTGAGATGGCAAAAACTGCTAAGGTACATTGGCTGCAGACATTGACATGACATGACATGAGCAAGTGTCAGTACAGGGTGTTTATGGTATACATGTACATAGTGTTTATGGGAACATTTAAAAATATGCCATAATAGTTATTTTTTTTATAGGGTGCACTGATTGGTGGTATTCATCTTTTTATAACTGTTGAAGGAAATTGTAATAAATGCATAATTCCCAATGGTGCGCTACTAGCTCATAACTGTCAAATGGACTCATCTTTTTAAATTGTTGATGTGTTTTTGGTGCATACATTGTAATGTTTTCAACTTTTAGCTGAATTTGTCAATTCCCTGTCTCCAGTAAATGGAGTTAGCCTTATTTATCATAAGACATCCAGCCAATAAGAGCCTGTATCCTCTCCGGGCCTTTTGGTTTTCATTACCCCAGAGTGCCAAAAGACGCTCTTCAGACAGCAATCCAGCATTTTTGTGCAAAAAAAATATGCTGATTGCTATCACTTAAAATTGTGGTCAGCAGTTTGTTTGAAAGATTCTATGCAAACAGCAAGTAATGCAAGGTGGTTTTTGTTGGTGCAACAGAGTACTGCAAATACTTGAAGATTAATGATAAAGGCTACATATCCGGATTCACGGATCCTCGGGTTATCAAAAATATATTGATATTAAGCATTGCCCTCAGTAGTGGAATTATATAATGTACATTTTGTCATTGTCTAGTTTTTTTGTTTTGATTGATAGTGCTCATTTGATAACATTAGAAAATATCTATGCCAGCATCAATGGCATTAATAATGCCAAAGGCGTTGGCTATGAACTTTATTCCAAATCAACAACCTTAAGTCTGTTTTGACCAATCTGAAGACGAGAGAAAGTCTGTTAACTAACATTAAAAAATTTTAGAAATACAAACAACTGTCCAGTGTTGTTTTTGGCAGCCATTTTAATTTTAGTTGTAAGCCTGAGTTATGCTCCTGCGTTGCAGTGACGGCGAAGTGACTACGGCGTCAATGAGCATTCGATAGTTCTGAGGTGAGGGAACGCGTTGCTCTGTAATTCACCGCAAACCCACTAGAGGGGTGTGGCGTTATGTTTGTACGGTTTTGAGGCATGCTTGTTGACTTCCTCTAGTCTATTTTAACGGAGAAAAAAAATAAATAAATAATGCAACATGGCACGCTTGAATGTGGATCTTTAGCTCATCAACATTGAACAAATGTTGATCATACAAATGTTGAGGCGCAGGCGACGCAGAAGATAGTTTCAAGGCGGTCTGTCCGACTTGTGATTCCGCACAGGCAGTTCTAGCCTCGGGTGGAAACCAGCAAGTTGTGGCGGCTAGCTTCAAACTGGCATCGAGCACTGAGTCCAGCGTTTTGTCCGAGGTCTGCAAAGCCCTCCAGCCCAATTTTTTTGCTGTGTCCTACAGCCAGCCAGTGGGAAGCCATAGCAGATTTCTGGCGGCTATGGAACTTCCCAAACTGCGTTGGAAGCCTTGATGTTAACGTTATCATAAAAGCACTGAGGGACTCTCAGTCAGTGATGATGTATCGAGAGTGAACTGTTGTTGAAAATTAAACATCAAAACAACTCTTTTGACACCAAACCTGTGCTTTATTCTTCATATACTTGAAGTGTGACACGTAAATAAGCCACAGACTCACAGCAAACATACAGTATGTACACAATAAATGATGAAGTGCACCAACCAAAAATACGATATAAAGTGATAAAAAGCTGGCAGTTTTTGGCCGACTTAAAAAAAAAAAAAAAAAAAAAAAAAAAAATTATTCAATCGCTGGCTGTCTTCCAGCCCCGTATTTTCAGCAATCTCCTCCCACGAAATGCTTGCCATTTGGCAATCTTCATAATGTCTTGACGAGACATTGTTGTCGTACTTGCTCCTTGTTGATACTCTCGTCGGCTTGGTCCATTTTTGCCTGTCGCAAAATCATGTCTGACGATGGCGGTGATTTCGCGCTGAACCGGAAACAACAGTATGAGCGGACCAATCTCAGTCCATTTCCGCCACGTCACACGCATTGACGCGAAGTCAGAAAATTCAGAAGGACCAAGAGAGGCTATGGCTGAGGGTCGTAAATAGGGTCTTCCTTGACGTCGTAGGTCTGACATGGTGGCATAACTTAGGCTTTAGTCTTAGTCTTTTGGACGAAAATACTTATTAGTCTTAGTCATATTTTAGTCATTTCTCAATGTGTTAGTTTTAGTCTAGTTTTAGTCTTGATTTAGTTGACGAAAACTAAAAAAAAATTTAGACTAGTATTGGTTGATGGATACACAAAGTTTTAGTAAAAAAAATAAATAAATAAAGGTTTTCAACAATTTCGAATGAACATTGACAGTCAAGTAAGCACTTATTTTCACATGACGAGCTTTATTTTGGTGAGATTTACACAATGAATGCAGTAAAATAATATTCCTGCTGTGGAGGGAGGTACAAGTCATATAGCCTGGTACACCAGACTCAACGCTGTTCCAGCTATTGAGTCTGGCCACCCTTCCCACGGAAACAATTTCCAGGGCGGAGCAAGCCACAGCATACAGACAGCGGAGTGGACCAATCAGCGATGGGCAGACGTGACGTTAGTAAAATGGCGACTTCAGGATGACGGACTTGCGCGCGGAAGTAAACATATGAAGAGAGCGGAGTTTATTCGACATGGCTAGCGCGAGACAGATTGTTGTCAGTGACTCGTGTCGATGTGTTTTGGTCATTTAAAACTGATTTTACCGTGGATTGGAACATATTCTCGGCTCTGCCGTTCACCGTCTGTGTTGCTGAAGGGACGACTTTCGACGCGCAAGAGTGACGTTGCTCGTGAAGAACACGTCACGCAAATAAACGAATCTGATTTGTCGATTGATTTTGTATCTGCTCGAAAAGGCCGTCAATGGGATGGGTCCCAGACTATTTCTCTCTGTTTGAAAAATACAGGGAGAATAGTCTGGCAGAGCCAGGCTACAAGTCATATGTAGCTTACAATTTATAAGGAACTTAAGAAAACCTACCTAACATGTTTGGAAATTAAAATGGGCCAAGCCCTAAAAACTGTAAAACAACACAAAACTAATAACCAACTCCTGGCCCACAAAGAACAAGTCCAATTTGAACTGCACAACTTTGAACAAAACACATTTGAACAATACAATACGCAGACCAGTAATGGGCTAGCTAAAATAAATAAATAAATTAAAAAAAAAAAAAAAAAAAAAAAAAAAAAGGATATATAGTTAACGCCGTTATTCCTATCTAGCACAGCTCATGTGCTAACACTAAATTGAAAAGGTAACTAAAACTTTTCAACATAACTGACATAGCAACAGAGCTCTTACCACAAATCTTTGTCCGTGACAGTATTGTCCTGGCTGGTTTAATAATTTTACGTGTGGATTTTTGCACATTGTTTAACGCACGTCAAACACTACTCAATATAGCACATAGGCCTATAGGGAACTCACCCGGATAGGTTTGGATCGGCTCCAAGGACGGACGGCTCGGAAGCAGGCTGACAGCACCAAAAAAAAAAAACCTACTGTATGTGCACAACTATCAAATGTCATGCAATGTAAACATATATCTGGTACGATGGCACATTTTCATGTCGTTGTCATCTCGTCAGACGTAAACTGGCAATCTTTTCATCACGTTAGTCATCCAAGACGCGTTTTCGGCTCGTCGTCATGACGTCATCGTCATGAAAAAAAATGTTCGTTAACGAAATGTTTTCATTGCCGTCATCGTTGACGAAAACAACACTGCTACAGTCTAATACCACACATACTGCAATCCATTTTGGCCCAATGAAATAAACCATTTACTCTTTGTATCTTTTTGTTATGTTCTTTTTGTTTGGATTCCAACACACGCACACATGCCCTATCCTAACGATGGGTAAAATACTATATCTCTCAAGATGGACCACTTGCAAATTACCCACTTGAAGCTGTAAAGGGATACTAATCGTACCTGCTGTGTATTCATATTCAACACGTAATACAGGCATTACATTGTGGCAGTATATCACAAACCAGATCAAGATTTAGTAATCAAAGTATTTATGTCTCTCCGGAGGGTTCCATTTGAAGCACATCTATTCACAAGCAGCTTGCTGCTTGACTGCTTTTGGTCTTCAGGCAGTAATAAAGCAAGCTGATGCATTATGAAAACGGAACCTTGGTCATCAGACAAAAAAAGCACTTGTTCAGTTAAGAAGATAAAATAGGTCAATTAAAGTGCCCTGTTGCCTCTTAGTGAACCAATGCAGCAAGCCTAACATCAAGTAATCTGTATTGGTTACCATTTATGCTTCATATTTTAGCTTCAGACAAGTGCATAATAAACTAATAAAATGAAAATAAATAAAATACTATAGCCTACCTGTTTACACTTATTTCGGCTGCAACATTAACATTAATAGCCCGTTTTATTTTTGTGTGTGTGTTGTTGTTTTTTGCTCGTGTTCTAAAGACGCATGCTCTCATGAAATTAAAAAAATAAATAAAACAAAATACTGCTCATACTCAATACATAGTGTAGTCATTGTCTGAAATGTTGTTACCATGACATTGTTTGCTATATTTATTTATTCGCTAAATTAGAATAAAGTGCAGCCCACCCGTCTCATCAGACCATAGGACATGGTTCCAGTAATCCATGTGCTTTGTTGACATGTCTTCAGCAAACTGCTTGCGGGCTTTTTTGTGTACCGTCTTCAGAAGAGGCGTCCTCCTGGGGTGACAGCCATGCACACCAATCTGATGTAGAATGCGGCGTATGGTCTGAGCACTAACAGGCTGACCCCCCCACCTCTTCAATCTCGGCAGCAATGCTGACAGCAATCCTGTAATGAGTCACGTGACATTTTGGAGGGAAAATGACAAGCAGTACTCAATTTAGACATTTAGGGATGTACGTAGTTTCTAAGGGGTGTACTCGCTTTTGTTGGCTGGGGTTTAGATATCAATGGCTATATTTTGAGTTATTTTGAGGGGGAAAAAAATTAGCTCTATTATATAAACTGCACACAGACTACTTTTCATTGTGTCAAAGTGTCATTTTGTCAGTGTTGTCCCATGAAAATATATACATCACCTAACCTAACCCTATCTGCAGAAATGCGAGTGGTGTACTCACTTTTGTGATATACTGTATCTGACCTTTCTCTTAAAGTCAGTTAGGTAGTAGTAGTAGGGTGTTCAAGCCACCTGTGCTCAAAGAGAGGCGAAGAAAATGGATTTATGGGTGGATGGAATATCACTACCGGAATAAAACTATTGTGAAGAATTAAGAGAGACACAAAAAAGCATGTTTATTTCATATTTCACGCGCTGTTTTATGCTCCTGAATGAAATGGACCGCTTGAATGTGTGTGCAAGCGATCATTTTATATATTAAATTTTTGAATCCCATGCCATGAAAATGAGTAACTTACGGCTCTAGTTTCGCATTTAGGACGAATGCCAAAGTGAGGTCACCCAGGTGAGCATCTCACAATACAGCATTGCTTTATAGCATGCAGATGGACTGCAAATGTAGCTGATTTTGCGGATTAATTTGTTTATTTTTTGCATCACGCCAGCCAAACGGCTGCAGGCTTTTGTAGCTGCACCAGGGAGAGGCGTGTGAGCCTTTTTGGGTTTCAGAAAGTTCCCGTTCACCCCAAGATCGGCCAAAACAAGTGTGCAACAACTGTGGGACCATAGGACTTACGAGGCAGTGAGTAAACATCGTGCTTTGTATTATGTCAAATACTGGGATCATGGCACATGTTTTAATACGGAGGTGGCTTGCGTTTTGTGGCTGACATGCTCCTTGTACACCGACAATGCCACTTGGCCGAAGACCCGCGGCTCGTCGCACATCCCCCAGCCGGGAGAGCGCTATACTCGGCTTATTGCCCTCTTCGTGTGCCCGGTGTTATGTAAAATTTTCCACCTGATCAGAAATTGCAACTTTGTGTTGAAAATGGCCGCGAATACAGCGATTACAAAGTAAACACTACAAACTTCTGTTCAAACAAAGGACTATTTACTTACGTTTGATCATGGACGGACATGTAGAAAAGTTCTCCTCAGACACATCCTGCCATGTTAGCTGCACAACAACTGCACGCCACTCCCTCACTGTTCTTAGCCGTGTAGTTAAGCATTTATTTACGCCATATTCGTGTTGACCATGTGGCAGCTACGCGCTCCGCCGACGTCGGCCAGTTTGTCTGGCGGTAATTGTCCAGCTGCTTCCCCGGCAAACATGCTCACCTCTCACAGCAGGGGACAAGCTGTAACTTGCCCGCCGCTGGGCGGGTTGCCGATCGCCGAAAACAATCGAGAACCCTGCGCCATGTGATATGATCCCGGGTAGTTTTGAGTGATTTTTCGCTTCGAAACCCGAGAATAGACTTTAAAACATCACTCGGTTCGGGTTAGCATGTCGGCTAACTGTCACACTTCCTGGTTTGTTTACGCTCTCCGAAGCCAGGGAAGGGAAATGACGAAGGCCGGACTAATTCCGGTGGCATAATATCGTTCAGGAGGTGTGACAGTCAAGGTGAAGTCAACAGTTTTGACCATTATGGAGTAATTTTGCCATGTCCTACTGATAAATGCCTTTTTATTATTTCATATTCAATTTAGCACAAGACTGTTATTTGTCATCACCATACCATTTATTTAGCTATTGGGGAAAAAAAATACTTAGATAAAAAGAATATCCTGTAAAAGTATTGGAGAAGAGACACTGAAACGATGATGTTTTGTGGCTCTCTTCATCGCATTTTCCCCGTTCTGAATAATTCCTCCTCAATGGGCTGAATTATAAATCAGATAAAACCATGACCCTGCCTACGTCATCCTCCTGTTGGGGACTCTAGAGCCCTATAATGGTAGGCGTGGCTAAATGGCAGATTAAAAGACCAATTTCTCGTCATCTGCGCTTTCCCAAATTGTTGTAACTAGTCGAATCGTCTCAAAATATTATTCTAATTCACATAATAATGCTATTTAGGATTTTTTTTTCCCCTTGTTGTAGGTACGTTAGCAAAATACATCAAAATTAAGAACTTAGAGGAAAAAATTGAAATCTAACGTTGCTATGATAAAATCGTAATATCTCAGAAAGAAGCTGTTAGACCAGGTTTTTGAACTTTGGTGGGCACTACTACATACTACAAATGTGAATTTGACTGAATGTTTGACTGAATGTATTATATGCTGACATGAGTCTGAATCCAAATGTGTCGCCTACAAAAATAGAGCTGTCAATGTGTAATGCTTAATCATATCATTTTGCATATTCTGTACATGTGCACAAACATGCACATGCTGCTGCAAAGTCAGTGTAGCTCATGTACAATCACCAAAAAAAAACAACCAAAAAAACAGTATAATTTCATTGTTTCGCTACCTTTTCCAAAGTCTCCACATTAATCTTTAGCAGATTTATTGATCAAGTAAGACCCGTGGGACTTAAAACAAATGGAATGGATAATATTTCTGTCTCAAACACATTATAAGACTGCTTCCTTGCCTTCAAGAGCAGTGGACCTTTTGACAAGACAATTATAGATATATATACTGATCTATTTTCATACATCGCCAAACACTGATATTTAGCACTCAGTTGGACACCATTTGAACCTAGAAAATAAAGTATAACTTTTCAAATGCTTTCAAATAATTATCATGATAGCATTCTTATGAAAGGCAACTAAATAACCGTTTTCATCCAAGACTATTCATTTATACTGTTGGTTTTGCTCTGAGCATCTGTAGAATAAATAAGTATGTAGTCTATGTAGGGTGAAGACTTAGCGAGGGAGACTGATCATTATAGTTCCCCTAAGGTCACACCTCCTCCGACTGCCCCTTGGCGCTTATTTAGATATGCAGAAATTGACTGCGCAATTATGAGAGAGTGCAAGGCTTGAAGGATGTACAGAACTCAAATGTTTTTCTCCTTTCACAATAAATATAGACTAAGTCCCATCTGTGCTAGCACGTAGTTGTGTTCTGCTGTCTAACTGGAACAAACAAGTGAACAAACAGTATGCTCTTGCATGTTTATGGCCCAAAACGCTGTAGTGTCACGAATTGAGCCGCCACATTCAAATAACCTGCTGTGTGGCAAGACAAGTTTCCTGTTGTGTGCAAGTCATAGAACAGATTAGCTGAAAAGATTAGCAATCACTCAACAACAACAAGAGACGAGGACAAGCATGTAAAGCATGTGATTGCACATGTTAAATGTGAATTACTACCCATTTTGCTTACCAGTTAAAAGGACTCTCCTGCCAAGATGGTCCATTTTTCACTATCAACCGATATTTATGTATTTCTATGTTTATAGGAACATTGAATTAGCATTCATTTTTATTAACATCAGTAAAATTTGAGCATGCTGTAAATAATGGCTCACCTCCAAAACATTCCCTTTTTATCGGCAAAATGGACACTCCCACACTACAGCGGTGTGACGTTCAAACCCGGACTGCGGTCTTCATGTACGCCATTAAAACTAGGGCTGCAGCAATCGATTATTTTAGTAGTCGATTAATCTATCAACTAGTTCAAATAAGCGTGTAATCGGATTAGGATTTAGCATTTAATGCGCTGCAGAATAAATTTTAGGCGATGTAAACTAGTCTTGCTCAGATTGCACTTTCAAAAATGCATTAAATGCAAATACAAAACTAAAATTCCCGAGTGTTTCTTCAAACTACGCCGGATTGCACTTTTGTTTAAAAATAAATTAAAATAGTTGATCTTAGATCAAATGTTATTTAAAAACAAAATGAATAAATGAGAATCTATGTACAACAAAAGAACAAATGGCAAACGTGCATAGCAAAAGTAACTTAAATGCTATAAAATGCTAACATTTTTTACACTGCCCTTAACAAATCGTTCAAACACATATTAATAAACTTAATTATGAATCCATAAAAAAATATATTACCTCAAACAAAAACTTACCTTATGTTGGTCTTAACAGTGAGCAGCTGGATTCAGCCATGTTAAATGAGTTATATCCACTGTTGCCACTAGAGGGCTGTGTATCCACCCAAATTAATAAAACTAAATGCAAATACTTTCAAAACAAACCATTACAATGCCACTGATTTGAAGCTTTTTTCTAATCGAGTTAATCGATTAATAGTTGCAGCCATAATCAAACCCCAAAATTAAGTTTGCCTGTCGACCAGGATTTCACTCTGACTCTCTGGGCCAGCTCTAGCAGCCAAGAGAGTGCATGTGTTGTCTTGCGATCCAAACTACAGGGGGTGGGAAGGGCGATAATTAATCACGCATTTAAGAAAATTAACGGTGTCATGGAGTGTTGCGTTAATACTATTATTAATGTGTTTAGCTAAAAGCACTGACAAAAAATATATATATATACATATATATATATATATATATATATATATATATATATATATATATATATATATATATATATATATATACATGTGTATGTATGTACAACATGCATGTACAGTGGTACCACCACATACAAATTTCATTCGTTCCAGGACCTGGTTTGTAACTCGAAATGGTTGTATGTCGAGCAGGATATTCCCGTAAGATTACATTATTAAGTTAACTAGTTCCACAGCTAGCAATTCCGTACAATTACAATAGCAAAACAATTAAATTATAAATAAAAATTGCAATAATAAAATAATAATAATGTAAGGAATCGGTTTCTAATGTGGCTAATGTTGTGTTTTGCACGCTGTTCCTGAACGTACTGTGTGACTGACGAGATTGTGAGAGGAGTGGAAAATGTTCAATTTTTTTCATGTTGTGTTGTTGTCGGATTCGGCGGACAGTAGCCATGTTGTGTTGTACAAGTTCTGAAATTGAATAAAAACCTGACGAACCCGGCGACTTCATTGCCAATATTACAATAATAATAATTGTCACCTTAACTTATAAAGACTGCCGAACAGAGGTTGGAGGAGGACCGTCAAAATCGTACACATATTCTGAGCCATATACATATTCTGCTGTGCTGCGGGAAAACGATCAAATTGTGTCGCTGTTGTGAATCGTGATATGTCGAGCAGAGGTTGCGCTAGACTTTTTCGTTGTCTGTCATTTTGACTGACAGGGTCATAAAAATCCGGTCATAATCTATTTTTACCCGTCATTTAAGGATGATAATGACATTGTGGTGACCCTTTGTTTGGCATAATTCACTTTCCGTACTTTTGTGTCCATTTGGCCGAGCGCGTTACTGGCTACGACACAGTCACGTGACAGAGACACTTAAGAGCCGCACGCGTTCTGGCTTGAATAGAGAGTTCACAGAGAGCAGCAGAGCTACAGCGGCTGGACACAGCAATTCGAGCTAACAAGACTCTTAACATTGCATACCGCTTCAACATATTCAATAGTATTTAGTTTTCATTCATTTTAAATTAATATACTGTCCGAACAAGCTTAACAGAGAATCCACACCGTGCCATCACACATCAAGCAGATGAATATGTAACTTTTTCTCCGCAGTGACAAAAACAGCTGACTGTGGCTCCAGTAGGTAGGCTACATACGGAACAATCAAATTAACAGTTCACCTGCTGTGGCCTGAACGGAGTCTTACACCTTCCTCCTGGTGCGCATGGACTTGAATTGCGTGCCCGCTTGTGCAGTCCCTGTTTTTTCACCTCTTTTATCAACACCATCGTCGTTTTGGGGCTTTTTGAAGAAACTTCGGACACTCAGTTGCCTTGACATTTTTCAGAGTAAGGCCAACGATGTCATGCATCAAGAGAGACAATAGCTCATTAATATGCTCACTCGCCACCCTGTGGTCTGGGGTGTGAATTGCAACCTGTCAAAATGACAGATGGACTTCAGTTTTTTCCGTCACCGTTTTAAAAAATTGGTCAACTACGGAAAATATTCGGTTAACGCGACCCCTGATGTCGAGACAAATGATGAGTCCAATTTTAAGTCGGATGTCGAAAGGATCGTATATCGAGGTACTACTGTATACTGTATATGTATGTACAGTATTTACAATATGTACGCACGTACACACTTGTGCATACACCCATACATACACGTATTCATGTACTGTATAACATTTTCAATACTCCAATTTTGAAGACTCCACTGGTAGAAAAAGACATGAAGCCTACATTTTGGGACTATGGTTACTTTATATGCATTAAAAGAACTGATAGCAACAAATGCCTAAAACAAATGGGGGTATGTGAATCTGGGGGGGGGGAATACATTTACCATACTTTCACTAACATGTGAACTGTTTGTGAACTTTTCCATCTCTTCTTCCTTTAAGATAGTCATATTTGCATAAGTTTCCATTTTCCACTCCTACTTTTGCAGCTCCGAACACCTTAAAATACATATTGCATGAGTCTAAAGACGGTCTCGTACCATTGAGTACCGTCGCTATTCTATCTAGCGCAACACCTTGTAGTTCAGAACCTAATGAATATGGAGAATCATATTTTGGGCAACAAATCCTTTGTAAATACTTTAGCTCTGCTTGTTTTAAATGTGTTATTCATTTATCTCTTGTAATAAGTCACATGTGTCTTAGGGTAATACAGATTTAAATATTTCCGTTTTTTGTTTTGCAAGACTTAAAATAAGAAAAACATCTAATAACTTGCCTCAAAATCCTGTTAGAAACACTTATATTAATGTACTTAAAACATAAAATGCTACTTTTTTCCTGAACTCATCTTTCCTTATGCTGCAAACTTTTTTTTCTAAACAGGTATATAATGAAACAAAGATATCATTGAGTATTATAAAGAGAAGTTTACCGTAATGTAAAATCATTCATAGTAATCGAGATGATTTGTGAATGGCCATTTTATGAATATTAATATTCTTATTGTATCATTCACCATCTAGATGAAGAGCATTTAAAGGGACAGTCTGGCTAAGATAGTCAAATCCTCAACAAAAACAGCTTTTTTTTTTCGTTCGGAAAATTAATTTGCCATTCATTTTCGATTTTCTCAATTAATCTTGAAGCAATCTGTAAATAATGACTCATCCTCAAAACACTTATTTTCCAGACAACCCCTCTGGTTTGTTGGGCTAGTGGTGTCATGTCAGCGCTGGAGACAATTTTTTATATTGCTTATAATGTCCAAACGCTGCCATCGATCATCACGCAGCTTTTGGCCATTCTAGGCGTAAAATAAAAGCCTGGACATTTTCAGAAATTGGAGAAGGAATGAATAGATATGTGCACTTGAATTGTGGTAATGATCAATCGTTAACTCATTCAAATGTGCATTGTAAGTCAATATAACGAGATGAGTTATAAGTTTGAACATTTTCTCATCTTCCAGGAATTTATTCCAGTATGTCGATGTTTTTGCTATGTTGTTTCACCCAGCTAATCTGTAAACCATATTAGTGTAAATTTTCCACATTTATCCAAAAACACAGGTCTTACTCCATAGAAATAAATGGGAAATACTGAACGGCCATCTAACTGATGTAAAAAAATATATATTATTATTATAATTATCATTATTGTCATACGGCACTATAAACATAAGTCCCACTGATAAGCCCAATCATTGCTCGCTTTAATTTGCATGCCACTGTATAGTGTGTTGCAGGCATGAATAGATGAATATATAGTATATTTCTGATGAATAACTAATTGTGTAGAAAAATAAGTAAATTACATAAACATTTTGGCAAATTGATACTAAAGGTACCCTTGTTAACAAAATAACCCTAGACAACTTGCTGAGAAAATATGAACATGCCAAACATGAAATCGTCCTGATGACAAGATGCCAAGTGGTGGCTAACACAATTTTGAGTGTCCTAAAATTTCAAATACAGTGGTACCTAATCAAATCCGTTCAAGGACCTGGTTCGTTAAACAGCTATGCACGTCCAAATTTTCCATTCATTTTAAATGGCAGAAAAACATGTTTGGCTGTGATTTTTAACCATACACTTTACATTAGAGCGCATTGACACTCAATTGGCACCTAAGTCAAGCTATGCCATTGTCGGCTATGTGCGTCCAAATTTTCCATTCATATTAAATGGCAGAGAAACATGTGTGGCTGCCATATACCCCCAAAAAATGCCACAAAACTCTGTTCTGTTATTGTTGGCTTCGGCTACGGCGGACAGTAGTCTTGTTGCGTTGCACAAGTTCTGAAATAAATTATTAAATACCTGATGAAGCTGGCGACTCCCTTGCCAATGTTACAATAATAATAATAATAATATTGTTGAGAGTCGTCCTCGAGATCGTAGCCATATTCCGTATTGTCGAGCCAGGTCACAGACGCGCACACCACGGTCATATTTCCTTCTTAATTTCAATGGTCACTTTTTTTCAACACTTGCAGTAACCTTCTTGGGACCCATGTTGATTTCTCTCACAAGAAAATCTGCCATGCATCCGTCTTGCAAGAAACACTGAAATTGTGACACTGTCATAAGTCGTCGTCTTTCGAGCAGGCCGTCTTTTGTGGAGACAAATGACGAGTCAGAGTTTACGTCCAATGTCAAAAGTATCGTATATCGAAGCGATCGTATGTCGAGGTACCACTTAATACAGAATAAATAAAAGTTGGTCATTAAAGCGCTATTCTTGCCAGCCTGCCTAACCGCTCCTAATTCTACCAATAGAATGGTCATTAGCAACTCTTGCAGAAGAAAACCTGTGCCTAATTATTAAAGGTATCAATGTAGTTTACTACACTCCTGTAGTTTTGTAATATTGGCCATAATGGGTTACATAATTGGAGAGCAAAACATATTTTGAAGAGATACTAGTCGAAACTCGCAGTGTCTGCAGACTATTGCGAGGTAGCAAAAACATTTTTGCCAAGCTTACAATATGTAATATCAACAGAATTCAATATATTCAACAATCAAAAATCTATAATTATAACCTGCATAGGCACCATCAAGTAAATGAATGATACAGTTGTGGTCAAAAGTTTACATACACTTGTGAAGAACATAATGTCATGGCTCTCTTGAGTTTCCAGTTATTTCTACAACTCTGATTTTTCTCTGATAGAGTGACTGGAACAGATACTTCTTTGTCACAAAAAACATTCATGAAGTTTGGTTCTTTTATGACTTAATTATGGGTGAACAGAAAAAAGTGATCAGATCTGCTGGGTCAAAAATATACATACAGCAGCGCTAATATTTGGTAACATGTCCCTTGGCCATTTTCACTTCAATTAGGCGCTTTTGGTAGCCATCCACAAGCTTCTGGCAAGCTTCTGGTTGAATCTTTGCCCACTCCTCTTGACAGAATTGGTGCAGTTCAGTTAAATTTGATGGCTTTCTGACATGGACTTGTTTCTTCAGCATTGTCCACAAGTTCTCAACGGGGTTTTGGGAAGGCCATTCGAAAACCTTAATTCTAGCCTGATTTAGCCATTCCATTACCATTTTTGATGTGTTTGGGGTCATTGTCCTGTTGGAACACCCAACTGCGCCCAAGACTCAATCTTCGGGCTGATGACCTTAGGTTATCTTGAAGAATTTGAAGGTAATCCTCTTTCTTCATTATCCCATTTACTCTCTGTAAAGCACCAGTTCCATTGGCAGCAAAACAGCCCCACAGCATAATACCACCACCACCGTGCTTGACGGTAGGCATGGTGTACTTGGGATTAAAGGCCTCACCTTTTCTCCTCCAAACATATTGCTGGGCATTGTGGCCAAACAGCTCGATTTTTGTTTCGTCTGACCACAGAACTTTCCTCCAGAAGGTCTTATCTTTGTCCATGTGATCAGCAGCAAACTTCAGTCGAGCCTTAAGGTGCCGCTTTTGGAGCAAGGGCTTCCTTCTCGCACGGCAGCCTCTCAGTCCATGGAGATGCAAAACACGCTTGACTGTGGACACTGACACCTGTGTTCCAGCAGCTTCTAATTCTTGGCAGATCTGCTTTTTGGTGATTCTCGGTTGAATCTTCACCCTCCTGATCAATTTTCTCTCAGCAGCAAGTGATAGCTTGCGTTTTCTTCCTGATTGTGGCAGTGACAAAACAGTGCCATGCACTTTATACTTACAAACAGTTGTTTGCACTGTTGCTCTTGGGACCTGCAGCTGCTTTGAAATGGCTCCAAGTGACTTTCCTGACATGTTCAAGTCAATGATTCTCTTTTTCAGATCCATGTATGTATATTTTTGACCCATCAGATTTGATCACTTTTTCTGTTAACCCATAATAAAGTCATAAAAGAACTAAACTTCATGAATGTTTTTTGTGACAAAGAAGTATCTGTTCCAATCACTCTATCGGAGAAAAATCAGAGTTGTAGAAATAACTGGAAACTCAAGAGAGCCATGACATTATGTTCTTCACAAGTGTATGTAAACTTTTGACCACAACTGTACATAATTGGAGAGCAAAATATATTTTGAAGAGATACTAGTCAAAACTCGCAGTGTCTGCAGACTATTGCGAGGTAGCAAAAACATTTTTGCCAAGCTTACAATATGTAAGATCAACAGAATTCAATACATTCAACAATCAAAAATCTATAACTATAACCTGCATAGGCACCATCAAGTAAATGAATGATATGTGCATTCAATCCAACGTTAGCTACTTGCTTTTATCATTTATGCATAACACCTCTGAAAGTATGCTCTCATTCTGTATGTCACAGTGAATCAAAACGTACACGGTCACCCTTTATGATACGTTTTTCTCATGACGTGGTAATAATAGCTCAAGGCTGTGTGTGTGTGTTTATGTTGTGGAAATAGTCTCATCACTCCTCCATCCTGTTTCAATCCAGTTTTCCTTCCACCACATCAAATACAAAACCATTACTTTTTAGCTTCTCCTGTCAAAATTCTGCCTTTGGATACATTTTTGTATTCACATTTGAATACATTATTGTGTGCAATGCTGTCAGTCTACACAAGATAATGGAATTACATTCTGCAAATTTGCTCTTCATGTATAATTTGAGAATATTTGGTTTCAGACATAACTGAAGATTCAAATCAAGAATGTGTATTCACTTCTGGCAAAGCAATGAGATGCAAGCCAAAGCAAACGTGGATTGTTTAGGTTAGTGAATGTGTCTATGAGGCTGCTTTATTTCATGCCTGTGACTAATTAGGAACTGGAGTCATTGACAAAACAATGATGAGTGAAGATTGAACAAGAAAGGAGTTCGATACGCAGTCCTCTTCAGTTTGCTGGCGAGGTCAGAGAGACTCGCTCTGTTCTTTCTGATTGCACCAAGCGTAACTCAAATGGCGAATGACTGCGTTGCAATCAATGACTATACCAAGCAGGACCAGTTGGGCTGATTTTACAGCTCAAGTTAAATCAAAGGTCCGTTTGATGCAATCGGATGCAGATTGTGGAAACACCTCATGCCTTTTCGGTACCATGAACAGTAATTCCCTCCCTGCCTTTCCTATACTGCAAATGCACCAAATGCCACTGAACCTACTGTATAAGACAAATGTTTTTATTGTTGTTTGTCATTAGACCTTTTGTGAATAGTGGCTCACTCCCTTCTGTCTCAGAACAGTGAAACCAATTCCTTTAGTTTTACATTCAACTAAGAATATTGAGATTTGACATTGAAATTGATGAGATTTTAAATATCTCTGTTTAATTTGAATTTTATACGCTATTCTTACTTTCTATTCAAATGAAGAAACTTCTTTTTTCTCATGCTTTTTTCTCTTTTTCGGCTGCTTAGACACACCAAATGGTAGAGCTGAATGCCTGTTAACGCTGGAACAGTTGCCGTGCCAAAGGGGAGATTGAAATGTTTCCTCTGGGGATGTTTACAGTTTATTGTGATGGTTATTTAAAATGCAGTCAGTCAGAAAAGGATTCAATTGGAACATGAACAGACATGGGGAATAGGAATACATAGTTAAACAGAAGCATTGTTTAATATAATGTGCATGCTTCACGTCTATAAGTAGTGATACAAAGTAGAACTATTTAGTGTGGGGACGCCCTTTGAGGAAGGGACTCAATAGCTAACCAGTAGAACACGAAGAGGGAGTAGGGTAAGACAGAGCAGGTAGTGCAACTGGTATGAAGTAGGGAACTCATATCATGACTAATCACCTGTGAGAATTGGCAAGTTGATATCTTAATATCCTTAATAGCTATATCATTGATAGTCCCAGCACAAGCACCTGAATCCTAATATGTGTCTAGTAGAGCCTATTTGTCCAACATGCATGTAAGTCGTGCGGTATATGGAAATGCTGGCAACAGAGGGTAATCCTATTCCCAAACTTATAGTTTATATAGTAGTGATTCTCAAAATGTTCTTGCACTTGCTCTCTCTAATTTTGTAGTACCGTATTTTTCGGACTACAAGTCGCACCAGCCATAAAATACCCAACGAAGAGAGAAAAAACATATATAAGTATAAAGCAAGCATAAACAACGAACGTAGGTTCGCAGCCGTGTCTGTCCCTCTCTCTCTCTCGCCCACTCACTCAGAGACGCTGCATAGCTGTCTGTCTTCTTCTGGTGTGTGAGCGCTCTTCTTCGCGTAAACAAGTGCGAGTGCACCCCCATGTGCGCGTGAAAGCGCCACAGACTAAAAGCATGCATTTCAATATAAAAAAGTCAATAATACACATATTGCCAAAGGCAGAACGCGAACGTGGCCATAGCTATTAAGAGTTATTCAGATAACTATAGCATAAAGAACATGCTAACAAGTTTACCAAACCATCAGTGTCACTCCAAAACACCAAAATAACATGAATGTGACATGAAATATATCATAATGTGTTAATAATTTCACACGTAAGTCGCTCCTGAGTATGTCGCACCCCCAGCCAAACTATGAAAAAAACTGCGACTTATAGTCCGAAAAATATAGTAACCACTAACCACTTCGAAATGAATGGGTAATCAAGTCCCTAAATACTGAGACGAAGACACAACTTTGATCTTTTTGGTCATTTCTCACCCAATAAAATTGAACTCAACCATTGTCATAATAAAGAAAATAAAATTACTTGCCTGATTTGAAAACCATTCCATTTACTTTTGCCTGCAGCTGTCACATTTTTAAAAGACATGCACTTTAGGTCCATGGCAACCACACACACACAGACCCACCTACACATGGCTAAGTATAGTACATAGACACTTCAGTGAATTGGGGTGCCTAATGAAGCCAACATACCAGTTTGGGCTTTTTGGATTGGCCCTCCTATGACTTTTGTTATACATTCATGTATATATGGCGGAAAAAAAACTCCACTCTGAGACCCCCAATTTGGCCAAATTTCGAAATTATCCTCTATGCCTGTGTGATACATCATTGGTAAGCTTAAAATGTCAATTTTCTCGGGGAAGAAAAAATTTTAACAGGAGGGCATTTAAAAAAAAAAAAAAAAAATTAAACCCCTAAACCCTAACTTGAGGTGAGAGCACGAGGGAGCAAAATTAAAGACACCATGATTTTAACTCCATGTAACATGTCTAACCGAGTGTTAAGACACAGCTGTGAATGGCGACTTTTTGGGGATTTTATGGGTGAAACACGGTAATGTAACAATGGTCACAATGCAGAAATCGCAGACTTCAAGGAGTGGTCGAGAATTTCTTTTTCAGATATTTACCATTTTAAATGGTTTTTTGTTTTTTTGTTTTTTCAATTGCTCTTTGTTTGGATCAATTATTTATCATCCAAAATATCGGGGGAAATGCGACAGTAACAAAAAACAAATAATAATAATAAGCGATAGTTATGAAGTAGATATCGTGACCTATTTACAGACACTATTTTTTTCATTGTGACATAATTTGTTTAAAAGTTTAAAATATGCGAGTGAATAATTTTCTAAAGTCGTTTTTTTTTAACTAAATATTAGACACCAATTAACTCATTTGCTCCCAAAAACGTATAAATACTGTACGTTCTATTTTTCATTGCTTCAGTGTCCCAAAAACGTATTTATAAGTCTTTTTTACAAGAGGCATCTATAGGTTCCAATCTATCTAAAATATAACGCTCAAAGCTCAAAACCCATTTTAAAGCAATAAAACTGGCCACTGGAGGTCAGTAGCGCATTTGGTAAGAACTCATCTCGGGCCAAGAAAGGAAGTGAAGAAAAATAGTCAGCAAACAGAAGTTGGAGGGATCTTGTGAAGACGCGTGAGAATTTGAGAAAAATGTAGAGAATGATCGGGAAAAAAAGGCAAACGACACTGGAGGAGTGTTTTGAAAAGAAAACGAAACCATCGTCAAAGAAGGATTAAAAAAAATCTATCTTGATGAGATAGATGGTGACGTCCACAATAGCGCCAGGTTCCACACACGTTGCGTTACTCCTTAGCCTGAGGTTGAAACCAACGATGAAGATGATGAAAAAAGTTAGACTGATCTTGATCCGGACTCATCAGCTTAGCCTCGAGAGCAGTCGCGAGCCTTCCCCGCTGTTATGTGCGCAAATAGTTCAACAGTTCAATAGTTTAGTTATGTGTAAATAAATTGTTACTTTGCGATCAGAAGCTCTACTTGTGTTGTTGTTTATCATTCATTCATTCATTTTCCATGCCGCTTATTCCTCACGAGGGTCGCGGAGGTGCTGGAGCCTATCCCAGCTAACTACGGGCAGTAGGCAGGGGACACCCTGAACCCAGCCAATCGCAGGGCACATGGAGACACACAACCATTCACGCACACACTCATACCTACGGACAATTTAGAGTGTTCAATCAGCCTACCATGCATGTTTTTGGGATGTGGGAGGAAACCGGAGTTCCCGGAGGAAACCCACGCAGGCACGGGGAGAACATGCAAACTCCACACAGGAAGGCCGAAGCCCGGGATTGAACCCTTGATCTCAGAACTGTGAGGCAGACGTGCTAACCACTCAGCCACCGTGCCGCCGTTTGTTGTTTATCTTATTTTGTAAAAGGAAAACATTATTCAGATGTTTGAGATGTAACTAAAGCAAAAAATAGCTGTGTTAAAGTCAAAGTTATGTTTGAAATGTATGCTTTCACAAAATGCTCGATTTCTTCGTTTTTTCATCAGAAATTGGAAAATTGCTCAAACTAAGCTATTTTCTAATGCTGATTTCTAAAGAATGGAAAAAGATATGAACTAACTTTTTTTCCGCTGAACGAAGAGAGTCTAATCTTTTTTTGGTGGCTTCCATGTTTATATAGCAATAGAACAGAATTTTCTGTGGGCCTTGCAAAATCAGTCAAAATCCAGTAAAACGGCTGGGAGCGAAGGGCCTTGCTCCGCTGAAAATGGCTGGGAGTGAATGAGTTAATGATTATTAGCTTAAAATGATAGACATTTCAAATAATAAATATAAATACTTACCTTCTTTTTATGGCTGGGTTGAAACAAAAGCGGTTGTGCAGTGTCTGCAAACGGGGGTCTCCAGGGTAAAACAGTCAAATTAAAAATAGTTTGGGGGCTTAATATACCATGAAACTGCTATGGCAGCATATAGACATATTGTTCTACCAAACACAACAGTTTTTTGGGCTTAAAATACTGCAGTTTATTTTAAAGAGGGGTGCAAGAGCAGAAACTGCTTTTTTAGCCTTGTCTGTGTTTTCCTATACGTATACGTAAAGCCAGAAAGATGAGCAGTGTTCCATTGCTTATGACTAACTGACTATACCTCCTGAGTACTGATTAAAGTATAGGGCACCTGAATCTGAATGAAATCTGAAAAAACACCGAATTTATCATGAATAATTTTTTATTTGAAGCACTCATAATAAAAATTTTAAATACAAATAATGATGTCACAATAATGTTGCCTTCATTTTCATATGAAAATTATTTTATATGAAAAGTAAAATACCATGATTCAGGAAATTATGACTTTTCAATCATTTCCTTAAAAACTGCCGTTCAGTGCTTTAATAAAACGGGGATCATATGCCTGATTTTTGATCACTGTTTTTCATTAAAGCATCAGTTGTCCTTTTCATGAATGTCCTTGAAATTACATATTTTTAGAGACCAGAGATCAGGCAGGCTAAGCAATTGCCCTTTCAGATAGACTAATTTACATATTTGAACACATGTTAATTTAACAAGCATTTTTTTCTTATTTGATCATTCCATATATCTTCAAAGTAAATTGTTCATGACGTCTTTTCCCCCCCATGTTTGTTGCTAAGGCAACAATTCTATTCTTAATTGCTCACTTCTTTTTGCTGCCATACAATTTGAAAAGATTCCAGCATTCAGTCCATGCTTTCAACAATGTTGATTGTGTTTAATTCAATATGAATGAGTGCTTAATTTCATTTGAATGGGGGGGTGTATTAATGCATGTCTGACTGTGCTTCGTCATGCAATCATAAATACTAAATTGCTATGCATGAGACTTGTCCCCGATCAAAGCTGTCATCTTTAATGGAAATCCAAGATGACACTCTCCCACTAATGAAATAAAATTAATCTAATCTGAGTGTAATGAATGATAGCATATCATCCTCGGATATGCCGTGATATACTTTGTTCTCTCTAATGTGTGTCTCTTCCACAACAACTCAAGACATAAGATGATACCTATAGTTTTGTGGGTTCATGTCACGGACATACAGGTTTTCAGTGAACTGGTGCATATGTGTGAAGTAAAACATCTCTCATTGAACCATCTGGGACTCAGATTCAAACCTCCACATGTTTATAATCCAGGTGATGCTGAAATGTGAAGTCAGGAAGTCAATTTCTTTTATATCTACCAATTGTTCTCTGTTGTGTTATACAGTCACATTTCAAAAAGTCTTTTGATGTTCAGTATTGACTTAAGCAGCGAAATACAATCAGACTGAGTAAGGCAGTGTTGACAAAACTAAACTCTTTATATACTTCCACAGCAGTGATTTTGAAAGCAGATTGTTTTGTTTCTTTGGGTATTTATTCTGGAACCTGCCATTTTTAAAGTCAAATCGAAGCAGATCTGGCCTCCTCACTTGCACTTTATCAGCAGCCAGAGCCAGTGCTGGTGGGGACTTGCCCACAGACAAAGTGGAGATTGGCCAGGGAGTCTGGTCTTGTTTGATAAGGCAGGTCTATTGCCCCCGGAACCTTAGACTTAGATCCTCTGATCCACTTCATCTTCCGATAAATCAACCTCATGAATCACAGGCCTCGGTTAGTTTCAGAGCTTTCTTTCAAGTGCGCTTTGCACTTTGACAATTTTTTTATGGCATTTTCTGCACATGGACATCCACCTTGAATTCCTTTACGCTGTTTTTGGTTTTAAATTAAAACGTCGAATTTGAATCTCAAGATGGCACATTTTTACAGAACAGAACCCCTGTCGCGTACATTTTGTTATGGAAAAATGGAAACTGTACTGATTGTTTACAATTCCTTTGAATAATGCCTCCAAATTTGTGGACTTTGTCAAAGTAATATTTAACAATTTTTTGACAAGGACGAGCTGTATCAAAATCTGCTCTAATCTTGGAAGCTAACGTAGGAAATGGAGTTGGGGCAATGTTGCCAACTGCCCAGTAAGGAAAGTAGCTATAGGCCCCAATCACCAACGTCACACAATCACGTGATCGCTGTATTGTGCCGCCAGATTGTCCGTCATTGTGTGTCGTATTGTCAATGATCGTAGTTTCTAAAGGTGGATTCACTTGCAAATTATGGAAGCCCCGGTGCTTTCAGACGCTGTAAACTCATTGGATGAGTTGCATAAAGCCGTTATTTGGAATAGCTTCGGTCAATCCAGTCGCCAGATTCATACAGTATTTGATGCCCAAACCGATGTTTCCTCCCGTCCAGTCCCGTCCCGTGCGTCAGAGTTCGTCCTGAGACCACAAAATTTCCAATCATACTCCAGTTTATGTCACGATGAGGAGTCGGGTACACAAAATCGGCACCGGCCCGAATATAAACCGACATTTGGTCAGCTGAGCGTCACCGTTGTCACGATTGTAAAATGAAACTTGATCGACAACGGGCCAGTGTGTGCCGAAAAATAGCTGCCCCGCGTGAAATGTCCCCCCTGACGGGAGCGCTTATTTATAACGCTTTATTGACGTGAAAACATCAAATGTTTTCATCGACGCATTACAGTAATGGATTTACGACTGTAAAATCAGTTTTAAATAATTAAATTACACAAAATATTAGTACTGTATATTAGTAACAAATTGTGGACTGGGCCACATAACCATCTTTGAACAGAAATTTATTAGTCTACAGGTTTTCACGACCATATCCCAATGACAATCACACAATGACAAGCAGAGGAAAATAATACATATTCACGGTACAAGAAAGTCGTTTCGGTGTGGGCGCTCCCATCAGGGGGGGACATTTCACGCCGGGCGGCTATTTTTCGGCACAACTCCTGTTGTTGCGCTCACCTTTTTGCTGCGCGACCGTGGCGACGAGCTTCGTAGTCTCCGTCTGACGATGTCAGCGATCGTGTTGGCATCATATTGATGTTTTCGCCGCTGTCTGACGGCTGTCGAGACAAACGCATCATGGACCGAGATAAACAAGCCGTGCTGCTTCAGAGATTTGCCCTTTTAACAATGGGCACACAGCAACTACTAAAATGACCGTTTATCTTCTCTGTTACTGCAACCAGCCGCCACACATGCCTTCACCATTTTGATTAATCAATGTAAACGATTGTCAGGAATGTTTTTGGGTTCGTTTACTAGGCGGTGATTCCTTAGACAAGCAGAAAAACACGCAGTAATAGGAGGAATGTACGTAGCGGGAATATGTAAACACAATGAGCTGACGGACAATATGGCGGCACCAGTCAGGGGGGCGGAGTTGTAACGTCACGTGATTGGGGTCTATTGGCCGTCCTAAAAGTCACTATAAAATGATCGATGACATCATCATCTAATTTGCATAATTTGCCATTTGCCTGTAATTGTAAAGGACGCTATTGGAGACAGAAATAATATCGTTGGAGAAGCAATGGTAACACTTTATAATAACTATTCTTTATAACTAGTTAATACATCATTACTAAACTGTTCATAAATCATTTATTGTTGACTTGTTAAGCGTTTGTCAACCATGCGCTGTGATATATGGCCTTTATGAATTCAGTTTATCCTGTCTGGCACAAAAAGTGTCCCAAACTCATGTGTGTTTCTATGCATTAAACAAAATGTTTAACATTTCATCTGTGGTGTTTATTTGGTAAAGTATAGCACCCAGAAAGGACGATGGGTGGAACAATCTTGAGGTACAAAAATTAGATTTTTAAATATCACATCAAATTTCTGTACATTGAACCTGTTTCATTCTATTTGATGTTCTTCAAAGTTTAGTAGATTATTAGCAAACTATTAACAAATGATCTGTAAAATGTGAGTTGATATATTAGTTATTAGTTATAAGCTTATGTACGTTATTGGAACGTTATTCTAAAGTTGCACTTATTCTTTTACTAACAATTAAGAAATGATGAGTAGTTGCAACTATAGAATAACGTACCAATAACATAAATAAACTATCAACTGATACTTAATAAGTCATTAGTTAGTAGGTTACTAATAACTTGTTGATGGTATATTACCAATTTATAAGCTTTAGGTAAAAATAGACGCACAGCTTACAAGTCATTTATATTCATATAAATACCTAACAAACCTTTGAAAAACACTTAACACATCAACAATAAATCATTTATTGACAGTTTACTAATGATCTAAGAATTAGTTATAACAGATATTTATTATAAAGTGTTACCGAACCAAAAAAAAAAAAAAAAAACCCCTAAAAAAAAGTCACTAGATTTGTCGCGTATGACAAAAAAAAAGTCACCAAAGAGGCTTTGGAAAGTTGCCGGATTTAGCCAGAAAGCCGATAATGACTTTTTAACCGATAATTGATATCCCGATATTGTCCAACTACAAAAATCCCATACCAATATCAAACCGATACCGTCATAGACTCAACATATTATGGCTACCTGTATTGTGATGCCCAATTGGATGGTTTCATAATGATAAATGTAACAATTTACTTGATAAAATGAAAAGTTTATATGTGCATAATTCATTATTTTTCAATCATTTATTGTTTAATTTTTGCACCATGGATGCAAATGGTCTCTTCACATAACAAATACCAAGTATCTTAGTTTGGAGACATCTAATGGTCAATAAGCATAACTGCTGTGCTGTACTATGACCAGCCCTTGTACAAAGGCAGAAGGTTTCTACATTCACTTTGAAGGCAAGATGCATATCGGCCCAAAACCGATGTCAATATCATCAGATATCATTTTTAAAAGCTTTTATCGTCTGATATTATGGGCTAACCGCTAATATTAAATGACTCTATTGAAAAAAATATTCCCTGTCAGATTTTTCTGTTCTTTTTTTGAGAGGCTTTCTTCACGTTTCTGCCTGTTGTTTCTTATCTCAAGTACCTTACATTTTTTCTAGCAGGCATCTTGTATTTCATTGTTCATTTGTCTGCCTGTCCCCTGACCCCAATTCTAATACTGAAAACAGCTATAATTAAAATATGGCCCAGTGCTGGCCCAGATTGCATAACGTGTGCCATATCTGGGCCATACATTAATGTGCTTTCTGCTACTTTGGAGCAGTTCTGGCCCAAAACTGTTTGCTGATCGGGCAAGTGAATCCATACAGAATTTGGCACATTGTTAAAAAAGACACTAGGGCGGATCCGTTTTATGAAATAGGACCGAAATTTGCAGTACATCTGGCCCATGTCCGCTCCAGTTATATTTTGCTAGCTGGTTATTATGCCATAATATAACTTAAGAGAATAATGACCAACAAAACAATAACTTCACTTTGTTCATGTTTATACTTGAAGGGATTTTTTTGTAACATTAGCAGGAACTCCTACACTTATGTGTCAGTGGGTAACTAAAACCTTTTTATATGTGTAGGCTATGTGTGTAAAATGGATTGGCTACATTTGATGTGAGAACTTTAATGTGAGCGGATCCATAAATGCGCATCTTGTCTCGGTTCAATAACAGATTCACTATAAAGACAGAAAAGATAGAAAATGCACAACTTAATTTTATACAGAACAAAGTTCCCAGCCCAGGAATTGAACTGATGTTACTTCAGTATCATCTCATGCATTCTAAGCAGACTCTAGGGCCAGGGGCCACATTCTTTTTCTTTTTCTTTCTTTTTGAAAGAGGCATTCCGGATGCTTTCCACAAAGCAATGGTGGATTATACTTGTAGTTAGTGTGGAGATGTCAGCTAGGGGGAATGCTTCAAGATAGAATATTAGTCAAGGATCAACTTTGAAATTCTTTCGAGACTAAAAATTCAGGCACAAGATGTACATATTAATGGGTACGTGGTAATTTATAATCAAATTCTACAACGTAAAATGATATCGTAAATTTTTCAAACACGTTACGTGAAGACACACAGAAGAGGGTTGATAATGTGCACGTCATGATAATAATAGCATCAGCCAGCAACTGTAGGTCAAAATGCACTGAGGATATGTTCATCTAAATCATTGTCATCTATATGTATGAAAAAGTGACATTTGTGGTAGAGAGTTAGCGCTCCAAAGTGGAGATTAGTCAGTTACACTGCTTAATCTTATTGTCCGGGATAAGAGGATGAGCTTCTCTTGAGAATTTGACTAACAGCTGACAGCTCACGGAAATCAATAAAGGAGAATAAGCAGTGATTGATTGTGTTATAGGCCATTGTAATCACTTTTCTGAGCGTGACCTGTTGTGACCAGTGTTTAAAAGGCTTTGGTGGGTCAGGGCAGCTCGAAATACGTTGAGTTAAAATAATTTCCTCCTTGAAAAACAAGGATGTGACAAATCACAAAAAGCACCATACAAATATCGTTTCAAATATATCCTTAGATTTTACATGTAGCGTCCATAAAATTAACTCCAGTTTGTGGATATATCATCACGCGGTATTTCAAAAATGAAAAACATTGTCAAACAAAATATACTTTCGACATGTATTCATTTCATTATTTTACGAGTGCTCAAATGTGGCCACCACTGACAGCATGGACGACCTCGGGCTCATACAGTATGAGAATTCTTACCAAACGTGCCTCAGTATGTTGTGTTGATTGAAGCTGTTGTTCATCTTTCATGTCATCAATATTTGCTGCTGGTATGTTAACAACAATGTTCATGTTCCACCACTTCCAGCAAATATTGATGACACAAAAGACTAGTGATGCAAAACAATACATTTTTCAACCGATACAGATGACCGATAATTTCCTCCACGTTCCAGCCGATAACTGATAATGTCGAGCCAATAATTCTAATAAAAGATTTATTTAAACTTTAAAAGTATACACAAGAGCAAATATTACTGTGCAAAAATAGAATTTATTGTTCTTTTTGTCAACATCAAACAAGTAGTAAATTTCAACATCGAAATAATGACAGACATTGTGTAATGGTAAACTTTTGGCAACAATTACTTACAGAGTAAATACCTAAGTTGCACAAAAATGCCTTTAAAAGTAAGCCATTCCTAACATATATAACATTACTACACTGCAAAAACACACCTCCTTAAAACTATTCTAATCTATTGGAAATAAGTGAAATTATCTGCAAGTATATTTCACTCACTTAGATTTCTTGAAATAAGAAAAATGGCTCGCTGAAAATAAGCTTAGCAGCCTTATTTTAAGAGATAAATTATTGTATTTAATCCTAAAAAAAATGTGTCAGAAATATTCGTTATTCAAGAATAGATATGGTTTAAAACAACAACAACTTTTTCTTGATTTAGGTGAAAAATGACCAATTTTTTAGATGCATGGACTTAATAAGAACAAATGGTAATATTTACTTCAAGCAAGTGGAATATTCTAGTGCATTCATTTGTTAACTAGTCTACACTCAAAACAAGATGGAGAAAATTGTTTGACTAGATTTAAGAAAAATGATCTGATTAAGACGTTAATAAATTTACAGCGTACTGAATGCATTACTGACTGACTGACTTCTTGTGAGTGTGGTTTGGTACATGTTGAAATTATCATCTAACCACTGTGCCGTCATGATAAACATGCTTACTTGACATCACTTGTTCAAATGTGCATGGTGAAACTGATGTCATCGGCATGTTTTTCACAAAGAATGGTGGTCGTATAAACGGCATTATATTTTCATCCGGGGCTTTGGCTCTCGGGTCACTTTGGTAAAAAAGTCTCCCGTCCGACAGAGCCTGGCATCTCCTCCCGCCTGTGCTCTTCAGTCTGTCCAGCCACAAAGTGAGCACCCGCGCCAGGCCTCCGTCTGGCCGTGGTGCTTAATCGGTTGACAGGAGATGAGTGGCGGCGGCGCTGCCACCAAATGTGTCTCTGATGGTCACAAGCCTCGTAAACTTAGTTTGTAGCTTAGTTTGTTTGTTTACATTAGCTTCAGCCTATCCGCTAGCAGCAGTAGCCTCGTATTCATTCCAAAAATATTTGATGTAGCTTTAAATGGCTGATTAGTTTAGTGATGTTGAATGAGGACAGTTTCTTTCTGCCTCGTGGCACTTCTGCAGTGCATGTTTTGCAGATGGCGAGAGCGTCCTTTGTTTCACACACGGAAAAATCAACCCACGCTGGTGACAGAGCCACCTTGATATCCAACTGCACCATGACGTGTAACGCGTCACTCATGCGACAGGGGCTTCAGCTGGAGGAGGGGTTGAGGAGGCCACAGGGCAAAATTGGACAAAACTGCTTCCAATGCGCACATTTGGAGACTAAAGGCCGAGTTATACTTCCGCGTCAGACCTACGCCGTCAAGGAAGAACCGAGTTACGACCCTACGCCATAGCCTGACGCGCGCCTCTCGAATTTTCTAACCTTCGCATCACGTAGACGTGTATGACGTGGCGATAACGGACTGTAATTGGTCCGCTCAGACTGTTTTTTCCGGTTTAGCGCAAAATCACCGCCATTGTAGAATAGAATCAAACATTATTTTCTACACGCAAAAATGGACCAAGCCGACAGGAGTATCATCGAAGAGCAAGTCTCGTCAAGACATTATTGTGACTGCCAAATGGCAAGGTCGGCGATTGAAAAAAAAAAATGGAATAACCACCGAGACGTGTGTGTTCAGAATCGAGTGGCCACACGAAGCGGTGACCTAGTCGGCCAAAAACTGCCAACTTTTTATCACTCTATCGTATTTTTGGTTGGTGCACTTCATCATTTATTGTGTACATATGTTTGCTGTGAGTCTGTGACTTATTTACGTGTCACACTTAAGTATATGAAGAGTAAAGCACAGATTTGGTGTCAAAAGAGTTGTTTTGATCTTTAATTTTCAATAACAGACAGCTCACACACACGATACATCATGACTGATTGAGAGTGCCTCGGTGCTTTTTATGATAACGTTAAAATCAAGGCTCTCAACGCAGTTTGGGAAGTTCCATAGACGCCAGAAATCTGCTATGGCTTCCCACTGGCTGGTTGTAGGACACGGCAAACAAATCGGGCTGGAGGGCTTTGCAGACCTTAAACGCAGTGCTCGACGCCAGTTTGAAGCTAGCCGCCACAGCTAGCTCTCTCCACCCGAGTCTAAAACTCTCTGTGTGGCATCAAAAGTCGGCCAGACCGCCTCGAAACCGTCTTCTGCGTCGCCGCTCCTCAACATTTGTATGTTCAATATTTATTCAGTGTTGATGAGCAGACTATTTACTTTCAAGAGTTCCATCTTGCATTGTTTATTTTTTCTCCGACTAGCGGAAGCAACAAGCAAACATAACGCCACACCCCTCTAGTGGCTTGGCGGTGAATTACAGAGCAACGCGTTCCCTCACCGCAGAACTATCCAATGTCTAATGACGCCGTAGTCGCTGCGCCGTCACCGCAACGCGGGAGTATAATTCAGGCTTAAATCAAGTACCATATTTTTCGGACTACAAGTCGCACCTGAGTATAAGTCGCACCAGCCAGAAAATGTCCAAGAGGAAAAAACCATATATAAGTCGCACTGGAGTATAAGTCGCATTTTGGGGGGAAATTTACTTGATAAAATCCTACACATAGAATGGATATGTTATCTTGAAAGGCAAATTAAAATAAAAATACTATAGAGAACAACATGCTGAATTAGTGTACAGTATCATAATGTTACATGAACAACGAACGTTTCTGGTATGTTAACGTAACATTGCTATTAAGAGTTAGTCGGATAACTATAGCATAAAGAACATGCTAACAAGTTTACCAAACCATCAGTGTCACTCCAAAACACCAAAATAACATGTAAAATGATATCATAATGTGTTAAAAATTTCACACATAAGTCGCTCCAGAGTATAAGTCGTACCCCCAGCCAAATGAAAAAAAACTGCGACTTATAGTCCGAAAAATACGGTATATAATTATCGGATTGCATTATCGGTTGAATTTTTTAAAATCTGGATTATCTGTGTGACGTCATAATTGCCATTATTGGCTGATAAGTATCGGTAACCGATAATATTATGCATCTTTGCAAAAGACAAATCAACACAGTGGACCGCGACATGCTTAGGTGCATTAGGTAGGAATTCACATATCAGCTTAATGTGTTCCGTGCTACCATCAGTGGCCACGTTGAGCAGTTTACCTATTAAACTTAAGTTATGTTCAACACATGTGTTGAATAATGATATTAAAATTAGCTATAAACCAACATGTTGGGGGTAATATTTAGTCGAAGTTGTATTTCAGAGCAATCCAATATGGTTTTTGATGTACACAGTATATCTATAATCAACCCCGGAAATTTAATGAGAAAGGTTTAGTCGTACATTTGACTTGTCCATTGGGAATTTTAGGAATTCTTCCATATTGGCAGGGGCCATAGTAATCATCAAACGAGTAAATAGGTGAAAGTAAAGCAGAAGGCTGCAGCTCTTTGCTTTTAAATGTGATCGTCATTTTTGCCTTTGCATTTGATGCACTGCAAAATAAAGAATAATTTAATCACTGCGACTTTTTTGAGGGTACAAAAGGGATTGGAGGTTTGTAGCTATTAAAAATATTGACTGTTTTTTCTAATTTCGACAGCAATGGCCTTGTTAGAATTTGCAACTGATTCATCAGTAGTGCCTTTCTGTCTCCTGTTATTCTTCCAATAAACTATATCTGCTCATCTTGCCAAGGTTTCCTAGTGACACATTTTAATTGGTAAAATAAAAACCAATACTAGATCTAAAAGTAAAAATTTCTTGCTGAAGTAACTATTATTTCTTCGATTTTTTTTTTTTTTTGGGGGGGGGGGGGCTATAAGTCCACATTTTAATACTACATACTAGGTCTCAGTCTTTTAAGTTTCTTTTAATCAGTTATCATCAATAACTAAAATATCCAGTGCTTATAGACCATTCTATTGTTTTTTTTTTTTTTTTTTTTTTTTTTGTGCAGGACCTTTAATGGTGACAAGAGTCACCCACTGAGATTTTTTTTTTTTGCAGGACCTTTAAATGGTGACAATAGTCACCCACTGAGAAGTAGAGGCGAAAATTATCCTCTTACGCAGTATTTCAACCACTGTATATTGTCCTGTTCTAAAAATTGTTAATCCCAATTATTTTGTGTGTGCATGTTGACTAGTGTGTGCGCTTCCATCTACAACTCAATACACATTTTCCTCCTCAGAAAAAATATGGGTAGTTCATAGTTGGTCAAACAGATCGAATAATTGTGTTGTACTGGCACGCAAGCACTGTGAAAATTAACATTCATGTCAGTCCTCTGACATGAATGTTAATTCAGAGTTTCAGTTGATTTTTTCTTTTTTTTATCTTTGAAATGACATTAGCATTAAAACCTGACATCAGGCTTTCTCTTTTTTGTCGGTACATTTTTAATCAGCAGAAAAATATTTTTGTGTCCATGCTGCTATTTATGCGATGATAGGCTGTTTGTCCGCATCGGTGCAAAGTGGTAGCATTGTTTTTTGATTGGTTGCTACACGGAGTCACATCTGTTCCATGCAGGCCTTAATTCATTCATTTCACACATCGTTTGAAAGGAGTATTGGAGAGATACACTACAAAAGCAAAAAAGATGAAGGTGGGGATACATTAGAGAAGGAGGGATTTTTTTGGTCAAGAGAAAAAAGTGGCAAGGAGACAAAATGGTGGAGGAAGCCTTTTCTCAATATCGTTTACCCATTAATGTCTTCATCTACTCTACTCATTATCTTTAGTCTTCATCAGGGGTGGATCTTGGGGAGTGGTTTGCTGGCGTAAAGGGAGCCCGGGTAGGCAAGGGGAGGGCCTAAACATCATATATGATGGTGCATGGATCTATAATAGTCTGTCTAAGCAGACGTACATGTCACAGTTAACGTCAAACTCTCCAATAGCACCCTGGACCCCAGTCTTATCACCACAGACAAGCCCTGATCAGATTTGTTCCGCCAATGACTTAATTACATCCTTACATCTTCAATGCCATGCTTTCATTCCTTTTCTGTCCTTTCATCAATCTTAAGGTGCCATTTTCATTTTCAAAAAAAAAAACATGGCTTTTTTGATAGACTAAGCTATAGGAACAAGAAACATTATTCATCCATTCATTCATTCATTGTCCATGCCGCTTTTCGGTCGCGGAGGTGTTGGAGCCTATCCCAGCTAACTACGGGCAGTAAAACACAATAAAAAATGCAATGTACATAACAAACATCAGGAATAGGGGTGTGAAAAAAATATCGAAATGGTGATATATTGTGATACTTTGTATCCCAAAAGGTTATCGATATGCTCCTGCCAAGAATCGAGATATCGTTTTAAAAAGGTTTCAATGTTTACTGAGGGAATTTTGATGTCTTCTTCAGGCAATCATCGTTATAAATCTCACTGGAACGGCACCAAACAAAAGTTCCAGCATCATCTCTTTGTCAAGAATGTGCATTGGACAAGGTGTCAAGAATTAAGAATCTGCATTGGACAAGGTGATGATGCTGGAACATTTGTTTGGTGCCATTCCAGTGAGACTTGAAATGGCCCAAAATTACCTAATTGCCTGGCATTGACTGCCACTGACAGCCATAGACATTCAATTCGTTTGAACTGGGAGGGATGGCACCCTCCCAGGGCAAATGGATTGGATGTCTACTAGTGATAACCTAATTCAAATCAAACGCATTGTAAGTAATGTCTACTACTTTGAAAGGCTCCCTGTCAACATTAAATATTTCCTTCAACAATTAGGTTAGAGATGATGTTGTAAATCCTTTTTAAAGCAACACTAGGTAACTTTTTAACCTTTATAAAATATTTTCATAACATTTGTGATGATATGTCGACTTTCAACTAGTTGAATAACACCGCTTTTATATCTTGAGGCGCCATTATAAAGACTGAAGTAGATGCTAACGCTTTTGCGCAAATTTTGCAATGGCAGAGCAACAGAGAAGTTTTGTCTGAGGAGGAAAAAGAAAGGGCGGCTACCAGGATATACGGAATAAACATTTGCCCGGCTTTCACTCACTGGCATGACGCCCCCCCCGCCCCCCAACCGAGCTCATCAGCGTTGACAAGTTCGGGTGGGGTGAGGGTTTAGCTACACTATACAGTTGTGGTCAAAAGTTTACATACACTTGTGAAGAACATAATGTCATGGCTCTCTTGAGTTTCCAGTTATTTCTACAACTCTGATTTTTCTCTGATAGAGTGATTGGAACAGATACTTCTTTGTCACAAAAAACATTCATGAAGTTTGGTTCTTTTATGACTTTATTATGGGTGAACAGAAAAAAGTGATCAAATCTGCTGGGTCAAAAATATACATACAGCAGCGCTAATATTTAGTGACATCTCCCTTGGCCATTTTCACTTCAATTAGGCGCTTTTAGTAGCCATCCACAAGCTTCTGGCAAGCTTCTGGTTGAATCTTTGACCACTCCTCTTGACAGAATTGGTGCAGTTCAGTTAAATTTGATGGCTTTCTGACATGGACTTGTTTCTTCAGCATTGTCCACAAGTTCTCAATTGGGTTTAAGTCAGGACTTTGGGAAGGCCATTCGAAAACCTTAATTCTAGCCTGATTTAGCCATTCCATTACCACTTTTGATGTGTGTTTGGGGTCATTGTCCTGTTGGAACACCAAACTGCGCCCAAGATCCAATCTTCGGGCTGATGACGTTAGGTTATCTTGAAGAATTTGAAGGCAATCCTCCTTCTTCATTATCCCATTTACTCTCTGTAAAGCACCAGTTCCATTGGCAGCAAAACAGCCCCACAGCATAATACTACCACCACTGTGCTTGACGGTAGGCATGGTGTACTTGGGGTTAAAGGCCTCACCTTTTCTCCTCCAGACATATTGCTGGGCATTGTGGCCAAACAGCTCGATTTTTGTTTCGTCTGACCACAGAACTTTCCTTCAAAAGGTCTTATCTTTGTCCATGTGATCAGCAGCAAACTTCAGTCGAGCCTTAAGGTGCCGCTTTTGGAGCAAGGGCTTCCTTCTTGCACGGCAGCCTCTCAGTCCATGGAAAACACGCTTGACTGTGGACACTGACACCTGTGTTCCAGCAGCTTCTAATTCTTGGCAGATCTGCTTTTTGGTGATTCTCGGTTTAATCTTCACCCTCCTGACCAATTTTCTCTCAGCAGCAGGTGATAGCTTGCGTTTTCTTCCTGATCGTGGCAGTGACAAAACAGTGCCATGCACTTTATACTTACAAACAATTGTTTGCACTGTTGCTCTTGGGACCTGCAGCTGCTTTGAAATGGCTCCAAGTGACTTTACTGACTTGTTCAAGTCAATGATTGTTCAAGTCAATAATCACTCACAAGACATTGCTAATTCGTGTTGCTGTATGTATATTTTTGACCCAGCAGATTTGATCACTTTTTCTGTTAACCCATAATAAAGTCATAAAAGAACCAAACTTCATGAATGTTTTTTGTGACAAAGAAGTATCTGTTCCAATCACTCTATCAGAGAAAAATCAGAGTTGTAGAAATAACTGGAAACTCAAGAAAGCCATGACATTATGTTCTTCACAAGTGTATGTAAACTTTTGAACACAACTGTACCACACGGTTGACAACCGTCATATGCTATTGTTTAGCTACAACTGGATTCATTACCCTATTTCTTTTCATCCTTCACACAGCCGCTGGAAACAGAAATTTTGTTTAATCCATCTGCAGGCGATCATCATGATTTTACGACACTATGCGGGTGTGCTTTGGTCCTCATGGGAAACGCAGTCTAAGAGCGCATATGACAGGAGAAAAAAAGTCTTAAATAGCATTATTATGTGAATTACAATCACATTTTGAGACGATTCGACTATACTGTATACAAGAATTTAGCAAAGCGCAGATGACGAGAAATTAGTCTTTTAATCTGCCAGTTAGCCAAGCATACCATTATCGGGCTCTAGCGTCCCCAACAGGTGGATGACGTCAGCAGGAGACTGGGCTCATTGGTTTTACTATTCAGCCCATTGAGGGGGAATTATCCAGAACGAGGAAAACACGACGAAGAGAGCCGCAAAATGTTATTGTTTCAGTCTCTCTACTCCAATATTTTTACAGAATATTCTTTTTATCCAAGTATTTTTCCCCAATAGCTAAATAAATGGCTTGAGAAGGACCAGTCAGCCCGTCGAGGGGAACTATTCACAACGAGGAAAACGCGACGAAGAGAGCTGCAAAATGTCATTGTTTCTGTCTCTTTACTTCAATATTTTTACAGGATATTCTTTTTATCCAAGTATTTTCCCCAATTGCTAAATAAATGGCATGGTCATGACAAATACCAGTTTATGCTAAATGGAATATGAAATAATAAAAATGCAGTTATTCAGGACAACATGGCAAAATTACTCTATAATGGTCAAAACTGTCGACTTCACCTTTACTGTCGCACCTCCCGAACGATATTTTATGACACCTAAATCGGACATATGTCATTTCCCTTCCCCGGCTTCGGAGAATGTAAACAAACCAAGAGTTGTGACAGCTAGCCGACATGCTAACCCGAACCAAGTGATGTTTCAAAGTCTTCGAAGCGGAAAATCACACATAACTACCCTGGGTGTTTTGACATGACGACTGGGTTGTCGATTGTCTTCGCCGGAGAGCGATTTACAGCTCGTTCACCGGAGGAGGGCGGCTGCAGTTGTTGTGCAGCTAACGTCAGCTAATGTGCATGAGGAGAGCTTTATACACGCCTATCAATGATCAAACGTAAGTAGTATGTAATTTAAAGAAAGCTTGTACTGTTTACTTTGTAATCGCTGTATTCGCGGCTATTTTTAACTCAAAGTTGCAATTTCTGATCGTTCGGAAAATTTGACAGAACACCAGGCACATGATCACAATAAGCCGAATAAAGTGCTCTCCTGGCAGGTGGATGTGCGACAAGCCGCCAGTGTTATGCCGAAAAATAGCCGCCCCGCATGCATGTCAGCCACAAAATGCAAGCCACCTACATATTAAAATGATCCCAGTATTTGACATAATACAAAACACGATGTTTATTCACTTCCTCGTAAGTCATATGGTTCCACAGTAGTAGGGCTTGTTTTGGCCAATATCCACGGTGAATGGGAACCTTTTGAAATTCCAAAAAGGTGCACATGCCTCTCCCTCATACAGCAAGATTTTTCTGCAGCCGTTTGGCTGGCGTGTTGCGAAAAATAAATGTATTAATCTGCAAAATCAGCTGAATCGTTAGTCCTCATACACAACAGTACAGCTGTATAGTGAAAAGGACGCCTTCATCCGTACACGTCACAGCGCCCTCCTCCTCAATGCAAGACCGAAGCCAGAAGTCACTCATTTTCATGGCGCGATCGCTTTCACACACATCCAAGCGGTCCATATCATTCAGGAGCATAAAATACTTGCGTGTATTATGAAATAAACATGCTTTTTCGTGTCACATGCACTTTAAGGCAAAACACCGCCGCTTTTTTCCAATTGGGTCGCTTAAATCAACTAAAACTGAAAACTTACCAAGTGTTGCTCTAACATTGCAATTTTCTTTTCTGTGGTGGCATTGAAAAACACATATACACACACAGTAAAAGTCCTTGATTGCCATATTGTGCCACTTCCACATCTCCAATTCAGACCTGCTATAACATTTATAATTGATATTATACTGATAATCTTCTCCATTCGTGTGTTGACAATTTATTGAACTCCCTTATTATTATCTGTCACACGTCAACATTTATCCTGGCATGAAAACATCCATAAACAGACATTCCTGCAGGATGGAAATCCTTCCCCACCCCTTAGTTGACACAAAGTCAGAATTGTATGGGCCACCTTTAACTTTTAGGAACAACCATCTTGTGGTTTTTGTCTCTTTTCCTGAGCAAAAAATTCAAGACCAATAAGAAAAAAAAAATCACACTTTTTGGGCATTATTAAGACCCTTTCTCTCCTACCATCCAAAAGCCTACAAGGAAATAGTGTATAAAAGCCTGAGTAAAAAACCTATACCGTTCTAAATCAACCCAGGCTATATAGAGGGAGTATTAAAGATGGTTCTCCTAGTTCTAATAGGGTCTCAGATCAGAATCACCAGCGGGAGGACAGATATTAGACCTGATGTGGTAGAACTCATTAGAAAGGAGCCTAGATTCCCATGGGAAATACAGACACACACAAATGCACACAAACTCACTCACACAAGGTTTCTGCTCTACTAGATTGTAATTTATTAATCATTACATTATAATGACCCTTCTCAACCATGAACTCATTTCATCCTCACAAAGTGAGGTCAGTGACTCTTGAACTGTACGATTACCGTGCGGCGACCTTCATTTCTGCCGCGTAACAAGATCGTAATGAAGAAGAGGCAAATCTACATTTGACCTGTTCTCAATGGGGCGGTGGGCACCACCTGAGCCCTGGTCTACTGTCAGGGATGCAGGAAGGCTAATAAGAAAAGTACTCTAACATTTGTACTGCAACTAAATGAGTAAATGGCTGTAATTTCGGTGCTTATCAAATAAGGACATAAAGTTATATTGGATTATTATATTGTCATAAACCAGAGAATATGCTTCATTTGAAAGATGAATATCTGAAGTCCTTAGAAAAAATGTTAAAGAAAAATAAAAGTTTAGAGACCTGATGTTTTTTGGGAACTAAACTAGAATTAAACGTTAGAGAAATCTTCTATTTTTGAAGGAATCTACAGTGTCACAGCTGGACAAAGCGAAGTACGAGTAATTAAAACAGCTGCAATTGCAAATGACCCATGTAATCACAGAAAGCTGTGCTCAGAAGGCAAGAGAGAACATTGATTACACCCTGAACAAACAAGAAATGCACAGCAGACACAAAAGCCCAGTCGCCAGCCAGTCTACACTGTCACTGTGTAGATAAAGATGGAAGTCAATTATCTTAAATCACCATGAAGATTACAAAAATTCATCATCTGTACGCTTGTTTAACGGAACTGAGCATTCTTGTAAGGCAACAGTGCTAAAAACAGGAAGGCTTTGCTTGCCCTTTAATAGACTCGAGCCGAAAAGATTTGATGTACTTAAGTTTAAGGACTGGTCTATCAGTGTTTATTGTTGTGATTTCACTGACCACCTTTTTATTTTATCATTTATAAGTAGAGATTATCGGCTGGGCCAATTATCCGTGCCGATGTTTGGAAATTTGACGTATATCGGTATCGACAGTTTTTTAAATCTGACCGGCCGATATGAAAAAATCAATTTTAAAGTGGATTATTTCGGCTCAGATGCAGCTGCGCCTCTCTCTCCTGCCTGCTGTCTCCTCTACTAGTAGTATTCACCCCATCCTGTGGTTGTTTAAATGGTAATGGTAAATGCAGTTAAATTTGTATTGCGCTTTTTCTACCTTTTTTACACACTATATCCTCATCTACCTACTGGTGACGCAGCACCAGGAGCAACATGGCGTTGAGTTTCTTGCTCAAGGATAGACAAGTTCATCAGGGCGGAGAATCAAACCCACAACCTCTGGGTTGGGGAAGGACTGCTCTACCACTGAACCAAGCCACCCCCTATGATTTGCTATTATTTTCTATTTGTGTGATTCAATAAATATGCTTTGGGCATTTCAATGAAGTTCAGTATTTGATTTATTCAATTATTTTACGCCAAATTTTACACTGTTTCTGCAAATAAATATCGGCTCCAAAAATCGACCATTGGCCCTTTTAACTTCTAATAATCGGTATCAGTCCTGAGACCCATATCGATCGATCTCTATAAGTGTACATGGGACTTAAATAATAATAATCATAATAATAATTTAAAATCGTTGTTTGTCTTCCCTCTACTGGTTGCAAAATTCAACTGATTTTACTCACTGCTAATTGTTAGTTGGCCTGGAAAAAAGGAAGCCTGCGAATGTACCAGTTTGAGAGGAATGGCGATTCAAGTCCAATTAATGTTTCTTTGACATGATGGTGTATGTGACAAAAGAAAATAACAGGTTTTAGATCAAATTGCCGACAAGTCATCGAAAAAATAACTTGTTTCGAGACAATACAGAATTTATTGTAAATGATCCTTACCATGATATAGCAGCTATGCCTAAATCTGAACAGGTAACTTCAGATATATTTTCTGATTTCGTACTTGATTATGAACATTGTATACAGTCAATTTGAAAGTCATTTAATCTTTCTCAATTGATCGTAGTTGGTACTTAAATATAACTTAAATAGCTCCAAAACTGAAAGTCTATTGTCACATTATGTATATACAGGTTTTAGTTATCATTTTTTGGTTTGGTGTTGTGTTTTAGTATATAATTTGGCTTAAGAGTGTTTTTTTCCCCCTGTGTAAACAGCAGTTGTTTTTCATGCTTCACAATTGCCATCAACTTTGTCAGGATTGATGGCTATTTTTTTCTTGATTTTTGGCTGTTTATGTTTTACGCGCTTAAGTTTTTTTTTTTTTACAGTATCAAAATTGTAAAGTGGCACATCCAGGCAAAGCATCCAGTCCTTTACAGCCATAATCAAGGCTCGTAACAACCTGGGCTAATACATTTCATAAAACATAAATATCAAAAAATTCAGTTTTATAAAAGTGCGTACCTGAACTATTGTTGTAATATGTGAAACAAGACATTTAAATTTATAAACTAAGGATTACAGTGATTTGCAGTTTTGTCTATTCAGATCTTTTGAGAAAGACAAGTTGGAATAGAATCCATGTGTTTGGAAGTAAAGTTTTGTTTTGGTAGAAAGACAAGTTGGAATAGAATCAATGTATTTGGAAGTAAAGTTTTGTTTTGGGTGATTAAAAAAAGGCAAAATAAAACTTTTTAACAAAATTTAGTTGAAGCCTAAATGACTTGACATTTTTTGGCCCCCAATGGAATAATGAGTTATGGTGCTAATTAAGGCAGCTGTCAAATTTTACATGAAGCAGCTGTTGGAAAGTTACGTAAGTCATTATTTCTACATGCAGGTTATATAATTAAACGTATATAGTTCCTTGAAACACATTTTAAGACAGATGTTCTTTTTTCCCCCTTGCCATTTATGTCTGACTTGCCACATTTTATTATATTAGGCCTGCCAATCACAAAGTATCTAATAATGCTGATTTACTGACTTGTAAAGCAATTATGGGATTTTTAATGTAGTTGGGGAAAACCTTAAAGCTATCAAAATAAATAAATATATCATGTTCCCTAGGTAATTGAATAAATGTAATTTAAATGTGAGCACAAGGGGAAAAGTAACTCTTAGTATACCTTTCTTTAACCCATGTGTTTTCATCTTCTGGGCTGAGTGATGAGTCACATTGTGAGTAACTGTTATTTATTTATTATTTTTTTTGTTAAACAATGTTTTTTTTTTTTTTTTTTTCCAGCACAGTAATCTATATGAACTGTTATTATAATACTGTACTACAACTTGTTATATGACCACATTAAGCCAAAAAAATGCCCCCTCGCCCCAAAAAAATATATCATAGAATTCTGGCAAGAGAAAAAAAATCTACAGAAATGAAGCATCATTAATTCAAAGAGCATGAGTGCCCTCTAGCGGAGAAAACGTATATTTCCTATTATGAAATTAAATGGATTATCTATCCAGTTTTCCGTGGTCATTCTATGCCTAATAAAAAGTCGAAGTTAAAATCTGCGCTCTCGAGTTTTGTTGACGGCGGCATTCTAGATCAAATGCTTTTTACGGTACAGTATAAAAATAATTCACAGTGCTTTAAAGATGCCACGTGATTGAACAGGCCGGCGTAATCGTACAATGGCAAGCTCGAGTCTGATTGGTATAATGGAGTCATGTGATTTTTGTTGCGACATCTCATTGGTGAAACTAGTAGAGCGCCTGTAGGGATCTCTGGCAAAAAAAAATCTAATATGTAGAATAAAAAGGGAAAATATACATCTGATTTTTCATTCAGCCAGAAAATATCCATTGCGGTGTTGAGATTGCGACAAAAAAAAAAAAAAAAAACATTGCAATGTATTTAGCAGGCCTGTTTTGTTGGTCTACCTCACTTACATCCTCCTCTTCTGAGTCCAATGCAGTGGCTCTTTGTTTATTTTGATTTGACAGCTTGAACTATATAATACAGTAATTGAATGTGTCTTTTCTTGTTGAAAGCCATCTTTTAAGTTGTTTGGGCTGTAAAACCTAGCCATCAGATTAAAAACTTCAATGAAAAACAGGATTTTCCACTTCATGAAAGCCGCTTTGATCCCCACACCATGCTATAGCATGTTCCTTAGCGTCTTTACTGCGCAGGCTGCATAGTGCTCGCCAATTTTTGCTTGCTTTCTTGACCTAGAGCATAAGGGGTGTCCATTGCTTCCATGATTGTGCAGGGAAAGGCTATGTTTTTTTTTTTTATTCCATAGGGACATAGAGAAAGCAGTCTAGCAATTTATATTCGTTGCCTGCACACATTGATCATCCAAAATGCAAATGTTCATAAAGACATAGGGCCAAACATTGGTAGTCATGCTATCTATTTGGATCATCATAACAGTGCCATTGGCTAGAAAATTGTTAAAGATTAGACAATGATAGAGAAGAGAATATACAATTTAAAAAAAAAAAAAGCTTTTTCTTAAATTTAAGTAATCCGGAAAAAAAGTATATTAGCTAATGACATATCAGAGACATACAGTAATTGAAGTCAAAAGTCAGCCATTCCGCAACTGTGACGAGATTGAATGTACTTGTTAAAGTTGCCCTCCCTATAATAATAAAAAAAACAACAACAAATAAATGAATAAATAATAATAATAATATACTGTATATAATAATACTAAAAATAATATTTTTCGAAAAGTAGTGATGGATATGAAATTTGTGCAAAAGAGCTCTTAATATTAAAGAAGTCCCGATTGATCAGCTCCGATCACGTTATTTTCAAAGTATCGGAATCGGCAAAAAAAATCGGACATGCCTTTTTTTTATATATATATATATATATATATATATATATATATATATATATATATATTTAAATTAAATAGTTTTCTAACTCTATTTAACGTTACAGACAAAATGTCTTACACTCATCCAGAGTCTTTAGTTTTGGCTTAAAGTAGGGCTATCAAATTTATCGTGTAAATGGCGGTAATTAATTTTTTTTTTAATTAATCACGTTAAAATATTTACTGCAATTAACGCATGTGCTGCACGGCCCACTCACGCATTGTCGTGTTCAATCTATAATGGCGCCGTTTTACCTATACAGTATATAGAGCTAAAAGGCAGCGTAGAATGAGTAAGGTGAATTTTGGCAGCCCTTGGGGCCTTTTTTTAATCGGCTAAAGCCTTACAATCCCTCTCACAACAATTAGAAATATCGTGGGAAGCATTGTGGGGAAACAAGGTAGTAATTGATCTTTTTCTTAACACCTTATGTTATTTCCCAACGCAGAGAAGATATATCAATTGGTGCCACTACGCACAGTCATGGTTGCACTTCCCATCATGCATTTGGGCAGAACAGTTAAATGGCTACAGTATCATTTACTGAAAGCTCGACAAATACACTAGATGGCAATATTTAGACACAATATACAAAGTCACATTTATCCTGTAAGAATTACAAGTCTTTCTATCCGTGGATCCCTCTCACAGAAAGAATGTTAATAATGCAAATGCCATCTTGAGGATTTATTGTCATAATAAACAAATACAGTACTTATGTACTGTATGTTGAATGTATATATTTGTCCGAGTTGTATTCATTTTTTTCTTAATGCATTGCCAAAATGTATATGATAGGGAAAAATTATCGGGAATGATTGGAGTTGAATCGGGAGCAAAAAAAAAAGCAATCGGATCGGGAAATATCGGGATTGCCAGATACTCAAACTAAAAAGATCGGGATCGGATCGGGAGCAAAAAAACATGATCGGAACAACCCTACTTAATACAGTATACTTAGTTTACGTACAATTAGAATAGTTTATCTTGCAGAAATCAGAAAGGGTAAAAATGTGGAAGTATAAGTGGACAAAGTTGTATGTTGCTGGTTCTCTTTCACAACTAATTGGCAAAAAAGGTTTGCTGTGATGTTCCTCAGTGCAATTGGCAAATTACAATATGCATTGACAAAGCCCAATGCTAGGTAATTTGGAAGGATCACACATTGTTATACGGTTTCAGGCGTTGAGGAGCACCAGCATTAAGCCATCATCTCAACAGTACGATATACTGTAAGTATGATGAAAAGAGCACGACTGTTTGCGACTGCTTTATCAATTTGAGGACTGGATACATTGTTATCAGTTGCCAAGTTTATCACGAGATTTTGCAGCAGAAATGAAGACCACATATCTGCCATGTGAGCGAGAAATCCACACTTCAATCTGTTTAAGATTCTCATGACCTTAATTAATACATCAAACAACATTTAAATACAGCAAAGTGGTGCAAAATGTCACTAAGGGTTTGAAGTGTAATGTTCTGTTCATTAAAATCATCAATAATTCCAATTGTTTCTTTTGAATTATTTTAATAAAACTTTCAATTGTGGTTTAAATTATCAGAGCACATTTATGACCAAAGTATGTGGACATCTGGTTAGTAAATGTATTTTTGATCAATTAAAATATTTATGAGTGACCTCTACAGTGGTATTAAAAAGTATCTGAACCTTTTGAAATTTCTCACATGTTGGCATAAAATCAACATCGAATGTGATCTGATCTTTGTCAAAATCACACAGATGAAAAACAGTCTCCTTTTACTAAAACCACCCAAACATTTATAGGTTTTTGTATTTTGATGAGGATAGTATACAATGACAGAAGAGGGAAAAATGAATAAGTGAACCATCATATTTAATATTTTGCCCCCCCCCCCCCCTTTGGCAACAATAACTTCAACAAGTCTGGCACATCGATCAGGACTAATCTTGGCCCGTTCTTCTCTGGAAAAACTGCTGTAGTGCAGTCAGATTCCTGTAGGTCATGCCTCAGCATCTCAATGGGGTTCAAGTCTGGACTTGGACTTGGCCACTCCAAAATGTCTTTTGTTTTTTCTTCTGAAACCATTCTGAAGTGGATTAACTTCTATGTTTTGGATCCTTGTCTTGTTGCAGCATCCTTCCTCCTTTTAGCTTCAGCTGTCTGACGGACGGCCTCAGGTTTTCCTGCAAAGCATCCTGACCACTTTTGAATTCATTCTTCCATTAATGATTGCAAGTTGTTTAGGGCATGAGGCAGCAAAATAGCCCCAATTCATGATGGTCCCTCCACTATGCTTCACGGTTGAGATGAGGTGGTTATGTTGGTGAGCTGTTCCATTTTTCCTACAAACATTACGTTGTGTGTTACTCCCAAACAATTCAACTTTGGTTTCATGAGTCCGCAAAATATTTTGCCAAAACCTCTGTGGAGTGTCCAAGTGCCTTTTTGCTAACATTAAACGAGCAACAAAGTCGATTGATGAACATCCAGACTTTTAGAGATGGTTTTGTATCCTTACCCAGCTTTTTATACAAATCAACAATCCTTGATCGCAGGTCTTCAGACAGCTATTTTGACCGAGCCACGATGCACATCAGACAATGCTTCTCAGCAAGACAGTTCTGACCATGTGTGTGTTTTATAGTGGGCAGGACATCTTTAAACCACTCATCGGCAATTTGGCACTCACCTGACTTAAAATGTCTGGTAAAAATTGGCTTCGATTGGTCTTTAAGTCTCCTTTGGCAGAGGGTTCACTTAGTTACCGTATTGGCCCGAATATAAGACGGTGTTTTTTGCATTGAAATAAGATTGAAAAAGAGGGGGTCGTCTTATATTCGCGGTCTAGACATTATACCCATTCACGATGCTAGATGACGCCAGATATCATTGAAGCGATGTTCTGTTATGACAGATCTCAGCTTGTCTCCCCATTCATGATGCTAGATGCCGCCAGATATCATTGAAGCGATGTTCTGTCATGACAGATCTCAGCTACTAGTTTAACCAGTTTGCGTTATTTTGTTGCAATGTTTTTCCTTATTCATGTTTTTCCTTATTCAAATTTGTTTCAAGACTACAGATACAGTTAGACTTCACTTTGATGGTTAATGCAGTTATTGCAATTTTGTTGTTTTATCACAATAGATTGGTTTATTTACATTTCAAAAACCAGAAGCCATTTATTTACAAATGTGATTGTACTTTAGTTTGCATATTTAAATGTTCGGATATTAAGATTTGAATGAGGCAAAAAAAAAAAAAAAAAACATGCTTTTTCTCTCAAATATATTGCTGTAATCATTTGTTTCAGATGTACTGTAACTATTTTCTGTATAAAAAATTTGGTGTTCAAAAAGCCTTTTTTCAAACTTGAGTCTTGAAAAAGAGGGGGTCGTCGTATAATCAGAGCCGTCTTATATTCAGCCCAATACGGTATTTTCCCCCTTCTGTCATTGTTTTCATTAAAATATGAAAACCTATAAATATTTGGGTGATTTTAGTTAAAGCAGACACTGTTTTTTCATCTGTGTGATTTTGACGAAGATGGGCTCACATTTGATGTTGATTTCATGCAGAAATGGGAGAAATTCCAAAAGGTTCAGATACTTTTCCATACCACTGTATATACTGTAAATATATCATTAAGACATTGACACTTGCAGCTTATAATCAAGTGAGGCGTATATGGATTTTTTTCTGAAATTTGGCGGTGCAGTTAATAGTCAGGTGTGTGGAAATTACCCTGTGCATATATAAAACATTGCACCTCCAGTCAATCAATGACTAGATTATTGCTGTCTAATCCTCTCTTACAACAGGTGCACTTTTTAAAAAATCTATATTTTTCAACCTCTCAGACTCTTTTTCCCTTATACTCATGCTCCAGACTGAAACCATTACGTGTGCACTTTGAAGTGTGGCTCACATTTGGTGTGCATGAACCGTGGAATTGGGAATGATTTTAATGCTGGCTTGGACAAAAAACATTCAAGGAAAACCTAGGATCTCGCATTTCAAATAAACCTCTTCCTGCTGCTGCTTCACTTGGCCATTCGCCACCATTGTTTTATTGTGAGAGAACAAACACGCTGAGACAGTATGCATTAAGCAAAAGGTACTGATTTAATAAGGTAAAGTTATCACCTCATATTGTTTTCTTAGTCTTAAAAACAAGCTTTTTTTTTTTTTTTTTTTTTTTTTTTTTTTTTTTTTTTTTTTTTTACTGCTATGTCAATTTTTATCTCATTTATGCCATTTTGTCTTTCAGACAAGGTTTTGCAAATCGATGTGGGCCTGGAAATAAGGCATATTATTTTTACTTATGTTAATGGCGAGCGGCACGGGGAATGAGTGGTTAGCACGTCCACCTCACAGTTGAAGGATCAAGAGTTCAATCTTGGGCTCTGGCCTCCTTGTATTGAATTTGCAAGTTCCCTTTTGCCTATGTAGGTTTTTTTTCCGGTTGTCTGATTTCCTCCCACATCCCAAAGCCATGCATGATGACCTGATTGAACACTTAAACTTCTCCATATGTCTGATTGTGGGTGTAAAGGTTGTTTGTCTATATATATTGTGCAATTGGTTGACAACCAATTAACGATGTACGGGACCCTCATGAGGATAAGGGGAACAGAAAATGAATGACGTTAATGGCACCATGTGAGCAGCTTCTTCATATTCATTGTTTCATAATTTTGCAATTGGATTTCAATTTACAGTCAACATAAATTTGGGATAAAATGTCAATACATTAGCCCATGATGCATTTTTCAGACTATGTGGCGCACTGGATTAAAAGGTGCACCACCCATGAAGGACTTTATTTCATACTAGAGCTGAAACGAATACTCAAGCAACTTGAGTAACTCAAGTTTAAAAACTGATCAGAGTAATTTTCAATCGTTTAATTTTGCCAGCTCTAGGCATCACATTTTGCCCGGACTCCTTTTAATGCGGGACAACGCGCTGACGTCACGTGCGTACAAGAAGAAGCAATTAAAAAAAAAAACTTACTGCAGCCGACAGCCATTACAAACTGCGCCGATGTTGCTAAAAACTACTCCCGCATGTTGCTACGGTGGTAGCAGGTAGCGTCTGATGCGTGTCATAGATATCACATGTACGTAGAACTAAATGCGAAATGACCGACTCGGGGGCGTTAATAAAACAGCCGCCATCTTAAAGCAGTACACTTCTCAGCGCTCATAAATAAGATTAACGTTACTGTCACTCGCTCATGTAACGTTATCCCTGCGGAGGGCTAGGTTCCTATTCATTATGACCACTGTCGATACGTGGCTAGCTCTTACATGCAGGCTTTATTCAATCAGTGAAAACAGCGCTGTAGAGTGATTAGGGTGTAAAATAAAAACGTCATAATGCTAACTGTCAATTTTAGCTCACTAGTCATTGCTGGATAAAACACCAAGTAGCACTGGTGCATAATGTGCTCCAATACAGCACGGCATTTATTTTGAACACTGCAAAAACTCAAAAACCTATCAGGACTTACATTTCAGACTAACTAACTAGAACTTATAGCTTGACACAAGTGGAAATTCAATTGAAACACGTATGAAGAACACCTAACTTTTAAGTGATGTGTGTTATCAAGCGTAATGACGTTTTTAGGTAAGAAATATATATATTTTTTATAAGCTCTAAAAGTTTTTTGAGTGAAAGCAGTGAATTAGTCTTTTTTTTTTTGTCACATTTGAGATGCAATTGTTGGCTGTTTTCAACAATGTACATCAAAAATAAAGACATTGATTGACTGAAAATGGTTCAATATTAGATGAGATGTCTTGTTTTCTCATCTATTTTTATAATTGCTCTTTACCTATAAAAAAATGTTTTATCCGATTACTCGATTAATCAATAGAATTTTCAGTCGATTACTTGATTACTAAAATATTCGATAGCTGCAGCTAGAGGTGTGCAAAATTTCCGATTCTTAGATTATTCGCGATTCGGCCATGGAAGATTCGAGAACGATTCACAAACATCCAAATTCCGATTATTGAAATATGCCAAGTAAAGCGGAAGTACAACACACTCAGCGCGCCGCGCGGTCTTTGGGGCACAACGAGGAAGAACGCAGCGAGAGTAGCTAAACATCATGCTTCTCATTACCCGGCCCCTCGGGTAATGCCAATGCTCAACTCACGGCTCTAGCTTAACTCATACCACGAGATAAAAAAAACCAACAACATACCTGACTGCTGCCGAAAAGCTGCTATAAAGTATGTCATCCACATAATGTAATGGTAGATATAATTTATATAGGAGTAGATGCACCATTAATTCGGTAGCGTGAGCAGCACATCTACAAAAAGCTAGATGTGGGCGTTAGTAAACGGCCGCCATCTTAAAGCAGTACACTTCCCTGCAAGGCTGTTGTAGCGAACCTTCCAAGCAAACCAAATTAACTTTTTATCTAAAATACTCCTAAATCGGTAAAATATTGACTTGAATTTGACTTGAATCTATCTTTAAAATTGTTTTAAAACTTTCACATGTCGAAAGTAGACAAAAGGGAAATTATGGAATAACGGGAGCAATTTTAACAACTTTAACAGTTGATTCACAACATTAAATTAATTGAATGTAGTTTAAAGCTGCTGTTACAGAATGGGGACTGGACTTTTTTATTTACTGTTATTTTTGTATATTTGTTTACTGCTATATGTTAACTTGATACTGAAATAGTAGTTTGGTTTAGCCTGAGAGGATTTTTGAACAATTTTGGAACTAATGTACAAAACATTTAATTTAAAAAAAAAAAAAAAAAAAAGGGGGGGGGGGGGTGCATCAATAATCGTTTTATAATCGAATCGGAGCCTCTGAATCGTAATCGTAATCGAATCGTTAGGTGCCCAAAGATTCCCAGCTCTAGCTGCAGCCCTATTTCATACATACATAAACTTATTTATTGTAACGTGCATTAGCAGATCAATGTAATAAATTTGTCATTTGTTCTTCATCTTTTAACATTGTAATTATTTATTTTTGGGTAGGTTTTTTTTTTTTTATTATTATTCATTTGATGAATGTGTGTTTTGAGCACTTTACTGGATCAGTATGACACAGTTATGCTCCAACAAACAGAGGTGGGTAAAGTAGCCTCAAAAAAATTCTGAAGTACTAATTGTTCTCAAGTACAAGTAAAAAAAAATTGGTGAAACGAATACCCAAGTAATGAGTAAGATTGTGAGTAACTGCTTACGATGTGGGATTTTTTTTTTTTTTTAAACAATGGAATTTTTATCAGCACAAAGTTACCTATGTATATGAATTGTTCTCATATAATAGGTTATAGCGCAGTATAATAACTACATTAATCCAATGAATTACACACACACACACACAAAAAAAAAAACTGAATTCTGGCATTATTCGTCCAAAGAGCATGAGAGCCCTCTAGTGGAGAAAACATATTTCCTATCATGAAATTAAAAGGATCATATCCCTGGTTTTTCAGTGCCTAATAAAAACTGGGAGAAAGATTAAAATCCGTGCTTGACGGCGGCACTCTATGTCAAATACTTTTTATGGGACAGGACAGTTCATAAATATTTTTTATCGTGCTTTAAAGACGCCACATGATTGAACGCCCCAGCATGTTTATAGAACGGCAAACTTGAGTCTGATTGGTATAATGGAGTCATGTGATTATTGTTGCAACGTCTCATTGGTGAAACTAAACTAAAATCTAATACACAAATTAAGAGTCAAAATGTAAAGACTAGTGTAGCCCAAAGTAGCGGAGTTAAAGCATTTTTACACTAGCATCAGCCCAGTGCAAAGAGCGGTCCATGGCAAGCGCAAAACGGGAAGAGCCACGTAGCCTGACATAGATGCTGTCAGAAAGTGAAAAGCAGCAAGCATATTTACTATAGTCCCAAGGACCAATGCTTTCATTTTTCATTGTTGCACAAGAAAATACCGACTTTTCCTATTTCAAGAAGTAGCGGGCATTATAATACCTGTGTAAAGAGTTTTAGTAGTTTCGGTGAGAAGGTAAAGTTTTTGTTGTTGTTGTTGTTGTTCGTGAACTGCATTTCCACACAAACGCACATCGAGGTACCATTTAGCTTAGCAAGGAGAAGTATGGGAGTCATTTTTCCGGTGTCCCAGAGCTCGCGAAACTTTAAAAAAAGAGCATTTATTAAGGATTCGTTAGCCGTGATTTGCGTATATTCGTACGCCGAAACAGCCTGATAACACAAATAACAGTACGCTTACTCCTCTGCTGTCGGATGCATTGTTGACGTCAGTGCGGCGGCGCTCCGAAAATAGAGCAAGGCTCTATTTCGGGCCCCGCCTCTCAGCACGAATTCATTCAAAATTGCCATTCTGCCCAAAACTGCTGTCCACCGCTCACTAACGCCGAGAAGTCAGCTACCACATACACAATGAATGGGTTGCCACTGAAGCCTTCACACGAGGCTGCTGCTAGTTTGAAACAGCCTTAAGAGTAGTGTTTCTTCTTCACAAATCTACTTAAGTAAAAGTAAGAAGTATGGCTTAGTAAAATTACCCGTAGAAGTACATTTTTCTCAAAAAGTTACTCAAGTAAATGTAACGGAGTAAATGTAACGTGATACTACCTACCCACCTCTGCCAACAAAATAGGTTTTGGGTCACTATAGTACAACCAGAAGTCATACATAAGGCAAACTGGATTATAACTTTCTGTTAAACACTCAATTTTGGGAAAAAAAGGAGGACTTCAAGTGCTCCTTATTTTTCGAGAAATGCAGTACCGTATTTTTCGGACTATAAATCGCACCTGAGTATAAGTCGCACCAGCCATAAAATGTCCAACGAAGAGGAAAAAAAAACATATTTAAGTCGCACTGGAGTATAAGTCGCATTTTGGGGGGAGATTTACTTGATCAAATCTAACAAATAGAACAGATACAGTGGGGCAAATAAGTATTTAGTCAACCACCAATTGTGCAAGTTCTCCTATTTGAAAAGAGAGGCCTGTAACTGTCAACATGGGTAAACCTCAACCATGAGAGACAGAATGTGGAAAAAAAAACAGAAAATAACATTGTTTGGTTTTTAAGGAATTTATTTCCAAATTAAAGTGGAAAATAAGTATTTGGTCACCTACAAACAAGAAAATTTCTGGCTGTCAAAGAGGTCTAACTTCTTCTAACGAGGTTTAACGAGGCTCCACTCGTTACCTGTATTAATGACACCTGGTTTTACTCATTATCGATATAAAAGACACCTGTCCACAGTCTCAGTCAGTCACACTCCAAACTCCACTATGGCCAAGACCAAAGAGCTGTCGAAGGACACCAGAGACAAAATTGTAGACCTGCAACAGGCTGGGAAGACTGAATCTGCAATAGGTAAAACGCTTGGTGTAAAGAAATCAACTGTGGGAGCAATTATTACAAAATGGAAGATATACAAGACCACTGATAATCTCTCTCGATCTGGGGCTCCATGCAAGATCTCACCCTGTGGCGTCAAAATGATAACAAGAACAAGAACGGTGAGCAAAAATCCCAGAACCACACGGGGGGACCAAGTGAATGACCTGCAGAGAGCTGGGACCACAGTAACAAAGGCTACTATGAGTAACACAATGCGCCGCCAGGGACTCAAATCTTGCACTGCCAGACATGTCCCCCTGCTGAAGCTAGTACACATCCGGGCCTGTATGCGGTTCGCTAGAGAGCATTTGGATGATCCAGAAGAGGACTGGGAGAATGTGTTGTGGTCAGATGAAACCAAAATAGAATATTTTAGTAAAAACACAGGTTCTCGTGTTTGGATGAGAAAGAATACTGAATTGCATCCGAAGAACACCATACCCACTGTGAAGCATGGGGGTGGAAACATCCTGCTTTGGGGCTCTTTTTCTGCAAAGGGACCAGGACGACTGATCTGTGTAAAGGAAAGAATGAATAGGATCATTTATTGAGAGATTTTGAGTGAAAATCTCCTTCCATCAGCAAGGGCATTGAAGATGAGACGTGGCTGGGTCTTTCAGCATGACAATGATCCCAAACACACAGCCAGGGCAACAAAGGAGTGGCTTCGTAAGAAGCATTTCAAGGTCCTGGAGTGGCTTAGCCAGTCTCCAGATCTCAACCTCCTAGAAAATCTGTGGAGGGAGTTGAAAATCCGTGTTTCCCAACGACAGCCCCAAAACATCACTGCTCTAGAGGAGATCTGCATGGAGGAATGGGCCAAAATACCAGCAACAGTGTGTGAAAAGGTTGTGAAGAGTTACAGAAAGGTTTGGCCTCCGTTATTGCCAACAAAGGGTACATAACAAAGTATTGAGATGAACTTTTGGTATTGACCAAATACTTATTTTCCATAATGTTTTGCAAATATTTTTTTTTTCAAAAATCAAACATTGTGATTTTCTGGGGGGGGTTTTCCACATTGTCTTTCATGGTTGAGCTTTACCCATGTTGACAATTACAGGCCTCTCAAATATTTTCAAGTGGGAGAACTTGCACAATTAGTGGTTGACTAAATACTTATTTGCCCCACTGTATGTCATCTTGAAAGGCAATTTAAAATAAAAATACAATAGAGAACAACATGCTGAATAAGTGTACAGTATGATAATATTACATGATGCATGAACAACCAAATGCAAACGTGGCCGGTATGTTAACGTAACATAGCCTTTGAGAGTTATTCAGATAACTAACTTGCTAACAAGTTTACCAAACCATCGGTGTCTCTCCAAAATAACATGTGAACTAATGTAATAGTGTGTTAATAATTTCACACATAAGTCGCTCCTGAGTATAAGTCTCACCCCCAGCTTATAGTCCGAAAAATATGGTACGTATTTTTCCTTTATTTGATTGGCCCCAAAGACAATGAAGAGAAATGATTTCTAAATAAATAAATTTAAATTTATAAATTTATAAATTAAATTTCTCAAAGTGAAAGTGTCTCTGAATAAAGGAGTTTGGTTCATTCCCTTCACAATGACTCAAAGTGTCATGTATTGTTATCCTGACAATGAAAGACACAGTGCAAGTGCCGCAAATACCTCTTCAATTTAGGAGTTGAACCAATTTATTTAATGAGACGACTTTATCACTGCGCATCAATGTTTAAAGCTTAAAGTTGGTTAAGTGTACAACTACAATTCGCATAATGGTGAGGTACGTGTTGGTGAGTTATCATTTGTTTTTATGCCTGCTTGCCGAAATATGTCTTTATGTCAAACTGGTCCGTGGTTCAAAAAAGATTGGAGACCAGGGTTCTGTGCTGAAAAAAGATCAATGACGTCACTGTTTAATCAACTGCGACTTGACTTTTATCACATTATAGTCAACAACAACTAAATCTTTAGTCATTCTTTCCTAATTCAATTACTAGGAGGGTGACATGAAGTCAATCAACCTCGCAATAAGAATTTGTCGCTTGCATAATTGATATGTAACATTAGGCCTGCTTCAATCCTGTTCACGACCTTTTATCATTCTAGAAGATTTTTCCACTCTAATGCTCATATCTGTCATTGAGAAGGCTTTTGTTTTATCAAATCGAGCTGTTGTTTACTTTGAAGGGCATTTTGAAATATTAGTCCTTGGGATCTCATGTATATTTTCAGAATTCACATTGAAACAGTTTATTTTTTTGTCCTTCCCTTTTCAGTATGTCTCATTTTGCCTTCCCCCCAATTTCCCTTTCTCCCATTCATTCCGCTAACCTCGTTTTCTTATCTTTACTTGTCGTGTCCCACTTAATCCATGATCATATTTTTGCCCCTGCATTCACCTCATCTATTCCCATGTTATTTCCTCTCCCATTCTGGCTCTTACCTTATTTCTACCTCATTATCCTTTTTCACTTTTGCCTTTAAATTTACTTACTATCTTCCATTGTCACTGCCATTTTTTCATTGCTCACCCACACTCTTTTGTTTAAATCCAAATCCACTATTGACTGAGTCGTGACTTTTTCATCTCTCCTGTATCCAGAGGGGAGGCAGTGGGCTACCAGCGAGTGTTGCAAGTGGATCTGGAGGTGAACGGGTTGATGGTTCCTGAGGGTGGCAGAGAGGTGACTTGGCAGGTGGAGTACCCACTCACCCGCACCCAGACGAGTGAGGTGCAGACACTCATCCGCCTGGCACCACAGGATTTAGGCGGCATTGTACCACTAGCAATGGTAAGCAGTGAGCCACTTACCTTTCTCATTCTCTAAACTTATGTCTTATATATTAGTGCTTGCAATTAAATAAAAGCAAAAGTTGACAATCTGTAATTACAGAATGTCTAAACTGAGCAGAACAATTCCCATGAAAAAGTTTTGGCCAAAAGGCTGTACGTTTGAGACCCATTTGCTGAAAGTCTGTAGACATATACATCTCAGATGTGCAGCAAGAACTCTCACTCTACAAAGTAAGACAATGTGTTCAATAAAATTATCATCCCTTTGTAGTTGCTTCTGGGATCATTTTGGCATGCTCTTGATAATAGAAGTCAGGACTTATTTCTTCATAGAAGGAAAATATTAAATCTCACTGCCAGCGTTCCCAATCAAAATTTATTTGATGTGAATCGGCATCATTAGAGGCGAATTAAAAGTCGGGCATGAAAATCTCTCAGCTTTCGGCGAAATTCGCCGTTTTGAAGTCAAAAAGCGTGACCTACGTGAATTGTGTAGATCCAAGGAGAACATTTTTAAGGGGGGGTGGCAGTTGGGAGATATTTTTTAATGTCAGACACTTGGTATGCAAGCGGGGAAAGCGGCACAAAGCCAAAAAAAACGTACCAGAGTGGCCTAAACATTTGACTTATTTCAATGAAACAAAAGAGGGTACACTGTTGTGTCTTCTCTCTTCAATGCCAAGCTTGGTTGCACGTCGACCGTGAATGAAAACCTAAAGTGTCGTCGCCCAGTTGTAATTTTGGAAGATGACGGGAGACAATTACAAGCTGGCAGATCGTAAGTCCATCTGACTAATTAACGACATGTTTATTGAAGTTGCTAAGCCTGTCGCGATTGGCAATGAGTCCATTTATTGCACGATAAATAAAAATGAGGGCGGTAATTTTCACGGCTGCGTGTTATCGTCGCGTGCGTGCATACATTTGTGCGTGCGTGTACACATGTGTGTTGATCGCATATGAGACTTCAGTTCCTTACAAAGATGTTTATTGGTCATCAACACGCCATTGAATTAAAGTTCAGACATACAAAATAAGAAAAGAAAACACATCAATACTGAACACTGTAAATTTTAGCATTGCTACATTGAGGCTAATGGGGGAAAAAGACAACCTACTTTTACCTGCTATAAAACCTTGGCAGTCTTCTTCAAAACGCAAACTTTTAACTGTTAACGAAAAAAAATGGAAAAAAAAATTTACTGACACCAAATGCAATGACAAAAAGAGGTTTTTTTTGCAGAGTGTAAAGCTTACTGTTAGCGGTTTAGCGAATGTACGTCCGGTGAACATTTAAAAAAAAAAAAGCACGTCATGTCCGTCATATAAATAACGATTTCTGGAGTTCATCCCACATACTTCAGAATTCATATTCTACACTAAGAATAGCTTTAAAATGACAACCTTTCTGAAAAATCTGATTGGTAATGATTATAATACTATTTTATGTAGTAATATACTGTAATATTAATGCTAGATATTTTTTTCAAGAATTGTTTTGAATCATGTTGGAAAGGTGAAGCCAGTGTTCTGAATCTGTTGACATTCCATTCTTTTGCACTAGTTAATGCTATCAGCATTTGACTTCATTGTTTATTTGTGATGTATTGTTGTTATTTACGTTTTTATTTGTACTTTAATAAACAATTTAAGTGTTCCAAAATGTTTTTTGTAAATTGATAAGCATCATCAAAAATTGAATTGCTAAATTAATTAAAAAAGGAAAAAATAGTTTATTAGATTAGTCGACTAATCGTAAAAATAGTCGGCTGAGTAATCGGGAGAAAATTAGTCGTTTGGGATAGCCCTAGCTGTACAGTGTATCGAAACATATTTCCTCCACATCCTTCTCACCTTTTTAAACCCTGACCCATTTTCATGCCTGAAAAGTGTACCTCCGGTGATCATATGAAAAATATAATATGCTTTATCAAGAAAAATTGCATCAAACGGTTTTGTTATACTCGAGGAATTAAGGTTAATTTAGAAAAGCTCACTAGAACTTTTTGTCCAAGATGCCGTGACAGTTTATACTCATAGCCATATTTGGTCTGCAGGGGACAGACTTGTGGCGTGGCAATGACATCGTTAATATTAAGGGCATACGTAGGTTTGTTCTCGACATTGGTAGGGACGCTATAACAGCATAGCCTGCATGTACACTTTTTGCCGGGGTCACGACATTAATAAGGCCAAACAGACTAGGTGAATGGCTTTCAGGGCTACATTTCCCATGAATATGCTGATGTGTTTCCTACATAAAAATGAAAAAAGGTAAAAATATTATTTTCATGGGAGAAATTTTCAAATAGGGGAATTCCCCCTTGCTTCATATAAAGGAAATATGCAGTGGTTGTTTTTGGTTCTTCGGGGGACGGGGGCTGCAGCAGGGGGAGATAATACTTAACTTATTCATGGAACTTCATGTTAGCTTTCCTTGTCCTTTACCACAAGAGTAATACGTTGCTTCAATTGGTTGTCTCTCATCTTCTTTTCCTTTATTTTAATCTCTAAAGTGCATCAGTGGGTTTTGCAGTTATGGAAAAAAAATCTCAATCGGGATTAAACTTCTCTAAACTATCTCGATTATGATTAATGTATGGTTATCTGAAAATATTGTCTGCATAGGCTGCAAATAAAAATATTTTTCAATACATAATGTTGAAAATAAATTAGTGCTGTCAAATTTATCGCGTTAACGGGCGGCAATTAATTTTTTAAATTAATCACGTTAAAATATTTAACGCATTTAACGCATGCTCGGAATGACCCGCTCATGCATTGCCTCGAACAGATTAGAATGACGCCGTTTTTTGCATATTGAGAGCTAAGAGGCAAAGAAAGGTGTCTTGTTTTATGCATTTTCTTAACAAAGGTATACCACACGCGACGAGCTGGCACTTTGTTTCTTTATTAGCACATTCAGCTTCAACATTAACACAGCTTACGGCTCTCGGCAGGCCGTAACTCTAACTCACTCCTGCATCATGTGAATAAACAGCGTTGGCGCCGCGTGCACTTCAGGGTGCCTCGGATAATGTATATCAGAATATTACAAAAGGCAAGTGGACACAGGCGTTCATTGGACCGCGCCCTTTATTGGCATAAGCTCCGGCAACTCCTTCACAACAAACATAAGTATCATTTAGTGAAAGCACAACAAAAATAATATCTCTCAAAAAAATAATGCTCACAAAAAGAAAAGCGCTTCAATCTATATTAATGAGGCCCTATTCTCACACAGTTAAAAAAAACAGTTCAAAGAGAAATGGCATTCCCAAGCAAAATAGCTATGCAAAGCACACATAAAACTTACTCAGACTTTGGTTATACTATTCAAACATTTCGTTTAGCTCAACAAATACACTGGATGGCAATATTTAGTCACAATATACAAACTATCAGAGGTCTCACACGTAAAGCCAGCACTCAAATGACGTGAATTACAATAGATGGACCAGTAAACAGGGAACTACGGCGTCAGTCAAGGCACGAAACACACTATTTGGCTTGATTTCTAAGTTAATTTAAAACTCGCCATTGACACCTTTTGGTGTATTTCAGTCACTACCTTACGTATTTAAAGACGCTGTGGAAGAACAACAGGGAGCCCATGAGCCAATGGCGAGCTACTAGTTTATTTTTTGATTGAAAATTTTACAAATTTTATTAAAACAAAAACATTAAGAGGGGTTTTAATATAAAATTAGTATAACTTGTACTAACATTTATCTTTTAAGAACTACAAGTCTTTCTATCCGTGGATCCTTTAACAGAAAGAATGTTAATAATGTTAATGCCATCTTGTGGATTTATTGTTATAATAAACAAATACAGAACTTATGTACAGTATGTTGAATATATATATCCATCTTGTGTCTCATCTTTCCATTTCAACAATAATGACAGAAAAATATGGCATATTTTTGAGACGGTTTGAATTGCGATTAATTACGATTAATTAATTCTTAAGCTGTGATTAATTCGATTAAAAATTTTAATCGTTTGACAGCCCTTAAATAAATAAATACATTTTCATCAATTGAATGAATGCACTAATAGGTATTTGGTTCCAAAAGTGTAAAGTCACAACATGCTCTAGCCTTTTTCCTTCTACACCAGGCCGTTTACAAGAAGGAAAGAAGCAGAATGTGTTTGTTTTTTTGTTTGTTTTGTTTTGTTTTGTTTTGTTTTGTTTTGTTTTGTTTTTTGACTGTCAACACTTTCCTGTGAAACAAAGACTGTGTCCTGGGACCTCTCTCACTAAGCAGCTTCTTTCTCACATTTTGCTGGTTCTATAGTTTCCAGCAGAGTTCACTACATTTCTCACAGTTCAGTTGACTATAACACTAGAAAACACACAGCAACTTTATAATTAGACCATAAATAAGTCTGTCAATCTTACTTTCAACTAGCTATTTTTCTTATTTCAATAAATCTGAATAAAATTTACATGAAGCACTGGCAGATAAGTTCACCTATTTCTAGTAAATTAACACTAAAAACAAGGGGATTTAACTCGTTTTAAGGAGGTGTGTTTTTGCAGTGTACTCGAGTTTTGCAGTTTAACAAGTTCCACAGTTTAATGCTGTGCTAACTCTGATGCAGGTCAGACTGTCAGTAGCCAAAATAGTGGCGTGTTTGCCACCGTCCACAACATTGACGTCTTTTAACATTACTTACAGTGGCTGCTGCAGCTGGTGATAGCTGAAAAGGACTTCTAATATCCCTTCTCTTTGAAGGGGGCGGCGGCGGCGGCGGCAGAGGCTGCATTTATTTCTGTCGAGGTTGAGTGTGTGTGCTATGGTGTTGGAAGGGGAAGTAAGGGTCTAGTCACCAGCCAATCAGACGTGCATTTGGGGGTGTGGGGGTGTATGGGGGGTGGACCGGCATGTACAGTTAGTCTGAACATAATGAGGATAACTCACTTAATAATGGTAGGGTCGCTTCTATCCATACAACATATGGAAAGACAATCTAAATGGCCTATATAACTGATGTCATTATAATATGCAAATAAGATTGTTTAAAAGTTGGTGGGGACAATTTGAGGATCCTGAAAATTTGGTAGTGTTTTGTTCCTCCGTCCGTATGCAAACCTACGCCCTTCAGTGACAGATGAGTATGCCATCAATAGGAAAATGCCGACCAGCAGTCCCTGCTCGCAGAGGATTCTGAACTGTAATGGCACAATGCAAAATGCCAAATATCTATATTTATCAAATGTATTTTTTCAACTTACAACCCTAGCTACGCTGTAAGAGAGCAGTGATTTTCACAGCTTTTTGAAATTGTGTTAACTATTCGATTCTTTTCTGAAAAATTAAAGTAGTATGAACTATGGTTATTTTTTTTCTGTAGTTCTATTTCTAAGTGGAAAATTGCTTGCCCCACATGAAGCACAATTGTGTGGGTAATGTGGAGTAGAAAAGCACATTATGTTCCACTTGCTTAAAGGCTCTGCAGATGAGTTTAATAGTATGTTCTTTTGAAGGTCTTTTTTCAATAAAAGACATTCATGTTTGCTCTAGATACTAGCTATTACAGCTTATTGTATATTTGTTGTCAACTTATTGCTACAAAGGATCCTGATCAGAACCAAAGCGACAAGTGATGCGACAGCAATCATGTGGACACCAGAAGTGAAAGCGGAGGTGTTTCATTAACAAATTTAAAAGGCAAAACAGGCAGGGAATGCCAAGTGAAAGTGAGCTGCATTCATGGTGTCCTAACATGAATGTTTGATTATTTTCACTGTGCTGTTTTCTCATTAGAAGAAGATATCCAGTGTGGCTCTCATTGTTTTTTACTTACCGTCGTAGGATTGTATTTGTAGCATCAGACCTCACTTCATTTGGACTTTGATCACATGTCAGATACTGTTTCGTAACATAATGACAGACGTTTGCAAGAAGCCTAACATTTTTTTTTACATCTCTTGATTGAAAACCTTTATCTAAAATAATTAAGGCCCCAGGAAATGCTTGTTGCAAAGTCGCGATAGACAGAAGTAATGAATCAAGCCATATCAACAGGCGACTGTGTCCTGTGGATGCTATAGAACCTGACATGGAGAATGTTCCATATAGCTGTGATTTACGTGACGGACGATGATATTCTGCTAGTTTTTCATCATATATTGGCACAACTTGTTTTTGGGAAACCCACATCAAAACATAAATTGGCAGAGCGGTGGGATTATCCTCTTGCATGTTAAGTGCCCTCGAGTCAGCATTCAGCGACCACTGTGTGGCGGCAGTGCAACTTATAGCTTAATTAAATCCTCTTGTGCTTACACAGGCTTTCTTTTTACCTCTCTATCTTTTGCCTGTTATTTCGGAAACATTAATTCTCACTTTTCTCATGGAGGAGGCAGCTTCATGCACACTAAGCTTGTTTCTCTTCTGTGCTCTTGATATTCCTGAACAGCAACGTCTAGTGAGAGAGCGAGAGATGAAGACAAAGAGAGCAAACGAGGACAGTTGTGAGCTTCATCGTTCTCTCACAGTTCAGTTAAGAGCCTGGCGGGTTACGCGAGTTAAGACATAGCTACCATAATATTAGCGTCGCTTCTTGAGATTTGTTTAATTAGCCTTATAGGACTTTTGTCTGCCTAATGTAAAATTAAAGATTCATACACTGAGTTCACCCTCGTCTCACGTCAGAGGAAATAACCATTTTAGTGCTCTTAAAAGGCCCACAAACCTTCTGGTGACATGCTGAACCCTATTTATATATTCCTCCAAATTAAAATTATATCAGAAGCTAAGAAAGTTTTGAGATGAATAAACATCCAGAAAGCCTATAATGCATCACAATAGAACAACATAACACTGAAAGCTAACACATTCTTGGATGCAAATATTCTATTCGAAAATGTTCATATGATTGATAACATGAGAAGGTGTTGCAGACCCTGCCAAAAGTATTACAACAGTGAGGTTGACACTTTAATTTTTAATGAAAACTGCAGACATTTTGGTTTAACGTGAAACAATAAAGCTTGAGAAAAGACCAACATTTAAGCGTTCGTTTCTAGCCATTAAGTAGCATATCTGATGCAGGTTTAAAAATGGATGGAGGGATGTTATTGGAGAGAAAGTCAAGAAGATACTATTCTCAGGCAGCTTTTTAGAGTTCCATGGTCCATGTCGACCTGTGCGTCAATGGAACCCTGCAATTGGCTCTTTAAAAAGCAAAACAATCATTATTTTTGTAATCCTTAATGCATTTTATATGCTGCCTTAAATGTATTTTACTTTGTCTGTAGCTGAACTATGTCAAGGTGTTATCTTTTTATACACAAGGATTCAGGTCTGTAGTTTATGAAGGGTTGTCTCTCAGCAACAGATTGCTGCTACGTGGAAATACAATGCATGGTGAATTTGTACTGAAAATCAGAGCTGCAGCCTTTGTAAGACATTAAAATCAATGTAAGATATGGTGAAGTTCAAGATAATATTAAAAATGTTTGCTTTTTAGTGTATGTTGCACCTTTTCAGGTACATATTCTTGTCTGGCCTTGTCCGGTCTTGAATCCTTGCCTTCAACGGTTAAATCCATTTCATGAGACCGTGTCTTTTTGACAGCCTGTGATTTTGATGACACTCAGAGTCACCATTCACCCTTAAAACATTCCTACTTATTTTATTATTATTTTATTTACTTTAAGACGTGTCTGAAAAGCACAAAATATGTAACCCTCATTTTACGTATTTTTTTCGGATGAATGTTTGGTTACAACTGAAACAATAAGATAGGAGAAGACACTCAAAAGCTCTGGATCAAGAATTTTATAGACCGAAGAGACAAAGATTAACCCTATGCTCTTCGCTTTTGATGTCTCTGGGCCATAACGTCTGGTGTACTCTTCATAAAAACGTCATTTTTGACCAGTGTATAGACGAATATTAGCTCTTTCATTCAACCAAGCGGACTGGAAAAATACATTCGAAGTTCACATCAGTTTTATATCCTCTCTTTGCTGGATTAATCCATTTTAATCCCAACTATATTGGAAATATGGCATCGCAACGGCAAGGCAGGGGTAGAAGAAGGTGTGGAACACCGGGAGCAGATCTTCCAGTCCTTAGGAAGCGAGTACAAACATTAAATTATGATGAGTCTAATGAGGAGTCTCTAGAAAGAGGGGACATGGATTTGGAGGAAAATGAGTGTTAAACAATGGCATTGATACCCTCCAAGAAGAACCAGGGATGAACAGACCCTTCCCAGATTATTTCATTGAAATAAAAAGAAAATGTTATTTTTCAAGTTTCATCACAAAAAGAGCCATATGTCTTTTGTCAAAAACGGCCATTTTTCAAATGTAAATTACTCCATGTTCATTTGCTCGACCTCGATGTGCAATATGTCAAATTAAAGCCAGATCTTAGATTTTTATGATCAATTGTCAAAACCTTACTGAGATTTGTTCCTAACCCTAACCTGAGTTTATCAGTAATCAAGCAGTGTGTGTGTTATCTCAATATTTTGAATTTGAAATTCTTCATCTTTAAGTAGTTATGACATTTTTAAAAATGTAAACAATTTGGAAAAGGGTTCATGACATGATCCTTTGATGATTTAGGAATAAAAGGATGTTCAATAAGTCATGTTATAACTGTTTTTTTAGTTCATACAAATACTCATTGAAAAATCAACCCCTAATTTCACAAAAAAAATGCTCTGAGTGTATATTAACCTTTACCAAAGTGATGAAAGGCTAAAGGTTGAAAGGAAAATGGATGTGCTTGTGATCCCAGACATAGAAGGTCATCTGTGAGGTGATGTTGTTGCTTGCACTTTAATGCCATCTTCTGAAAGAAGCACATGTTCATTGATGTCGCATGATAGCTGCACCATAATGAACTCAAAAGTCTACATAAAAATATGTTGCTGTTAATTTCAACGCTCTAAACATGCATCAAGATAATGGTCTAAAACATACTGCCAATAAAACAAACAGGTTTACAAGGAGCAAGAATTTGAAGGTTTTAGACCGGCAACTGTAAGTGAATTTAAAGAAGATATAAAACTCAATTTAACCAATTGTATATATATTCAGTACAAAATTTAACAAATTGCAGTCCATAAATACAACTTGGAGATGGATGAGACAAACAAACCAAAAAAAGCCAAATTCTTACTGCAAGATTAATATAATAACATTTGTGATAATATGTCGACTGACTGAATGGCACCTCTTTTATATCTTCAGGGGGTCTGTATCGCTTTCACTGGCACTAATTTTGAGGAGGATGGCAGGAAGCCTGCCACACACAAAAAAAAACTACAAATGTGCTGACTGCTTTACAGCATACGTCACTTCACCCTTTCCCCATTCATTATAAAGACGGAAGTCGATGCGAACGCTTTCGCGCGAATTATGCAAAGATGGCAGAGCAACAAAAGAGACGAAAAAGTTTTGTCTGAGGTAGAAAAAAAAAAAAAACCTGGCTTTCAATCGCTGGCATGACGATCTCCAGCGCTGACGAGTTCGGGTGGGGTGGAGTAGCCACAGTAAGCCACACAGTTACTAACCGTCATTTGCTATTGTTTAGCCACAAATGGATTCATTACCTTATTACTATTCATCCTTTACACAGCCGCTGGAAACAGAAATGTTGCTTAATCCATCTGCAGGTGACCAGGACATTGATTGATTGATTGATTGATTGATTGATTGATTGATTGATTGATTGATTGATTGATTGATTTACAACACTTTGCGGGTGTGCGCTGGTCCTCATGGGAAATGTAGCACTGGTCCTTATGGGAAACAGTCTTCCTTAAGGCAAAACACTACCGCTTTTGTCCACCGGCATCGCTAAAATCGACCAAAACTTAAAAATTCACCAAGTGTTTGTTTAACGCGGAGGCCTGGATGAATCCAAAATCTGAGTAATTTTGCACAAGGAAATACGTTAAAAGAGGTGAATGATACTGACAACAGACTGCTCACTTACTGTCTTAATGCACGCCTGACTATAAACCACATCTACCAAATTTGATGATAAGAAGCAGGTTAATGATAACACCAAAAGAAATTGTTGCACTGGACTATAAACTGCAGGGGGCAGTAACTGCTCCCCCCCACTTGCAGTAAAATTGAATTCCAGGGGTGATGCTAGAAACAGAGGTTCAGGGAAGCTCAGGTTCCAACCACGTAACATAAATTTTCTTGTACATTTTTGTGCAGTTTCATTCATACTTTTAAGAAAGCGTATCACATTTCTATGGGATAATGACACATTTGGATACAGAATTACCTATACTTACATACAGGTTAACAGTTATTTTTTGTTTTTCTGGAGTAAACCAGAACCATACCCAAAAGAAGAAAAAGTCAAATACACATCCTTATTTACATGCTTTTCTTCAATTGCTGCCAAAGTTCTTCTTAAGTGGACTTTCCATTTTGTGGCTCTTTGTGAAGTATTCCACAAGGCATTTTCTTTCATTTGCTGCAGATTTTTGTGGTTTATTTGAGATGCAACTTACAGTATCAATGCGTTCATACATGAACCAAAATAGGATGGAAAATGTTGAGTTTAGCGATCTACAGTGGGGCAAATAAGTATTTAGTCAACCACCAATTGTACAAGGCCTGTAATTGTCGACATGGGTAAACCTCAACCATGAGAGACAGAATGTGAAAAAAAAAACAGAAAATCACATTTTTTGATTTTTAAAGAATTTATTTCCAAATTAGAGTGGAAAATAAGTATTTGGTCACCTACAAACAAGCAAGATTGCTGGCTGTCAAAGAGGTCTAGACGTCTTCTAACGAGGTCTAACGAGGCTCCACTCGTTTCCTGTATTAATGGCACCTGTTTTAACTCACGATCGATATAAAAGACACCTGTACACAACCTCAGTCAGTCACACTCCAAACTCTACTATGGCCAAGACCAAAGAGCTGTCGAAGGACACCTGAGACAAAATTGTAGACCTGCACCAGGCTGGAAGACTGAATCTGCAATAGGTAAAACGCTTGGTGTAAAGAAATCAACTGTGGGAGCAAATATTAGAAAATGGAAGACATACAAGACCATTGATAATCTCCCTCGATCTGGGGCTCCATGCAAGAAATTTCATTCCATCAGCAAGGGCATTGAAAATGAGACGTGGCTGGGTCTTTCAGCATGACAATGATCCCAAACACACAGCCAGGGCAACAAAGGAGTGGCTTCGTAAGAAGCATTTCAAGGTCCCGGAGTGGCCTAGCCAGTCTCCAGATCTCAACCCCATAGAAAATCTGTGGAGGGAGTTGAAAGTCCGTGTTGGCCAACGACAGCCCCAAAAGATCACTGCTGTAGAGGAGATCTGCATGGGGTAATGGGCCAAAATACCAGCAACAGTGTGTGAAAAGCTTTTGAAGAGTTACAGAAAACGTTTGGCCTCCATTATTGCCAACAAAGGGTACATAACAGAGTATTGAGATGAACTTTTGGTATTAACCAACTACTTATTTTCCACCATGATTTGCAAATAGATTATTTAAAAATCAAACAATTTGATTTTCTGTTTTTTCCACATTCTGTCTCCCATGGTTGAGGTATACCCATGTTGACAATTACAGGCCTCTCTAATATTTTCAAGTGGGAGAACTTGCACAATTAGTGGTTGACTAAATACTTATTTGCCCCCACTGTATGTTTAGTGACGAAGTGAAGTACGAATGACAACGTGCCATTTGGTGTCATGCTGTGTGCTGGCAGAAGCCAGAGCAAACAATGGCTCTCAAGTAGATGCGCTTCTAGGTGCCAACAGACTTTGTGAACCACAAAGCCTAATGATCTCAGTGTGCCATAGAGATGTACAGAAATACATACATTTAAAGTTACCCTTATGTCTTAAGTAAGGAATGGTGTTCAATCATAGTTTTTAAATTATTATTTTTATTATTTTTTTTGTAATTTTGGATGAATAAAATGCATTCATTCACATTTTTATTCATTAAGTTTTCTTTTTCCCCTTAGTTTTCATATTTTGTTTTTCCAAATAATATCAACCTTGTTGTAGAGGCTCACAAAGTTTTACATTTTTGAACAATATTAAAGCAGAAGAGACATTTTGTGTACAAATAACATTTTTTAAGTTAGCTGATGAAAAATAGGATCAGAAAAATGTGATTCCTCTGTTCAGTCTGTTTGTATTTGTCCCTCTTGAGCCCACTCTTTTGATTCAAAAGATAACTTCGACTTAAAAAAAGAAATATAAACAACAATTAAATGAATCTGTGAAGCTTTCCATCAATTACCAAAGAGAAGTAGCATCTTTTTTGCCGACATTTTGGTCAAGCTGCCTCTGAGCAAACTATAACGAATACCTCATTTAGTCCAATATAGCCTTATGTGGCATCTTTCACATCTTGACAGCAAGAATCTTGGCGTGAACAGGCAGTGTGGAAGGGAGCCTCTGTCAAGGCCACAGATGCAGCCTTTGTAAATGTCAGTCAGACTTTAATTTGAAAATAATCCTGTCTGTTGTTTAATTTGTAGTTGTGTTTGTTTGCTTGTTTTTGTTGGATGACTTTGCTTCGTGCTTTTCCCCCTGCCTTGCCACTGTAGGTTCACAGTGATTTATTAAACTAGGGGCGTATTGCACAGTGGAGCACTCTAAATGTGGACAGGTTTTATGAGGAGCAACTTATTTATCTTTGCTAACTTCTGCAGTTCTCTCCTTTATGTTAAGCAATTACCATAAACAAATAAATAAATAAGACAGAAAGTCTTCAATTCAAAAGTTTTCTTGTTAAATTTACATATTACAATCTGAGGAATTCAGTTCTTTAAATACATGCAATCTTCAAATGCAGGGAAACAATTTGTCATTTCATCCATTACTTGTACATACATATTATTATGACACCTGTACTGGTACTGTAGATCAAAAACTTTAAGCAGTAAGTTGCACACAAAAAGTGGCATAACCCGCTCGGCGCACACTCAAGAAAACATGACCTCCTCCTTGTTCTGAGTGCAGTTAAATTAGTCTCAATATTTAATCTTTCTAAATGCATCCAAAGCTCAGAGAATACAATAACTAGGTAGGTCAACAGGTTGTGTCATCAATCAATATTTAATTAATGAGCATAGAGCAAATCACTTAAGCCTCTGATTTAATTTTAGTAATCAATAGTGTTTTTTTTTATTCCTGGTCATAGCAGAATGCCTCTGAGCTGCTTTTAAGTCTTAAGTGTATAAACCTGCAAACTGGAGCTGCGTTAGCAGCACACTTTGCCTTTTAGTTTATTGTATTCCCAGAAGAAACCTGCCTGTAAACATGCACTCATAAAAATAGAACATGTATAAAACATGAGAATAATAAATGCAAGTAGGTTTAATTGCAGGCCATGGTGCAAAAGATTAAGTTAGTTAATTCTTGTATTTAATGCGCTTTGTATTGTAATTAATTAAACATCCCATATTCCACTTAATACAACTTACACTATCCATCCTTACTAGTCCAAAAAGAAACTGTTTTTTTTTTTTTTTAATTGTGCTGAACAATAGCAAAATCTGTAATATAAAGTTCCACAAAAGATGTCTGACCACTGAAATCTGTTTCGTACGAATGCACTAAATTGTCTTATGTGGCTTTAAAATGGAGACATCAACATGACTGAGGCCATGTTTACACGACAACGATCTTAAGGTCCAAGTACACCAGATGCATGATCGTTGCGGTTCCGGTCCGGTTCAGTGTTGACTGCGTGCCACGCAGTACGTCAAAAACAAGCAAATCATACCGGCTGCACACGGCTGCGGCCCGCCAACTCCGTCCCCTCGTGAGCTCTCGCGTGATCGCGCGCGATAATTTGGCATTTAAAACAACGACAAACACACGGAGTCTGTACTCATCAGAGAAGCAGAGAGAGAGCACATTTTTTGCCTTGCACTTTGATATTGTAACGTTTGCTAAGCGGACGTTTGGCCGCGAAAACAACACACGAGCCTCAACGCCTTTTTCCTCTTTTTCTTCATTAACTTCCCGCCACCTCACCAATGCAAAAACAACAACTATATACACTGACGCTATCTAGTCCACCAATCGGAGCGTCGTGCTGGTGCACCAGCACACCAATGACAGCCCCGCGTTAGTGCATAAATTAACCCACCGATGACAGCCCTGGCGACGCTACAATATTTTAGTTGTGTCTGTCTCTTAATTCCAGATTGACTGCATCATGTTGAGATCAGGGCCCCGTGTGTGGGTGTGCGGGGGCCTATTATGCCCTTGGTTGTGTCGGTGGGTTTATATCTTTGTGCACATTTAGAATTTATGGCACATAACATCTGATAGAGCTGTTATAAACAACTGTTAAATAATCTGTAGTATTTATAAAATGGATAGCGAATTATATACTACATGAACTAAAAAACAGCATACTTGGAATTGGTGTCTCAACACTGCAGATTCCTGTCCCCAGCGCAAACTGTTGGTTTTTCGATGAAAAGTCAAGTAAAATGTAGGAAAGAAAGAGAAACGTCTTGAATAGACCACCAGGTCGAAACTTGTGGGTGTCTCTTTATTCTCTTTCGTACTTTTCCCCCTTGACTCTGTATACAAACCGACATTGTGTGTGCGCCGGGCATGAGAATTTCTGCAGTGGAACCACTTCCAGACACGCTGCTGCTTTTTTTTTTTCTCGCTCACAGTTGTCAGCACGTCGTGTGTTTGATATCATTGCCAGAAAAAACACCTTGCAGCTTCGTTTTTAATGCTGTCCTTATAATAACGATCTGCTGCATCGTATATCACTTTGTGACTTTCCACCTCCATGATGAAACGTTCTTCGTCCATGTTCGCTGGTGTTTAAACCATGAATAAGCAACCGGGCTGTTATGTCCAGGCCCAGCTCCGCCCATTTTGTCGGATGCGTGTCCGGCAAAAATAGAAAATAGCCTATACCATCCGGCGGGCATGCGGCACGCCGGAGATGGTTCTCAGTCAATCCGGAGCACTGACGCGGCCGGTATACGTTGAACAATAGGATATAATGGGAACGGATTGGCTCCGGCGCTATTTTTTACTGGAGTCGGACCGGAAACGCAACGATCATGCATCTGGTGTACTTGGGCCCTTTGGCAAGTGGCGTTTTTCCGTTATTTTAATTCCGCGTTTACACGACCATTATATGTGGGGAAAACTGCCTGCACACGGAAGCGCAAAATTGCATGAAACGTCCAATATGTTGATGTTGTATGCATTCCCAATGTGCTGGGGCAGCGCCAAAAAACAAAACAAAAAAAAGAAAGCCCGAGAACGCATTACTTCCGTGTCCTAACTCCCATGGCTGATGAAGAAGCGTACCAACTCTAACAATAACAGAGGGGTGTTCCACACCTTCTCTTCTGCTGTTTCCTCGTTCATCCTGGTCAAATAACAACATCAAATAATCAGGATCGTTATCATGCTCCTGCAGAGCTTGCTGATGAGCTGACCATTTGATTCAGGTGTGTTGGAGGAGGAAGACATGTAAAACAAGCTCGATAGGGGCTCTCGAGGACCGGACTTGGACACCCCTGGTTTAGACGGCGACGACAGAATCAAATCGTTTTCAAGTTTTTCACTCTGGAAGTTGTTCTCAAATTTTTGTGTTTTCAGCCACCCAAAACGCAGTCGTCGTGTAAACAATAGGACTCTCTGGAATGGTTTTTGCGTTGTCACCCACGTTGCCGTTGTCATGTAAATGGCCCCTCAGACAGTCCCCTTCTGCGTCGAAAAGAAAGAGCATAGCAAATAAGGCGGTCCAGGTCAAGTACACCACAGGTATGGCAAAATTGGTAAGAAAATTGATTTTGGGCTTTGACTGGAGAGCTGTCAGAAGTTTATACAATGCAGGAAAACACACAGCCAACGTTTACTGAGTCAGCAGTACTTGCCTGTGCTGAGATTACATTCTGCAAATACCTATCTTCCCTGCTGTGGCATCGGCATCTCTGACAAAGGATCAAATATAATCTTAAAGGTATGATTCATACTCCTGCCCTCGCTCTGATTTATCCGCAGAAAGCTGCTGAAGGTTGTCGTTCTATTTGATCCTCACAGCAGTGCCAGGGGGGCATGGAAAAAATTGACTTTTTTATTATTATTGATAATTTATATGAATTAAATAAGTAAGAGCCACTGCAGTACATCAGGCAATAAATACTGCAATCCTCGCTGTCACTTGAGCTGTGATTCCGTGCGGGGGTTCATTTTTTGCAGAGTGGTTTTGTACAGCCATTACAGACCACACCTGCTGTTTTGCTTCTTGCATTCACAGCAGTACTAAATTTAAAATCAAATGCTGAATCTTGGACGTGATGACTTAATATAGTAGAAATAACATTTGTTGATCCATGAATAAGCTATTCAAAATGTTGTATTGAGCGTCTGTTCCGGTGAAAAATTCTGGAGAAATTGGGGGCATAACTATAATCAAGGGAAGTAGAATGAAATCCTGTGTAACATTTGGATCGAACAAAAATTGATTAGTCACGCCAAGAAAGTGAGGCACAAAGAGTTAGAAGAACAGAGCTAAACAAATACCCCACTCATCAAAATAAAGATTAAAAGTGGTTCTTCCCATAGATTCAATGGAACTCCAGGGTGAGTACGTCTCGGGGGTTTGGTGAAGGTAAAGACACAGGAGCCGGATGTGGACGTGAACAATACTAACTAGAGATGTCCCGATCGATCCGATCACGTCATTTTCAAAGTATCGGAATCGGCAAAAAAATATCAGACATGCCTTTCTTTAATATATATACAGTGCTGCTCGAAAGTTTGTGAACCCCACAGCGATGGTCAGATTTTTTGTAAAAAAAACTAAAATAACCTTATTAAATGTTAAGTTATACCCAAATCCACAATACTGACATTCCAAATAATGGACTGAAACAAAAGAAATAGTTATATTGTCATTCTTTATTTAACAAAAGTGGTTGATTTAAGAAAAACTCAGATATCATGTGTGCAAAAGTATGTGAACCCCTTCAGTTAATAGGATATTGCGCCTCCTTTTGCAGAGATTACCTCAACCAAACGGTTTCTGTAGTGACTAATCAGCCTCTCACATCTACTTTGGGGGATTTTTGCCCATTCTTCCTTGCAGAACGCAGTCAGTTGAGAGAGGTTTGATGGGCGTCTGGCATGAACTGCTCGCTTCAGGTCCCGCCACAGCATTTCAATGGGATTTAGGTCAGGACTTTGACTGGGCCAGTCCAGAACACGAATCTTCTTCTTTTTCAGCCATTCCTTGGTTGTATTGCTGGAATGCTTTGGATCATTATCATGTTGCATGATCCACCTTCTGCCAAGCTTTAACTTCAAAACAGATGGCGTCAGGTTATGTTCTAGGATTTGACAATATTCCTCAGAATTCATGATTCCCTGGACTATGTGGAGTTGTCCAGGTCCTGAGGATGAAAAGCAAGCCCAGATCTTGACATTCCCACCTCCATGCTTCACTGTTGGGAGAAGGTTCTTTTGGTGGTATGCAGTGTTGACTTTTCGCCAGACATGGCGGTTTTGGTTGTGACCAAACAGTTCAATTTTGCACCTACATCAGTTGATGAAAACTCTTTTTAATTTAGTCTCGACAACACAACTGTTAAAAAAACAAAAAAAAACTACTGAATTGATTGATTAGGAAATCAGGTTGAAATAATAGAAAATTCCAAAATGTTGAGGGGGTTCACAAACTTTTGAGCAGCACTGTATATATTTTTTAAATAAATCGTTTTCTAATTGTATTTAACGTTACAGACATAATGTGTTACACTCTTCCAGAGTCTTTAGTTTAAGATTAAGGTAGGGTTATCAAATTTATCGCGTTAATGGTGAGAATTAATATTTTTACATTTATCACTTTACAATATTTAACGCAATTAACGCATGCCCTGCACGACCCACTCACGCATTGTCGCATTCAATCTATAATGGCGCCGTTTTACCCATACAGTATATAGAGCTAAAAGACAGCGTAAAATGAGTAGAGTGCATTTTGGCAGCCTTTGGAGCCTTTTTTAAATGTCTAAAGCCTTACAATCCCTCTCCCATCGATTAGAATATTCGTGGGAAACAATGTGGGGAAGAAAGGTAATAGTTGATCTTTTTCTTAACACCGTATGTTATATCCCAACACAGAGAAGACATATCAATTGGTACCACGACGCACAGTCATGGTTGCACTTCCCATCATGCATTTGGGCAGAAGATAAATGGCTACAGTATCATTTACTGAAAGCTCAACAAATACACTAGATGGCAATATTTAGTCACAATATGTCATAAGTCACATTTATCCTTTAAGAATTAAGTCTTTCTATCCGTGGATCTCTCTCTCACAGAATGTTAATAATGTAAATGCCATCTTGAGGATTTATTGTCATAATAAACAAATACAGTACTTATGTACTGTATGTTGAATGTATATATTCGTCCGAGTTTCATTTATTAAGTTATTCATTTTTTCTTAATGCATTGCCAAAATGTATATGATCGGGAAAAATTATTGGGAATGATTGGAATTGAATCGGCAGCAAAAAAAAAAGCAATCGGATCGGGAAATATCGGGATCGGCAGATACTCAAACTAAAACGATCGGGATCGGTTCGGAAGCAAAAAAACATGATCGGAACAACCCTAATACTAACCAGTTTGCACCTAAATCTTAATTTAATTTCCGTTAATTGCAAGTCCTTTACCTGATGGGAGGATTCAATTGGTCTACTCAGTGCAAACTCACACTTTGAATGAGAAAGTACAGCAGACCAACCAGGAAGTCTGCTAGGACACAGTTTCAATGTGCTAGTATGCATGTGTTGTTGCAGAGCGGTCTACCAAATTTTGAGTTATTGAGGTAAAAAATTATATTTATATATGAAACTCCAAGGTAGAAACATCAATTGTTTAAATCATATGCAATAAAGTTATACATATTCTTTGGTGTCAACGTCAAGTTTTATTTTCTTTTGAACATTTTTTGGTACCAGTTTTGGATCAGTCATTTTGTGCACAAATAAAGTACAGTGTACGCTAATTTTGAATTTACAAAAACATTGCTTCATTTAATCACAAAGGGATTGGTGAATGCACTTAGGGTGTTCGGTACCTTTAGCAAGGTTAAGAACAACTGCAATAGATTTTATTTCACTGTGAATCACAATACCATATAGACCAGGGGTGTTGAACCGGTCCTCATAAGCCGCAGTGGGTGCTGGATTTCATCCGGGTCAAACAAGAGAATACCTTTTCGCCGATCTGGGGTCTTACAAGTGTAATCAGTTGATTTCAGTCAGGTGCTGCTTGTTTTAGCACAAACTAGTGATGGTGAGATGAAGCCTCATGAGGCATTGAACCACTTGAGCCAATTGGTTCCAGAAAGGGTTCATTTCTTGAAGCTTCATGTGAGCACGGTACCACCTACTGGTTAAGTGTATGATCACAGTCAGTCGTCTCTCAACCACATGAGTGATTCATTGATTTTGTGTGTGTGTGTGTTTCTGTTAGAAAAGAATTAATTTACAAAATATTGTTTTACCAAATCATCTATGTACATAGATAATCACATATAAGAATACAGTGATGCCTCACTTATTACTGTTAATGGGGACCAGAACCGACCGCGTAAAGTGGAAAAACTGTGCCATAGGGTCTCGGCCCCCATCCATTTTTAACATGCATACATAAAAAAAAAACTAAAAATGCATATGTTATGATTAAAACAATAAAGAATAGTTTGAAACGTAAATAAACAATTATTGATATAAACATATATAAAATAATGTATAAATAATACTGTAAATTCATTCTCTCATGATACATGTGTGGGGGTGTATGTAAGTGTCAACAAATACGTAGATAAATACAGTAGAAGCAGAGAACAGTAAAAGTGTAACTTGAACATTGATTTACAGCATGGGGAGGGGGTGGGGTTCATTCATTTTTATTCAAAATCAAGTCTTTTCCACACAGGGGAAAATCCTCTTTCTTGCTGGCTCCATCCTATCAACTACTGTACTACTCCTTAACCTTTCACTCTCCCAACCACCTCCAAACTATCCAGAATCTCACCTGATCGCAACTCTCCTTCAAACACCCACATTTTGAATGTAGCCAGAGGTGTTTATATACTGTAGCGCGTTAAAGTCTAAAGCACTCCCTGAAGCAATCACGTGGCACAGCTGGGCAGCGAGGTTTCGGATATCATCGTTTTCGGAACCTCTCCTACATGAAGCGGGCCTTGGTACGCGCTTTGTGGAAATGTCCCTACATTACACGACACACGCTTCGAAGGCTCAGTCATTACATCACCAGCAGAAAACTCATTGGTTGAACTGTCTCTGCTGGATCTGTTGGAACAAAGACAAGGACCCACTGCGGGTCTTTGAAACCCCCGATATAGACTATATAGTATTGTGATATTGTATTTATAGTTATGTCTCACAGCTAAACTACAAACCAATGTCAGCTTTATATTGGTCATAATAATTGATTGATGGTTTGAATTGAAACAAAGCTTTTAAGCAAACTTAAAAATAAAGCTTGAAATACTTTATTATGTGCCATTTTTCTCCACTGCTGTGGGTTTTTGGTCACATATACTTTATCTTGTCACTAAAACACCCCTACATACTTCTACCATTTTACACCAGTTAAACAGAGGCATTATAGCGTTTTATCGGGTGTATTATGCCATTGTTCTCCTCTGTGCACGATTGTAAGGTTGTTAAGATAAGCTGCTAGCTGAGGAGGAAGACATGCTTCTTGGGGTCTTTGTTAAAAGTGTCCTGTGGTTCTTATCTAAGCTGGCATTATAGATGATCCCCGTCCCTGTGTTGTTTTTTATCATCTGGTGTGGGGGTTAATAACTTAGCAATTTGGAACACAGGTGTTTATCATAGGTCAAGTACAATCAGACTGCAAATAAGACGTACATACTGTATCTGCTCCTCATAACAACAGGAGGGTTTTACTTTCGATGGTCAAGCATTGCCCAATAAGACACGGGAAGATTGGAGGTGAAAAAAGGGCCGTGCTTTTTATGGCACTTAACTGTGTTCTCCCAATGAATTTCATTTAATTCTGAGATGAAGTGTTGTATATGAACTTAATCAGTCTTCAATCAAAAATATTTTGTTTGGCTCCAACTTCTGTATTGAGCGCTCATTACCGGCCTCGTTTTTCATTGTGTTCTTCTACCAGTAATGGCTTATTGAATGAAAAGCAGCCATCACAAAGACATAAAACACGGTATGTGTGCTGCACGTTCTCAAAGGTGCTTAATTGTCACTATAAATGTGTACGCCCAGTGTTACGATGCAATTATGAGAAAATTGGTTCATTTTTCATCAGGGGATAGAGACAGAACAGTTGATATAAAGGTATCGTATAGTGAGGGTGCACTTTTTTATTTCCTTGAGATTAAAGATAAAAGAAGGATGTATCATATGATTTGATTCTGATCTACAAATCAAGCTTGTCCATTGAGTTTCATGTTTGAAATCACATTCTTAGAGGAGCAAAATTGCAGTCATCATATAACAGTATTAACGCCGTTGTCGCCGTGTCTGCCGTGTAAACTTTTCCCTCATTGTTGCCTGTCTCACAAAGATGGATTATTTTTTTAATCTCTGCTGGGTCTGCTTGGCGAGCCCGCTGCACGGTGGTCTGTCGTTTTGCTCCGTCGTCCAGCACCTGGCATTCCAGGTGTCCTCTCAGTTGTTTTGTTCGGTCGTCCGCCGCGTGGCATACTGCCGCCAGCGCTCCGACCGTGCTGCCCGGCCTGTCATTGCTGTTGAATCGGGTTGTGGGTCTTTACAAAATGCGCTACTGCCCTCCATTGGCCAGTTTTATTGCTTTAAAATGGGTTTGGAGCCTAGTTTTTTGTTTCTCAGATCGCAAGCTATAGATTATTCATGTTAAAAAAAATAAATAAATAAAAAACGCAAAAGACGTTTAGATACGTTTTGGGGACAATGAAGCATTTAAAAATAGAAGATATTTACACGTTTCTGGGAGCAAATGAGTTAAATAATATTAATTTTGCACCGACACCAATTTTTGGCCCCGATACTGATACCTGGCTGTGCCGTATCGGCCGATACCATACTGAAACCACTTTGTTTGAAATTTTTATATATGTACAGTGTATCACAAAAGTGAGTACACCCCTCGCATTTCTGCATATATTTAAGTATATTTTTTCATGGGACAACACTGACAAAATGACACTTCAACACAATGAAAATGTAGTCTGTGTGCAGCTTATATAATAGAGTTAATTTATTTTCCACTCTAAATAACTCAAAATATAGCCATTAATATCTAAACCCCTGGCAACAAAAGTGAGTACATCGCCTGGGAACTACGTACATGCCTAATGTCCAAATTGAGTACTGGTTGTCATTGTCCCTCCAAAATGTCATGTGACTCGTTACAGGAGTGCTGTCAGCATTGCTGCAGAGATTGAAGAGGTGGGGGGGGGGGCACCACCATGCTTGACTGTAGGCATGACACACTTATCTTTGTACTCCTCACCTGGTCGCCGCTACACATGCTTGAGACCATCGGAACCAAACAAATTAATCTTCATCTCATCAGATCATAGGATATGGTTCCAGTAATCAATGTGCTTCGTTGACATGTCTTCAGCAAACTGTTTGCGGGCTTTCTTGTGTACCGTCTTCAAAAGGGACTTCTTCCTGGGGTGACAGCCATGCACACCGATTTGATGTAGAGTACGGCGTATGGTCTGAGGACTAACAGGCTGACCACCCACCTCTTCAATCCCTGCAGCAATGCTGACAGCACTCCTGTAACGAGTCACATGACATTTTGGAGGGAAAATGACAAGCGGTTCTCAATTTGGACATTTAGGAATGTACGTAATTCCCATGAGACGTACTCACTTTTGTTGCGAGGGGTTTAGATATTATTGGCTATATTTTGAATTGTTTTGAGGGGAAAATAAATTAACTCTATTATATAAGCTGCACACAGACTACTTTTCATTGTGTTAAAGTGTCATTTTGTAAGTGTTGTCCCATGAAAAGATATACTTAATTATCTGCAGTAATTCGAGGGGTGTACTCAATCTTGTGATACACTGTATATACAAAGTGAATCATTTTTATTGCATACCTGGTATTGGTGACAACAGTTAAATAAACCTTTGGCTCTCAAAGGCCGAAGTAGTGCTAATTTTTTTAATTTAAAACGTATAATACTAGCCAACAGTAAGAAAGTAAAAATACAATGAATGAATAATTAATAGTTTTTTTTAAACACTGAGTTTTGGCTCTTAAAGGCCAAACAATGCAACTTTCATGAGATTGTAAGTAATAATAATTTACTACAGCATCCTGTCACTCTATAAGCCTCCCTCTCTGTGCACCAGCAGCAGCACACACTTAGCCACTTAGCTTGGCTTACTTTGCTTACTTCGACAGCACTTTTGAATAGGCTTGCAATCCGTCCTTTGAAATAAGGAATCGTTCCGAATTGGGAATTAAAAGTTGCGTTCCGTATTGAAACAATACGGAATATATATAAATAGATACATTTCTGTGCATTTTAGTGTTTTGGGAATGTCCCTTTTTTTTCATTGCCGTTGTGGCTTTGGGCGCAAGGGTCCCTTATTTTTATTTCTGAAAGGTGGCAACCCTACTTTTTGAAACAGGTCTCAAATTACTGCGGCATTTCTTTCAGTAAAAGACAACAAAAGTAAAGTAGACGAACTGAACTGACCAGGGATTGTTGCTCCGGTCGAGCCCCCTTCCTCTGGATAGCAGTCCTGCTGTTGCAGCCTCAAACTCTTTGTGTTCGTTCAAATGTTTCGTCTTTAAATGTTTTATCAAGTTCGAGGTATTGAAACTGGCCGATTTAACTCCACCTCTCCAAACTTTCAGGCCGCAAATCTTGCATGCAGCCATTGTACGCGACAGAGATTATAAACTGAAATATTTCCAGACCGCCGACATTTTCTTCTCATACTTTGTTTTTCTTACATATGAAAAAGCTGCTCCGGCATTGGTTAAGAGCGGCTATTGGCCCGCTCTCATTGGTCTGGAGCAGGCCAATAGCGATAGCTGCTTGGCATGCAAAGTGATCACGTGTGTAGAGAGTGTAGTGAGTGTCCGGAGAAAAAAAGGCTTAGGTCAAGTGTTATAATACTGGACCGGTAAATGGTATCGGCGCCCTGTTGGTTGGTCGCCGATACCACCATTCAGGCCGGATCGGCCCCCACTGCCGATGCTGGTATCGGTATTGGTGCATCTTTATTAAATATATAAACAATTTATCAGTAACTTGAGTGGCGAGGCGCTCTTTAATTGCATGCAATGACAAACCCTTAGTTTTTCAACCGAAAAGCTATTTTATATGTCTTTCTTTAATCAAGCTGGCATATATAACTGTGATCTAGATATAGATATCTCTAGAGTTATTTAACTTTTTTTGACCTGACCTCTGCTTCAGGTCATCAAGCAATGAACAAAGTGAGTGATGATGACACCAATGAAAACAGACTTGCTAGAGAGAGTCATGGATCTTTGAATCAACCCCGTACACCCAATGTTTTCAGTCAGTTGCTGTCTAGGTCACGTACAAATTGCAAAGTCCAATGTCATGTTGATCATATTACTTATGGTTTGCAGCTTGGTTATGAAACAATATCTTTTGAAACTCAAGTCCTAGAACCATTCTGACAATCTGTTTCCCATATTTCAACTGCTTGTGTACATGATTGCACATTGTCGTTATCTTGTTGAATATTGGTTTGCTGTTATTGTTACTTATCGAATGGTAGCATTTTTAAATTATATTATTGTGACGGTGATTATCAGTGCCAAGCTGCAAATTGAGAGAACATATTCATCAATTAAGATACTGTATAATTTTGAGGAAAAAGTAACAACTCATATTATTTCACTCAAACTCATCTTTTAGCCAGATTAGACATTTTTCCTTCAATTAAAGCATTTAAGGGGATAAGCATTAAACTTCTAAAAAAGACATTTAAGCCTTCATTTTATTCCTTTGTGTGTATTATCACACTCTTGATGTATGCTGTTGCCAGTCGAAAATAAAATTATTGTTGTAGACAGCAGTGCATTAAAAAGTTGCGACAAGAAATAAACCCTTATGGAAAAGAGTTACTCAGCATTTAAGCTTTGAAGGTAAACCCTCTTTTTAAGAACTAGACAAAGCGCTTTGAACCAATAAAGAGCTGTCAGAACTTTTCCTTTTCCTCTTAAAGCTTCAGAAGACTTTTATTGAAACTAAGCTGTGATGAGCAGGAGGCCCTGTCGTTCCAATCTTCCACTACCATCATGCCGACGGCTCAAGGATTAAGGCCATTGTCTTAATTATCTCATTCCACCTCTTTAATGCTTTCTGCTTGTTAACGTATTTTGTGATGTTGCTGAAAAGAGCACCGTTTGACAGGAATTGTGATTATTTAGCATTATGTTTAATTTTCTCCTCTTTTGAAATGAGCTCATGCTGATTGCGAGGAGGGACACCTCTCATTCTTCTAAAGCTAATTATGCCCATCCAGCATATTTAATAGGCAAATTCAGTTTATAAGGTGAAATTACAATACTCTATGATTCAGGCTAATCATTAAACTGTCTATTCTCTGACACTGACCAACCTCCGTTGTGTTTCCAAATTAATTTTTGTATGATGTTAGTTACGTGTGGTAAAAACTGACCAAAGACTGATTTGCACCCCTTGATATCTGGTACATTTTTTATTTATTTTTAGCTTGATCAATTTAAAGGTTTTTCATTTCCAACTGAGTGTGCCATATTTAAATGGCCTCAAATGGATCATATACCGTATTGGCCCGAATATAAGACGGCCCTGATTATAAGACGACCCCCCCCCCCCCCCCCCCTTTTTCAAGACTCAAGTTTGAAAAAAGACTTTTTGAACACCAAATTAATTTTTATACAGAAAATAATTACAGTACATCCGAAACAAATAATTATAACAATATATTTGAGAGAAAAAGCATGTTATTTTGCCTCATTCAAAACTTATTATCTGAATATTTAAATATGCAAACTAGAGGTGTGCAAAATTTCCGATTCTTAGATTATTCGCGATTCGGCCGTGGAAGATTCGAGAACGATTCACAAACATCCAAATTCCGATTATTGAAATATGCGAAGTAAAGCGGAAGTACACAACACTCAGCGCGCCGCGCGGTCTTCGGGACGGAACGGAGCGAGAGTAGCTAAACATCATGCTTCCCATTACCCGGCCCCTCTGGTAATGCCAATGCTCAACTCACGGCTCTAGCTCAACTCATGCAACGAGATAAAAAAACACAACAACATACCTGACTGCTGCCGAAAAGCTGCTACAAGTACATCCATATAATGTTACGGTGGATATCATTTATATAGGACTAGATGCAATATAGATTTGGTAGTGTTAGCAGCACATCTACAAAAAGCTAGATGCGGGCGTTATAAACGGCCGCCATCTTAAAGCAGTACACTTCCCTGCAAGGCTGTTGTAGCGAACCTTCCAAGCAAACCTAATTAACTTTTTATCTAAAATACTCCTAAATCGGTAAAATATTGACGTGAATCTATCTTTAAAATAGTTTTAAAACTTTCACATGTCGAAATTATGGAATAACGGGAGCAATTTTAACAAATTTAACGGTTGATTCACAACATTAAATTAATTGAATGTAGTTTAAAGCTGCTGATACAGAATGGGGACTGGAGTTTTTTATTTAATGTTATTTTTGTATATTTGTTTACTGCTATATGTTAACTTGATACTGAAATAGTAGTGTGGTTTAGCCTGAGAGTATTTTTGAACAATTTTGGAACTAATGTACAAAACATTTAAAAAAAAAAAAAAAAAAAAAAGGAGGGGGGTGCATCAATAATCGTTTTATAATCGAATCGGAGCCTCTGAATCGTAATCGTAATCGAATCGTTAGGTGCCCAGAGATTCCCAGCTCTAATGCAAACTAAAGTGCAATCACATTTGTAAATGAATGGCTTCTGGTTTTTGAAATGTGAATAAACCAATCTATTGTGATAAAACAACAATATTGCAATAACCGCATTACCCATCAAAGTGAAGTCTAACTGTAATTGTAGTCTTGAAACAAATCTGAATAAGGAAAAACATTGCAATAAGATAATGCAAACTGGTTAAACTAAAAAGAGTAACTGAGATTTGCCATGACAGAACATGGTTTCAATGATATCTGGCACCATCTAGCGTCCTGAATCGGGAGAATAGCTGAGATCTGTCATTACAGAACATCGCTTCAATTATATCAGGCGCCATCTAGCGTTGTGAATAGGTATAATGTCTAGACCACGAATATAAGACGACTCCCTCTTTTTCAGTTTTAATTCAATGCAGAAAACACCGTCTTATATTCAGGCCAATACGGTATGTCACGTGCACTCATGTGCTAGCATATTGCCTGATATTGCATCAGACTTCCATCACAAAGTTTGTTCTGTCATGTGCCACGATATTGCATCACACTCATGCGTCACAACGGTTTCCATCGTAAGGACTGTGCGCTCCTTAATATGTCACAAAGAACAACTGAGAGCAGTATATAAGGCACAAACAAATAGCATTCAGGGTAGTCGTCAACTGTCCATTACCGCTTGACCTGATCGTTTCCTTTGACTGTCATTGTCCAGTGTCTGCGATACGGAACTGGTTCCTCCGTCCCCTTCGTGACAATATGTTTTATGTAACTGTTAGACAATATGTGCTGTTGAGTTTCACCATTTGTTAAAAGATAATTGAAACGTGAATATTTCTATTCTCTTTCACAGGACACAGAGATCCTCAACACAGCCGTTCTCAATGGTCGTACAGTCGCCGTGCCCGTGAAGGTCGTCACCGTGGGAACAGATGGGGCAGTCTCGGATGTAACCGAGTCGGTGGAATGCAGGTCAACAGATGAGCAAGTTATCAAGGTGAGTACAGTGTGTCTCCCTTGTAACTTTGTTCTCCTTCTTTAACTTTCCTGTTCAGGGCACACAGAATGGTAAATCTGAGTGTCTTTAAAGCCTTAAACATTTTTAATGTGCCAAAAGTTTTGAAGTTTGGTATACTGTGTACCTCGACATACGATGGCATTGACATACGATACTTTCTACATGACCGATGTAAAATTTTTCCCGACATATGATGACATGCTTGAAATACGACGATTTACAACAGCCTCGTAATTTCTTTGTTTTCCCGCAAGACAGACAGACGCACAGCGGATTTTTTTGTGAGAGGAATAAACATGGTCCAAAAAAGGTTAGTGCAGGTGGTGAATAAAGGAAATAGGTGATTTTTAGCTTTGAAATTCAAATATAAACGATAGAAAAATATGAGCGCGGTGTGGGTGTAAGTGAACTGGCTTGACAATACAGCCGGAATATGTCTACGATCACGATGCTCCTCCCCCGAGCTCCGTTCGCCAGTCTTAATAAGTTAAGGTGACATTTATTATGTTTGTAACATCGGCAAGATAGTCGCCCGCTTCGTAAGTTTTTTAATTATGTATTTCAGAACGTCTGCAACACAACACTGTTACTGCCAACTGGAGTCGACACCAGCGTCAACATAAAAAGAGAAAGTAAAAACTCTCACCTCTCTTACTCTGTTGTCAGTCACACGGTGTGTTCAGGAACAGCATGCAAAACACAACCACCACATTAGAACCAGATTTGTTACATAATTATTATATTACTATTCCGATTTGTATCTATCATTTGTTTTGCTATGCATAATTGTTATTTGTAATCAGTATTTATTAAGGATTTAACATAGTTTTTTTGGCTGTGGAACGAGTTAATCGAATTATAATGTATTCTTATGGGAAAATCCCGCTCGAAACATGACCATTTCGACTTACAGACCAGGTCCTGGAATGAATTAAATTCATATGTAGAGGTATCACTGTATATATATATATATAGTACAGAAAACAGGATAGTACATGAATGTATAGTTTAGCGAGCTGACACTGTACTCCCTGTATGGTTGTTTATCAGTGTTGTTAATAACGGCGTTCGAATATAACGGGGTTATTTTCTTCAGTAGTGAGTAATCTAATTAATTACTGTTCTCATCTTGGCAACGCCACTACCGTTACTGAGGCGGGAAAGGCGTGCATTACTATGTTGTTTGATTGACGCTAGAAAAGTCTGAGAAAGACGGACACACGGAGACGGGAGAGCAGAGCAGGCGTGGGGAGGAGGCAAGGAAGGGTAACGCCGTTGGAAACGCGATGCTACTATGCTAGGTGGCTCCAATAATACCTGACTGTAGCAGATAGCCTACAAACTACGCCCACATGATGCTTCGGTAGAGATCACATATATACAGAACTAGCTGCAAATGACAGATACGGCTGCATTAGCAACATGTAAAATAAAGAACTAGATGCGTTAGTAAACAGCCGCCATCTTAAAGCAGTAGACTTCTCAGAAAGGCTCTGTTGTGGAGAACCTTCCTAGCGAACCTAAGTCATTTTTTATCTAAAATGTTCAAAAATCGGCAAAATCTAGACTTAAATCTATCTTTAAATGATGAAATCGTTTTAAAACTTACACACTTCAAAAGTAGACAGAAGGGCACTAATGCAATAACGGGAGCAATGTTAACAAATTTAACGGTTGATTCACAGCATTAAATGACTTCCACACATAGCAAAGGTTACTATCTAGTAATCGCAATATCCGCAATAGCCTTGTGTCTAGTTAAGTCAGGGGTAAAGACAGGGCCGACCCAGGCCATTTGGGGGCCCTAAGCAAAATAATGCCAAGGGGCCCATATTTTTGGCCAACCATTTCGTCACAGTGTACTGTGAAACCCATACATGCAATCCAACCCATACGTCCATATTTCGTATATTAATCATATTTTGTTGCACTGCATACTTCAAACTTCTCACCCCAAATGACATGTAATGACAAGAAACTGGATGTTTGCATGGACAAACGGCAATACGCGGCACATTATTCGCGATGCTCTATTAACAACGTATAAAATGAGGTTGCCTGATTGGGGGCCCCCTAGTGGTCAGGGGCCCTAAGCAGCTGCATAGTCTGTGTATAGGCTGGGCAGGCCTAGGGTAAAGAATTGGGCTAGGGCCAATTGTCCCCAAAAAACCTTTAAACTTCACATTGTGTGACCTGTTTTTTTTTTTTTTTTTTGAGGGGGAAAAAAAAAAAAAAAAAAAAACTCAAAATTATCACCAGTTACTTTGCCAAGTAATTAATTACTTTTACATTCAGGTAACTGAATTACTAACACAATTACTTTTTGGGAGAAGTAATTTGTAACTGTAATGTATTACTTTTATAAAGTAAGATTAACAACACTGTTGTTTATACAGTATAGTCTTATTCAAAAAACACAATTGAGCAAAAGGGGACCCGGAGAAAGAAAGAATAGCGGGAAATAATGAAACAAAAACATGATTGAATGTATATGCTATCTACTTGTAAGTAGCAATGAAGCTCTTTACGACCACCCTTAACAAAGGGATGCCATGTAAGGAGGTACTACACCTAGTACCCAATAGAATATAAAAAGAGAAGATAGGTCAGATGAGTGTAGGTGAGGGCAGGGTGAGTTTTCATGCAGGGGATGGGTAGTAGGAAACCCAGTATTAAGACAATTCATCTGCTATTATTAAAAAGTCAGCATCCTACTTTTTTTCATTGTGTAATTGCTAATCCTGCAAAAGACAATTACAGTGACATTGGCAGTGTATAAAATACTTGTTCTCCCCACTGTATATACCAGAATGTGTCCAGTGAAACTGTAACTAATCATGCGTGTACCACCTCAAACCTCTTTGTTAGTCATGCGGTGAACGGAAGTGTTGTCACATTTTAACAGCATTATTTCTTTGATTTGTACAAACCCCCGGCCCCCTTTATAATCATTGTCATTGTTGAACAGTTATGTGTAAAATTGATGAGCATTCTGTCAAAAAGTTCTCACATTGGGTAATTTTGACCTTTGTTAATCACCTATGTACCTGCACTGTGTACGAAGATGTAAGTGCAGTGTGAGATAATTAATTCACATCGCTACATTAGGATAAGCTCTACTGCAGACGGTAGAGTCGGGCTACAGCCCTAGGCTGACCTCTTTCAGACAAGGAATTTGTGTGTTGCGTGTCAGAGCGAAGCAGCAGATCTCTTGCAAGGTTTAATTATCCACTGAAGTGTAACACCATACACAGTGACACTGATATTGGTATTGTCATTTGAAATCTCAGTTGCAGGTCCTTAGGTTCTGTCAGTGGATTAATTACACTGCGCACGTTGCTTTGACATACTCAATATCTAATTGTAAGTTTAAGATACGTGTCGGGTCTAGTAGGCCTACTCAGCGTTGTCTTAAAATGAGTAAAGTTTTTAATCTGTTCTTGTTATCTGTTCTTGGCAGAGCAATGAAATGGTTATATCAACATTTGCGACTGTGGTTTCAAATATTGATTAATATTATATTGATTTTTAAAGCTTTTTTACCCAAATGCATGGAAATTTAGGGCGAAATTGCAATGATCTTGAATTACAATTTCTGTGTGCGGTTGAAAGGTTTATTATGTTTATCATGTAAACAGTTTTTATTTTTTTTTGGGGGGGGGGGCACAGGCAAGATAAGGTTTTTTTTTAATTAAGTGTTAATTTCTACAAATACTGTATTTTTTGGACTATAAGTCGCACCTGAGTATAAATCGCACCGGCCATAAAATGCCCAACGAAGAGGAAAAAATACATAGATAAGTCACAACGGAGTATAAGTCGCATTTTTGGGGGAAATTTACTTGATCAAATCCAACACATAGAACAGATATGTCATCTTGAAAGGCAATTTAATATAAAAATACAATAGAGAACAACATGCTGAATAAGTGTACAGTTATGTTGTGACAGTAATGTTACATGATGCATGAACAACGAAATGCGGATATACTGTCCTCACCAGGACGCTACAGCTCGGTCCTGGCTATACATCGAGCTAAATTCCCAAATGACGATGCTGGACGTCCGTATAATTTGCTGACTTTATTTTGGCCGTCATTATGACACCATCATTTGAAGAGTGAAACTAATAATAGAAATAATACAAATCAATTTCGTCCTCTATACCAAAGAGGTTCGCGTCGTTGTAAATAAATGATAATTAGCTGCTATTACAGCAATGACAGAAACGGTTAGCATGCGTTCGCTAGCATTAGCACATCATTCAAACAACCACACAGCTGGCTCTAGGTTTCCGGTCGCGGGTGGAAAACACACAACAACAATAACAAATATGATACACACAGGTGTTGCCTCTGTAGAGACATTTTACAAGCATAAACAATGAAAGTTGGTTCGCAGCCGTGGCGCTCTCTCTCTCTCTCTCTCTCTCTCTCTCTCTCTCTCTCTCTCTCTCTCTCTCTGATGCTGCGGAGGTGTCCATCTTCTTCTGGCGTGTGAGCGCTCTTTTTCACGTACATGGGTGCGAGTGCGCCTCCACTTGGGCGTGAAAGCGCCACAAACTAAAAGCATGCATTTCAAAATAAAAAAGTCAATAATACAATTGAACACACATTGCCAAAGGCTGAACGAGAACGTGACAATAGCTATTAAGAGTTATTCATATAACTATAACATAAAGAACATGCTAACAAGTTTACCAAACCATCAGTGTCACTCCAAAACACCAAAATAACATGTGAGATGATATAATAATGTGTTAATAATTTCACACATATGTCGCTCCTGAGTATAAGTCGCCCCCCCCCAGCCAATCTATGAAAAAAACTGCGACTTATAGTCAGAAAATTACGGTATAAATAAAGTCAGGAGTTGAAAAATTTGCACCCCTTGTGATTTTGCAAGTTCGCCCACTTAGAAAATAGGTAGAGGTCACTTTGTGTTTCTCAACAACAGCCCCGAAACCTTTTAGAGAAGCTTTGTGTGGATGAATGGGCCAAAATCCCTGTTTCCATAAGTGAAAAACTGGTGAAGAACTACAGAAAGTGTCTGACCTCTGTAATTTCAAACAAAGGCTTCTGCACTAAATATTAGCACTGATTTTCAAAGGGGTTCAAATACTTATGATGATGATCATCATCACGGGTCTTGCATTGGGGCCGGTTTCCCATCCCATTGCATAGAGCTGACCAGGTGAGCTAGGCCCCTCCAGTGCTGGCGGTCTTGTGCCAGCAGATTTGCATCCTTTAAGGTAATTCCGTGTTGTTGGAGGTCATCCGTGATGGTGTTAAGCCATCGAGTGCGGGGCTTTCCTCCTGGTCGTCTCCAGCCTGCTGCCTTTGGGTCAAACTTTAGGATGGCTCTTGTCGGGTGGTCAGAAGGAAGACTGAGAACATGGCCAAGCCAGCGGATGCGGTGCTGTGCAGCCAGGCGGGAGGCTCTGGGCTTATTTGTCTGGGCTCGCAGGGTTCCGTTGGTGATTTTCTGAGGCCACCTGATGTTCTCTATGGTTCTGAGAGCCCTGCTGTCAAAGCCATCTATTTTTGCGGCCAACGTCTTGTTTAAGAGCCATGTTTCAGAGCCATAGAGGAGAATAGAGAGTACGGCGGTGTTGTAAATTTGGAGCTTTGTCTTCTGTGAGATGGCTTGGTGCCGCCAGAGTGGTTTCCAGAGAGACTGGAGGGCAGAGGCAGTCAGGGCTCTCTTACGGAGAATCTCTGATTTAAGATCCCCGTTCACCATGGTCCCCAAATAAACAAGCTCTTCACAGGCTCTACAGTATCATCGCCAAGCAGGATGGGGGTGGATCAGGTCCCTCACCGGCATGCATGAATTTGGTCTTGGCCCAGCTCACGTGGAGACCAAGGTTTTCTACCTCTTCGCTGTATATACTCAGAGCGTCCCTCAGCTGGTTGTAGGAGTTGCTGTGCAAGAGTGGTGTCGTCAGCGTACTCCAGGTCGGTCAGTTGGTAGTTGCCAAGGGACACTCCGGGTACTCGCTCACAGACCCTGCACATGAGTTGGTCGATTACACAATTAAACAGGTCTGGAACAGCTACGCAGCCTTGGAACACTGGAGATGGAAAACCAGTCAGAGTCACAGCTGTTGACACGGACACAACTCTGCGTTGCTGTAGAGCAGCCTAAAGAGGGTGGTGATTTCTGGAGGTGCGCCAGGAGCTTGTAGGGTACTCCACAGTGATGAGTGGTGGACTGTATCAAATGTGGCCTTGAGGTCTAGGAATCCAATGTAAAGAATTCATAGACTTTCTCAATGAGCAGACGGACAGCGGAGATATGATCTGATGTGGAGCGCTTTGGCATGAAGTCAGCCTGCTGGGGGCGGCGGCCACTTCTAATCGCTGGGAGAGCACGGGTCAGCAAGATCATAGGTAGAGGTCTGAAATTTCAAACATAGATCAGGCATGAAAATCTCTCACCTTTCGGCGAAATTCGCCGTTTTGAAGTCAAAAAGGATGACCTACGTGAATCGTGTAGATCCGAGGAGAAAAAATTTTAAGGGGGGGGGGGGGTCGTTTGTAGGCATGTGCCAGTTACCTTCACGGATTACCATGCTATGAAAACGTCGCGGTTACAAAACCACTAAAATTTTCCGTCATACAGTAGTACGTATTCGTTATTTTTCATGTGTCGAAAATGCAGCCAGAATTAGCTTGGCGCGGCAGCGCTTACCCCTTCCCCTGTTTGATGCTGCGTGTGTCAGTGATGCTATTCCAGCAAACCCAAAAACAAGCACTCCAAACGCAAGGCGTAAATTCTTCAGTTTAATGATCTCTCAAATCGTGGTAACTGAAATATACCAAATGAATACATTTAAAACGTTGTACACTCGTATTTTTCCACATGTGAGTAGCTTCAACAGTTTAGCTTCATGAAAAAGTTCGTCAAAAACAAAACACACATTTTCCTTTCAAATTCAATACACAAAGTTACTAAAAACTTACAAAGACGAATGATAGGCAAGGCTTAGCTAGGACAGCAACTTCATTGAGGTTAATCACAGCCGCTGAGAGAGAAACAAGTTTGTATGCGGGGAGGGAAAAAAAAAAAAGAGCGTCAAAGATCGCTAATTGCGACAGATGATCTTGTACTAAGCACAAATTCACATTCGCTGGAGGAGGTAAAGTATCACTCCCAATTGTTTTTAGATGAATGCATTTGCCAGCATATTGAATTTAGTGAGTAATGGTTTTCGTTTTCATATTTTGTGGTATGACAAAGTTACTGCCGTTCGTTGCAGCTTGCGTTGAACACTGCCGGAGCGTCCGGTGAAAAAATAGCTCCCGTTAAGGTAGCATCAAGCTTGTGTATTTAACGGTAATATAAAAGCAGTGTTGTCAATAACGCGGTATCGTAATGCGTAACTAATCTGATTACTTTCTTTCAGTAAAGAACAATCTAACGCGTTCATTTTTCTAAATCAGTAGGCAGGAGATATACTACAAACGGCTGCATTTGCACACTGGAAACACAGCCATTACTTCACATTTTTGTCCAGTAAAGATAACAAAAATATCCCCGTGCGCTCGATCTTTGCGCTGGCTCAGAAAGACTCTCGACCGCTAAAAGCATCCAATTCAAGCACCACTTGGAATTACAGCACAACAGGTAACACGACAGCCAGGACTTTATGATACTGCTCGTGCTCAATCCTCAGTTCAAGCTCAGTTGTTGTTGAGGGTTTTGAAAGCTTAGGTTTAAAGAAATTCTAAATATCCATCTTGCCTCCTCAGCTGTAGTTTTGGCTAAGCAATGCAAACGGCTGTCTCTAAGGTTCTATAGTCACATGATCTGTTCGAAAAATAATTTGGACCCATTATGAAATACTTTGAAGGATTCCTGTTCATTTTATTCATTTGTGTTGTTTGTTTTATTGCTCTAAAACTTTTATAGACAACATTTTAAGGGCCATATTCAATGGTCTTTATTTTAAAGGGGAAGTTCAGAATTTTTTACATTAGGCTTAATCTTTGAGTTAGCCGGGGTTTAATTAGTCGTTGGAAATGATTTGAACAAATTCTGTGCAGTTTGACAGTTATTTGTTAGTTTCAGGGCTCCAGAGTGGCTAAGCTAGCGCGAGTCCATGGTGGTTGAAATCAACTCCTTCAACTAATTAAACCCCCGTTAACTCGAATATTAAGCCTTATGTGAAAAATTAAAATGGTCAAATTCGCCACATGTAGGACGTTTTGCCGACGGCGGACATTTTGGCAGAACTCCGGAACATATTTCCTCCACACCTTTCTCACCTTTTTAACCCCTGACCCATTTTCATGCCTGATAGATGCATTTCTACTTACATAGAAATAATCTAAAAAAATAATAATAATAATAATTTATTTGTTTCTTCACAAATACTTATGAACCCCAGTACATTACAAATAAATTATTGAAAAATCATACAATGTGTGTTCCAGAATTTTTTTAGACTATAGCTCTATCAGTAGAAATATATCTATGTTTGAAATTTCAGACCTCTACCTATTTTCTAAGTGGGTGAACATGCAAAATCACAAGGAGTGCAAATACAGTATTTCTGCTCCTCACTCTATCTACTGAGGTAAAAGTGACTAGAATTTCTTGCTGGAATTCCCTGACAAAATCAAAAGGTGTGCAAATACTTCTGCTGCTCTCTATGTAATATATACATATTAGAGATGTCCCGATTGATCGCCATCCCGATCGATCGGGTCCGATCACGTCATTTTCAAAGTATCGGAATCGGCAAAAAAATATCGGACATGCCTTTTTTTAATTTTTTTTTTTTTTTTTTAATTAAATCGTTTTCTAATTGTATTTAATGTTACAGACATAATATGTTACACTCATCCAGAGTCTTTAGTTTAGGCTAAAGGTAGGGTTATCAAATTTATCCCGATAACGGCGGTAATTAATTTTTTAAAAAATGTATCACGTTAAAATATTTAACGCAATTAACGCATGCGCTGCACGACCCACTCGCGCATTGTCGCGTTCAATCTATAATGGCGCCGTTTTACCTATATATAGAGCTAAAAGGCAGCGTAAAATGAGTAGAGTGAATTTTGGCAGCCTTTGAAACACTTTTTTAACTGGCTAAAGCCTTACTATCCCTCTCCCTAAGATTAAAAATATCATGGGAAGCAATGTAGAGAAGAAAGGTAGTAATTGATCTTTTTCTTAACACCCTATGTTATTTCTCAACGCAGAGAAGATATATCAATTGGTACCACTACGCACAGTCATGGGTGCACTTCCCAGCATGCATTTGGGCACAACAGTTAAATGGCTACAGTATCATCTCTGAAAGCTCAACAAAAACACTAGATGGCAATATTTAGTCACAACATACAAAGTCACATTTATCCTTTAAGAATTACAAGTCTTTCTATCCGTGGATCCCTCTCATAGAAAGAACGTTAGTAATGCAAATGCTATCTTGAGAATTTATTGTCATAATAAACAAATACAGTACTTATGTACTGTATGTTGAATGTATATATCCGTCCGAGTTTAGTTCATTTTTTTTCTTAATGCATTGCCAAAATGTATATGATCGGGAAAAATTATCGGGAATGATTGGAATTGAATCGGGAGCAAAAAAAAAAAAGCAATCAAATCGGGAAATATCGGGATGTGCAGATACTCAAACTAAAACGATCGGGATCGGATCGGGAGCAAAAACACATGATCGGAACAACCCTAATACATATATAACAATGCTGTTTACCATAAACAATTTGGAAAAATGCATGCCATATCGTAAATTATATTTTTTCCCTCCAAACACAAACATGTTCATTGTAGATTGTCAGAAAATGTGCAGATCGCAAAAGTTAAAATTAGATCCTTTTCATTAGGTTGTCAGTGAACTTAATGGTCCTGAATAATCTTCCATTCATCCAAGACTCACCCTGCCCAAAAGTGCCCATCATAAAATATTGTTTTAGGAAAAGAAAAAACTATGCTATAAAATACAATGAAAATACATCAAGGAAAATAAAACCCAGGCAAAATGGAAAGACCAAAGTCAACACTGAGGAAATTTGTGTTGGAGGAAAATTTTGCATTTTTAGGTTTAACAAATCAGCGGAAGATGTAAGCTAAACAGGACACAGTACTGCGGATATACTATTGAAGCATAAAGCTACTCTTTTTCCTTGAAATCCATCAAAGACATTGTCATGGCAACTGTTGATTACGTGCTTTAGTGGCCTGTAGATTTAAAGCCTGCAACCTTGTATTGTACATGAAGTGCTGGGGCCATGGAAATGTATCCAACGCCCAGTCAATCAAGCCCATTTTCATCTGACTGAACCGGGGACATACTCTAGCTCTCGAATGTAAGTGTGGAAACTTACCACATGTTTTGTGGTTGTTTCCAGAGCAGTCTTCCCTTTTATCACGTATCCACTTAAGAAATCCCCTGGCTACTACTTCACTCGAGCCATCTTTCCACTGGACAGTACCAGTTTAGACTGGCGAGCCCCTAGTGTACAACCAAATCATTTGCTATTGGCCACTCTGGTCCGCAGATATGGAACGTTTGATTTTTTTTGTAAACAAATTATCCTTTTTCAAAATTGGGCTCTTACATTTAGGTTTTGAAATGAGAAAATCTTTTGTTTTAATTACAATAATCATTCTGTCAAAAATTCAACTTCCTAACTAGTGGGTGGAACTAAAGGTGTCAGTTTTATTCTTTGGTGCTGTTGGCTGTTCGTGACACCTTCTCTGAGTAAGTCTGCCAAATTATATGCAAAGAAGACAGATGACAGTCTTCCTGACACCCGTTTGTTCCAAACAATTGTGAGCATTGTCCAAATCATGACGGCCATGTTTAAAAGGAACTGACGAATGAAAATGTTGGCGAGATTGTTGAATATTTGACTGGCAGAAGGAAGGAACATCTGAGAGATTCTGGCATTTTCAAAAGAATAAAGACTTTTTATGTTTTTCATTGTCCTGTATGTCGTCATACTGGAAATACATCGAAGAACATCAACCAACTGATAGTGATTTAAAGTCACTTGAGCTTATGTTTTTTCCGTCTAGTAGGATCAGACATGTCTGTTTCTTTTCTCAGCTCCATCTGCTGTGTTGGAACATAGTCGGAGCTCTAGCAATTATCCCACAGACAGGCAATATGCACATAGAAGTCGCGAAAAGTTTTGTAGGGTGTATCAAAACGTAAACTCTGCCAATAGTGTTTTGTGTGAAATCAAATAAAAAAGGCCAACAAAATTCTGTCATTGCAACGTTAGTTTGAGTCATTACACAAGAACTGGCTATGATTTTCGAGTGTGATTTATGTCTACAAAACGTTTGTTACAGGTAAACTGGGCCTTATCCCAGCTGACTGTGTGTGATGTAGTTCATATCGTAGAGCAGGGGTCCCCAACCTTTTTTGCACCACAGATCGGCATCATTTGGGTCTTTTTTTCACGGACCGGTGTCAAATTTTGCAACCTTATAAATTTTGCTCCCAAAGCTTTTTTGGCGGTGAAAAAAGCCCTCTTTTATATTCAGTTGGACTCTCAATGTTATCCAACGGTGCTAAAAAACTATTTACATCATAAACGTACATGTGCAACATGAAAATGGCGTAAATTAATGCTTAACGACACGGCAAAGTCGTTATGTGAGAGAGCTGCGTGCAGTTGTTGTGTGCAGCTAACATTCCAAACATAAGTTAATATTTTCTTTAAAGAAAGTTTGTAGTGTGTACTTTGGAATCGCTGCATTCGCGGTCATTTTTAACGTTACGCGCATGCCAAATTTGTCAGAACACCGGCAATGTGCGGCAGAAAAATACAGCAAATATAACATATGTTTTTAGCACCGTCGTGTTAAGTGCAGGGAAAATACAATCAGTGGGAGGCCTGAGCTTGTTTCGTTTGTTTCAGTACTCTCCTAGCGATGTCAGGATATTCCGAAATGACTTTAATCCAGAACCTCGGTAGAGTTGTTGTCTCAAATGTATGTTTAAGGTCGCCGTGATTTGCGATCTTTACTAGCTGATTTTCCTGTTGCACAGACATGCTCGAATCACTCGATTTATTCACATACGGGTCACGAATCTACTCCTTCGCAGTTCGTGGGTCTTTGGTGATTGGAACTGCTAACAGTCCAGTCAATGCATTTCTACAACGACCTCCCATTATGTAGTTGTATATCTAGAGTAGACAGGGATATTGGAGTATTAAGCGGCACAGGCCAAAGTCTATCGGCCAGAATGCATTCCTTAATAAATTATTTATTATTTCTGCACGGCCCGGTACCAAATCCCAGGTCGTTGGGGACCCCTGCCTTAGAATGTCCGCTAAAAAAAAAAAACAGGGCCTGTATTCATACTGAAATCCACACCAATGCACAATTAAGGGTCTTCAATGAAACAAGCATAAAAAGAACCATTTCTCATTTTTCTATCATCCTTGTAATGTTTTTATCTCCCCTTTTTGATCGATGCAAGGTGTCAGAGAGATGCGACTACGTGTATGTCAATGGAAAAGAAACACGGGGAAAGAGCAAGGTCCTGCTCAACTTCACCTACAGTTTCCTAAGTGCACAGCTGGAGATGAGCGTGTGGATGCCCCGCCTGCCTTTGCTCATCGACGTGGCCGACCCTGAACTCAGTCAGGTCAAGGGATGGAGGGTTCCTGTCGCTACGGGACAGAAGAGGTAAGACCTGATATTGTTTATATTTCTTAACTCATTCACTCCCAGCCGTTTTCACTGAAACAAGGCCCTTCACTCCCGGCCGTTTTACTGGATTTTGACTGATTTTGCAAGGCTCACAGAAAACTCTGTTCTATATCTATATAAACATGGAACCCACCAAAAAAAAAGATTAGACTCTTCTTTCAGCAGGAAAAACTTTTAGTTCATATATTTTTCCATTCTTTAGAAATCAGCATTAGAAAATAGCTTAGTTTGAGCAATTTTCCAATTTCTGATGAAAAAACAGAGAAATTGAGCTTTTTGTGAAAGCATAAATTTCAAACATAACTTTGACTTTAACACAGCTATTTTTCGCTTATGTGACATCCCAAACATCTGAATAATGTTTTCGTTCTACAAAAAACATAAACAACAAGACAAATAGAGCTTTTGATGGCAAAGTAACAATTTATTTACACATAACTAAACTATTGAACTGTTGAACTATTTGCGCACATAACAACGGGGAAGGCTTTCGGCTGCTCCCGGTTAAATGAGGTGGCTCGCAGTAATCTGATGAGTCCGGATCAAAATCGGTCTCACTTTTTTCATCATCTTCATCATCTTCATCGTTGGTTTCAACCTTGAGCTAAGGAGTAACGCAACGTGAGCTCCGCAGAACGCGTGTGGAACCTGACGCTGTTGTGGATGTCACCGTCTATCTCATCAAGACAGATTTTTTTTTATCCTTCTTTGACGATGGTTTCATTTTCTTTTCAAAACACTCCTCCAGTGTCGTTTGCCTTTTTTTTTTCCAGCCGTTCTCCACATTTTTCTCAAATTGTCACCTGTCTTCACAAGATCCCTCCAACTTCCGTTTCCTGACTATTTTTCTTCACTTCCTTTTTTGGCCCGAGATGAGTTCTTACCAAATGCGCTACTGACCTCCAGTGGCCAGTTTTATTGCTTTAAAATGGGTTTTGAGCTTTGTGCATTGTATCTTAGATACATCCGAACCTATAGATGCCTCTTGTCAAAAAAAAAAAAAAAAAATGCAAAAGATGTATAAATACGTTTTAGGGACACTGAAGTAGTGCTGCAACGATTAATCGATTAACTCGAGTATTCGATTAGAAAAAAAATATTCGAATTAAATTTTACTGCTTCGAGTATTCGTTTAACTAGTTGTAATGGTTTATTTTGAAAGTGTTTGCATTTAGTTTTATTGATTAGGATGGATATACTGCCCTCTTGTCTGCATCGTTTCACATGGCTGAATCCAACTGCTCCCTGTTAAGACCAACGTAAGCTAAGTTTTGGTTTGAGCTATTTTTTTTTTTATACATTCATAATTTAGTTTATAGGCATATTTAACTGGTTTTTCGGGAATATGTGTGTGAACCATTTGTTAAGAGCATTTAAAAAAAAAAAAAAAAAGCATTTTATAGCATTTAAGCTAGCGGACTTTTGCTATGTGTGTTAGCCAACTGTTCTTTTGTTGTACATAGATCCTCTTTTTTTTTTAATACTGTTTGAGGCTCAGCTCAGGTATTCTAATTTTTCGTGTTCCTTATCCGATTACTCGATTATTCGAACTAACTTGTTCATCGATTAATCGACTACTGAAATAATCGATAGCTGCAGCCTTACACTGAAGCAATTAAAAATAGAATTTATTTATATGTTTTTGGGAGCAAATGAGTTAAATAAGGTTTTGAATTTGTCACAGCACACCGTTTAGTTGTATTTTTGTATTTTAATGTTTGGTTTCCCTCAGTTTGCATTTTACCCACATCTGGATTTTTTTTTGTCATCTCTGAAGATGTTTTGCCTCTGATCCAGGCAAGCTTCATCGGTTCATGCAACAAGACATAGTTAGGACAGCACTAGTCTCACAACCAAAAACAATCCAGTTGCAATCGATTCAATGTCCAAAGAATTTTAATGACAGATGAATGAGAATATTCACAGGTATACAAGGACCTTTTATTTTATGATATATATTAGAGGTGTCCCGATCCGATCACGTGATCGGAAATCGGGCCAATCGCACCATTTTTCAGAGGATCATGTTTTTTAATTAAAGATATATGTTTGTTTTTCTGCTTCATGCTCTTACAGCTCCACAGCCTCTCTCCCTCACCATCAATGTCTGATCTTGTCTTTCTTTATCTCTGGAAAAGAAAGTGATTTAATTGCAGGTAAACAACAAAAATTAACATTGTTTTACTCACTCAACCAAATATATAAACAAAAATGCATATTCTAACTGAGGAAAAATTTAGGATACCATCCCACCTAATAGCTAGTGTTACCCCATTTGGCTGAAATAACTTCTGTGAAACGCTTTTTGTAGCCATCTACCAGTCTTTGACATCGGTCTGAAGAAAGTTTGCCCCACTCCTCAACGCAGAATACTTTCAACAGTGACTGACTGTTAAAGTGAGAGAAAACAGCATGGTGAGATCAAAGGAGCTGTCTGAGGCCTTCAGAAAGAATGTTGTAGACGCTTATGAGTCTGGTAAGGGACTTCAAAAGATCTCAAAATAATATAAAATCCGCCATTCCACTGTCCGGAAAATAGTCTACAAGTGGAGGACATTCTAAACAACTGCCAACTGCCCTAAAATGTCATCATGGGACCTACAGCAGGCTCTTGCTAATGTTGATGTTAAAGTGCATGCCTCTACAATCAGAAAGAGACTACAGAAATTTAACATTTATGGGAGGTGTGCAAGGAGGAAACCTTTGCTCTCCAAGAAGAACATGAAGGCCAGACTGAAGTTTGCCAGAATGAATGTAGACAAGGACCAGGACTTCTGGAATAATGTTCTTTGGACAGATGAATCTAAAATTGAATTATTTGGACATCCGAACAGAGGACATGTTTGGCGTAAACCCAATACAGCATTCCAGGAAAAGAACCTCATACAAACTGTGAAGCATGGAGGTGGAAGTGTCACGGTTTGGGGATGCTTTGATGGAGCAGGACCTGGCCAGCTCACCATCATAGAATCCACCATGAATTCTATCATGTGTCAGAGGGTGCTTAAGGAACATGTGAGATCATCTGTGAAAAAATTAAAGCTGAGGCAACACTGGACCCTGCAACATGACAATGACCCAAAACATACCTGTAAATCCACCAAGGACTGGCTGAAAAGAAATGGTGAGTCCTGGAATGGCGGAGTCAAAGCCCAGATCTTATTCCCATTGAGATGCTGTGGGGCGACTTGAAATGGGCTGCACATGGAAGAAACCCCCTTTAAGTATCTCACTGTTGAAAGTATTCTGCGTTGAGGACTGGGGCAAACTTTCTTCAGACCGATTTTAAAGACTGGTAGATAGCTACAAAAAGTGTGTGAGTGAAGTTATTTTAGCCAAACGGCGTAACACTAGCTATTAGGTAGGAGGGTGTCCTAACGTTTTCCTAAGTTAGAATATGCATTTTCGTTGATATACTTGGTTTAATGAATAAAACAGTGTTAATTGTCGTTGTTTACCTACAATTACATCACTTTTTTTTACAGTGATAAAAAAAAAACAAGATCAGACATTGAGATGTGAACATTTCTTAATAAAGAACTGAATATTTAATGGGGAGTCCTAATTTTTTCACTTGACTGTTTGTTTGCTTTGGCAACTCATTGTGTAAGTGAGAGGCTGAGCTCAGCAGCGTGAGCGTCAAAGTGTGAGTGAATTTGAGTGGACTCACCCAATGAAGCATTTAACAAAGACAAGCATTTTTCTACGTTATTCTTATTTTAAAATAATTTACATTATGAAGGCGGCACGGTGGGACAGTAACATTTTTGGGACTTTTTTTGGTATTGGGTCAGGACTCCGTATCGGCAGATTCTCAGAATCAAGTGTCTCATATATGCGTCCGAAAATATGCAATTGCGACATCACTAGTATATATTACGTCTGCCGGTATTGAATACCATGGACAAATAGTTGTATTTTGCTTTTCTTAAACATACATCAAAACCATGATCTGGATTTGAACCTACGGCCTCTGAACTTTAATGCAGATCTGCTTTCTCCTCACCCACTATAATATGCTCATATATCATAAATAAAAAATAAAAAAACTGGATTTTTAAAAAAAAAAATATATATATATATATATATATGTATATATAATATATTAAATGAATAATCAATAATAATAATAATAATACATTTTATTTTCAGAGCGCTTTTTAAGCCACACAAAGGCGCATAATAGTAAATAATAGTAATAATAAAGTTGAAACAGTGCACAATGCAGTACACAATAACCTTTGGTACATTAATTTTGCAAAGACTAAAATAGGCAAACAACATTGACAACAGAGGTCCTCAGTGAAATATTTTAAACTTTTGAAATGTTGTTCATTCTTTCGTATAAAGTCACTGATATGTGGATTTTTTTTTTATTAAGCTTCGACATCCGTGCGAGTAAAGTTAACCACTGTGAAAAACATGAGGTTAATATGGTGACTGAGGTATTTGTCCTGAAATACAAAATACAAGGATGTGTCATTAGTATTTGTCATTAAGTCTTCACGTCATACGTTAGATGCTTTAGTTAATGATGATTGACTATGTACTTATGTGTCACTTCTAATTACTCTAGATCCCACTGGGGGGCAGTCTAACACAAATCCAACCATCCCACCCCCCCTCCCCTGCCAAAACTGATCAGGGATTTCATCAGTGCATTCATGTTGCATAGTGTACATGTTCCGAAGAACAAAAAAAAACAGATCTCATAAGATGCAGCAGAAGTGTGTAGATTTTATGTTCACCAAGATGTCTCATTTATTAACTTTTTACTGAGCCTTTACCCAGTGACCCCAACATGACCTGACCTCGTGTATGCCTGTGAAGCATAAATCTCATCTCGGCTCCGTGTTGTGGGGGAGCCCCGTTATCAGAACTAAGCCAGCGATAGGACCACAGCATGTTCACCTGTCGCCTGTTTTTCTGCTTGACTTGCTGTGGCTCATTAGACCTAATGGAAACTGTCACAGTCTCCCAAGATCAGCACTCCCCCACTCCCTTTTTGGACCCACACCTCTGCCCTCTGATAGCAAGCGAGTGCCAAAGAACCTCCAAAAGTGACTGAATCATGGTGAAAGTGGTGAAGGAAAAAAAGGTGATTGGGAAGGCTGAAAGCGTTTAGAGGTAATACACTTGTTACAATTGATGTGCTGAATAGCAAAAAATCTATCTTTAAGCATTAGGAGGAAAAGATAATATATAGGATGAAGAAATAGATCTACTGTCACAGTGAAAGAGAATAAATCGTATAAGGAAGAGAGGGACGGTGATGAACATATTTCACATAGTCCTTTTTTTTACCAAAGGTGGACAAAAAATGTTTGAATTGGTAGATATGCAGGGGTGAAAGTGGGCCGGAACGCCGTTCTGGTAAAAGATTCGGGGACGGAACATGGCTTTGATCCCGAAAATATGACGCCAACTGTCAAAACCCCATGTTTAAAACACACCCTGCCACGCATGCATCTCCAATAAGAACGTTCTACTAACAATACAAGTGTTAACAATAAGTGTAATGTGTAGTGTAATCAATATCCATCAATATTTATTATTCATTCATTTATTCTATGTAGTTCTTCCTAGTGTTTCTTTGTATCTGACAAATCGCGTTGCTGTGCACAAAAAAAAAAAAAAAAAAAAAAAACCTGGACTCTGTTGTCCGTTCAATTGGCTGACATACTGAAATGTGATCAGCATGGATAGTAAGCTCTGATTGGTTCAACTTCAATTGCACCTGTTTTTTGGAACAACAAATACAGAAAAAAAACAAGCTTATTTAATTAAAATGGCAATGCAACGGAAAATTGATCGGATCTCTCAGAGAATAGAAAGAGTTGATGAGGTTTATTTCATTTTGTTTGGGAGTTTCAGAACATCTTCTATGTCAATGTGTACTTTGGAATTATTTTTGTTAATTTGTGAAAGGCAACTTATTTATATCCTTGTACCGTAATTTTCGGACTGAAAAGCGCACCAAACTATAACCAAATTTCACACAAAAAACGGCATTCGTTCATAGATAAGCCGCACTGGACTATAAGTCGCAGCTGTCCTCACTGTATTTTAGGATATTTACACCAAAAGATATAAACCGGTAACACTTCATTTGACAGCGGCATTATAGGACTATGACAAGACCAAATGAATCACCATGAAGCTTTGTACCAATTGGCTGCAAAGCTTCAATGCTTCAAGAAGCTTCATTTGCTCATCACTGCTCCCTTGGGGGAGACCGTCAACCTCAGCTTCCACCTGCAGTCAACACTGTTGTCGTCCAACATGCCTCCTAGCATGCATTGCAGTGCTACAGATGTAAATAATAAAATTCATGTTCTGTGTTAGGTTTTTTTTTTCAGTTACTGTTCCAATTGCTTCATTAATTGCCAGTTATGGTATTTGGTAATACTTTTTTTGACAGTAGAGCCATTAGACTGCCGTAATACTATCATAATTATGAAATGACACAGCCATGAGCATTAATGAAGGCTTGTAGACCAAAAATTACGGTAATTTTAAAAAAAGTCAATGTTTGCTTTATCTTCAAAATATATTCCATTTCACTGTGCATAGTGTAAGTCAGTTATTTTTTGTTAATGTATGTTACTTATATCTTTATTATTAAAAAAATCAATATCTACATTTTCTTCAATTTTAATGTGCATCCTATGTTATTAAATAGTTAAAATTTAGGTTTTGCATTTAGATTTGAGGAAATGAGGGAAAATAAAAATTAGATGGAGTTTTAGATGGCATTTTGTAAATCAGTGAAAAAATACGATTTTGAATGGAAATCAGTTTCTCATTTCTGCCTTGTTTCAGTGTAATGCTATAATGCATGTGTGAACTTTTCATCCACTCATTTAATTTCCGAGCTGCTTATCCTCACGAGGATCACGGGAGCGCTGGAGCCAATCCCAGTTAAATATGGGCAGTGTGTGGGGTACACCCTGAATCGGTTGCAAGCCAATCGCAGGGCACAAGGAGACAAACAACCGTTTGTGCACACACTCATACATAGGGACAATTTCGAGTGTTCGATTAGCCTATCATGCATGTTTTTGGGATGTGGAGGGAAACTGATGTACCCAGATAAATCACACGCAAGCACGGGGAGAACATGCAAACTCCACACAGGAAGGCTGGAACCCAGGATTGAACCCTTGCTCTCATAACTGCGAGGCGGATGTGCTAACCAGTGTGTGTGAAACCTGTTGTGTTTTATTGTGTGCTATATTTATAACTGTGCCAAAAGCAGTTTTTGTATTTCGGTAGTTTTAGGAGGTTTAAACCCCCTACTAAAACAAAAAGGTTGGCTCCATGCCGACCTTTATGTCAGGGAGGTTCGGCAAGAAATTCTATCCACTTTCACCCCTGTAGATACAGTATATGGCGGAAAACACAGACAAGGCTGAAAAAGCGGTTTCTGCTATTGCACCCATCTTTAAAAATAAACTGCTGTATTTTAAGCCAAAAGAAATGTTGTGTTTGATAGAACATTATGTCTATATGTTGCCATAGCAGATCCATGGTGCAATAAGCCCCCAAACTATTTTTAATTTGTCCTTTTTACCCTGGAAACCACTGTTTACAGACGTCGCGCAACCGCTTTTGTTTCAACCTAGCCATAAAAAGAAGGTAAGTAATCGTATTTATTATTCGAAATATGTTATTTTTAGCTTAGAATCATGAATTTATGTCTAATATGTAGTTATATGTAATATGTAGTAAACGACTTAAAAAAATTATTTACTCGCATATTTTAAACTTTTAAACAAATTACGTCACAATGAAAAAATTGCCGTTTGTAAAAAAAAAAGTCACGGATCTTTACCTTATAACTATCACTTAATTGTATTTTTTTCGTTACTGTCACATTTCCCCCAATATTTTAGATGATAAATATTCGATCCAAACAAAGAAAAATTGAAAAATAACGTTTAAAAGGGTAAATATATGAAAAAGAAAATCTCGACCACTCCTTGTTGTATTCGATTTCTGCATCGCGACCCTTGTTAAATCACCATGTTTCACCCCTAAAATCCCCCCAAAAAAATCCGTCTGTCGCCATTCACAGCTATGTCTTGACACTCGGTGATACATGCTACATGGAGTTTGTGGATCAAAACAAGGTAAGTACGCGATAAAATCTCGTTAAAATCGTGTCGTCTTTAATTCTGCTCTCGCGTGCCCTCGCCTCCAATTAGGGTTTTTTTTTTTTTTTTAAAGCCCTCCTGTTCAAATTTTTTACTCCCCCAGAAAAAACGAGATTTTAAGCTTTCCAATGATGTATCACTTATGCATATCGGACAATTTTGAAAGTTGGCCAAATTGGGGGTCTCAGAGCGGAACTTCAAGTCACCTGAGTGTTTTCCGCCATATCCATATTTCTGTGCAAGTAAAGTAGAAATAGAAAGCCATTATTGTCACTGGACAAAGTACAACAACATTTAACTACATGATGTATAGCTGCGTATACGTTATAGTAGGCACTGTATTTTTTTCTGTAAGTCTATCCTGAGTATAAGTGACACCAGCCAAAAAATGCACACAATGAAGAGAAAACAAACATGGCAGTAAGTGGCGCTGGAATATTAGTATCAGATGCTTCCTCATGTTTCCTTCTTCATTGGATTCTGAGTCAAGTAATCATCTTTAGGAGTACTCTTTAGTTGTACTTTTGTCATTAATTTGAAATAACACTACAATGTTTGGCTCTCTTCTGTGGTGGATACAACCAGTGTCCAGAACATCATTTTGCAAAAATACAGTGTGGTTCTTTAATTTAGGTTATACCATAAAGCAACGATGTAAATTGTGTTTTTAAAAAGAAAATAGATACAATTAAAAGTTCACAGCTTATTTTTGTGATACTTTTTACAAGAAACAAGTCTGTACAACCTGATGGAACGGACAAGAAAATTATCTCAAGGAACCCCGAGTATGGCTTTGTAAACATTTTCTTTCCCATCTTACAAAGGGTATATGCCATGTGCACAATAAATGGGGGAGAAATGGCAAAATATTAGTTGCCCTTTAGAACAAAATGAGAATGCAAGCATGGCAGCAGGTTGTCTCTTGAAGCTGTTTTAATGGGTTTTTGAAAATACCGAGGGTCTTATGACTTATGGGAGGTCAGAAATCCAGCGAGTACCACAGATCACGCAGGCTATGAATGTAATAATTTCACAGAAGTAAATGGACTTTTACCCCTGCAAAACCAACCTCTAGTATATCCTACGATTCCTTATGTGTATACATGCTCTTGCTTCAGGTATGATGACAAGGAGGATGACAACAAAGGCGAGAGGAGAACAGAAAACTCTTGCGCACCCCAGTACCAGAGCACCACCCTTCAAGTTCTCACACATTTTGTATCCGAAAGTGAAGAGATCCAAGATGCTGGTGACGAAGATGAGCAAGGCCAGCACAAATTCTTGTTGGGTAGCGACTGGCAAGTGGATGTGACCCAATTGGTGAGGGACTTTCTGAGGATGGATGACCCAAAAATTGCTCAATTGTGGGAAGGCCAAGTCATAATTGGTAGAAGCACAGGAATGACCAAAATACAGGTATTATATCCATTTTATTGACAAATCACCTACTGTATTTTAGGCATATTGAACTTTGTTCCTTCATCACTTCTTTTCTGGGTGGGGCTACGTGATATGGTGATAAAGCATGCCACCAATATTGATATATATATTTACCAGCTTTAATTTCAATTTGGAACTTGCACGCTTTGTCATTTGACTGTTTTATCTGTACGTTTATATCAGTGCTTTTCAATTATTTTCTGTCACGCCACCTGGAAGAATTTAATGTTTCGCACACCTCTGCGTAATATTGTTTCCTTGTAAGCATTGATGAAAAAAATATAGATCTATTTACAATAAAGTATATATAGTATAACAGCAATTTGCCTGAGTTAAAAAAAACAAACACTTAAGGCACATATTGACTATTTGGAACTGAAAAATAAAAATTAATAGAATTAATAAATGATGATAAATTTAAATTGATCACCAACATTAAATCAGAACGATGTGTCAAAAAAATAATAAAACATCATTAGACAGAGGAATAGTTTTAATTTTTGCAGCTTGTATGACGCCAACAGTGCTCGCTAGTTTACTGATGTAGCACTCACAAAGCGGGACGATTGTTGGCAATATTCGGCACATTTTCACTGAAAAAAGTTCAAGCGGCTCATCAATGTGATTGGAGTTTAGTGTTTTTAAGCGATGTCTTCATTGAAATCACTTCATGTTGTCCACTGCCAACATTTTTAGATGCAATAAACATACCGGTCTTTCCTCGTCTCCCACTGTATTAAAAGTGAAGCCAAACGCTACTTACTCTTTGTCATATTTCCTCATCTTAGCTTTTGGGAGACTTCATATAGCCTACTCTTTGCTGTGTGTGCTTGTTTAATGCAAAAATACTGAGCGCACTCTGAAAATTAGAGCACCACTGCCACCCACTGAGTGGATGTGCAATTACACCTTATCCTATTATGGCGAAAATGTATGTTCCGTGAGGTCCCATGTACCTTTCTGGCATCGCTTTGCGCCCCACTATTTGAGAAGAACTGGTTTATATTAACCTTAGCAGTGGCAGCTTCTAGGCTTTTAGGTGCAATATATGTGGACGCAGGGGATCCAAAAGGCCAAAGCTGGGACGTCACTGAACCTGTTTATCCAAACTGTCACCACCAGATAATAGTTCTAAATTTTAAATGCAAACTAATGTTATGCTAGCAGGAGGTCCCTAGGCACTTTTGCTTTTTTTTTTTTTTTTTTTAATTTTCCCTTGCCCCGAGCAAGCACATAACAAATTACACAAACTGGTGGTTTGACCTCGATCCCCAGGAGTACGCATGGGGCCATTCTGTGTTTTAGAAAGACTGACACAAATACCGGAGAGACTGTGCTGTTCTTGGCTGTAAGATAAAGAGGAAAACAAAATCATGTCTGATCTCAGTATTGATCAGTTTAATGTTTCAAGGAGCCTGAGGAACTTTTGTCCACGTGCCCATCCAATTTTTGCATTTATGCAGGTAAATAATGTTAATTCTCATTCAATACAGAACAAATAATTTTATTTGTGCGTAGTAGTGTAGTATTCCTCTTAAACCACCTAAAATGATAGAAATAGAAGTAGAAATAATATAAATAATGTATTAAAACATTAACTGCACCCCCACATAGGATCAATTTTTGTTTGTTTTCCACAAAATCTGTTCAAATCTTTTAAATTTTTTGGGATACATTTCGTTTAAAATTATTGAAGAATGTGGTCGTTTTGGTGGTGGGGGGGGGTACTCCTTAAGGCTTATTGGGGGTGCCTCGGATGGGCTCAGAGACCGGCGTGCGGATGGTATTTCATCAGCAAAGACTGCGGGTAGGGTGGTTCACCATGCCAACTGCCCCTAGGACTGACGGGGAATGAACAAACACATACATTAGAGTGGGCTCATGCATGACTAGGTGCAACTACACATTTACAGGTAAACATAAAACTGTTGAGGCCAGGATTAGCGATCACATAGCTCAATAGTACAAGGGTGACTCACTTGTACTCACAGGTTGTCCTGATACTGGGTCCCCCACGATACATAACTTACCCTTACTCTGTCCCACTTAAATCTGACCTTTCCTCCCTCTTCTTGTTCTTTGGTTGCTGGGTAAACCCCCTCCTCAGTTGTGTTCTCTGGTAAGAGTAGTCACATCAAGATAGCAGTGCTACTTACGTTAGGTAGCATGTGTATTCAATCATAGTTTTTTTTATCACTATTGCCTCTATTTTTATTTTCTCTGCGTCCTCCAATATTCTTTTCTGTCTGGATGCATTTTACGAAAAACAACAAAATGTAAACCAAAAAGGCCACACTCCCATGTGGAATATTAGAACTGTTTCAGCCTATAAAGACAATTCGCTTTACCACCACAGCTGAACAGAACAGGTAAAAAAAAAATTGAGGACTTTTTGGGTTTTGAACCGGTGATTTATGTATATTGTTTTCCTAAATCATTCTCGATTGGGATCAATTAGACACAAATAGCAGGTGTGTCTACTGTAACCACATAGAGTATATTGTGAAACACCGGGAGCAATGGCTAAAACAAACATATTGTACAAACGGTATAGAAAATTAAGTACCAGCTGTGATAACAAAAGAAAAATCTGCTAAGAGGAACTGTGATATAGCATGGGTTGACTATTATGTAGATCAATGGAAAGTTCTAATTAATTCTCTCAAGAGCGTTCATTGTGTTATGTATGTTTGTTCAGTAGTTCACCTTGCTGTTGTGGGAATTACTTACATACAGTATATGGAGGAAAATACAGACAAGGCTGAAAAAGCAGTTTCTGCTCTTGCATTCCTCCTTAAAACAAACTGCTGTATTTTAAGCCAAAAGAACTGTTGTGTTTGATAGAACAATATGTCTATATACTGCCGTAGCAGATTCATGGCGCATTAAGCCCCCGAACTATTTTTAATTTGTCGCTTTTACGCTGGAAACCCCCGTTTACAGACGTCGCGCAACTGCTTTTGTTTCACCCCAGCCATAAAAAGATGGTAAGTAATTATATTTATTAATAAAAATGTCTTATTTTTATCTTAGAATCATTATTTGATATCTAATATTGCATTTTAAAAAAAAACACTTAAATTATTCAGTCGCATATTTTAAACTTTTAAACAAATTACGTCACAATGAAAAAAATGGCGTCTGTAAAAAAGTCACGAATATCTACCTCATAACTATTGATTAATTTTTTTTTTTGTTACTGTCACATTTTCCCCATATATGTTAGATGATAAATACTCGATCCAAACAAAGAAAAAATGAAAGAGAATCGTTTAAAGGGTAAATATATAAAAAAGAACATCTGGACCACTCCTTATTGTCTGCGATTTCTGCATCGCGACCCTTGTTATATTAGCATGTTTCACCCATAAAATCCCCCAAAAATCGGGGTGTGACCATTCACATCGGTGTCTTGCACTCGATGATACATGCTACATGGACTTTTTGGATCGAAACGAGGTAAGTACGTGATAATATCTCGTTAAAACCATGGCGTCTTTAATTCTGCTCTCGCGTGCTCTCACCTCCAGTTAGGGTTTAAAAAAAATGTTGTTTTTTTTAAAATGCCCTCCTGTTCAAATTTTTCTTTCCCCAGAAAAATAAATTTTAAGCTTTCCAGTGATGTAGCACACATGCATATAGGACAATTTTGAAAGTTGGTCAAATTGGGGGTCTCAGAGCGGAACTTCAAGTCACCTGAGTGTTTTCCGCCATATGCAATTTATACAAAGAAATAAATATTTTTCCTCCATGTTTTGCAGGTATTGTCTCCTCTGACGTCATTGGTCCTGGCTGAGAGGAGTATCAAGGTGCTAGATGATAAAGTGAGTGTGACAGAGCTGGGAGTACAGTTAGTTTCTGGACTCTCGCTATCCCTGAACCTCAGCCCAGGGAGCAATAGTGCCATTGTCGCCACTGCAACTACGCAGGAAGTCATCGAAGCGCCTCAACAGGTAAAGGTTTTGATTTTCATGCAGTGTTATTGTTGCAGGAGAAGCACATTCAGTGTGTAATGTTTTGGCACTGAGCTGCTCCTACTGTATGTTTGGCTAACAAGTTCAGGTTTAGACATAGCAATAATAAAACTGTATTCTTTTTATTTTTAGTTTCATCATTAACTTTACGTTGGGAATCATTCCCTTTGATTTGCATATTCAACCAGTGAACCAGCTCTGTTGTGATCATTATAATTTCAAATGGCAGAAGCCAAACCGACTTTTTCCTTGGAGAGAAAATATTATTTGTCTTCAGGAGATAAATTTCCTTGTCTCATATAATTAGGATGCACTTGGAATTCACTTTCCCCTATCCTTGTGTGTGTGTTTATTTATTTTTTTGTGGGGGAGGGGGTGAATATTATTGTTTTTCAGAGTTATTTTCAAAGTTTGTTTGCATACTGGGTTACTGAAGCCTTGGTGAGGGTTCAGAAAAGTAGGGCCTCATCTTGTTTGTCCTATGGTGTCTCAAACGTGTTCCTGTTATATTTTTGTTGACCTTGTATACATTGTTTATTTGGTTTTTTTTTTACTATTAGTTCATTTTATTATCATCAGAAAATATGTGATAAGAGTTTTCTATTTTGTTTTGTACTACGAGGGGTATTCAAAAAGTAATGCACCCAACTTTATTATGTACAAATTATAATAGCAATACGTATTATACATTAAAATAAAGGTACAAGTGTGAGGATTACCTTTTTACTTCTCCACATAGTCTCCACCTCTCTCAAGAGCTACAGCCCACCTTTGAACGAGGGCATGTTCACCAGTGTTGTAGAACTCAGCTGGTTGATCTCTAAGCCAATTTTTGACAGCAGTTTTCACTTCATCATCATTACCATATCGGTTGCCCTGGAGTCCTTCTTTCATTGGACCAAAGAGGTGGTAGTCTGACGGTGCCAATTCAGGAGAATATGGCACAGTCCATCCAAATGAAGTGATGACCTCCATGGTCCTGATGCTTGTGTGAGGACTTGCATTGTCATGCTGGAGGAGCACGTTTGCCATGTCCAAGTTGTGCCGAACACGTCGAATTTGTGCTTTGAGCTTCCTAAGAGTCTCAATGTATACCTCCACAAACCCTAACCCTCAGGGGGGTTTCTCCCTCTGCAACAAGGAATTTGATTACAGCTCTTTGTTTCTGACGAGCTTCAAGAGGGGCGGCCATTTTGAAAGCTAGTTTAAACTTAAGAAATCTGAAAATAAGAAAAACACATATAACAATCGCAAAAAGGTGTCTCCGATCATGTTTGTGCCAAATATGAACAAGATTGGTAAAAGCAATGCACTTGAGTGCATTACTTTTTGAATGCCCCTCGTACAATAATTGTCAATGATATATTGATGATTTGTGTGTCGTGACTGTGATTGGGGGGGTGGTGTCATTTTATTTGATCTCACTATTTTTTTTTCTCATGTGAAGCATGATTGTTTTAAAATATACAAATGTTTGATTTTAATGTTTTATTTAATGACATTTTCCTACGATACTAAAACTCTTCTGTATTACTTCACTAGGAGTCCTTCATCAGTGCCTGGCTACAGTTCAGCGATGGATCGATGACTCCACTCGAGAATTACAACCCGGCCCATTTCACACTGACTGCGACCACGCTGGACGAGCGGGTAGTGGTGGTAAAGAGCAATGCAGCCTGGAAGTGGCCGGTCGTCATGGCAAAGGGTGAAGGTCAAGGTTTACTCGTACGTGTTGAAATGAGCATGTCCGAGATGTGCCAGAATGGAAAGAAGCGAACCAGTTTAGCCTCTGGCATGGCCAACGTACAGGTGAGGTTTGGAGGACCAGAGGAGCTCTATAAGTATTCAGGAGAGCGGCGTACACGACCCGATACTCCTCACTATGGTGGATCCATATCTGATATGGAAACTGGGCTAATTAACCGTGGAGCTACAACCATTAGGGGCCACGTCCCAGTGAGGGCCAATGGAGGGCGTCATTCTGCCGGCACTGGGGAAAAAATCCAAAGTGAATTTTCAGACTTTCCAAACCAGGCTGAGCATCCACGTAGTCGCAGCACTGATGACGATCTGCCAACCCGAAGAGCCATGACCGACCTGGAGATCGGTATGTACGCCCTATTAGGAGTCTTCTGCCTGGCCATCCTGGTATTCCTCATTAATTGCATCTCTTACACATACAAGTACCGAAGCAAGCACCTGTCCCTTGAGGCACCAGAGACAATGTCCCATTCTCATGATTGGGTTTGGCTTGGACAAGAAGAGGGCCTATGCTTGCAGCAACAGCAACCGGACGAGCTTGGTGGAACCCCCGAGGAAGGAAGCCAACTGTTAAACGGAGGGGCTTTGCATGGAAATTCCTGTGCTGGAGGATCTCGGGATCACAGGAATGAGTCTCTTAACTCCCCTACAACCAAGAGAAAGAAGGTGAAATTCACCACATTTTCCAAAATTAAAGCTAGTAATGGATGTCCTGTTCTTAGCCCGTTAGCGTTAATGCAAACCAGTGAGATTAAGTGGGTATGTCCGGACATTGAGCTAGGGGACTCCAAGGATCTTAGAAACTACATGGAAAAGTTGAATGAGAACGCTATCAAGAACATTGCTTAGAAGATTGTCGGTGATTCAGTGAACTTAAGTGAAACTCACCTGAATGCCTTCAGAATGAAGAAAGGAAGGGGAAAAAAAGGTGATGAAGAAACCAAACTATGGCTCTCGTTTCACTGTATCTCAACCATGCACTGGGCTAAAACTTTGGACATGTGCCAGCCCTAAGAAAAGGAAGAGCGACTGACAACAATAAGTTATTTGCCACAGCACCACGACAAAAGACAAAGTGTGAACTTGATATTGTTGCTTAACGTAAATGTTTGTTCTTTGTATTTAACTGAAGTTCCGTTTCATATTCTGTGCGTCCTGTACTTTGATTTTGTTTTGTTCTTTTTGTATCATCTTTCTTTCAATCGTATTGTATTGTTTGTGCTATGTTTGCTTTGGCAGAGTTGCTGTACGCCCTGTACCGCAAATTGGCAAATACAGATTCTTGGAGGAATTTTCTACCTATATAATTGCAAAGTTTTTATTTAGAGGTATTATATGTACAGTAACAGTTTGTATAAAGACATTTTCTCCGGGTTTTGCTTTCTCTCTAGAAGCCAGATCAATGCATGATATTCAGTATGGGGGGGTGTGTGTTAGATCTGGTACCTGGAATGAAGGTGTGTAGATAAGAAATCGCCCTGGAGACTTGTCAGTATTATTGCAGTGACACATTGTAAAAATGAGTTTTATTTTGGCTTCTGTATATCCTTATCCCCTTTGTGTTTTGGATCCCCTTTTAATCTTTTACTTTGTTCAGTTGAAGTCAAATAATTGGACTGATTTTAATAGAATATGCATTAGGAAACCTCATGTTTTGGATATAGAGCATTATAGACAATCTCTTCTTCATAAGATATCAGTCCAATGTACCATCTGTATGGCTCAAATTACATACCTGAAGAACTGTATGTGACATTTTGGATTCTTGAAAAACAGTCATGACTGTGAATAAAAAAAACAATCACTAACTGTGAAATGTGACCTCATCACTCATCTTGTCAAGCATGCGTCAAGCTCGTCCTTTCCAAATGAATTGTGTCTGAAGGTGACTCCACTCTGTCACACCAATGCTTGATTCATTGGCTTATCTATAATTTATCAGTCTGACCAGTTATATTTTGGTTTGTTTATGACAGTTTGCCAAAAAATGAAGTCCTGAGTCATCTTAAAACAATCAAATTTTATTAAAATACACTGCAGTATCTGCTCATTTTCCCAGCACTCCAGTATCTGCTCATTTTCCGAATCTCATACTAACAGTTGGTGCTTGTAAAAACATTGATTGATAAACATTAACGTGTACTCATGAGCATGCTGGACTCAACCAATGCACTATACAACATTCTGAGGCCTATTTTGCAACATCCTGGTCCCGGTCAATTAGTTATATTCTAAAACCCATTAGCACTGGATTGGTATTACATTATGGATCTTTGTCATATTTCCAGTGGATGCTTGTGATCCTTATGCCATGCAAATGTAGCATTTTGTAATTTATACAAATTCAGCTGCTAATTACAGTAAAATGCTGTTTAAAATCAAATGCTTCTGCTATGTACCGCTTTGCGCAAATTCATAACAAAAGCAACCTTGGAATAGCTTTTTTTATCTAAAATGCTCCTAAATTGGCAAAATCTTCACTTAAATCTATCTTTAAATGATGAAACCGTTTTAAAACTTACACATGTTGAAAGTAGACAGAAGGGAAATAATGCAATAACGGGAGCAATTTTAACAACTTTAACGGTTGATTCACAACTTTATATGACTTCCACACATAGCAAAGGTTACTATCTACCGGTAGTTATCGCAATACCCTTGTGTCTAGTTAAGTGGAGGGTAAAGAATTGGGCTAGGGCCAATTGTCCCCAAAGCCCTTTAAGCTTCACATTCTGTGACCTGTTGTTGATTTTTTTTTTCTTTTTTTTTTTTTTTTTTTCTTTTTTGTTTTTTTGAGGAAAAAAAAAAAACATGATAATTATCACTAGTTACTTTGCCAAGTAACTAATTACTCTTACATTCAGGTAACTGAGTTACTAACGCAATTACTTTTTGGGAGAAGTAATTTGTAACTAATTAATTACTTTTTAAAAGTAAAATTAACAACACTGGCTGCGAGTAACGTCATCACTGGGAATTAATATCTTGAGCCCTCCATTTCCTGCAAAATGGACCAGAAATGGTGACATCCATTTGAGCCACGTTTGTGCTAGTTGTTGGACACCCATCTGTTATTGAGAGAGTTGGTACACTCTAACAGACGTGGGAGTTAGGATAAGGAAGAGCTACGAGTGACGTCATCACTCAAAATTAATATCGACAAAACGATAGAAATTTTTTCCACACAAACCTAGCACAAACGAATGGCATTGCGGTTCCGTTTGGCCATAAATGGGGGCTGCGTGACGTCAGCACTACAAATTAAAAGCATAACATCTACAAAACCATTGCAGCACAAACAAATGTTCAAAGCACAAATGATTGACACCATTTTTAATCAAAATGGGGGGCTGGTTAACCTCAGATTACGGGGCGCTGGAAATCACTCAGAGCAGGGTCCAATCAATTGAATTAAGGCCTTAAATTAAATATCTAAAATTCTCCTACAATATCATAAAAGGTCTTAAATACAATTTTGAAGTCTTAAAAATCTATTGACGTTACTTTACTGCTTCACTACTACTACTACTACTACAACAACTACTAGTAGTACTGTACTTAGTGCTCATTTGTTTCTCTGTGTGAAAGAGCTGGGAATAAATTCATATACTTTGCAAGTAATTCTGGGCCTCCAATTATACCTCAAATCTTTTATACTTTTTTTGCCAGTATCGATCTAAAAATTTAAATTTTATTCATTATGGTCTTAAAAGTCTTTAGAAGTCTTAAATTTGGCTTGTTGAACCATGCAAAGCACCTGCATACAAGCCGTGCACAATTGCAGTATACACGCATTCTGCATAATTTACGTACTACTACTAGGCTACTACAAAGACAGCGTTCTATTTCACCTTTAGTGTGTGTTGGAGTTCTTGTATTGGAAATAATAGCGCCTGTGTATTGTAATGCAATTCCCTGCAGCTAGACGGCGCAATGACACACAAACTCATTTGTAAACTAAAAATCCAGTAGGCCTCGGTTTAACGCCCTTTTAGTGCCTTATTCCAAGCAAGCAAGGTAGCAAGCAAGGTGTCAGGTGGTGACCATGTTATTACAAAAAAAGCACCTTAGCACCCCACTTCTAGCACCACTGCTCAGATTGACCCATATAAGAATTAAAGATATCGCAAAACGATAGAACAAACCAAACTGCTTACAGCACAAACGATTGACCTCATTTTTATATCAATTTACGTCTGATGGGGGGCCAACTTCACGGAGATGGTAGACTGTATGTCCATTGTTTTTGAGCGCTAATTCACAATCAGATTAGCTGTATGCAGGATACGTCAGTCCAGCCTGCGTAGTTATGCTATAATTGTCAAACCTTCAGTTTCACTTCTAAAGGTGTAATCAACCATAATTATTTGGTTGGAGGTTTTTTTTTTAAAAGAATAATAACTCACATTGTTGTTAGAATGCATTTTTGCAAACAAAGGTCTCACTTCTAAGAAATCTCTGAATAAGCACACGGTCCTCTTTACTTAAGCACTTTGCACTGTATGTGGAACTGCTATAATTATGCTTTCAAACACAATGCAAATCACAGTAGTATTGTTTCAATGATAAAAAAAATTCCACTGGCTTTGCAATATTGAATTTGCAGTAAAAGGGATAACATTGTAGAAGAGGAAGATGGGAATAAAGATAAAGCTAATGAGGACCTTGAGACAATATTTGGAAATATCAAATGTTAACCATAATCTTACCCAAGTACCAGGACAAGTGCACCTCAGTGCTTGAAACTCTTGTAACCTTCACAGACAATTAGTCTCTTTGAAAACTGCCATGAACACACACTCCTTTCTCAAAGGGCAAACTAATTAGTGACGTCACTCTTATTACATGTTAATGTGGCATTTCCTATGTAGCTCACCTTGCCCCTTGTATTGTACAACACGTGAGTCTTCTAACACTGAGGTGAAGTAAACCCAAGGAATAAAAGCGCACGAGGTTGGGTTTATTGTGTTTCTCTATACAGGGGCTTTTGATACGTAGAGCAGGGGTCCCCAACCGCCGTACAGGTCCGTGGCGCATTTGCTACTGGGCCGCACAGAAATAATAATTTATTAACGACTGCATTCTGGTCGAATTAACTTTGCCCTGTGCCCACTAACACACCAATATCCCTGTCTACTCTAGATATAAAACTACAGGATAGAATGTCGTCATAGAAATCCATTGATTGGACTGCTAGCAGTACATCTTGTTTTGTATATCTATGTGCGCTTGTCCTCGATAACAACGTATGACATAGGGCGGGCGCATCACATTTGTTCCTGGAAATAATTAGCCCAAACACTAGAATGACTGAAAAAAAAGACGTCTTTGGACAGACTTTTTTTTACAGTGAAAAGGGCATCTGACGAGCCAGAAGATGAGCCTACAACCTCGAACAAAAAAACATCTACACTACTTCCCAATCACTAAAGACCCTTGAACTGCAAAAGAGTGGATTTGTGACCCGTTTGTGAATAACCCGAGTGATTCGAGCATGTCTGTGCAACAGGAGGATCAGCTTGAAGAGATCGCAAATGAGAGCAACCCTAAGCATACTGTACATTTGAGACAACAGCTCTACCGAGGTTCTGGATTAAAGTCATTCCGGAACATCCTGACATCGCTACAAGAGCACTCAAAATCGTGCTACAATTTCCAACATCGTATCTTTGTGAAGTGGGCTTCTCTCAGTCTGTCATCACACCTAGATCGGACCATCTCGTCTCAACGAAACAAGCTCAGGCCGCCCACTGATTCAGCGGGTGAGTTATACCGTATTGGCCCGACTATAACAAGCCTGGAACCGTGTGCTTTGGTCAGATGAGACCAAGATTGAGCTTTTTGGCAACAAACACTCTAAGTGGGTCTGGCGTGCCACGAAAGATGCGCATGCTGAAAAGCACCTCATACCCACTGTGAAGTATGGGGGTGGGTCAGTGATGCTGTGGGGCTGTTTGGCTTCCAAAGGCCCTGGGAACCTTGTTAGGGTGCATGGCATCATGAATGCTTTGAAATACCAAGACATTTTAAATCAAAATCTGTTGCCCTCTGCCCGTAAGCTGAAGATGGATCATCAATGGGTCTTTCAGCAAGACAATGACCCTAAACATATGGCCAAATCTACACAGAAATGGTTCACCAGACACAAAATCAAGCTCCTCCCATGGCCATCTCAGTCCCCAGACCTTGTTTTGTTGGCAAAAGGGGGTTGTACAAAGTATTAACACCAGGCGTGCTAATACAGTGCCTTGCAAAAGTATTCGGCCCCCTTGAACCTTGCAACCTTTCGCCACATTTCAGGCTTCAAACATAAAGATATAAAATTTTAATTTTTTGTCAAGAATCAACAACAAGTGGGACACAATCGTGAAGTGGAACAAAATTTATTGGATAATTTAAACTTTTTTAACAAATAAAAAACTGAAAAGTGGGGCGTGCAATATTATTCAGCCTCCTTGCGTTAATACTTTGTAGCGCCACCTTTTGCTCCAATTACAGCTGCAAGTCACTTGGGATATGTTTCTATCACTTTTGCACATCGAGAGACTGACATTCTTGCCCATTCTTCCTTGCAAAACAGCTCGAGCTCAGTGAGGTTGGATGGAGAGTGTTTGTGAACAGCAGTCTTCAGCTCTTTCCACAGATTCTCCATTGGATTCAGGTCTGGACTTTGACTTGGCCATTCTAACACCTGGATACATTTATTTTTGAACCATTCCATTGTAGATTTGGCTTTATGTTTTGGATCATTGTCCTGTTGGAAGATAAATCTCCGTCCCAGTCTCAGATCTTGTGCAGATACCAACAGGTTTTCTTCCAGAATGTTCCTGTATTTGGCTGCGTCCATCTTCCCGTCAATTTTAACCATCTTCCCTGTCCCTGCTGAAGAAAAGCAGGCCCAAACCATGATGCTGCCACCACCATGTTTGACATTGGGGATGGTGTGTTCAGGGTGATGAGCTGTGTTGCTTTTACGCCAAACATATCGTTTTGCATTGTGGCCAAAAAGTTCTGACCAGAGCACCTTCTTCCACATGTTTGGTGTGTCTCCCAGGTGGCTTGTGGCAAACTTTAAACGAGACTTTTTATGGATATCTTTGAGAAATGGCTTTCTTCTTGCCACTCTTCCATAAAGGCCAGATTTGTGCAGTGTACGACTGATTGTTGTCCTATGGACAGACTCTCCCACCCCAGCTGTAGATCTCTGCAGTTCATCCAGAGTGATCATGGGCCTCTTGGCTGCATCTCTGATCAGTTTTCTCCTTGTTTGAGAAGAAAGTTTGGAAGATTTGGTAGACTTGGTAGATTTGCAGTGGTCTGATGCTCCTTCCATTTCAATATGATGGCTTGCACAGTGCTCCTTGAGATGTTTAAAGCTTGGGAAATCTTTTTGTATCCAAATCCGGCTTTAAACTTCTCCACAACAGTATCTCGGACCTGCCTGGTGTGTTCCTTGGTTTTCATAATGTTCTCTGCACTTTAAACAGAACCCTGAGACTATCACAGAGCAGGTGCATTTATACGGAGACTTGATTACACACAAGTGGATTCTATTTATCATCATCGGTCATTTAGGACAACATTGGATCATTCAGAGATCCTCACTGAACTTCTGGAGTGAGTTTGCTGCACTGAAAGTAAAGGGGCCGAATAATATTGCACGCCCCACTTTTCAGTTTTTTATTTGTTAAAAAAGTTTAAATTATCCAATAAATGTTGTTCCACTTCACGATTGTGTCCCACTTGTTGTTGATTCTTGACAAAAAAATTAAATTTCATATCTTTATGTTTGAAGCCTGAAATGTGGCGAAAGGTTGCAAGATTCAAGGGGGCCGAATACTTTTGCAAGGCACTGTAATTGTGACACACATTATTTGATGTCAAATAATTATTTCTTTATGTGGGATTTTTTTCCCCACTGAATAAATGCACTTGTATTGAAGGTTGGATTTTTCTCTTTTTTTCCCATTAAGATCCCATATTATTTGAATTAAAAAAAATTATTAGAAGCTAAAAAACACATCTTAACCAGGGTTGCCAATAATTATGGATGGCACTGTATTTCAAATAAAAAAATATTTTCCCCCCGAAAATTTTTTTTTGCAAATGATTTGTGTTTCTTTGATTAAAAATGTTTTTTGATTGAAGCAACTTTTATAGGGATTGAATGATTTAGACACAAATGTCCTACCCATAATATGGCTCAAACACAAAAAGGATTGCTTCAATCAACGAAAACAGTTTCAATGAAAAATGAAGTGTTCAATGCGAATTTCTGAGTCGCAAATGTTTTTTCACATTCAAACCTTTTTTTCTACGATAATTTTTTTTTTTTTTTTTTGATTGAAGTGATTTTTCTTTTGAAAAGAAATGTTTTTTTTTGTTTGAAGCAACTTATTTTTTGATTGAATAATAAAGACACAAATGTCCTGCCAAAATGTGGTCCAAACGCAAAATTAGATTACTTCAATCAAAAAAGTTGTTTCAATCACAAAAAAAAAAAAAAAAAACGACTTAAATCAAAGAAATGTTTTTCAATCAAAGAAAAATAGTTTTCAAATACATTTTTTCTGAGTTTCAAATTTATTTTTGCATTTAAACACTTTTTTTTTTCTTTTTTTTGAAGTGACTTTTTCTTCGATTGAAAATACATATTTTGATTGAAGCAACTTTTTATTTGATTGAAGCAACTTTTTTTTTGATTGAATAATAAAGACACAAATCTACCTCTATAGCTTTGTGCTTTGGAGCTAAATTGAATCATGACCCAGACGTCTTGTTTAAAAAACAACAACAAAAACGTAAAAGACGTATAAATACTTCTTTGGGACACTGAAACAATTAAAAATAGAACGTATTTATACGTTTTTGGAAGCAAATGAGTTAAGATGCAAAGTAAAAGTTCTAAGGTGAAAATGTATTCATAACTGATAAAGAAAATGTATTCATTCCCCACAAACAACTTTCATAAAATACACACCTTGCCTACAGCGAACACATCTCATTTTGACATTCTGCGAAAAGTGTGTTTTTTAATTGGAGCAAGTATGTGAGTAGTATATACTGACAGCAAAATTTTCCATCTCACAGAGTAAATAATGGAAAATATGGCTACATGCTTTGAGTATGGAAGAGGAAACAATAAAACCAACACATGGACAGTCAAACTAAAATCTGAAAGGATTGCAGTAGTTTGTTAGCATTAAAGTCAGATCAAAAAGTTTTACATGGCTTAAACTTTATTTTGTAGCCAACTGAAACCAAGTGTTGTTTTTTGTTTGTTTGTTTGTTGTTTGTTTTTCATAGCCTTTGCATTTTTAATGAACTAAGACACATGGATTTGAATTTTTAAATCTTATTCATTGTGAAATTTAAGCAAACGTCATTCAGCACACCCAAGAAGGCTGGGAAAATGCCTTGATCGGGTGACCTCAAAATTTACTTGGTTGTTTGGATCAATAAGTCTTATAGTTTTATACGTGTGTCATGGGTGGTACACCAAGAATCACTTATTGAATTGTATGGGTGATACAGGCCAAAAGTTACACACCTCATCATTTGTGCGTTTTCGATATTTTCATTACTATTTACATTGTAAATTTCCAAAAAAGATATCAAAACTATGAATGAACACGTGGAATTATGTACAGGACCAAAAAAAAGTAAAATAACTGAAAACATATTTTATATTCTACTTCCTTTAAAATATCCACCCTTTGTTCTGATTACTTTTTTGCACACATTAGGCACTCTCTCGATGAGCTTCAAGATGCAGTCACCTGAAAACGTTTTCACTTCACAGGTATGCCTTATCAGGGTTAAGAAGTGGAATTTCTTGTTTTTTCAATGGGGTTGGGATCATCATTTGTATTGCATTGAATGCGATGTGCCCAAACTTTTGACCTGTATGTATGCATGAATGTATGTATTATCTTATTCTTTTTTAAGCTGATTAATTTTTATGACCACTTTAATATTTATCATGACAGTGGTTAATGAAAAGCTAAATTGATACTTAGTATAGATACCTTCAGAACCCCTGGTTTTAGATACTTGATTTTGACAGACCTTGCAGATGAAGATGACTGTTTCATGAAATGTAACACTGCAGAGAAACTGCTACTACACTGTGATATCAAGATTGTGAGCCACTTGTTTTGAGCGATAAATGGGTCACTTCATTTGCAGCTGCAGGGGGGGTAATTACTTCCCCACCACCACTCTTAAATACTTTGGTGTGTCCTCATCCCATCCCTTCTGCTGAATGAGAAATTCTGTCCTGACTCCTAACACAAAGATATCCTCTCCCTTAACTGCTGCTTGTCTGCACCCACACACAACAATGTGCCTGTCCGGAACAACGTCCTTGTATTAGGTTCCTCACAGGTTTAACCTTCTCCGACACGTACTCTGGCCTTCATCACCGAACTGGCAGGTAGTCGACATGCTGACAACTCATCATTTATAATGAATCAGACGCCCGTCACAGGTACAAACCATCCACACTGACACCCACAGTACTGGCACACTGCTCTCTACCTGTTCCACTGTTTTTCCTGCTGTTGCCATACCAACAGTCCTTAAGCAATCTGGAACCATGTCAGGTAATTTAAGTCGACTCGCCAAATAAACTACGCAGTGAACTATGAGAAACTGGAAATGCATGACTTCCCCTGAAAAATATACATGATGTATTTTTGCAATGATACAATATATGAACTATGAAGTGCTGTCGACTGACTACAAGGCGGGACGTGTTGATGCTAAATCGCACATGTTTGGTTTAATTGACCAAACGGGTTCTTCTCAAGCCTCCTCGGATCATTTTAAATGTTGATAGGCAAATACTATAATGCAGATGCCTCCTTAATGATCAGAACATTATGGGTCTTACAATATTTTCATTTCAGTTAATGGTGTTTCCATTTACATTCAAATCAATAACAACTTTCAGCCGTGTATTTTGAGGCTGCTCCCTTACCTTTTTCTCAATCATCTTCTTAAGGCATGACCTTGTATAGTCCACACAAAGACAAATTAACTCATTTTGTGTACGGTGCAGAGGTGGGTAGAGTGGCCAAAAGTTTTACTCAAGTAAGAGTAGAGTTACTTCAAAATAATATTACTCAAGTATGAGTAAATGTAGTCATCCCAAAAATGTACTCAAGTCCAAGTAAAAAAAGTATCCATTGAAAAGAATACTCAATGAGTAACATTTTGAGTAACTACTATTTTTGTTTTTTTAAACGATGGTATTTTTTTTCTCAGCACAAACTTCTCTATATGAACTGTTGTAATGATATTGTACAATAACCCATTACAGAACCAAGAAACTATTAAAAAAAAATAATTCAAGAGAATAAAAAACAGTGATGAAGCATTATTTGTCCAAAGACCATGAGTGCCCTGCCCTCTACTGGGGAAAAGTTCCTAATTTCAATAGTGAATACTGTAATTCCTTTATACTTACTATTATGAAATTAAAAGGAAAGTCTCCGGTTTTCCGTGGTCAATCGGTGCCAAATAAAAACTGGGAGAGCGTTTTAAATCTGCATTTTCGATTCATGTTGAGGGCAGCTCTCTATGTCAAATACTTCATTTGTTATGGTGCTTTATGACGCGTGATTGAGCAAGCTTGCATGATCATAGCAAGCTTGCGTCTGATTGGTGGAATGTGATTATTGTTGCGACGTCTCATTTGTGAAATTAGTAGCGCTACCCTTGGCAATAGCATCACTAGCAAAAAAGAAATACCGGAATGTCTGGACTATAAGGCGCACCTGACTATAAGCCGCCACCAACCAAATTTGACAAGAAAACGGCATTTGTTCGTAGATAGGCCGCACTGGACAATAAGCCGCAGCTGTCCTCACTGAATTATGGGATATTTACACCAAAAGATATTAACCGGTAACACTTTATTGGACATCATAAGACCAAATGAACCACCATGAAGCTTTGAACCAATTGGCTGCAAAGCTTCATTGCTTCAAGAAGCTTCATTTGGCTATCACTGCTCCCTTGGGGGAGACAGTCAACCTCTGTTACCACCTGCTGTCAACACTGTTGTTGTACATTATGCCTCCAAGCATGCATTGCAGTGCTACAGATGTAAATAACAATCAATATTCATGGTCTCTGCTAATTATTTCTTCAGTAACTCTCCCAGTTGTTTCATTAAGTGGTATTTGGTAACACTTTAGTAACTCTCCCAGTTGTTTCATTAAGTGGTATTTGGTAACACTTTATATCTCAGTGGGCCATAAAACTGTAATAAGACCATCATAATAATGATTAATGCTCATCATACCATGATGAACATTAATAAATGCTTATGACAGATGTAAAATTAACTCACTTTTGAATGGATGTATAAGATCTGAGCTGGACACAAATGGAGAGTTGGTGACAAAATTTTCCGGATGATATTTAATAACATTCATTCATTCATCAATTCCCATGATAGTGTCATAATCATGTCATAATTATGACGGTCTTATGGAAGTTTTATGATGCTGCTGTCAAATAAAGTGTTACCTATTAACCCAAATAAATCAATAAATAAGACGCACTGGACTATAACCTGCAGGATTCAAAATGAGGGAAAAAAGTAGCGGCTTATAGTCTGAAAATTACGGTAAATCTAATATGTAGAATAAAGAGGAAAAATTTAACGATTCTTGTGTAGCCCAAGGTAGCGGAGTAAGAGTAGCATTTTTCTTTACAAATCTACTCAAGGAAAAGTAAAAAGTATGGCTTAGTAAAACTACTGTTAGAACTCAAAAAGTTACTCAAGTAAATGTAACAGAGTAAATGTAACACGTTACTACCCACCTCCGGTACAGTGGAACTCTACATGCAAATTTAATTCGTTTGAGGACCTGGTTTGTATGTTGAGTGGGATTTTTCCATTAGAGTACATTATAATTCGATTAATTTATTCTGCAGCCCAAAAACCTGCGCTAAATCCTCAATATATACTGCTGGAACAATTACAATAGCAATTACACATAGCAAAGCAAATAAATTATAAATACAAATTAGAATAATAATAATACATTAACAATAATAATGTAACGAATCGGGTTTTAATATGGCGAGCTGTGGTAGAGGTTTTTTCATTTTTTTTTTTTTTTCATGTTGTTGGCGTCAGCTACGGCGGACAGTAGCCGTGTTGTGTTTGACTAAAATAAATGATTAAAAACCTGACGAAGTTTACAACTTCCTTGCCGATGTAACAATAATAATATTCCATCGGAAATAAAAAAGCGTTTTTATCGTCACCTTAACTCATACAGACTGGCCATATTGTCGAGCGAGTTCACTCACACACACACCACACTCATATTTTTCTATCATTTCCTTCTTAATTTCAATGATAAGCGTAACCTTCTTCCTTTCTTCATCACCTGCACTAACCTTCTTGGGATCCATGCTGATTTCTCTCGCAAGAAAAATGACATGGTTGTCTCGACAAACGCGTCCAAATTTTAAATTCGTAAAATTACACCAAAATCTGAAAAGCTCTTTACCTGACCGTTTAGATCATGAAACGACATTTGACATTACCAACAATATTTCACTTTGTGATTGTCAAGTTAACACTTTTTCTCACCTGAAACCCACAGCACATCAGCGATTGTTGCAGCCACTCATTAAGAGGAAAACTGCACATTGTCAACTGACGTGTGCAGGCCCTTTTTTTCCGAATTTTTGAGGACCCTGTTGGTGTCTCAAGTGCCTGAATGAATGTGAATAATTTTCATTTTTATAGTCCCAAGTACATCACTGTAAACTTCTGTGTATAATGTTCTCATGTTTTGTAACAAAAGAAAAAAAAATGACAATAATTTCTGTAAGGTTGTGCACGTTTTAGACCCCACATTTTCCAAAAACAATACTATCATGGGTTCCACATATGCAAGAAAGAGTTTAAGTGATCCCTCCCATGAACTATATTTCAATAACAAAAGTGATAGTAGTTAAAGAAAATCTCGTTTTTAACTTGTGTTTAAGCCCCTCACCGAGTCAGCATTCACAGCTTTTTCCACCATCACCCACTGAGAGCCACTTCTCTTCTGCTTACACTATCTTCAATGATATTTCTGTTTTTGCTTCTTTTCTATTGTCCTTTGGAAGACCAGGAGGTAATGATGTGTATTTTAGATCCATCTGAGTAATAACTAGGATCTGCTTATCTTTGTGTTGAGGCACAATGTCATACTGAATACCAGTCTAAAAATATAGCTTCGCATGTACAAAACATATAATTCCAAAGTCTTTAACGAAAGTGGAATTACAGTGTGGAACTCTACCAATCAGTGTTTATAGTATCATACTATTTATTACCTTACTACAAGGATAAATTGTCTTTGTAGCTATTTATTGCATTTTGATGTTTGTGGATTGTGTAAGTGTACTCAAAGGCAAATGGAAAATGTTCATTAATGCTAAAGTTATTGTTTATGGAACAAACAAAGCAACATACATCAGAATTTTTAAATAAGAGGAAAAATGTATAACAATAAAAGCTAGTATTTCTAGGAAGTGGCAGCCGTTTCAATGCCTTTACTATTGTAGCCAATCAAATGCGAGTATCCCAGATTGCCTGCCCTTACTTGCGATGTCATTAATACCCATTATCACATGCACATGTGTTCGAGTCTATCAGTATGTACTAGTATTTATGTGGGCATAACTGACATCAGAAAATGGCTGTGCTCATAACCAGTGTCCTTTTTTTACATTATAAGAAGTGTGAGAAATTTGCAGTTTACAGACTTGTTTCCTTATTCATGTGTACTAGGGATTATCATTCACTTTAATCTTTTTTTAGTTAAATAATATGTTTTACTTGACAAGTTTGTTCGTTTTTTTATTTTTTCTGTCTAAAAATCCAAAAGGCTATCAATGATAACAGAAGCATAAAGCAAGTATGTTTTACTTAAATCAACAAAACAACAAAACTGAGAAGTCAATTTTGTTGTTTTATTTTTATTTTTTATTTTTTGTCATTGTTTTCTATTATATTTCACTGATTTGGGTTCCAGATATGTTTTAATTCAATAAGTTTTCTGTAGTCTTCACACTTTGTGCAACTATTCCTTTAATTATAGATAAACGTTTTAATTATTGCTTGTAAAATTGGCCAACTCCTGAATCAGTTCAGTAATCTTCCTTTATCAATTTGGTTCATAATAGAAGCTTTCTACAACAGTAACCTTGTAATGGGGGGGGGGGGGGGGGGGGGGGGTTAAAATTCACAACAACTCATTCCAAAGCTTACTTTCATTATATTTAAATGATAATAATAATGAAGTGTAATTCACTGTGTAGGCTGTGAACTGTGTGAAATGAATAAATCTGACTTTGTATTGACATGCAGAAGTTATACCATCTGTTCAAATCAAGAAAAATAAGATAAATGTCATCCATTTATCCAACCATCTTCTTTCATTTTATCCAAGGTCAGGTTGCCCCTTAACCTGCTGGCCCCTAGCAGTTTAAGCAGGGAGGCCCAGATTTTGCTCTCCCCAGCGACTTAATCCAGCTCCTCTGAATGCATTCTAACCCCTCCCACTAGAAATTCAATTGAGAAGATAAGGATATTGACAAAGGAGCGAGGCAGGAGAAGGGAAATTGTTGGGTAGAAATCAATGACGTCAGATCATTGAAGCGTGTTTCAAGTCAAGTGTCTTCCTAGCGGAATTATTACTATAACCTTAAGTAATCAATAATAATATAAATAAATAGATAACTACAAATGTCCTGGTCATTCTTTATATTTCAAATGGGATTAAATTCAACTCATACTTGTTTGAAATTGTCATGCCTGAAGGGGAAAGAAAGAAAGAAAGAAAGAAAGAAAGAAAGAAAGAAAGAAAGAAAGAAAGAAAGAAAGAAAGAAAGAAAGAAAGAAAGAAAGAAAGAAAGAAAGAAAGAAAGAAAGAAAGAAAGAAAGAAAGAAAGAAAGAAAGAACTTTGACTATCATGATTGCTTCAGCTCACCATCAAAGAGCTATAACACTTTCATTACAGTTTGGTAATCTGTTGGCTGCTTAATCTATGGCTACTAGAATTTTCAGAAATAGTCTAAATTAATGACGCGTTTACCATGGGAGCTAAAAACTTGTTACGAATCTCAAATGAGTCACGACAAAATCATAAATAAGACAAGGATATGCACTGGAGGTAAACAATGCACACAGGAAGACGTGCTCACAACGCAGTAGGTGTTACGCTGACTAGTGTTGCACCGATACCATTATTTGGGCCCGATACAGATACCTGGCTGTGCAGTATTGGCCGATACCAATACCATTCCGATACCACTCTGTTAGCAAAAATATATATATATATATATATATATATATATATATATATATATATATATATATATATATATATATATGTACGTATAAGGGATGCAACGATACAGTTAAGTCACGGTTCGGTACGATTTTCGATACAATTCAATACATTTAATGCTCTGAAACAGAAAATACAACTGTTATTATTATTATTATTAATTTATTTTTTTATTTGCTAACAAGCAAAAAATAACAGTGCCATCATATAAACAAGCATTTTAGTGCATAATATTTATGTGCTTACTTCTTACTGATCTGAAGAAATTTTGTGTATAAGTGCTGAGAACAAGCTTTACTGTTTGTAAAGTGGGGCACACTGTTGATTGCTGCAGCTCTCTTAGCAGCTATATTTACCATAAAAGCAAAACATCCTATTTGTGGTCCGAGTCCATCTGTAACATGTACTGAATTAACAGTATTTGCAGCATTATCTATAGTCACTGGTATGGATTGATTTGGTCTGCTTAACTTCCATTCAATCATGGCGGTTTCTAATTCATCAATGTAGCATATGGACTACGCGTCGCTCTGGGCTCATGGCATGGGATCTAATGTAGCACATCTAGGTTTCTATTTGATGGTATCTAGTTTGTGCGCGTGAGAGTTGGCATGGGATCTAACATAGGACATCTAGGTTGCTATTTGATGATATCTAGTGTGCGCGCTGCGCCGCTTGAGTGTTTTCTGGTCACACAAGTCACTTCTGCTCATTACTGCACAACACCAGCATATGATAATAGACTTTCATAAACAGGACGAGTTTGAAGTACGGCGCTCTTAATTTGCCACTCATTGTTCATCATGAAACCATGAGCTTGCTTAGTCTCCCACGGTCTTAATCTTTCTGATCCCATCGGCGCTACATCAGGAAGCGTTAGCTTACGCATGCTAATAGTTTGTGAATGCCATGTTAGATGAGCAGCGTAACATCGCATACATCCATAGTATTGAAGACGAAGGTGTAAGTTTCGTTTGATAATTTTGGAACAAAGACATACAGATGTAATGATTTGAACGTGGGGAGGACAGTATATTTGCGTTCAAGAAATGGCAGTAGATGGTATCAGCGCCCTAAATGTTGGTACTCGTCGATATCGATACCACCAATTCGGGCCGGATCGGCGCCCCCTACCGATACTGATATCAGTATCGGTGCAACTTTAACGCTGACAAGTATTATTCATGTTGATGAAACAGAAGAATTGTAAAGTGGCATAATCACAAAAGGATTCTCTTTGTTTGCATGATATTTCAATGATATTGTCTTCCTAAGTATGCAGAGATCGAGTTGTGGCAGTTCAATATCAGCTTCTTCCATTTCAGCAGCTCAGATTTGTTGCAACCAAAACTGGACAGGGAACACAGTGGTATGAAAAAGTATCTGAACCTTTTGGAATTTCTCACATTTCTGCATAAAATCCCCATCAAATGTGATATGATCTTTGTCAAAATCACACTGATGTAAAAACAGTGTCTGCGTTAACTAAAACCACCCAAACATTTAGAGGTTTTCATATTTTAATGAGGATAGCATGCAAACAGTGACAGAAGGGGGAAAAATAAGTAAGTGAACCCTCTGCCTAAGGAGACTTAAACAGCAATTGAAACCAATTTTTACCAAACAATTTAAGTCGGGTGTGTGCCCAATCACTGATGAGTGGTTTAAAGCTGCCCTGCCCAGTATAAAACACACACCTGGTAAGAATTGTCTAGCTGAGAAGCATTGTCTGATGAGCATCATCAAAAGAGCTGTCTGAAGACCTACGATCAAGGATTGTTGATTTGTATAAAGCTGGGAAAGGATACAAAACCATCTCTAAAAGTCTGGATGTTGATCAATCGACAATCAGAGAAGTTGTCTACAAATGGAGAGAGTTTGGCAGTGATGCCTCTTTCTCAAGGAGTGGCCATCCACCAAAGATGACGCAGTCCAATATCTCTGTGCACACATCAACTATATGTACAACTGTGACCAAGAATGGTGTTCATGTGAGGACCCAACAGAGGAAGCCACCGCTATCTAAAAAAAAAAAAAATAAAACATTGTTGCTCGTTTAATGTTCGCAAAAAGGCACTTGGACACTCCACAAAAGTTTTGGCAAAAATATTTTGTGGACTGATGAAACAAAATTTGAATTGTTTGGGAGTAACACACAACGTCATGTGTGGAGGAAAAAACGGAACAGCTCATCAACATCAACACCTCATCCCCACCATGAAGCATGGTGGAGGGAGGATCATGATTTGGGGTTATTTTGCCGCCTCAGGGCCTAGACAACTTGCAATCATTAATGGAAGAACGAATTCAAAAGTTTATCAGGATGTTTTGCAGGAAACCTGAGGCCGTCTGTCAGACAGTTGAAGCTAAAAAGAGGATGGATGCTGCAACAAGACAATGATCCAAAACACAGAAGTAAATCAACTTAAGAATGGTTTCAGAAGAACAAAATACACATTCTGGAGTGGCCAAGTCAAAGTCCAGACTTGAACCCCATTGAGATGCTGTGGCATGACCTAAAGACGGTGATTCATGCCAGACATCCGAGGAATCTGATTGAACTACAGCAGTCTTACAGAGAAGAATGGGCCAGGATTAGTCCTGATCGATGTGCCAGACTGATCTGCAGCTACAGGAAGCGTTTGGTCGAAGTTATTGCTGCCAAAGGAGGGGCTAACATATTAAATGCGATGGTTCACTTACTTATTTTTCCCCTTTCTTTCATTGTTTGCATACTATCTTCATTAAAATTTGAAAACCATAAATGTTTGGGTGGTTTTAGTTAAAAGCAGATGATGTTTTTTTCATCTGTGTGATTTTGACAAAAATCAGATCACATTTGGTGGTGATTTTTTGCAGAATTTCATACCACTGTATATCCATATTTACGTTATATGCAATAATTGTAGGAAATCTCTTTGTATGGTTATGTTAGGCATTGTACCTCTAAATATACTAATTGCTCAAAACTTATACTTTGAGACATACTGTAGCACCATACTACAAATACTGTACAATAACTCCGAATAATTCCTGGCAGTATTTTCAGTTCTTTTCAAAGTTGAATCTATGTGTTCCAATATTTTTGCCCATTTAGACAAGAGCCTCATGAGAAAAGAGACTCTGTGTTCAAAGTTGAATCTATGTGTTCCAATATTTTTGCCCATTTTGACAAGAGCCTCATGAGAAAAGAGACTCTGTGTTTAATGTTCCGTTCAAAACTGGTCAGATGGTGGGTGTCCCTTCCCTTCAAAATGTCAAGTCTACTCATCTTGATGTTGCTGTATTGATTTATCAAATTACAGGCTGTCTTAGAGGTGACAAGCCACATTACCGCCAAACTGAGAGGGAGGACAATGTATTTTTCATGGCCCCGGATGCATTTTGCTCCAATCAATATAGCACCATTCTTGTTGTCCCGCTTCTTCTACCTGTCATATGCACTGTGATTATTTCTGGAGAAATCCTGCTTGGACGTAGTATGACACACTCAAGCATGTGAAGGCAAGTCAAATTTTGTGTGTGTTGGTAGAAGAGGGTACAATGTGGCAACTTTATTATATTCGCTGTCAGCGTGCATCCTTTATTTTGAGCTCACGCTTCTATTTAAACATTCATTTGCAGCCCGAATACTGTGTCAAAAAGTGTTTACCTCACTCTAACCAAGTTTAATGGATGGTGGAAACTGTCAAGTTTATCTAAAAGCAAATAGGGCATTATCAGCGGTGTTGTTTATCTTACTTTGAAAAAATAATTAGTTACCGTGACAAATTACCCAAATTAAATTGGCCCGAATATAAGACGGTGTTTTTTGCATTGAAATAAGACTGAAAAAGTGGCAGTCGTCTTATATTCGGGGGCTACACATTATACCCATTCACGACGCTAGATGACGCCAGATAACATCGTGACAGATCTCAGCTACAGTGCCTTGCAAAAGTATTCGGCCCCCTTGAATCTTGCAACCTTTCGCCACATTTCAGGCTTCAAACATAAAAATATGAAATTTAATTTTTTTGTCAAGAATCAACAACAAGTGGGACACAATCGTGAAGTGGAACAACATTTATTGGATAATTTAAACTTTTTTAACAAATAAAAAACTGAAAAGTGGGGCGTGCAATATTATTCGGCCCCTTTACTTTCAGTGCAGCAAACTCACTCCAGAAGTTCAGTGAGGATCTCTGAATGATCCAATGTTGTCCTAAATGACCGATGATGATAAATAGAATCCACCTGTGTGTAATCAAGTCTCCGTATAAATGCACCTGCTCTGTGATAGTCTCAGGGTTCTGTTTAAAGTGCAGAGAGCATTATGAAAACCAAGGAACACACCAGGCAGGTCCGAGATACTGTTGTGGAGAAGTTTAAAGCCGGATCTGGATACAAAAAGATTTCCCAAGCTTTAAACATCTCAAGGAGCACTGTGCAAGCCATCATATTGAAATGGGAGGAGCGTCAGACCACTGCAAATCTACCAAGACCCGGCCGTCCTTCCAAACTTTCTTCTCAAACAAGGAGAAAACTGATCAGAGATGCAGCCAAGAGGCCCATGATCACTCTGGATGAACTGCAGAGATCTACAGCTGTGGCGGGAGAGTCTGTCCATAGGACAACCATCAGTCGTACACTGCACAAATCTGGCCTTTATGGAAGAGTGGCAAGAAGAAAGCCATTTCTCAAAGATATCCCAAAAAAGTCTCGTTTAAAGTTTGCCACAAGCCACCTGGTAGACACACCAAACATGTGGAAGAAGGTGCTCTGGTCAGATGAAACCAAAATTGAACTTTTTGGCCACAATGCAAAACGATATGTTTGGCGTAAAAGCAACACAGCTCATCACCCTGAACACACCATCCCCAATGTCAAACATGGTGGTGGCAGCATCATGGTTTGGGCCTGCTTTTCTTCAGCAGGGACAGGGAAGATGGTTAAAATTGACGGGAAGATGGATGCAGCCAAATACAGGAAGTAACTGTTTTTTCTGCTGAAAGTAGAGAGTCTAATCTTTCTTTTGGTGGGATCCATGTTTATATAGCAATAGAATAGAATTTTCTGTGGGCCTTGCAAAATCAGTCAAAATCCAGTAAAACGGCCGGGAGCAAAAGGCCTTGCTCCGGTGAAAATGGCTGGGTGTGAATGAGTTAATATATATAGATATATTTTTCAATATGCAGGTGAGGCTCTGAATCCATTGCCTCTCCTATCTTTGCTCTAGTTGTTATGATTAAAAAACATTGCTCAAGGTTCATGGCTACATCATTCAAGAAAGGTTTAGGGCAAGTACTATTGCCAGGCCCCGGGCTGGGCAAGTGTGTGGGTGTGTCTGTCATCCCATTACAGGGCCAGCACCTGACGGGTGGAGCAGCGGCAGGTGTCAGCAATCACCATCTGCCTACATAAGCCAGCCAAAGCTCCACCACATCGCTGGTTCGTCTCTTTCAGTCCACTGTTAGTGCTTTCTTGCGTTCTGAATATTACCAAGTAAACTCATCTGTTCATCGAGCTTTTTGCTTATTCCTAGGATCTCGCCTACGCCTCTCATCAATTGGTACCTTCGCCCAGGCTCTGGACGCCAAGGCCCCCCCTCTGTATTAAGTTAATTGTTTGACTGCCTATCCTTGCCATCTCATGTGCCTGTTTTGGGGTTCTCTGCCCACGAACGGTATGCAAAAAAAAAAAAAAGTCTGCGAGTTTAAGATTACGCTTGCCATGATAAATGCTAATGCAAACGCGAATGCTATGCTAACGCTCCGAGCCAACTAGCCAATCGTCATTGCGTTTGCAAGGGCGTCACCACCCTCTACCCTCCTACGTCTCCCGCTAGTCTGCACTCTCCAGAGCTGGCAGGCATGAAGGCAGATAAGTGACGAAATCAGACAACTTGCGCTTCATTCAACCAAATTGTTGTAACACACCCCTTCAAATCGTCGGCGTTGCAAAGATGGAAAAAAATAATTAGATTACTCGACTACTGAAAAAAATAATGCTGTTAGAAACATCGATATACTCTAATGCCATTGTCATAGACTTCATAATATATATATATATTTATATTAGGCCTCCTATGAATCGGCCCCGTGTCACGTCAATTTATAGTGAAGTCTCTGGCCGTTGTTAACAACACTGGTTATCAGTAAATGCATTTTGGGCTGACTTTTATTCATTAATAAATGCTATAACAATTGGTGGTATCTTAAATCTTGAATCCTGCAAGTCGATTACTGATCTGTATTAAATATAAAATGGCATATTAGAAAGAAAACAGTGCATTTGGTGGACAATTGCATTCCATGCAATCAATGAAGATTCGCACATATTTTCAGGTCGTTTGCTGCCAGATCTGTGCTTGTCTGGGCACCGGTCCAGCACCAATCCACCTACCACCAAATGTCGGCTAGACAATCGCAATAGAAAATCAATAAAAGGATGTTTGCCAAGTTTTGGAGGGAGTATATTGCTTAAGCATTAATGTTGGCTTTCTTGCAAAAAAAGCCATTTTGAAGAGTTTGCAGGGACAGTGACACACATTTTGATAGAAAATACTTGAGTTCAGGTATGACACATTTTCACGCATGTCACTTCTTGAAAACCATCGAGAGAATGCCATGAGTGTACTAAAAAATGTAATCAGAGCAAAGGGTATCTTTACTGTACATATACATATAATGTATATGTCTATTTACCCACATGCAGTGGTACCGTTACATACAGAGTCAATGTGTTCCAGGACCTTGTTTGTAAGTCAAAATGGTCGTATGTCGAGCAGGATTTTACCATAAGAATACATTATATTTCCATTATTTCGTTCCACAGCCCGAAAACCAACACAAAATCCTTAATAAATACTGCTTGTACTATTACAAATGGCAATTACACATAGCAAAAGAAATGAATTATAAATGAAAATCAGAATAATAATACTAGTAGTAATACTATATACTAATACTATATAGTAATAATACTAATAATTCCTTTAATAATAATAAGAATCGGGTTCTGATGTAGTGGAGTTGACGTGACGGTGAGATAGAGAGTGCCGGTCTATTTTACTTTTTCTTTTATTACTTTGTTGCTGGCGTCAACTGCAGAGGACAGTAGGCGTGTTGTGTTGCAAAAGTATATGAAATAAATGATTAGAAACCTGACGAAACTGGCGTTTTCTTTGGCGATGTTACCACAATAACCCTAATATATAAACATATATATACAGTGGGGCAAATAAGTATTTAGTCAACCACCAATTGTGCAATTGTGCAAGTTCTCCCACTTGAAAATATTAGAGAGGCCTATAATTGTCAACATGGGTAAACCTCAATCAACCATAAGAGACAGAATGTGAAAAAAAAAAAAACAGAAAATCACATCGATTAATTTTTAAAGAATTTATTTGCAAATCATGGTGGAAAATAAGTATTTGGTCTATACCAAAAGTTCGTCTCAATACTTTGTTTTGTACCCATTGTTGGCAATAACGGAGGCCAAACGTTTTCTGTAACTCTTCACAAGCTTTTCACACACTGTTGCTGGTATTTTGGCCCATTCCTCCATGCAGATCTCCTCTAGAGCAGTGATGTTTTGGGGCTGTTGTTGGGCAACACGGACTTTCAACTCCGTCTTTACCCCATGGCGTCAAAATGATAACAAGAACGGGGACCAAAAATCCCAGAACCACACGAGGGACCTAGTGAATGACCTACAGAGAGCTGGGACCACAGTAACAAAGGCTACTATCAGTAACACAATGCGCCGCCAGGGACTCAAATCCTGCACTGCCAGATGTGTCCCCCTGCTGAAGAAAGTACACGTCCAGGCCCATCAACGGTTCGCTAGAGAGCATTTGGATGATCTAGAAGAGGACTGGGAAAATGTGTTATGGTCAGATGAAACCAAAATAGAACTTTTTGGTAGAAACACAGGTTCTCTTGTTTGGAGGAAAACGAATACTGAATTGCACCAAACCCACTGTGAAGCATGGGGGTGGAAACGTCATGCTTTGGGGCTGTTTTTCTGCAAAAGGACCAGGACGACTGATCTGTGTAAAGGAAAGAATGAATGGGGCCATGTATCAAGATATTTTGAGTGAAAATCTCCTTCCATCAGCAAGGGCATTGAAGATGAGACATGGCTGGGTCTTTCAGCATGACAATGATCCCAAACACACAGCCAGGGCAACAAAGGAGTGGCTTCGTAAGAAGCATTTTAAGGTCCTGGAGTGGCCTAGCCAGTCTCCAGGTCTCAACCTCATAGAAAATCTGCGGAGGGAGTTGAAAGTCCGTGTTACCCAACGACAGCCCCAAAACATCACTGCTGTAGTGGAGATCTGCATGGAGGAATGGACCAAAATACCAGCAATAGTGTGTGAAAAGCTTGTGAAGAGTTACAGAAAAAGTTTGGCCTCTGTTATTGCCAACAAAGGGTACATAACAAAGTATTGAGATGATCAAATACTTATTTTCCACCATGATTTTCAAATAAATTATTTAAAAATCAAACAATGTGATTTTCTGTTTTTTTTTTCCACATTCTGTCACTCATGGTTGAGGTTTAACCATGTTGAAAATTACAGGCCTCTCTAATATTTTCAAGTGGGAGAAATTGCACAATTAGTGGTTGACTAAATACTTATTTGCCCCACTGTATATATAATCTGTGATATTCTTGATTCTTCAAGCTCGATTAAAAGATGATTTACTGTAGATGCCTTGTTTTTTAACCAAGAGCATTCCCAGCAGGGAGCTATGGCTTTGCCCGTCTCTGCTACAAACCATCCATCTCCCAGCGCAACACAAGTCTTCTTCACACACCAGACAGTAAAACCAGCAGTTGGGGACAAAATAAGACCAATTACGGCAGAAAATATAGACTCTTCTTCTCTTTATTTACCGCCCCGGAATGCCAGTCTATTCTCAGGCTGACTTCTACAGTAAATGATGCTTTACAAGCACACACACGCATATGTAACAATATATATATATATATATATATATATATATATATATGCGCCGTACTGGTTCATAGGAAACACAGTTATTTAATTTCTATAAAATGCTAACTGTGGATTAGCTTGGTTAGATTTCTGTCTTGCTGACAAAGTTGGTCTTTAGAATAAGCTTTCTATCCATTGATTGACAAATCAAACTCTTCAGTGTCTGATGTAATGCTTCAGCTCATGTAACAACAGGTATTGAAACTTATGAATTGTTATCATTCTGAAATAAATAAATAATCCAGAAATCCGCAATCCGGTTAGTTCAAAACCAAAAGTAAAAACAATTATTTGAGTCTTGGAAAAAGTGTCAAAATGAGAAAAAACAAAAATGACAGATAGCATCTGCTTGTTTGAAATGGTCACAGGCAGACGTGATGAGGCAGTTCCCTGTGTGAGTGTCAGTAGAACAAATCAAGCTTATCGTGATTCTAAACCAACAGATGGAGGAAGACATTTATACATTTAAACATTATAGGATCTGCCAAGAATTCTAGAAGGAAAAAGACGCGTGCTTGTAAAACCGATGTACTCTTCACAATGATAGGCTGTGGAAAATATTGTCAAGTGTAAAATTGCTGCAATTCAGCCAAGCATTCATTTTCTATCCTTATACCTAAAATAAGGATACATAAAATAAATTGAAAAGTAAATAAAGCATAGTTAGAAAACTCAAACAAAGATAACGAGTTGTCTTGCTCAAAGATAAAAATTTGGATGAGGACCGGCCATTGTCATGACTGAAAGCCACCTGCTCTAAGGCATTGTTGCTCAACTAGAAGTGGCACAGACACGGAAAAAAGAATCCATTTGAAATACCAATTCTTGGCCACTTTTGAAGCGTTTGTGCCACTTGAAGAGTAGCAGCTGTGACGTTGCTTCTTATTCATAAACAACACACTGAAAAGACTCTGTTGGGCTCTTCCCTAACTTTAAGCAGGAATTGAAAATATTTTTTGGCTCCCTGTTTGTGCCATCTAAGTTGGGTCACAAAGCAATGTGCTAGAGAATAGCCCGGAAAAGAAGAAACGAAGAAGAAGTGGAATTATTATTTGTATCAAACAATGTCAAACAATACAATGGCAGAATCGTGTGCAACACTCCGGCATAAATTGTTGTCGTCAAGAGCCTTAGCTAGAATAGGCTATTCTTTAAAAATGTTTAAATCTCAATTATTAATAAAGTGATTATTATAGTGAGCTATGTGATGTTTTAAGGTACTGTAAATGAAAATTCTGGTCTCGCGTCAGGCCGTCAGTCTCAACTTCAATAGCCACTTAGCTTTTAATGTCATTCAAGTACAACCCGAATGGCGTACCGCACGCAACACGTCACTTTTGCTCATTAATATTCATGTCATTAACAACTTTTGCCAGGTGAGTCAAGCTCGCGTTTGTCCCTAATGCTAAATGCATCTAAATACAGTACAAACGAGATGTTTACTGAGCTATACCCACCAATTCTCTCCAAGAATGTTGTCCCTGGTGCCAATTCACATACAAATGTTCAGTTAAAGAGATGGCTTTAGTGTCAAGGGCTGAAAAAGATGGGAAAAAGAGCCGATCTGATTCAGAGGTAGCTTTTTTATCGACACGTTTTTCTTGTGTGCATTGCCTTATGCCACTGACAATGACATTCTCCTGTTTCAACAATCTATCCTTTAACACCATATGCCCTGTATTTCTTATATATTATATTCTCTGTTTGTCTTACGTCTCTGACCGTTCTTGGGGGTAATTTGCATTGCTACTTTTGTGTAGCGATCGCAAATGCTACTCAGTGACAGGCAACGAACACTTTTAAATTTTTCATTAATAACACATCTTAATTCTGTAATTTATTTACACTTCCCCCTGAATAAACTTGTTTTTTTTACAACAGAAAATGTAGCAACAAATGCAGTCAGATACCTTTTGAATTTCTTTCAGGTCATTCATTGTCAGACAGAAGCAGCACCCTTACTAAAGTTGTTTCTTTACAACAGAAAAGGTAACAACAGTGACAATAGCAAAAGTAATAAAACATTGTGGATCCATAATGATACATTTTAATTTTATTTAGATCATTCATTGTCAGACATGCAGCACAGCAAAACGTCACGCTAAAAAAATAAGTAAAAATATTCAAATGGCTTACCTCTTTGTCCCCTTTAGGACCATGGCACCCAACAAAATGTTTACTGCATATGAAGGTGAATGGATTCACCTTGCTTGTGTTAAACTGCTCTTTTGGACGGCCGCAAAAGCTGATCCATTGTTAGCATTTTTTTCCTCTTTTTTGGATCGGGAAACGTATGAAGAAAACATCCTTCATATGTCGTAATGTCTGGAGTCGTTTCTACAAGTTCCATAGCAGCCGTGTTCTGCTGGATGTTGTTTTTTGAAAGATTACCAGCAGAAAACAAGCAGTTCTAATAAGGGTTGTATGCGAGGGTGCTTCTATGTTGACCTACTTCCAGTTTATGTTGGTAACGTCCAGGGGTGAAAGTGGTTAGAATTTCTTGCCAGAACTCCCTGACGTGAAGGTCGCCACGGTGCCAGAAATGTTATTTTATTTTATTTTGTTTTGTTTTTTTATTTTTTATTTTTTTTTTTGGGGGGGGGGGGGGGTCAAAACTACTGAAATGCAAAGAAAACTGTTTTGGTCAGTTATTTCTATAACACATACAAAAACTGATTTTCATTCAAAATTGTATTTTTTTCAATGATTTGCAAAATAAAAGTTAACAAAAACGGCGATCCATCTCCTTATTATTATTTTCCCTCATTTCTTCACATACTAAATGCCAAATCTCAATTGTAACTACTTAAGAACATAGGATGTATATTAAAATTGAAGATAATGTATGTAAACATTTACTTTTTGTTGTTTTTTAATAATAAAGATATAAATAACATACAGTGGGGAGAACAAGTATTTGATACACTGCCAATGGGTTTTCCCATTGAAGGTGTATCAAATACTTGTTCTCCCCACTGTACATTCAGAAAAATAAGTACAAAAGACTTATATTATGCAGAGTGAAATGGAATATATTTTGAAGATTGCGCAAACATTGACTTTATTAAATCATAAGGAAATGCATAAGTAGCCTAACATAAGTCCAAAGTGCACATTGACAGCTCCCCATCAGAGCAAATTAAACTAAATATGATGAATAAGCCTCCTTAACTCTTTCTTTGCTGTTGAGAGAAATGGTGAAGGAAATGTTTTGTATTCATAAATGTGTCCTCAGTTGATGTTGAAATAATGTTCCTATTGCTTCTTATGATTGACATATTATCTTTTCGCCACAAGATGGCAGGATGGGACTTAATTGTCTAAAGTGCTACATTTATGACTTCTTTGTGTTTGACTTTGATGACTTTGATTTGTGTGATTGCCTGTGCAGACAGCAATGAGAGAGGATGTATCCGCATGTCAATGGAAAGTAAACATGCCAAATTTTGGCTAAAAGACAACTTATTCTCCGTCAATTCTTCCTACAAATGCAACGTTGAGCTGCAACCACCTCAACAGGTTATGGGCCCAGGAGTCATTCGAAGGTCAGTTTCCACCGTGTAGAAGGTCGCGAAGGACAGCGTGCTCACGGACTGCTGATTAGCGGAAAAAGCTAACAAGCAACATGGATCCACGAGGAACAAGTAGGTTGACTCGACTGGCATTTGACGGAGATGAAGCTAATTATGAACATTTTCATCTAATCGGGGTAAAGAACACAGTGCTGGTAGGACCAACCATTGAAGCCGAGAGAGAAAATGATGAAATGACAAATGCGGACGCCTATGCTGAAATGATACAACTTTTCGATGATAAAAGCCTTTCGTTAATAATGAGAGATGCGCCGAATGATGGAAGAAAAGCTCTGAAAATATTAAGAGAATATTATGCTGGAAAGGGAAAACCCAGGATTATAAATTTGTACACCATGCTAACATCTCTTCAAAAGGGAACCGAAGAAAGCATAGTGGACTACATCATAAGAGCTGAGACCGCCATCACAGCATTGCGAAATGCAGGTGAAACAATGGCAGATGGTCTACTTATCGCAATGGTCTTGAAGGGGCTGCCAGAAAGTTACAAGCCATTTACAATTCATGTGGCGCATACCGATGAGAACATGACATTTGCAGAATTCAAAACCAAACTCTGAAGTTTTGAAGAAACGGAAAAGTTAAATGCAGCAGAAACAAGCGACAGAGTGATGAAGACTAATGCACGAACTTCAAAGCAAACCACAAAAGCAAACGCTCGTGACCGGATCAAAGACGACAGAGAGATGGTGTGCTTCAAATGTGGTATCAAAGGTCACCGTGCAAAATCATGTCGACAAAAGACATGGTGTAGTCGGTGCAAAACGGACACGCACAAAGACACCACTTGCAGACGCGAGGAAACACCGGACGGAGCGAGAAAAATTGCTGAAGATGGAGATCCTGACTTCGCATTTAAGGTGAGAGATGAACAGCCCAACACCAGGCGGCAGGATACACACAGCATCCGGGAACGAGGCCTGATGGCAGATGGTACCCGGTGCAGTGGAGTCTCACTAAAAAGAGAAGATGCGGAGTGCTACCTGATTGACAACGGATGACATGATTGCTGATATCATGACAAAACCTGTAACGAAGTTAAAATTGAAAAAGTTTGACAGTGTTATTTTTGGAATTTGAAATTTAAAAGTTCATTTGGTTGTTAAAAAGGCCATCAACATGAGAACAAGTGGGGGTGTTGAGAAAAATGGTGGAGGAAATGTTTTGTATTCATAAATGTGTCCTCAGTTGATGTTGAAATAATGTTCCTATTGCTTGTCATGATTGACATATTATCTTTTCGCCACAAGATGGCAGGATGGGACTTAATTGTCTAAAGTGCTACATTTATTACTTCTCTGTGTTTGACTTTGATGACTTTGATTTGTGGGATTGCCTGTGCAGACAGCAATGAGAGAGGATGTATCCGCATGTCAATGGAAAGTAAACACGCCAAATTTTGGCTAGAAGACAACTTATTCTCCGTCAATTCGTCCTACGAATGCAACGTTGAGCTGCAACCACCTCAACACTTGCTCTTGAAGATTTGATCCATTTTCTGTTGCATTGCCCTTTATTTTATTTTATTTTATTTATTTATTTTTGCCGTTTCAGAAAACATGCACATTTGAACCAATCAGAGCTATTTCTGGTGATCACATGTCAGTATTTCAGCCAATTGAATGTATAAATGAGTCCAGGCGTTTTGCTTTGCTGCATGCATTCGCACATTGACATGACTCGTCATCGTCAGACTCCGATAACTGCAGCAGCTTGGGAAACCTCCATGCCATCCTTGTAATAAAATAAATAATAAATATTGATGGAAAGGATTAGGCTACATGAGCACTTTATTATGCATGTTGTTCACTCTTGTGTATGTAAATATGGTGTTGGTAGATTGTTTTCTTCCTGGAAATGAAATGCATGTGTGGCAGCTTAGTACTTTTTTTTTTTTTTTTTGCATAGCGTTTTGACAGTTGCCATCATATTTTCGAAATCAAAGTACTGTATACCGGAACAGCGTTCCGGCCCTGAATCTTATACCGGAACTGCATTCCGCCGCTGGATCTTATACCGGAACTGCGTTCCTGGCCGTTCCTGCCCACTTTCACCCCTGGTAACGTCACAGTCTGAAAATAGCATTCGTGCGATACGCTTTACCAATTAAGTTGGAATGTTGTGTTAAATATCAATAAAAAATAAAATACACTGACTTGCAAATCGTGCTCAACATATTTTTAATTGAGTTTTAGTCCAGATGACATGGCTTCTCGATTATTTCCACCTGTCCCTTTTCTTCTGGAAGTTGTTGCAGCCATAACATTTTTAATGATTATTTGCTAAGAACATAAAAGTTTATAAGTTTGAACATAAAACATCATCATTTGTAGTGTATTTAACTATTTGCCACCTAACTCCATTGGAACAGGTATTGTAAATGGAAGTCTTGTACTGTATAGATTTGTCTGAAAGTTGTTGTCAAACAACTAGTTAAAAAAAAAAAAAAAAAAAAAGCAAAAATCTTTGGAGTATATTAAAATGCAGGTAAGTACAGTGGTACCTCTACTTACGAAATTAATTGGTTCTGGAAGTAGTTTCGTAAAGTAGAGACACTTTTTCCATGTAAATGTCTCAATCCGTTCCAAGTCCCCCCAGAATTCAGACATCAAACTTTTATAAAGCATAAAAATGCATCAAAACATGTAACAAATAAATATTACAATTAGGCTAGGTTCATACTGCATGTCTTAATGCACGATTCCGATTTTTTTGCCAAATTTTTTTTCCCGCGTGCCTTTTCAGACTGCCTTTGTCCATTGAGCTCATTCAAGTATCACGCATGCGCACTAATTCGCAGTCCAAGGTGCACTGTGTAAACTGACCCGCATGCGCAGGAGCATCAAAACAAATGCTAGCGAAACGCCATTGTTTGGTGATCATATTTTGATTTCCAAAAAAGACGACACAAATAACAGACATAAATACTCCCCGTTTAGTCTAATATTCAAAGTTTATATGGATTGATAGCAGCACACATATACAGTATGGACAGTTTGCCCAGACTCACGGCCATATTAGCAATCTCGAAATATTGCTCATTTGGAGCACAGATCCTCCCGCCCCATTTAAAAAAAATTTATGACTGTTTTCAAGCTAGGTGCTAATGCACATCTCCATTGCTAACGTAGCATCCTGTTTCTCTCGCTCTTTGCTGACATGATTGCTGCATGAATTCTGATTTGGGGGACTTGACAGTTCAGACCGCAGCTAAATTATGGGAAAATGTGGCCCAGATCGGATTTTAACCACATTCGAAAGTGACCTAGATCGGATTTGAAATGGTCCACTTCTATGAGACCTGTGCCGTTCAGACCGTAAATTAAAGCCTGACTCGAGTAGGAAAAACACACAAAAAATCGGGATTTGTGCATTAAGACCTGCACTATGAACCAAGCCTAAGATTATTGCACAATAAAAATAAAATGAGAGTTGTCCCTCTTAGCCAGTTGGATGCCAGGAAGATGTTAGGCAAAAGCCAATGGCAGAGCAGCTATAAGTATGGTACATTCAGTCTCTAGGAGCTGCGTGTAGAAGTCTAAACTGTATTTTTGCCTCTCGCATTGTGATATTTATTTCATAACGAGGCAATATTTTCCCGTTGAAGCGTGTCGTAACCTCAAAATTTCGTATGCAGTGACGTTTATAAGTCGAGGTAACACTGTATTAAATAAAATTGTGGTCATGCTGAGTGATACCTGCAGAACTTTCGTAAAACTCTTGCAAATAAAGATGCAATTAAACACAGCAATAAAGTTATGATTGTTATATTTTGAATCCATCATGTTGGTGTCTGAGCACAAAAATTATTAAAACACTTTCACTGTCTGAAAATTTCCGAGCCCGACTTTAGAGGGCTCACTTGGTGCCTGCCAACATACAGTGTGCATATTTCATCCTCAAATCACCAATTAAAAAAAAACAAATCTCCTCCAACGTCTTGTCATTTTGTGTGTGATGACAGTTTTTCCACTCACTCATCTGCACACCCCTCGCCGTCTTGGCCCCACTTCCATGCAACTCTGTGCAATTACATCTTACTGCCAACAAATCCAAGGTAGTACCGCTTGATACTGTCACACAGAGCCCACAGTAGTCGTTCTGCACGTTGTCAGATGAAGGTGCAAGTCAAGCAACCACCTGCTGGGCCCCCCACCATGCTCGCCTCAGTTTGATCGGCGCAACCTATCCTACGCAATTTCTGGCGCACAGTAATGCTGACAATCAAATCCAAACAACAGAGGTGTCCTTGTGTTACAAAAGATGGACCAGATAGTGCACCAATCACTTCTCATGACATGTGCACTGATACCAGTTGGTGCCAGATGGAAACCTGAGGAAAACGTGGACTATCGCACAAAACTTTTAGTGATTTTACTTTTGGGGGGACGGATGTGAATAGATTTATATGATCCATTGGGTGGAGGTTATATCTGCTACCTTACAGTGTCTAAATTAAATAAATAAAATTAAATTAAGAGTGAGTAATATACAGTGGGGCAAATAAGTATTTAGTCAACCACTAATTGTGCAAGTTCTACCACTTGAAAATATTAGAGGCCTGCAATTGTCAACATGGGTAAACCTCAACAATGAGAGACAGAATGCGAGAAAAAAAAAAAAATCACATTGTTTGATTTTTAAAGATTTTTTTTTGCAAATCATGGTGGAAAATAAGTATTTGCTCAATACCAAAAGCTCATCTCAATACTTTGTTATGTACCCTTTGTTGGCAATAACGGAGGCCAAACGTTGTCTGTAATTCTTCACAAGCTTTTCACACACTGTTGCTGGTATTTTGGCCCATTCCTGCATGTAGATCTCTGAGAGAAAATATATGGGTTTAAAAGGTAGTATTAAAATGTATAATCATGTTAAGGTCAACTGATTTTAACACTATGCTTTGTGTCTGGAAGGAATTTGCTTTCCTGGGAAGGGAGTGAGTGTCAGCAGGGCACCTGGCCAATGCCTAGTTTAAGGGGAAAGCCAGGGTCTGTTGCTCTCCAAGGCCGAGGGACGCCTCGAGCTCACAGGGGAGTTGCATACCTTGATAGATAAGGGGTTTCGAGCTGACTCCCAGGAAACGGTGTTTGATTTAAGGAACCAATCACTATACACTATGTACTCACTTTCTGCATAATCATGTGTTAAACAATCACTATACGCTCTGTGCTTACTTTCTGCATATTCATGTGTTATCATGTATGATATTGTCAATAAAAGGAGTGTACGATGGAAAAAAAGTTGGATTACCCTGTGCACGTAAAAAAACAGATACTCAAGTAATTGCTGACTTGGGTGTGAGCTTCTTCTCCTTGCTACTTTTCTCAGAATAGAATACTGGTTGTGTTTTATTTCCTGACAATCTCCTCTAGAGCAGTGATGTTTTGGGGCTGTCGTTGGGCAACACGGACTTTCAACTCCCTCCACAGATTTTCTATGGGGTTTAGATCTGGAGACTGGCTAGGCCACTCCAGGACCTTGAAATGCTTCTTACGAAGCCACTCCTTTGTTGCCCTGGCTGTGTGTTTGGGATCAGTGTCATGCTGAAAGACCCAGCCACGTCTCATCTTCAATGCCCTTGCTGGTGGAACGAGATTTTCACTCAACATCACTCGATACATGGCCCCATTCATTCTTTCCTTTACACAGATCAGTCGTCCTGTTCCCTTTGCAGAAAAACAGCCCCAAAACATGATGTTTCCACCCCCATGCTTCACAGTGGGTATGGTGTTCTTCGGATGCAATTCAGTATTCTGTCTCCTCCAAACACGGGAACCTGTGTTTCTACCAAAAAGTTCTATTTTGGTTTCATCTGACCATAACATATTCTCCCAGTCCTCTTCTGGATCATCCAAATGCTCTCTAGCGAACCGCAGACGGGCCTGGACGTGTACTGGCTTCAGCGGGGGGGGGACACATCTGGCGGTGCAGGATTTGAGTCGCTGGCGGCACACTGTGTTACTGATTGTAGCCTTTGATACTGTTGTCCCAGCTCTTTGTAGGTCATTCACTAGGTCCCCCCGTGTGGTTCTGGGATTTTTGCTCACCGTTCTTGTTATCATTTTGACGCCACGGGGTGAAATCTTGCATGGAGCCCCAGATCAAGGGAGATTATCAGTGGTCTTGTATGTCTTCCATTTTCTAATAATTGCTCCCACAGTTGATTTCTTTCCACCAAGTGTTTTACCTATTGCAGATTCAGTCTTCCCAGTCTGGTGCAGGTCTACAATTATGTTTCTGGTGTCCTTCGACAGTTCTTTGGTCTTGGCCATAGTGCAGTTTGGAGTGTGACTGACTGAGTTGTGGACAGGTGTCTTTTATACTGATAATGAGTTAAAACAGGTGCCATCAAAACAGGTAACGAGTGGAGCCTCGTTAGACCTCGGTAGAAGAAGTTAGACCTCTTTGACAGCCAGAAATCTTGCTTGTTTGTAGGTGACCAAATATTTATTTCCACTGTAATTTGGAAATAAATTCTTTAAAAATCAAACAATGTGATTTTCTGTTTTTTTTTTTTTTTTCACATTCTGTCTCTCATGGTTGAGGTTTACCCATGTTGAACTTGCACAATTAGTGGTTGACTAAATACTTATTTGCCCCACTGTACATTGCTGGTAAAAAGGAATTACAAATTGTTCACATTGTATAGAAATTAATGAGGGGCAGATACTTTCATTCCAGATGCACTCCAAGCAATCATGACGTGGTGCAGAATGTTGTCAAACAAAGAAGTGCCCAGACAAAGAAAGGAGAAAGCAGCCATTAATAAAAACAAATGTCTTACTCGTGCTGTTTATTCTACATAAAGGTTGCCCTGATGGCAAGGAGTATTTTTCAAAGCAAGTCTTTTTACAGCATTACCTTTGAACAACGTTCCAACCTCAGGTCCTACTCATGTAAACATTGGCGCATACCCAGGAATTCTTTGTGTTTAGAAATACTCCAACTCTTCTGTCTCACCGCGACTTATTTCAAATTGTTTACTTATCTGAGCTATCCTCAGTTGAAGTCTCTCAAATATCACAAGTCACAGTTTCTGCCACAGTTCATGTCTAATTAGATGGAGCTAAATTCTCTATACACGTCCCACTGTGGATAAAAAGCCAGGCTTCACTGAAAGAGGCTCTTCATGAAACTTGCACACGTAAACAGGATGCAGCCAGACTGCCTGTTATCAATTATACCTGTGCTTTTCCTGGCATGACATGTTCAAATGATCTACTCAGTGGGTCACCCAGGCGTGAATAATTCACTGGCAGCATCTCGACAGGCCTGACAGCAACATGATGTAGTGCGCACTTGCACTTTGGGTGAAAATGTGTCGACGTGGAGCTATCGCTGGTGGCAGTGTTTGATTTAAATTAGACTCAGAAAGATCACTCGCATCTTGCGAGCAAAGTGGCGTTGAACAGATGTTCTGCATGGAGTCAGGATGTTCTCCGTTTCACCTGTATTATCACTGACGTGGGTCCATGTAGCAAGTAAACATGTCTGTTAATGACACACGTTCCTTTGGAATTGACAGGACAGAGGATGTGGAAGCCACAGTAGTGTCGATAATTAATGTGCAGACCATGTTTTATTTTATATACGGTGCTGGCCAAAAGTATTGGCACCTCTGCAATTCTGTCAGAAAATGCTCTTTATATAGATAATGTTTTTTTTTTCCCCGAAAATGATTGCAATTGCAAATGCTTTGGTAGTAATATATTCATTTATTTTGTTTGCAATGAAGAAACACAAAAGAGAATGGAAAAAATATTAAATCATTATCATTTTACCAGGGCTGTCAAAATTAACGCGTTAACGCGCGGTAATTAATTTTTTAAATTAATCACGTTAAAATATTTGACGCAATTAACGCACATGTCCCGCTCAGACAATATTCTGCCTTTTGGTAAGTTTTACAGCAAGGCTTTTTGTGCTAACAGCGAACTCTTGTGGTCGCTTTGCGACATGGTTTATTGTTTTTCTCCTCTCGTTCAATATGGCTGCACGATGTGTCTGTTGTGCATATATGATCCTTGGACAAGATTTGTCCGTAAGTATGGTTGTTGTAAAGAATGTACATATTATGTTAATAAGCAAAATGTTATATTTTTTGTATGAGACGCTTTTTGTTTATGTTTAGTTAACCTGTATAGCGTGCTAAGCTAACGTTGTTGCTAATGCAATGCTTGTGTACTTTTTTTTCTTTTTGTAGTTTTAAAGGGGACAATGGTTTGAGGCCAATTTATTAATAAATCAGATGAAAAAGGAAGAAGTCTGATTATTAAGGCGTCGTTCACTAGCTGTCTAGCGTTGGAAAAAGTAGACGCTTCGGAGTGAGGACAGCATAGACAGATTTAAATGACAGTAGAGTGAAATGCCCACTACAGTCCTTATGTACCGTATGTTGAATGTAGATATATATATCCATCTTGTGTCTTATCTTTCCATTCCAACAATTTATTTTACAGAATATATATATAATTCACAGAAAAATATGGCATATTTTATAGATGGTTTGAATTGCGATTAATTGCGATTAATTACGATTAATTAATTTTTTAGCTGTAATAAACTCGATTAAAATTTTTAATCGTTTGACAGCCCTACATTTTACACAAAACTCCAAAAATGTGTCAGTCAAAAGTATTAACCCTATAATCACATGATGCTTCTCTAATTTGTGTAATTAACAGCACCTGTTACTTGCCTTGGGCACATAACAGGTGGTGGCAATAACTAAATCATGCTTGCAGCCAGTTAAAATGGATTTAAGTTGACTCAAACTCTGTCCTGTGTCCAAGTGTGTACTACATTGAGCATGGAGAAAGGAAAGAAGACCAAGGAACTGTCTGAGGACTTGAAAGGCAAAATTGTGAAGATGCATGTGTGGCCGGGTAAATTGATTGGACCAACACAAAGTAATCTTATTTTTTATGTGGGCTTTATTCCCAACTGCACATGAAAGCAAAATAAAGTTGTACAGCATTGATTAGACAAATAATGAGATTGATTCAAAACAAAATAGACAACAACAGTGACTGGCTGAACAAAATAAAAACAAATACTTCTTCCGCCACTCAACAATCCACTAGAGATCCCTAAAGCCAACAATAATAATTCACATCACTCGAACAGTTTACCTACCACCCTTCCAATGTGCTGCACTCGCCCATACGCACGCGACAAGCAAGAAACTCTCCCCTCTAAAGAGCATGGAACAAAATAATATTGCTTAATATCCCTTTATGGGTACAAATACAGTACAAAGTTTCTTGTGATTATGCAATTAACATTACTTATGCTGCACCGCCGTTTCAAATATTTCGCAGCACTGCCATTATTGGACTCATGTCGAACACCATCACTGTGCAAACATCGTCAAAATAAAACATCCATAACAGCAGATCGTTTCTAACACTTAACGGTTCATTGGTTTACCTGTATTACACTGTATTTTGTTTCACCACGAGGCTTCTCAGCGTACTGATTGACAAATGTCCTCATGCAACGCTCCTCGCAACTGTGTGTATACGCGGCTTTTTCTCTTTTTTTCCACTTCCACATTAACACTGAACCCCGCGCTGCCAACTTCTACGGGACCGGCGCAATTCTTAAAGCAGCAACGCTACATTTTGTGCGCAGGCAACTCCCAGTAGTTAACATTACGCAGTTCACCCGGTTACACATGGGCAATCTCAAGGCTACAAGTCCATCTCCATAGACCTGAATGTCCCTGTGTCTACCGTGCGCAGTGTCATCAATAAGTGTAACGCCCATGGCACTGTGGCTAACCTCCCTCGATGTGGACGGAAAAGGAAAATTGACGAGAGATTTCAACGAAAGATTATGCGGATGGTGGGTAAAGAACCTCGACTAACATCTAAACAAGTTCAAGCTGTCCTGCAGTCCGAGGGTCACAACAGTGTCAACGCATACTACCTGTCAGCGTCTGAATGAAAAGGGACTCCATGGTAGGATACCCAGGAAGACCCACCTTCTAACCCAGAGACATAAAAAAGCCAGGCTGGAGTTTGCCAAAAATTACCTGAGAAAGCCAAAAACATTTTGGAAGATGTTCCCTGGTCAGATGAGATGGCATCAACATAAAGTTTATAGGGGGGAAAAAAACGACACCTTCAAAGAAAAGAACACGGTCCCCACAGTCAAACATGGTGAGGTTCCCTGATGTTTTGAGGTTGCTTTGCTGCCCCTGGCACTGGACTGCTTGACTGTGTGCATGGCATTATGAAGTCTGAAGACTACCAACAAATTTTACAGCATAACGTAGGGCCCAGTGTGAGAAAGCTGGGTCTCCCTCAGAGGTCATGGGTCTTCCAGCAGGACAATGACCCAAAATACACTTCAAAAAGCACTAGAAAATGGTTTGAGAAAAATCACTGGAGACTTCTAAAGTGGCCAGCAATGAGTCCAGACCTGAATCACATAGAACACATGTGGAGCGATCTGAAAATGGCAGTTTGGAGAAGGCACCCTTCAAATCTCAAAGACCTGGAGAGCAGACCATCGTAAGAAAATCATTGATGGATACCGGAATCGGTTGTTCGTAGTTATTTTGTCTAAAGGTTGTGCTACCTAGTACTAGGCTGAGGGTGCCAATACTTTTGTCCGGCCCATTTTTGGAGTTTTGTGTAAAATGATATATATATTTTTTTTTTCATTTGCTATTGTGTTTTTTCATTGCAAGCAAAATAAATGAAGATATTAGTACCAAAGCTGACAGTGTGTCAGTAGTAGTGTAATTGCAATCATTTTATGGGAGAAATTGAGCATTATAATTGCAGGGGTGCCAATAATCTTGGCCAGCACTGTATATACTGTGGTACCTCGATATAATATCAAATTGACATACAAAATATAAAATTTGACTCATCATTTGCCTAGACACTAACGACATGCTCGAAATACGATGATTTATACAGCGTCGCAATTCGGACACACGGCGGATTTTCTTGTGAGAGAAATCAACATGGATTTCAAATAGGTTAGTGCAGGTGGTGAAAAAAGAAAAAATGTGACGCTTATCATTGAAATTAAGAAGGAACTGACAGAAAAAAATAGGAGCGTGGTGTGCACGTCAGTGAATTGGTGTGACAATCTGGCCAGAAAATGTCTACGATCTCGAGGACGACTCTCATTATTATAATTATTGTAATATCGACAAGGACGTCACCAGCTTCGTCAGGTTTTTAATCATTTATTTCAGAACTTACGCAACAAAACACGGGGACTGTTCGCCATAGCCAACGCTAACAACAACAGAACGTGAAAAGTGAAAGCAAAAACTTTGCCGCTCATCTTACCCACTCGTCAGTCACACAGTTCAGGAGCACAATGCAAAACACAACCTCCACATCAGAACCCAATTCGTTACATTTTTATTTTTATTATTATTCCGATGTGAATTTATAATTTCCAATTTTTTTGCTATGTGTAATCTATGTGTAATTGCTATTTGTAATTGTACCTGTAGTATTTATTATGGATTTGGCATAGGTTTCACGAATTAATGGCATTATAATGTATTCTTATGGGAAATCACGCACGACATACAACCATTTTGACATACAAACCAGGTCCTGGAACAAATTAAATGTGCATGTAGATGTACCACTGTATAATGAAAGCCATATGTACCCGAATCGATTTTATTGTATTTTTGTTTTTTAACTAACAGAATTTTTCCGTGTGTGAAAGAAGCCTCCAGAGATACTGTATGTACAATGACTCTTTGGCTGTATGATCATGAAACTGCCATAAAGATGGCCCAGTAATGCATCACTAATCCCGCAACACAATGACCCCAATCCCCTTAAATCTGTCAATAGGGGAGCTGATGCTCCAGATTAGAGAAGCTTCTGCGATGATACTGAGATTCAACTTCTGTTGTTTTCACTTAAATACTTTGCTTGTCTTGACTGTGATTTCTATATATTGAACTGTTTATGAAAGGTAGTTAGATGCCACAGAAAGAGTACCCTTGAATATGAATCAGGATTCACCTAAGAGCATTTCAGGGACGTTAGCAAATTGCAGGGATTAAAAATTCTATGCAACATTGTTTGAATGCCAGGTATTGTATCACATAAAAACTGCCACCATTTAAAGTGCCTCTAATTCAATCTAAATAAAGTTCTGTGTTATTTTTTTGCTTTCCAGTGAAAGCTTGAAGGTTTTGTGCTTATAGTATCATTAATGCATGTTTTATGTTGTAACCACCTTGCTTGACTTTGTAAAACATGCAGTATTTACAGTGGTTGTTTTGATATGAGGAACATGAGCAGCCACGGTTTTTCCCTCCTAAGTACCAGTGTTTTAAAAAATTACAGGAAGTTAAACATTCACAAATTAGGTTCAAACTGGGTTTCATTGGACCATAAAATATAATTGTGACATTGTATTATTGCCCATTGAATTCAAAGTCCATGGTCCGATAAATGGTTGATTTGCACCACTGTGCAGGAAATGCGCAACAAATCAAGAGATATAGACAATCAAGAAAAGAAAATAGCAAAAATCTTCTTAAACCTTACTTGTATACATCTACGTGCCTGTTTGTGCTCTTGTTGTTAACCTCTGATATAATGACACAAATATTTCAACATGTATTTAGATGTATAGTATATATTTTTATTTCAACAATTAAATAATTGCAACAAAATATACTTACAATAGTAAAAACTTCTTTTGACTTTTTTTTTTAAAAACATATTAGGCTTGACCATGTATGCCCTTACATAGTTGTTCAGCTGTGTGATACACTGCACAGCATTTAAACATATAGACAAGCTTTGAAACACCATTTACCTATAGATGTTTGAGCAAAAAATTTCATAACTAGCACTCCGTGGAGTATAAAGAAGAGCACATGTTGTTCCGCTCAATTTCTAATGTGCAGAATGTCACTTGATGTGGGTTTTCTTTAGCAAATGCAGCAAAGCTCTGGGGATGTCAACCTGAGAAGTGCAGCCGTGGAGAATAAAAGAGGTATCAATGGTTTATTGAATAATAGCCCTTGAAATGCAGCACCTTTAATTATTTCCTCTGGTCTCGATTCTTCTCTACGCAGCATTAAATTGCAACAGATTTAATATTGGCAAAGTTCATTCCACTGAATAATGACATCATCTTTAAATCCCATTCAATAGTAATTAAATAATCAAATCCTACTGATTCATCGCAGAGCTTTAGCCAATAATCCAAATCATTCACGACGTGGCATTAATGTGAATGACTCCGCTATGGAAAAGCTTTTAAAAGAATGACTGAATGAAACCAAATGTCACTTAGAACAAAAACTGTATATCTATTTGCGATTTATTGGCAAGATCTCCCAGGAATCACACATAACTTTGCTATTCTTATTCAAAATAATGAGACTACATATAAAAGTCATCAGAATATATTTATATGTACATATAAAAGCTGTTAAATATGCATTGTTTTCTTTCTAGAGACAACAAGGTTAGACAATAACCATTACCTACAATATCATCAGACCGCTAGAGGGAAAAAGGGGGGGAACTTCTCCCAAAATTAATTACAAAACTCTGCAAAGAATATATTTGCATAACATACTTTCATTTCCATAGATATTTCTTGGATGTTACTGTGACAGATTGCTAAAATTAACATAACAAATATTGCATACTCTCTGACCAATTGCACAAGGTCCACGAGAGTTCTGGGGAGACTCCAAAAAATACAGTAACAACAAAAAAATAAGCTCTCCTATATTCAATCTGTCATGATTGATCTGCAATGTCTATACAAATGTTCCATAATAAGTTTTTCTGTATTTGCATACCCATTTTGCAGGTATAGAGACTGTTGTGTTGTATTGATGCACCATCTGTATTCACAGACTTGCATATTTCTGTGTGTAATTGGTTAGCATGTCTACAAAAGCTATTTCCGTCCTGTATGGGTTAGTACATACGTACTTGAGCTTTTCAGAAAAAAGCATGGTAGGTTCATAGAGTCTAAACTCCCCATCAGTGTGAGTGTGAATGGTTATGTTCTGGGATTGATTGCCGATCGGTCAAGGTCTTACTTCAGTTCATTGTCAGCTGAGGGTAGGCTTCAGTTCAACCCTCATTGCAAGAGGAAAATGGAATGATAGATAAATACTGTACATTTTTCTGCGGTTTTAGTCGGGATGCCCCTAAAACTTACTGGGGTTCTCCAAGGGGTTTAACAACCGGCCATGGCATGTCAGGTAATGGTATCTGTGGCTCAGGCGGGGGCATCTGCTGCTGTAGCTGCACCTGTTGTTGGTTGTTGCAGTTAAAGTCCTGGCCGTTCTTTTTCAGTGCAGCCAAATGCTTGATGTCCAATGTAGTAAAGGTAGTGAACTGAACCTGGTTCCTTTTACTAGTGGGGGAGTGGAGAGGCTCATTGCGGTGAGGCCTTGCCAGCAGGGTGGCTGAACGGTTCACCATGGGATCGATGACCTTTCTGTGTATCTGCTGCTGGGAGCCTGTTCTGCTGCGCCCCAAGGTAGCAGTTCTTTCAGGGAGGCCAACGACACTTGCTCCCACGGCAGGCAGAGGGCTCTCTGTGCTGCGGTGACCCTTGGAGTCGGCTGAACGGCGGGTCAGTGTTGACACTTGAGTAGGTGCACCCTGAGACGCAGGGTGCTGATTGTTGCTCCCTAGCCACACCCAGTCATGCTTATGATTTTTTGGGTCCCCACTTTGAGTCGGTCCTGCTTGTATAGGGGTCTTGTGATTACGGAAACAAAACCTATATGAAGCGCAGTTAAGCAAAAATCCTAAGATAGCTATAACCAACACCCCCACTAATGAATAGATGCCTATTTCCAAGTCGGACATGGATCGAAATGTGCGAATTAAGTCACCCTCAATGACTTTGGGGGATATAACTTTAGGAGGCTCTTTCTTGGGAGAGAAATCTGCTCTACGAATGCTTTTGTTTGGGGGTGAATTTGGATTGTCAAGCATGTTGCCAAAGCCGCTCTTCTGTCCTTCTTTATCACCAGGTGTCATATCTGTTGGTTTGACAGTGCCCGGGAATCTTGCAATACTCACAGTGGAAGTACCAGTGACCATGAATTGAGAACTTTGTGTACTTTTGCTGGTTGTTCCTCTCCAAGCAACGCGTGTTCCAACAGTTCTGTCTAACGGTATGGTTGAGGTGTCAGTTCCTGGTAATGTTCTTTCATCTGAGACAAATCGCTGTGATGTGACAGTTGTTTTAACCTCTCCTGATATTTCTGAACCACCTCCACTATAATCTTGTTTTTTCTCTTTTCCAGGTCCGTCGGTTCTTCCAAAAACCCTTCCACCGCCCTTGAAGTTCATCCGCAGAAGCCCCGTACCGACCGCCAGCTTGCTCTTCCTCTTGGACTTCTGGCATTCCTCGCATATCCTTAGCTCCACTTTGACGACGGCCCCCTGGCCCTCACCTTCATTTTTTGCCACCACAAACACGGACTGCGGCGTGCGGCGTACAGTTGCCATGGTCTCGTCCAGAGTGGAGATTGTTAAGGAGTAGATACTGCGGTCGAAGATTTCCAGTGGGACGACAGCGCCATCGCTGAATTGGACCCAGCAACTGACGGTAGCTTCCTGGAAAAAGTAAGCAACGAGTAGGTCAGAAGTCCAGACAGCCTTTCATTTTTAAAAAATTCTAATTTACTATTAAGGGTCGCAATTAAGCTGGACTCTTTCCAGCAAACTTTTTAAGCCTTTTCCCACTAGCGTCCTCACAATGTGAAGAACGGTCCACGGCTAGTGCAAAATGGTAGTAGCCACACAGCCTGACATGGACGATGTCAGAAAGCTATAAGCGGCTAGCATTCAGTGGGGCACATAAATATTTAGTCAACCACCAATTGTGCAAGTTCTACTACTGGAAAAGATTATAGAGAGGCCTGTAATTGTCAACATGGGTAAAAACCTCACCCATGAGAGACAGAATGTGGAAAAATAAAACAGAAAATCACATTGTTTGAGTTTTAAAGAATTTATTTCCAAATTAGAGTGGAAAATAATTATTTGGTCACCTACAAACAAGCAAGATTTCTGGCTGTCAAAGAGGTCTAACTTCTTCTAACGAGGTCTAACGAGGCTTTACTGGTTACCTGTATCAATGGCACCTGTTTTAACTCATTATCGGTATAAAAGACACCTGTCCACAATCTCAATCAGTCACACTCCAAACTCCACTATGGCCAGTACTAAAGAGCTGTGGAACGACACCAGAGATAAAATTGTAGACCTGCACCAGGCTGAGAAGACTGAATCTGCAATAGGTAAAACCCTTGGTGTAAAGAAATCAACTGTGGGAGCAATTATTAGAAAATGGAAGACATACAAGACCACTGATAATCTCCCTCGATCTGGGGCTCCATGCAAGATCTCACCCCGTGGCGTCAAAATGATAACAAGAACGGTGAGCAAAAATCCCAGAACCACACGGGCGGGGCCTAATGAATGACCTACAGAGAGCTGGGACCACAGTAACAAAGGCTACTATCAGTAACACAATGCGCGGCCTGGGACTCAAATCCTGCTCTGCCAGACGTGTCCCCCTGCTGAAGCCAGTACACGTCCAGGCCCGTCTGCGGTTTACTAGAGAGCATTTGGATGATCCAGAAGAGGACTGGGAGAATGTGTTATGGTCAGATGAAACCAAAATAGAACTTTTTGGTAGAAACACAGGTTCTCGTGTTTGGAGGAGAAAGAAGAGAACTTGCACAATTAGTGGTTGACTAAATACTTATTTGCCCCACTGTATTTACTGTAGTCCCAAGCACCAATTTCATTGCTGCACAAGAAAAAAGACTTTTCCTATTTCCAAGGTTAGGGGGCATTATAATAGCCGTGTAGAGTTTTACTACTTTTAGTGAGAAGGTGAATAGTTTTTTTGTTGTTGTTGTTCGTGAACTACATTTCCACACAAACAGACATGGAGGTACTATTTTGCTCAGCAAGGAAAGTTATGAGAGTCATTTTTCGAGTATCCCAGAGCTTGCGAAACCTTTTAAAAAAGGGCATTTATCAGGGTTTTGTCGGCGTATATCCATTCGCCGAAACAGCCTCTCTGCTATTGGAAGCGTTGTTAAAGTCAGCGCGGCGGCGTTTTGAAAATCGAGCCAGGCTCTATTTTGAGCCCCGCCTCTTGGCGCAAATTTATTCAAACTTGCCGTTCCGTCCAAAACGGCCGCTCACTTTTGCTGAGAGGTCCCCTCCCACATACACAATTAATGGGTTGCCGCTGAACCCTTCACACTTGGCTGCCGCTAATTTGAAACGCCTTTTAGGCATGACAAAGTGGTCCGTAGTTTATTTCAGTTACATCCTTAAAAATAAAAATATTATAATAATATTTCAATCTTCATGTGGGCAATCTAACCAATGCCAAAAGAGTAGTAAAGTCATAATTACAATATACAGTATACTGTATATGGTGAGAAAAACACTTTTGGGCCATAAGATTAAAGAATTGTTACAATGATAACTTTATTGTGCCATATGAAGAACAAATATTTACTAGTGCATTACGCACAATTTTAATCTTAAAATTGGTAAAAAATAATGATCACAAGTTTTTTCATTAGGCCAAATCAGAATTATTACGACTCCTATGGCTAGTCTTTGGACATTTTTAAAATGTTACGATCTTGAATTTTTCTGAAATCTGAAGCAAAGGCTAGGTTCATACCGCAGGTCATAATGCACAAATCCAAGTTTTTCCAACTCAAGGGAGGCATTAACTTCACTGTCGGAATGGGAAAAGTCGCATAAAAGTGGACCATTTCAAATCTGATCTAGGTCACTTTCGTATGTGGTTAAAATCCGATCTGGGCCACATTTTTCCAGAATGTGGTTGCGGTCTGAACTGTCAAGTCTCCCAAATCGGAATTCATGCAGCAATTACGTCAGCAAAGAGACAGGGCGCTACGGTAGAGATGGAGCTGTGCATTAGCGTTAGCGCTTAGCTTGAACGCAGCTTTTAGGGAAGATGCAGGCTTGACAAGTCATTAAAAAAAATAATAAAAGTTGGGGGGGGGGGGTAACAGTGACAATGCTCGGTTTTCTCTATGTGCTTCAAATGAGCAATATTTCAAGATTGCTTACACGGCTGAGATTCGGGGCAAACTGTCCATATGTGTGTGTGTGTGCATGCTATCAATCCATGTAAACTTTGAATATAAGACTAAATGGGGATTATTTATGTCTGTTATTTGTATTCTCTTATTGGAAATCAAAATATGATCAGCCTTGAATGACGTTGAGCCAGCATGTCTAGTTATTTGTTTTGATGCTTCTGCACACGCGTGATACTTTGAACGGGCTCAATGGACAAAGGTAGTCTGAACGGGCATGCCAAAATAAAAACCAGATATGACAAAAAAAATCGGACTTGTGCATTAAGATCTGCGGTATGAACCTAGCCAAAATATCATCACTTTGTCAATTCTAGAAGGATTTCAAATATACTTGAAGTTTTTAGAAAGCTTGTCAAAAGCATAACAAGGACAGTTGATCGTTTTTGGAAGAATGGCTCACAATTTAAAAAGAAACATTCAGAAGACACACATTATTTGCTTTAGTGGTCCTGTATAATAATGTGGCAGGCTGCCACTGTGGATGGAAACCAAAGTACTTGCAGAATTACCAAGCTAAAGCACAGTCCAGAAACCACAGCCTTTGACTTTGCGGTAGAAAGGCTACCAACATTCATCACCGTCTGCCCACTCTATGGCCCAGTAGGCTATACCAAATAGCCTTCCCTAATATCTTTACCCAGACACTCAAGTGAGTGCTTTAGTCCATTAAAAATGTGAAACTGTGCCAAAGAGAATACACCTGCTACACAAAATATACAGTAACAAGAGTAGAATAAGACTGTCTGATTACATCAACACTGAATGGCCTATATCCTGTGGCCAATATGAGCTACTGGGGAGTCACAGAGATAACCTATATTTTGGATTTGAATACATTATTAATTGCCCGGAGCAGATCGTTAACAGCTCTCCATTGTAGACACAGTTGGCTGGTCATCTGCCCCAGTGCGTTTGTAATAGTTTATCATCAATGTGGTTTGGAGGTGAGAAGAGGGGTCCGACAAGCCACAGCGGCTGTGAGTTAAGCAACCTACCACTCCTGCGGCTATAGACGGGCTAATTGCTGCCCCACCCCCGCATCATGAGCTCAATTGAAAGCAGGCACACAGCCACTGCTCAATGTGTGGGCAAGCTTTTACACAAGACAGCTGTGCGTGGCCGCCGCCTTCTGCCGCTGCCCCTGGAAACACACTAGCCGTGGATTATTGTCGTGACTGAAAGTGCCATGTTCACATTCATAGAGAAGAATGCAGGAGAATATAAGTGATTTGACATCCCCAAAGGACATTGTTCCACCGGTCTACCCATGCTTTACATCCAATTTTTGATTTAAGAGGACCTTAATAACAGTGTTGGAAAATGTGAATAATGTATGAAGGGGTTATAGTAAAAGTGTTGGGAATTATATGTTCATAATTCTTCTGCTTGCTGTGCAGGAATTCTGACTAGACACATTTTAGATAATTATGGCTATTACTGAAAATAGGGGGATTTCTTTTATTTGTATTTGACTTATGGACCTTGAAATGTTGGTTAAAGCTCTGCTGTGACCTTCGGGGAACAGCAGTGCCTTGGTCCAGAAATAAAATACAGGTTTCAATGTGAATCTGGTCCCATCCCGTCATTAATTGGAAATTCTTTACAAACAACACACTGACAAACATTTGAAAACATTTTTTTTCAGTAGCCTATTATATGCCATGTGATTGAATGTTGACCTTGTTGAGAATAACGGACAAAGAAAATAGAGGAACCAATTCAAAATCATATAATATTAATAATCCTAAACATATGTTATAGAGGGTGAGTAAAAGGGGCATTATTAATTAAACACTAGAACTATCAAGGGTGGACCAGTTGATACAAATCCCTTTTGTATCCAAGGAAGGGTCATCTGACCATAATCAGCATATCTTTTGTGAGCATTGAGGTCCTCATTTGTCATTCCAATTCACACCCGCAAAACCACAGGGTTGGATTACTCCAATTAGCATCTTGAGTGTTTGCAGGGCAGGGGTGCCTTGGCTTTGCCAGACAGTGGACCGCTCAGGCAGGCAATCAGGCGGACAAGCTTTTTACATCTTCCAAAAGCTGCAGTTTGCCAACAGTATAAGGGACAGTGTAATAAAAAACAAAACAAAACATGTTTTATGTGGTGACATATGACACATCACCCTTTTCCCAGGGCTAGGTGTTGGAGGTTGTTGCCGAAGCAAGTTTTCCTTCTGCGCCTTCTTTGCACCCAAGAAGTCCACCCGTCTCTCTTGCCTTCCGGTGCATGCCGGATACAACACATATGCATTCAGTGCTGCCATGTCAATCATATTTTAGAACACGGCGATTGGCCATCTCCGTGTTCCTCCGTGTTTGACTAAGCAAAGGGAGCCCTGGATTTGTAAATATTCAAGATGCTGATTGCAGCTATCCGGAGTGAAACCCCCTCTTCACACCCAGGCAGCGACTCCACAGGAGTGAGTAGGGTTGTGTGCTTCATTGCTTGTTTGAGTGGTCTATTGTTTGACAAAGCCAAGTAGTCAGTCTGGTATCGTGGTCATTTGACGCCTTTCTGGTCTTTCTTTATAGCCAAAAAAAAAAGCCCGGGACTTCCAGTCTTCCATTAGTATAATTATACATACAATAGAGGGCAAAACTTTGGACACACCATCTCATTCTTGCGTTTTCTTTATTTTCATGACTATTTACATTGTAAATTCTCACTGAAGGTAATACAACTATGAATGAACACTTGTGGAATTATGTACTTGGCAAAAAAAAATGTAAATAACTAAGAACGTGTATAATATTCCAGTATCTTTAAAGTATCCGCCCTTTGCTCTGACTTGCTCGGATTATTTTTTTGCACACTTTTGCCATCCTCTTGATGAGCTTCAAGAAGGAGTCACCTGAAATGTTTTTTGACTTCACAGGTATGCCTTTTCAGAGTGGATTAGTGGAAAATATTGCTTTATCTATGGGGTTGGGACCTTGATTTGTGTTGCATTGAATGAGGTGTGTCCAAACTTTTGGCCTGTACTGTATATAAAAACTCACCTGGCACATTAGTGTAATCATGAATAGTTCAACATTGAGGGAAAATCTGACTTCAGCAAGACCATTACGAAGTCCACCATTAAATATTTCAGATCAAATTTCCCATTTTGTTTCCAATGTTGAAAGAAAATTTCAAGTGAGCGAAATCCCTCCATCCAATCATTTTCTCTGACGTCTTTCTCAGATGTCAATCACGAGAGGGCTGCTTAGAAACAGTCAACCACTAACACTGATGAGTGAGTACGTATTTTTAGACAAAGCACACATAGTCACAAGCCCACTCAAGCACTCTGAGAGCATGCAAACTTTGTACTGAAAGGTGCGAGCTGGGATTCAAACTGAGATCAATTTTCTGCTTCAAGTGTCAGAATTTTCCAGTTCCTTGCCTGTTTGAGCTGTGTGATCGTCTCACGTATAGTTGCCAAGGCAACAACGGCACTGTTGCTCCCTGGGCATGGCTGCAGGGACAGTGAGAGTCCAGACACCAACTTTACCCCGAGTTCCGTCACGCTTACTTTTTCATCCACTACTGTGATGGCCTTCTCAGCGAGGACTGATGATGTGAGTGGGGAGATTACCTGTAGAAAGTATCATCTTATTATAAATATTGACAAACATTTTGTATGAGTTAGATGTTATAATAAATAGTCTCACCTGAATAGTAGTGGTGCCAACAGCTCGCCCCTGCAGCACATCTCCATCCTGAATCCTGGCCACGTCTGGGTCTGCCACTTTTAGTGAATAGCGCACTAGATTGGTCACGTCGACCTAGCCATCAAATTAGAGAAAAGCTTCAAACCAAAATGTTGTTTGCCCATTATTATAATTTAGACTTTAGAAAAGCCTTTACTGTCTTTATAAATGATGCCCAGTTTATCAGCAAGTTTGAGAAACAAAAGTGAGTCCATATAAAATGTTCAATGCTGATGCCAAAAAGCATTTTTGCTATTACTATTCACTCTTGCTTGACATTCTTTTGTAGACGCCATGATTCACTTCCTATCAATAAGAACAAACAAAACTTATTTACAATGTGTTCTTCAAATAAATGGTCAAAAGATTTAATCAGTATGTGCCGAACTGCAACAGTCTAGCACCAACTGCAATCACTCACTGTGGGATTCAAATTCTCAACCAAAAGCTATCAAGCATGTCCTCGCTCACATTTTTCCAGTAATGAAAATTCAGAACAAGAGTCGTATGCATGAGCAAAATTAACAGTTTGACAAAGGCGGTGAACATTTTGGCACATCTAAATCATTCAACGTTTGTGGAATATAGAACCCCAAAATGGTCAAAATTAAATTTATTAAAAAAAAAAATTTTTTTTTAAAAATCATTTTGACAAATTGTGTAATATGGCCTCTAAATTGTAAAATAAGTTTTATTATGGAACCCATTTTACAAGATAAAAAGCATTTTTCACAAAGTGTTTTTCCAGTTCTTTATGCCTTTTACCACAAAAGGCTTTTTATTTCATGTCATTTTTGAGCACAATGAATTGTCTTCTATCATCAAATACAGTGGGGCAGATAAGTATCTAGTCAACCTCTAATTGTGCAAGTTCTCCCACTTGAAAATATGAGAGAGGCCTATAATTGTCAACATGGGTAAACCTCAACCATGAGAGACAGACTGTGGGAAAAAAAAAAAAAAAAACTGAAAATCACATTGTTTGATTTTTAAAGAATTTATTTGCAAATCATGGTGGAAAGTAAGTATTTGGTCAATACCAAAAGTTCATCTCAATAATTTGTTATGTACCCTTTATTGGCAATAACGGAGGCCAAACGTTTTCTGTAACTCTTTACAAGCTTTTCACACACTGTTGCTGGTATTTTGGCCCATTCCTCCATGCAGATCTGCTCTAGAGCAGTGATCTTTTGGGGCTGTCGTTGGCCAACACGGACTTTCAACTCCCTCCACAGATTTTCTATGGGGTTGAGATCTGGAGACTAGCTAGGCCACTCCAGGACCTTGAAATGCTTTTTAGGAAGCCACTCCTTTGTTGCCCTGGCTGTGTGTTTGGGATCATTGTCATGCTGAAAGACCCAGCCACGTCTCATCTTCAATGCCCTTGCTGATGGAAGGAGATTTTCACTCAAAATCTCTCGATACATGGCCCCATTCATTCTTTCCTTTCCACAGATCAGTCGTCCTGGTCCCTTTGCAGAAAAACAGCCCCAAAGCATGATTTTTCCACCCCATGCTTCACAGTGAGTATGGTGTTCTTCTGATGCAATTCAGTATTCTTTCTCCTCCAAACACGAGAACTTGTGTTTCTACCAAAAAGTTCTATTTTGGTTTCATCTTACCATAACACATTCTCCCAGTCCTCTTCTGGATCATCCAAATGCGCTCTAGCGAACCGTAGATGGGCCTGGACGCGTACTTTCTTCAGCCGGGGGACACATCTGGCAGTGCAGGATTTGTTTTTTTGCCTTTGTTACTGTGGTCCCAGCTCTCTGTAGGTTATTCACTAGGTCCCCCCGTGTGGTTCTGGGATTTTTGCTCACCGTTCTTGTTATCATTTTGACGCCACGGGGTGAGATCTTGCATGGAGCCCCAGATCAAGGGAGATTATCAGTGGTCTTGTATGTCTTCCATTTTCAAATAATTGTTCCCACAGTTGATTTCTTTACACAAAGTGTTTTACCTATTGCAGATTCAGTCTTCCCAGTCTACAATTTTGTCTCTGGTGTCCTTCGACAGCTCTTTGGTTTTGGCCATAGTGGAGTTTGGAGTATGACTGACTGAGGTTGTCGACAGGTGTATTTTGTACCGATAATGAGTTAAAACAGGTGCCATTAATAAAGGTAACGAGCGGAGCCTCGTTAGACCTCGTTAGAAGACGATAGACCTCTTTGACAGCCAGAAATCTTGCTTGTTTTTAGGTGACCAAATACTCATTTTCTATTCTAATTTGGAAATAAATTATCAAAATATCAAACAATGTGATTTACTGTTTTTTTTTCCACATTCTGTCTCTCATGGTTGAGGTTTACCCATGTTGACAATTACAGGCCCCTCTAATCTTTCAAGTAGGAGAACTTGCACAATTGGTGGTTGACTAAATACTTATTTGCCCCCACTCTACATAAGGCGGAGTCAGTTAAGTAATTTGCTGGATCGTGAAATCTGGTTAGCTTCTGTGGTTAGCATTTGGTAACGTCTAGGCATGTGGTGGTATGAGATTCTGACGGTATGAAAACCTTAAGCCAAAATATCACAATTTCATGGTATCAAAGTATTGCAATTTCAGCTCTAAAATGTGTTACTTTGAGATCTCTGGGTTAAAAAAATATATATATAAATAAATGAATAAAACTTTTTTCCATTGAACAGGGTTTTAATTTTTCTAAACATACAGTATGAGTAAATTGGAATATAAGTATAATGTTAAGTTAAAATAAATAAAAAATAAAATACCAGAAAATAACTGAAATATTATAAAAAGAAAATGTAAATAAATGCAGTACATTACGTGAGCCTAAACTCACAGCCACAGCTCAACATTATTACCATCAGGACAAAAATAATTGCAATATTTTCCATTAAAAAGTAGGTGTGTATGACTTATAACATGTTTACATTATACACACACTCTCTTTCTCAACACAGACAGTTGCCAGAGAGGAAAAAACACCGTATGTTTTATCACCAATACACACACTAAACACGCTGGAGTTAACTGTCGTAGCTGGTGGGAAACGTTCATAACCGTGTCTACTAACCTTTAATTTTGTATAAATATGAAATTACATTGGAGGTATTGCGTCCTCGGCAGCCATCCTCTGCAAGCATGTTTTACATGTCGGTTGGCCCTCCTCCTCTAAGCCGCGGCCGTCTATAATTTTACTGTAGCCGAAGTATTCCCACACCAGCGATTTCGTTTTCTTCAATGGAGGAAAATGTTCTGGAGTTTCACGTCCTCCAGCCATTATGTAGCAAAGCTGACTCACTGACACTGAGCAACACCAGCGAAGGAGATGCAAGCGAGGGATTTCTCCCTGCATTTTTGGGACATAAAAAATAGCTAATACCCCAGGGACGGTATGACGGAAACATTTTACGGTTTTGAAACGGTGACATTTTCATACCAAGTTATACCTTGAAACCGGTAATCGGCACATGTGTACTCGCGTCACTTTTAGAATTCGTCAGAGAAGCTGTGAATCGGTTTAATATAGTAAAGAAAAGCCTTTACCTTAGCCTGAGCGAGGATTTCAGGAGCAGTATGCTTTTGATGTGATGCTTTCCGGAAATTTACCGAACAGTTCATCGATGCAACCAAATGCTAACCGCAGCAGCTAACCAAACTCCACGATTCAGCCAATCATTGAACTGACTCCGCCTTATGTATTTCATTGACAGAAGACAATTCATTGTGCTGAAAAACGACATCGTGAAATAAAAAGGCTGTGGAAAGAGACGTTATGAAAAAAATGACTTTGTGAAAATCTTTTTTTTTTTTTTTTGGCGACCCCTGAAGGGATAAACCAAAAAGAAAAGATTTTGTAAAATCTGTTTGTGCCGAAAAACGACATAATGAAATAAAAAGGTTATTGTGGGAAAAGGCATTATGGATTAAAAACATTACTTTGTGAACAATTTGTTTTATTTGTAAAATTTGTAACTTTTTCATAATAAGATTACCTTATTTTATAATTTAAAGGCCGTATTACACAATTTGTCAAAAATTATTATTTTTAATATTTCAAAATCTAGTTTTTATTTATTTAATTTTGACCCCTTAGGGGTTCCATAGTGGATGGTTGTATTTGTTTCCTGAATTTCAATTATTTTCTGCTACCGACAAATATTTTATATTAATAATGTCTCAGTGTGAAATAGTGAAAGAGTCGCTCATCTTCTCTGTGAAATTCAGAATTGTTTATACAGTAGCTGTATTGACTAAATGACCTTTGTAGATGTAGGGATGCAATACTTTGAATTTGACTAACAGCGTTAGAGAGGAGACATGGATTCAGGTTTATCCTGTTGATTGTTTAAAGAGAGAATGCTTGCTTTCTCCTTTTTTGTCAGAAATCAGCATTTAGTAAAACCAACCAATAATGAAAAAAAAAAAAAAAAAAAAAGTAACACTTTATAATAACTATCCATTATAACTAGTTAATAGAGCATTGGTAAACTGTTAATAATTGATTCATTGATGATTTGTGTTTTTTAACAGTTTGTTAAGCATTTATAATGATGCCTTGTAGATAATTTGTGTTATAAACCGATGGTTAATGAGTAATACATGACTTGCAAGCTGTATGTCAATGCTTTATACTTACCTGATAAATTAGATATACAATTAACAAGCTATTAGTAACCTACTAACTAATGACTTATTAAGTATCAGTTGATGGGACAGTCTAAAAGTTGCAACTTCTCATAATCAATATATTAACTCACACTTTACAGATCAGTTGTTAATTGTTTGCAAACCATCTACTTAACTTTAAAGAATAGTAAATAGGTTGAACAAGTTAAAGGTACATAAATTACATGTGATATTTAAGATATCAAATGTTTGTACTTTACATCAAGATTGTTCCAACCAGAGGCCTTTTTTTACCCTAAAGAAACACCAGAGGTGAAATGTTGAACATTTTGTTAAATGCATAAAAACACCCAGACTGAGCCATTAAATGGCAGAACAACATAATACAAGTACAGGACAAACCCATGAGTTTGTGACACTTTTTGTGCTAAACACAGGATAAACTGAATTTTCAGAGGCATTTAACGTCAATATATCGCAGCAAACTGTTAACAAACACTTAACAAGTCAACAATAAATCGTTTGTTAACAATTTAGTAATCAATTAATCAATCGATCAATCAAACAATCAAATTGATTTATATAGCCCTTTCCAAACCCTGAAAGGCCCTCAAAGTGCTTTACAACAAAACATGACACAAAATAAATAAAAGGCAGGAAAGTATTATACAATGACAGTAAGCAAAAAAAGAAATGAAACAAAAACAGCTCATCGCAATAGAAGTCCAGCAAATAAAACAATAAAACCGATAAAAACCAAAAACATTAAAAACCCTAAAGCAAATAAAACCAGGCTATCCTAATCTGTATAAAATGTGAGTCTAAAAGGTGTGTTTTTAACCGAGACTTAAAAAGACCAAGCTCCGTAGTGGTGCGGATTTCAGGGGGAAGGCTATTCCACAGCCTAGGGGCAGCAACCGCAAAAGATTGGTCTCCCCACTGTTTAAGTTTCGACTTCGGAACATGCAAAAGAAGCTGACCGGTCGAACAAAGAGTCCTGCCAGAGTTACGGAAGGTTAAAATTTCCGATAAATAAGATGGAGCCTGGCCATTAATAGAGTTGAAAACAAACAGTAAAATTCTAAAATGGACTGGAAGCCAGTGGAGTGATGATAGCACGGTGGTAATATGCTCACGTCTAGGTGTACCTGTTAGAAATCGAGCAGCAGCATTTTGAATAAGTTGCAGTTGAGAAATTGAGGACTTGGGGAGGCCAACATAAAGTGCATTGCAGCAGTCCAGCCTTGACCTTATAAACCCGTGAATTGCTTTTTCAAGGTCGTGGCGACTAAGAAAAGGCTTCACTTCGGCCAAAAGACGGCTCTGGAAAAAACTTGCTCTTACAACAGAACTAATCTGCTTTTCAAAAGTTAGCCTGCTATCAAATATCACTTTTTTTAACGTGTGTCTTTAAAATGTCAGCCGGAGCGCCAGAGTTGGGCTCAAGGGTATTCATCATAGAAGGTGTGCCAAAAGTATTAAAATCAGTTTTGCTCTTGTTAAGATGTAAGAAGTTATGTGCAAGTCACTGCTTTACATCAGATATGCACTCCATCAATTAAGCGAGAGCAGTTTTTTCGTTGGGTCTCGGCAGATAAAGCTGCAGGTCATCCTAAAGGTAGGAGATAAAGCGCAAAAAGAACAGGCCCTAAAATAGAGCCTTGCAGTACCCCGCAAGACAGAGAAGTTTGTGAGGAGGAAAATTCCCTAATCATTACCGAGAATGTTCTATCTTGTAGGTACGATTTAAACCATTTTAGAGCGTTGCCACAGATACCTATGAAATGTTCTGATGTATGTAATGATGTATAAAGTAGTTATAACAGATAGTTGTTATAAAGTCTTACCAAAAAAGGTAAAAAAAATAAATAAATTTAAAAAAAAAAAAAGAAAGAAAGAAATGCTAGATGCAAAGTTGTTTTTCTGGAAAAAGGAGAGTATGGCCATTCTATTTGTAATTTCACTTTTCAATTTTCACAGAATGCAATATTTTGAAACACTGTATGACACAGAGAAACCTATTGTTCTCCCACTAAGTAGTTGTATTTGTTTGCCCACTTCAGGATATTTTACCTGCCAATCAGGACCCAGGAAATAATCAAGCGTCTTTGCTCCAGTCAACAAGTCTGGTACCAAATCTGAGTCGGCCTCAAAGTGTGTGAGTACCCTCAGGGTGGAGTGCTGATACTGCAGCATGCAACCCCTGCCTTTACGCATCTCTTCCTCCTCTTCACTATTCCAAGTGGGTCTGAAACACAGAAATAGTAAACCCTATCATTGCAATCTTGATAGTTGGAAGTGGTACATACACACTAAATATTGCCTATAAGTACTGTAGGTCCTTACTGTTGCCAGTGATCTGGATGGTTATTTGATGTGATATTGGGAAAGAAGCAAGGTATTCTACAGTCTTGTGGGACAAACTACTGAATTTTTTGGACTATCAGTTGCAGTTTTTTCATAATTTCATCGGGGGTGCGACTTATTCTCTTGAGCGACTTCGTTCTTCCTCGCCGCTAACTCGGCTTACTCGCCTGTCTCCTGATCGATTCCACTTGTTACATAAGAAGACACAAAGTCTTATTTTAAGGAGTAGGAGAGATTTTAATAGCCTTGTACAGAGCTTTACTGGTTTCGAAGAGAACTGAATAGTTTTTTTGTTGTTGTTGTGAACTACAGTTCTACAAAAACATACACCAAGATCTCATTTAGCTTAGCAGTTGGAGGCATAAGAGCCATTTTTCGAGCGTCCCAAACTTCCAAGAAAGCACATTTATCAAGGTTTCATCTGCCGTGACGTGTGCGAACAGAAGGCTATGACGACGCTAGCATCTTTGCTATAGGACGCATTCAGAGTTTGCCACAAAACGCTCACTGCCGCTGGTGTCCTGACAAATTTTGCGCCCTCATCAAAATTTGCAACCAAAGCTGTTGTTGCTGTGAATAAGCCCTCTTTTACATTCAGTTGGACTCTCAGTGTTATATAAAGGTGCTAAATAAACAATTTACATCATAAACATATATGTGCAACACGAATATGGCATAAATTAATGCTTAATGACACGGTGACGACGTAAACAATGAAAGAGCGGCGTGCAGTTGTTGGGTGCAGCCAACATGGCAGGATGTGTCTGAGGAGACCTTTTTTACATGTCCGTCCATGATCAAACGTAAGTAAAAATTCCTTTCTTCAAAGAAAGTTTGTAGTGTTTAATTTGGAACCGTAGCATTCTCGGCCATTTTTAACATTACCCGCATGCGGAGAACCGCAAAGTTGCAATCTTTGATTGGGTGCAAAATTTGTCAGAACACGGGGAACACACCCTCCCATAGGGTTTCAGAATCGGCACCTTTAAAACTCAATTTCCCAAGCCTCCAGCGTTGTAGAACCAATGGCAAGGTATAGGGCATTAATCGGCAAATAATGAAAAAAATTAATTAAATAGATAATAGATAAATAAATAAAAGAAAGAAAGAATTATATACATGTGTATTTTTCAGTCTTTCGGTTTTCGTTTTTTCGGCCAAATGTTTCCAATATTTTCAGTTTCGGTCAAGAGTTTTGCTTTCGGTACATCCCTGCTAAACTCGTTAACATATTCTTTATGCTTTAGTAAAATGAATAACTCCTAATCGCTGTTATGTTCACATACCGGGCACGTTCTCATTTCATTGTTGTTGCACCATGTAACGTTAGCATACAGTAAAACCATTCAGCTTCTTGTTCTCCATTCTATTTATATTGTGAATTGCCTTTCAAGATAACATTTTATGTATTATGTATTTTCCTTCTTTTTACTCTTCATTGCACATTTTTTGGCTTTTGCAATTTATGGTCTGAAAAATACGGTACTCACATCATGTGTTTAGGATTTCAAAGGAAAACCAGACCCCATTACTGTTTGCATGAGATTGAATAGTAATTTGGTCTTGTTTGAATTTCAACCATTCAGGTTGAATCATACAGAATTATTTAAACACCTTTTTTAAAACCTTTTCTCATGGCAGTCCACGTGAATGAGAAACCGTTGTTTTGTTTTGTTTTGTTTTTTCCCCTTGGAGCGGAGGGGCACTACTTTAAAAGTTTTAAACAAATTTCTTAAAACACTACTGGTTTGGAAGTTGTACAGTGTATCACAAAAGTGAGTACACCCCTCGCATTTCTTCCGATATTTAAGTATATCTTTTCATGGGACAACACTATGGGGCGCCGTTTGTAAAGCAGCACATGCTCAAAATTACGACAACATTTTCTTACATTTAGCGCCACACAGTGTTTAAAATGGTGTGAAATTTTTAGAGTCACTTTTTTTGCACATTTACAACATTATTTAGCAACTTAAATATTTATTTTTAAATTAGTTTTGGACCTGATTGTTTAAATCCAGAACTAAATATTTAATTTAAATCTTGATAATATATTTAAATAAAAGCTGGTGGAGCAGCTCAGGCTGTCTGTTTTTGTTGCTTGAAAATGAATAAAACCTACTCAACGGTAGCAGTCTGCTCTTGGACATAAGTCATTGTGATAATAACAATATATAAGTAAAATACATATTTAGGAGAAACTATTGAAAGAGTATTTTGTGTGCACCAGCTTTTATTTTGTTACTTCCGGTCTCCAGTCATGTGAATTTGCATAATAAGCTAAATATTTAGTTCCAACCGTTTCTAGATTTAGCATTTAGAACATAGGATATGAATTTAAGATTTAAATTAAATATTTGATTCTGGATTTCAACATTCAGGTCCAAAACTTATTCTTTAAAAATGAATATTTAGGTTGCGGAATAATGTTGTAAATGTGTAAAAAAAAGTGACTCTAAAAATTTCACAGCAGGTTTTCAACACTGTGTGGTGCTAAATGTGAGAAAATGTTGCCGTAATTTTCAGGATGTGCTGCTTTTCAAACGGTGCCCCATACAACACTGACAAAATGACACTTTGACACAATGAAAAGTAGTCCGTGTGCAGCTTATATAATAGAGTTAATTTATTTTCCCCTCAAAATAACTCAAAATATATCCATTAATATTTAAATCCCTAGCAACAAAAGTGAGTACACCCCTTAGTAAATACATACATCCCTAAATGTCCAAATTGAGTACTGCTTGTCATTTTCCCTCCAAAATGTCATGTGACATTACAGGAGTGCTGTCAGCATTGCTGCAGAGATTGAAGAGGTGGGGGGTCAGCCTGTTAGTGCTCAGACCGTACTGTCTTCAGAAGAGACCTCCTCCTGGGGTGACAGCCATGCACACCAATTTGATGTAGAGTGCTGCGAATGGTCTGAGCACTAACAAGCTGACCCCCCACCTCTTCAATCTCTGAAGCAATACTGATAGCACTCATGTAACGAGTCACATGACATTTTGAAGGGAAATGACAAGCAGTACTCAATTTGGACATTTAGGGATGTACGTATTTACTAAGGGGTGTACTCACTTTTGTTGCTAGGGATTTAAATATTAATGGATATATTTTGAGTTATTTTGAGGGGAAAATAAATTAACTGTATTATATAAGCTGCACACGGACTACTTTTCATTGTGTCAAAGTGTCATTTTGTCAGTGTTGTCCCATGAAAAGATAAGCTTCTGCAGAAATGCAAGGGGTGTACTCACTTTTGAGATACACTTTATGTGTGTATATAAATATATACTTATACTATTTGTGTACAAATAATTTTTATAAGTCAAGAACCCTGGTTAAAGCCGTTACAAGTTCATATTTGAAATGAGTGTTCGCCAACATTATCATAGCAGTAAGTTATTTTCTAAAATGTAAAACCATCTATGTCAGTACTTCTCAAATGGTGGGGCGCGCCCCCCCAGGGGGGCGCAGAGCGATGCCGGGGGGGCGCGAGTGACCTCGGGGAACATGCTTTTTTTTTTTTTTTTTTTTGCCGTACTAGAATAAAGTGTACTTGCACATCCACTCCGTGGGTGGCAGTGGCGTTCTCATTTTCAAAGTGCGTGCAGTATTTTTGAAGTAAGCAAGAGCACACGGAAGAGACTCATGCAGAGCTGGACTCACGCAGCGACCTACTGTCTTTCTCACGTGTCCGGCCGAGAAGTGCTGTTTTCGGCTTGGGATCGTCACGACCACCGCCCTCACCTACGGTTCTCCCTCGGCCGCCGAGAATGCGCTTTTTTCGGGCCGTTTGCCTTTGACTTTTAATATAGTGGGAAATGAGGAAAGACCACTGTTTACTGAGTCTAAAAATGATTATAGCGGAGAAGCCAAATCAGTTAAGACGCCACGTTTTTCAGCGAAAATGTGCCGAATATTGCCAATTGTCACAATCGTCCCGCTTTGTCAGTGTTATATCAGTAAACCAGTGAGCACTGTGGTGAATCAGCGAAAATAAAAACTTTCCTTCTGTCCAGAGACCTTTTTCCCCCCTTCTATTCAGTTTTGTTTTTTTTCGGTCAAATTTTTTGGCATGTTGTCCTGAAGAGTAAATGTTTCTAATCAATTTGAATTTGTTATTATTTACTGATTTTATTACATTTTATTTTTCAGTATCAAATGGTCAAAAATGTACCTTGAGTGTATTTTTACAGTTTGGATGTGACTTTTTTTTTTTTTTTTTTTTTTTAACTTCAGGCAAATTGATGCGCATTAAGTCTTTTCTGTTACAAGCAACACAATGTTAAAAAAGTTATACTTTATTATAAGTTGATCTATGTTACTTTTTTTCTTTAATAGAAAAAAAAGGACACAATGTTAGGCTGAGGCGTACTTATAATAGTAATATAGACGAATGATACTATTTACAGTGGCGGCAGAGAGTTGGGGGGGGGCGCGAAACATTTACGTCTTCCTTGGGGGGGCGTAACAGAAAATAATTGAGAAGCACTGATCTATGTACAGAATGTTAAAGAAAACCTTCTCGATACGCTTCCACACATGTATCTGGCATACAGGGATTGACCTAAACAGACTTTGCCCCATTTTTTTTTTAATTTGTCACTGGCCATAGAATCTTTCCCATTCATGACCTGGTTGTATCTGCTTCAAATATTGAGTTGTTCAGGAAGTGAAAAGCAACCAAATTGTCACACTGTAGAAAGGAAACAGGTCATCAGGCGAGTGTCATCATTTGTATTGAGTGAAAAATAATGACTATTCTATACAGCATTGGTCAAAAATCCACTAACCTTTTTCCCCGGGACATATCTGCTTCCTCTTCATCCTCCATCCTGGCCACTAATGCACTACACTCAGGATTTTATGATTGACTATTAATCGGATGGAGACGTGAGACAAAGCCGCAACATTAAAAACTAAACTTTTTTTCCCCCAGAAATGTATATATACAATTTAGGTGAGCCAATTTGAGCAATTTTATCAAATTTATAATGTAAATAAATTAAATGAATAATGAGGTTTAATTATTACTTTTGTTTAATATTTAAAATGAACCAATAATGATTTTGGACTTGGAGTAGTGTAGTGGGAGCCACTCAGGGACAGAAGAGTAGTAGGAGAAATGTCCATGTTAGAGCATACTCTTGAAGCAGAATGTTTGATCTGAATGACAGGCCTGGACCATAAATACGAAATGAATTTTGATGAAGTGGAAATGGATAAAAGTCCCAATCCACTGAAATGGCCTTACTTTCGGTTGCTGGGGTTAATAGGGACTCTCCATCCCTTGATTTGGTTGAGCTCAGAGTCTGCCACGTCAATGCGCAGCGGCAGGCGGGGCACCCACACGCTCATCTCCAGCTGGGCACTCAAAAAACCGTAAGTGAAGTTGATCACCACTCGGCTCTTCCCTCTCGACTCCTTGCCCGTGACGAACACGTAGTCGCAACGCTCAGACACCTACATGAGAGCAGGCAGGAAGATGTTAATTCATCTTTTCCAGGAACTTTTAGGCAATAGAACATGTTGCATCAGATAAGGCTAGCATGAGATCGACTTAAAAGAATTCTCAAGCTCATGTATGAGCTGCTTTTCAGAATGAATAAATGAATAAATTAAAAAATAAACACACACATTTTGACAACCTGTAAAAAACCTTCCCAAATCCTTTATTATTTAGAAGGGACCAAGTTTTAGTCAGAGTAACTTGCAATGTAAAAATGTTATAACAATTCAACTTCACTTGATTTCTTGTTCAAAGCACCCTGGAGTTCTCCCCACACCCATTTTTCAAGAATGCATCAGTGCAGACTTGTCTAGGAGGTTCACATATCAATGCAGTTCGCAATGACAGAAGTGAAAGGCAGTGAATGTAAGATTATTTTTAATAGTATATTGATAATTTGCAATATAATATAGAAATGTCACAATTTTTTTTTAAATTTTAACCAGGGAATAGGGAGTTCACATTGAAATCAATCAGATCATCAGGTGTGTTGCTGTTCCAAGTTTGAAGTTGTTGTTCATAGTGTTGTGAAACAGCTGTTGCTTCCGTCCTCACAACTTTGTTCTTTCAACTGAACTTGCCAATTCCAGACTCAGAACATAGACTTCATAATATATTGACGGGGCGTGGGGCCGATTAATAGGGGGCCTATCTCCGTCAAAGCTGACCGAATGGAAACACAGACAAAGAGTTTTTTTACGTTGAAAATTCTTGTGAATAAATAGTTAAATCCCTGAATTATTTATAGATATGGACGTAAAACAGTCTCAATTCTTGGTTAAAAGCAAAAAAACGAGCAGTTAGAATTCATCTTACGTAAATATGTCAAATGTGCTGCTAGTCTTTAAGCCACTGTGGCGCCGCCTTATCACCACAAAGAGCTTTTTACGTTGAAAATTCTTGTGAATAAATGCTTATATCCCCAAATTCTTTACACATATAGACGTAAAACAGTCTCGATTCTTTGTTAAAACAGCAAACAACCGGGCAGTTAGCATTTATTTTCATATTGCGAATTATGACGCCAATGTCATTGCGGTTAATTTCTCCCATTGATTTTTTTTCTCAACGTTCCAAAATGCATGCATTGTACGAAAAATATAATAATTACTTTGAATCCTCAAACAAATCACTCCTGAGACAATCCTTCCTGTTTGTATGCAGTATAGCTTTCTTGTTTGAGAATAACTGCGACCGACTTTGAACGACTGAAGCGGGGTGTGGGACAGCCCCCTACATAAAGGCATGGCTCAGTGTCTGGGGAAAGTGTCCCGTCAATATCATTATGAAGTCTATGCTCAGAAGTTCACAAGTTCAAACCTGCCGTACTTTGTATTGAGATATGGCCATGTTATTCTTGAGAGCGGCAGCGCCTTGGCATCAGATCAATCCTCCAAGACGAGGGTGGCTGACAGAAGAATTTAGGGCTATTTTGGTGGCAAACTCTCAAGTAATGACATTATGATAATGGTAGGTACCTGAACAATTGCACTTTCTTTATAGTTTCCTAGACTTTGAGACACGAAAGAAGGGTCTTGCAAACTGAACCATGCTCAGCCTGAATTATAGCTCACGAAGGAGCTTAAACTTGACACATCCTGGCCGAAACTAGCTGAGCCCTGTTCCCTTTTGCTATTATCTATTCTTCCTCCTTAAGATGGACGAAACAACGGCTCTATTGTGCAACAATTAAAAATACAGTGGGGCAAATAAGTATTTAGTCAACCACTAATTGTGCAAGTTCTCCCACTTGAAAATATTAGAGAGGCCTGTAATTGTCAACATGGGTAAACCTCAACCATGAGAGACAGAATGTGGGAAAAAAACAGACAATCTCATTGTTTGATTTTGAAAGAATTTATTTGCAAATCATGGTGGAAAATAAGTATTTGGTCAATACCAAAAGTTCATCTCAATACTTTGTTATTTACCCTTTGTTGGCAATATCGGAGGCCAAACGTTTTCTGTAACTCTTCACAAGCTTTTCACACACTGTTGCTGGTATTTTGGCCCATTCCTCCATGCAGATCTCCTCTAGAGCAGTGATGTTTTGGGGCTGTCGTTGGGCAACACAGACTTTCGACTCCCTCCACAGATACCCTGTGCACGTAAAAAAACAGATACTCAAGTAATTGCTGACTTGGGTGTGAGCTTCTTCTCCTTGCTACTGTTCTCAGAATAGAATACTGGTTGTGTTTTATTTCCTGACAATCTCCTCTAGAGCAGTGATGTTTTGGGGCTGTCGTTGGGCAACACGGACTTTCAACTCCGTCCACAGATTTTCTATGGGGTTGAGATCTGGAGACTGGCAAGGCCACTCCAGGACCTTGGAATGCTTCATACGAAGCCACTCCTTTGTTGCCCTGGCTGTGTGTTTGGGATCATTGTCGTGCTGAAAGACCCAGCCACGTCTCATCTTCAATGTCCTTGCTGATGGAAGGAGATTTTCACTTAAAATATCTCGATACAAGGCCCCATTCATTCTTTCCTTTACACAGATCAGTCGTCCTGGTCCCTTTGCAGAAAAACAGCCCCAAAGCATGATGTTTCCACCCCCATGCTTCACTGTGGGTATGGTGTTCTTCGGATGCAATTCAGTTTTCTTTCTCCTCCAAACACGAAAACCTGTGTTTCTACCAAAAAGTTCTATTTTGGTTTCATCTGACCATAACACCTTTTCCCAGTCCTCTTCTGGATCATCCAAATGCTCTCTAGCGAACCACAGACAGGCCTGGACGTGTACTGGCTTCAGCATGGGGACACGTCTTGCAGTGATGGATTTGAGTCCCTGGCAGCGCATTGTGTTACTGATAGTAGCCTTTGTTACTGTAGTCCCAGCTCTCTGTAGGTCATTCACTAGATCCCCCCGTGTGCTTCTGGGATTTTTGCTCACCGTTCTTGTTATCATTTTGACGCCACGGGGTGAGCTCTTGCATGGAGCCCCAGATCGAGAGAGATTATCAGTGGTCTAGTATGTCTTCCATTTTCTAATAATTGCTCCCACAGTTGATTTCTTTACACCAAGCGTTTTACCTATTGCACATTCAGTCTTCCCAGCCTGGTGCAGGTCAACAATTTTGTCTCTGGTGTGCTTCGACAGCTCTTTGGTCTTGGCCCTATTGGAGTTTAGAGTGTGACTGACTAAGATTGTGGACAGGTGCCTTTTATACCGATAATGAGTTAAAACAGGTGCCATTAGTATAGGTAACGCGTGGAACCTCGTTAGACCTCGTTAGAAGAAGTTAGACCTCTTTGACAGCCAGAAATCTTGTTTGTAGGTGACTAATTTGGGAAAAAAATTCTTTAAAAATCAAACAATGTGATTTTCTGTTTTTTTTTCCCACATTCTGTTTCTCATGGTTGAGGTTTACCCATGTTGACAATTACAGGGCTCTCTAATCTTTTCAAGTAGGAGAACTTGCACAATTGGTGGTTGACTAAATACTAATTACTCCCACTGTATATCTCATCACAGTGCTGCTTATTTCTCATCTAGGTAAAGCCTCGTTGTTTACCTCCTGATATGCCTCTACATCAGCACTTCCAAATCCCGGCACGCTAACACAGGCCGGCAATTCAATGCACAGCAGCTGCCGCTGCTCGACCTTTCACACTAACACGTGTAAGTATGAAAAAGCCTTTATCGTAACATGATGAGTAAATTCTGTAATCATTGGAAGTGCCGAATAGAGGGCTTCATCAACAACTCTATACCAAGACTAAATGGCTGCACCCACTCCTTGGATCAACTTTGTATTTTCTTTCATTTTCCCTTATTCTGTGTGTAATATCAACTGTACATTTCCCATTTTTTCTGTGTGCCACAAAGGAGTCAAAGGTAACACTTTGACATGTTACAGTATATAAACTGAAAAGATGTATTTGTCATAACTACAGACATGCACGAAGACTGTCCATCTCCATGCTGCGCTATATACATAACTTAAGAAGTCACACTGGAGTCTTGATTAAACTGTGACTGAATGTAAATCAGCCCTGTCTTACGACTGCACCTTTAGTGCAGTACTCTTCGTGGCAGGGGCGGACTGGTAATCTGTGGGTTCTGGAGGATCACAGAACGGCCGGTGGCCTGGACGGCCGGCGGCCGCCATTCATTATACATCACTGTTTTTATCCCCCCCATCCTCTGATTAACTACAGTTCGCATCCAATCCGACAGGTGGCAGCATTGCGCCTGGCACTGCCAATCTGATAGAAGAACGAAGAAAGCACAGAGTAGCCTTCATTGGATCCTTGTGGAAGCAAAATAGCAACGAGCGTCAATATGGATGGTGGTGGCAAAAAAAAAAAAAGGGTGGCGCTGAGAAGGTTAGGGAGAAAAAATTAAAGAAACTGGAGAGCGAAGCATTAAAATGTCATAAATTGACAAATATTTTCGCAAGCTGCAGCGGCCACGTCGGGTAACAAGTCAACAGCCCAGCCCCCGGCGATGGTGAGATGGTGGGAGCGGCAGCCGCTCTGACGTGCAACCGGTGCAGGGAGAGAGAAAAGAAGAGGGAGGGGGGTAATGATATGGAAGTTCCCCAGACAAACGCAGGGAAAGTAAGTAGGGATGAAGAGGGTTACTTGCTCGGTATACTGGCAGTTGTTATCCACCAGGTAGCTACATTTTAAATGAAATAAATGACAATTAAGGGGTTAGTGCCAGCTAGCCCATGTACCCGTTTGCAATCGTGTCAAGTTACAGTATGCTAGTCCTACTATCACTCTCTTAAGAAAAATATTTTACCTGTAAAACAACGTATGCACACGCAGCAGCAATATTAATTCAGAAGAAATATAACAAAATATTAATAAAATGAATGGTTTTACTTTAAAGTTTAGGTAGTTAAATTGATGTTATATATATTATTAATCCTTTATATATCGTTTTGTTTTAAGGTTAATACTTTCCAATGAATGTTATGTATACAGGATTTGTCTTGAAATGTTTATTGTATTTTCATTGAAATTTATTATTTGTATGGCAAGATTAATTATGGCAGGGGTCTCTAAACCGGTCCTCAAGGGACGCTGTGGGGCCTGGTTTTTGTTTCAACCGATCGAGTACCGACAGTTTAACCAAAGAAGATTCTGCTAAAACAAGCAGCACCTGACTGCAATCAAAAGATTACACTTGTAAGACACCAGATTGGTGGATAGGTGTTGTCTTGTTTTGTTGGAATGAAATCCCTCGCCCGCTGCGGCCCTATGTGTAATAGTTTGGAGACCACTGAATTATGGCATAAACAATGAAGTCATTTTATAGACAAAGATATATAGAGATATATTATAATCAATTGGATACATAAAACTTGCTTTGAAAAATAAATTCTTTCATTTGTTTATTCAGGTTGATCATAGAGCTAGTACAGAAAATGAATCCAACTCCAGTTCAGCCTTGCAGTACTTTGAGCGCCCCAAGTCAGACAGTCACAGTCTAGACACATTTTCTTCATTTTCTCTCAAAGTGCACGAAATTGATGCATTTTACAATAAAATGTAAAAAAAAAAAAAAAAAAAAATCCCGGGGGGGCATGACCCCGGCCCCCCCCTAGGGGGTCTGTGTTTCCCTTTGTATAGCAATTCTTGTGGGCTGGGCTGAGTCAAAGTCCAGGGCTGCTTTTTAGTCCCAGTCCGCCCCTGCTTCGTGGGAACATTGCAGTCATAGCCATTAAGCGCAATGAGGTGAGACACAGCAGTTGGTGTGTTTTATTTAAGATTGGAGGCCTATCTTCACCACCGCCTCACTTATCTTAACAAACCAGTGGCTCCACAGAGGTAATTGGGAGAGCACTAGACTGGAGAATAGGGTGTAGCGCCAGAAGAGAGGGAAGATAAAAGAGGCAGGTGGAATAAAATTGTGAGGAAACAGCAGAGGGAAGGATGACTTTCGAGGTGAGTCAACTTGAATCTCGGTGGAAATGCTGTGGAAGGCTGCCCATGAAGCCCTTTCCCAAACATGTCAAATTACTTCCACCAGAAAACCTCTGCTGCTCTTTGGTATTTTCTCATTTCCAATTTATTGGGTTCTCCAAGAGGAAATACAACACGTGGTATGGTGCACAGGTCCACAGATGGAGCCCAGCGACACGCTCCACAGCATTGCACCATTCACTTTAACCAATTGCCCACCAGCACATTGCACGTTTGCAAATTATTCCATGAATATACACTTTATGCTTTGCATCTGACAAATGTCACCATTTGCTGCAGAAAGTATAATGCCGCATATAATTTTCATACCACAAAGATTGCAACAACGTTATACAATGGTAGGTTGATTTCTGCTCCAGATCCCTTGTAGATATGTTAAAGCAAGTATAGTACTGTTGCCTTTAGGCTTGCTAGAGGCTACACATAATCGAAGGGGTTCAATTTATGTTATTTAGCTTAAATACAGCACTTGCAGTCTTGACAGCACATGACAGTCTGCAAAAGTGGACTTTCTCAAAAATGTGTTTGGCAATGCTTACCATTTGTGCAAATCTGTGCTAAATGCTTGTAAACAGAAAGCAATTTTAAAAATTATTATTTACTCTGAGCAAATCATGTTTGATAATTAAGGTAAGAACATTTTAAGGACTGTAAGGCAAGACTAAAATCTTCACTTTTTGCTTTACAATTCAGCTTTTGTTTGCTTTTGCATATACTTCATATAGATATTGAGGGGTCACATTCACCAGACACTGCGCCACGCCTTCAAGTAGGGGGCCGTCCTACACTCAGCTTCAGTCGGTCGAAGTCTGTCGCAGGTATTCAACACATTCAGTGATCCAACGCCGGGATAGATAGGATTTTCTCTGGAGTGATTTGTTCAAGGATTCAAGGTAATTATTATATTTTTCGTACCATGCCTGCATTTTGAAACGTTGTGAAAAAAAAAATCAGTGGGAGAAATTAACCTCTACAACATTGGCATCATAATTCGCAACATTTACGGAAAATAAATGCTAACTGCCTTGTTCTTTGCTCTCTTAACAAAGAATCGAGACTGTTTTACATCCATATCTGTTAGGGTTCGTGGATGGGAGAGGATCCCAAAGCAGACAACGGGACGACAGGCTGTGAGAACAAAAATGGTCTTGTTTATTGTTCGGGCGTTGCTGGTGAGATCCAGACCGACGTGAGGCAGGAAAAGCTCGTGGGGGGAAATCAGGCGTGGAGATCCGACAAGGGGCGTGCACAAACAGGTCCTGGGACAGAAGCAAAAATCGTGAGCCGAGAATAGTAGTCAAAAATGTAAGTAAGGCGGGATACAACTGACAGTGGAACTAGACGAGTTGATCTGGCGACGAGGTGAGGCGTCCACTGACTTTTTCAAGGCTGCTGATTGTGATAGCCTGCACCTGTGGCCGCTCCACCCGTCTGGCATTCAACCTGCAATTAGAAAAACTCATGCACGCCTGCCTAAAGTGGGCCAGGTTTCAGGAGGGAGGGGCAGAGGCCCTAACAGGACCCCCCCGCCTACGGGCGCCACCTGGCGCCCGACGAAGACGACCGGGATGGGTGCGGTGGAAATCCCAGATTAGCTCACGGGACAACACCCACCGGGCCGGGACCCAGGACCGCTCTTCTGGGCCATAGCCCTCCCAGTCCACCAAGTATTGGACCCCACGGCCTCGGCGGCGGACGTCCAAAAGCCGCTCCACTCTATAAGCTGGCCCCCCGTCGACCGACAGTGGCGGCGGCGGAGGCTGAACGGGGGGGACAAGGCACTCAAGGCGACAGGCTTTACTTGTGAGACATGGAAGGTAGGGTGGATACGGAAATGGGCAGGAAGCTTGAGGCGCACTGCAGCCGGATTCACCACCCTCTCGATCTCATAGGGACCGATAAACCGGGGGGAGAGCTTCCTCGACTCAGTCCTCAGCGGCAGGGACTTGGACGACAGCCACACCTTCTGGCCTACCGCATAGACTGGCGCAGGTGTGCGGCAGCGGTCCGACTGGGCACGGGACTTTTCGGAGGCACGTAGGAGTGCAGAGCGTGCCTGCTCCCAGACTTCGGCGCAACGACTCACATGCCTCTGGACAAACGGGACTGCAATGTCTTGCTCTTGTGAAGGAAACAAGGGGGATTGGTAGCCCAAGGAACAAAGGAATGGGGACATACCTGAGGAGGCGTTCGGCAGGGAGTTATGAGCGTATTCAACCCAAGGGAGTTGGTCGCACCAGGTGTTAGGATGGGCCTGGGTGGTAAAGTGGAGGGCAGTTTCGAGCTGCTGGTTGGTACGCTCACACTGGCCGTTGATTTGCGGATGGTACCCTGAAGACAGACTCACACCAACGCCCAGAGCTGCACAGAAAGCCTTCCATACTTGCGAGGTGAACTGCGGCCCTCTGTCAGAGACAATGTCTACCCGAATGCCATGCAGGCGGAGCACGTGGTTGGTGAGCAGGTCTGCAGTTTCCTTGGCTGAGGGGATCTTGCGAAGGGGGATGAAATGGGCTGCTTTGGAGAATCGGTCAACCACGGTGAGGATGACTGTGTTGCCCCTGGAAGGCGGGAGACCGGTGATGAAATCCAGGGCAATGTGTGACCATGGACGACTCGGAATGGATAAGGGGTGGAGGAGTCCGGAGCTGGGCTTCGTCGATGTCTTGCTACGGGCGCAAACATTACAGGCAAGGACAAAAGATCGGGTATCCTCTGACATAGAGGGCCACCAGAACCGTTGGCGCAGCACGGTCAATGTCCTTCTGATGCCGGGGTGGCAGAATAGGCGGGACGCGTGTGCTCACTCCAGTACCTAGGAACGCATGGACTCGGGAACAAAGAGGTCGGATTGATGGCCCTCTCTGGGGTCTGGGTGGTCACGAAGGGCTACCTTCCCCTCAATCTCCCACTCCATCGAGGCAAGGAAGCAGGTCTGTGGGAGAATGGGCGCTGGCTCCCCAGGTGGTTCAATGGCCTGGAACTGCCGGGACAGGGCGTCTGGCTTGGTATTTTTTTAACCTGGGATGTAAGACATTGAGAAGTTAAATCGGCAGAAAAACATGGCCCACCTGGCTTGTCTCGGGTTGAGTCTCCGGGCTGACTTCAGGTATTCCAGGTTCTTGTGATCAGTTAGGACAAGGAAAAGCTGTGATGTTCCCTCCAGTTGGTGGCGCCATTCTTCCAAAGCTAACTTAACTGCCAAGAGTTCTCTGTCCCCAATGCTGTAGTTGCGCTCCGCAGGAGACAGCCTGCGGGAGAAGAAAGCACATGGGCGTACCTTGCCGTCAGTGGGCCGCCGTTGTGACAACACGGCACCCACGCCGGTCTCAGAAGCATCCACCTCCACAATGAATTGGAGAGATGGGATAGGAGGAGCCAGTATAGGCGCAGAGGTGAAGCGGGCCTTGAGGTCGCCGAAGGCGGAACTGGCATTGTCAGACCAACAGAACTGTGTAGTGGTGGAGGTGAGGGCTGTGAGAGGGGCCGCAATTCTGCTGTAGTTACATATGAACCTCCTGTAGAAGTTGGCGAACCCAAGAAAGCGCTGGAGCTGCTTTCTGTCGGAGGGGCGTGGCCATTCCAGGACTGCCTTGACTTTCGCTGGGTCCATGCGCAACTGGCCCTTGCCAACGATGTAGCCGAGAAAAGCGGTCTCGTCGACGTGAAACTCGCATTTCTCGGCTTTCACGAAGAGCCTGTTCTCGAGGAGACGCTGGAGGACCTGACGGACATGAACTTCGTGTTCGGTGGGGGTGTGGGAGAACACCAGGATGTCATCAAGGTAGACCACCACGAAACGGTTAATGAAGTCCCCTAAGACATCGTTTACCAGATGCTGAAAAACTGCAGGGGCGTTTGTGAGGCCAAAAGGCATAACCAAATATTCATAATGCCCCAGGGGCGTATTAAATGCGGTTTTCCACTCGTCACCCTCTCTGATGCGGACGAGATGATATGCGCTGCGCAGATCGAGCTTAGTGAAAACTGTTGCACTGTGGAGGGGGGTGAACGCAGAGTCCATGAGAGGCAGAGGGTACTTATTCTTTATTGTGATGTCATTTAGGGCTCGGTAGTCGATGCAGGGCCGCAGGCCGCCATCCTTCTTGCCTATGAAGAAGAAGCCAGCGCCGACAGGCGAGGAGGAGGGACGGATGGTGCCTGTGGCCAGGGATTCGGAGATGTACTTCTCCATCGCCTCCCTCTCTGGTTGCGAGATGTTGAATAGCCGACCCTTGGGAAGAGCAGCTCCAGGAAGGAGGTCGATGGCGCAGTCGTAAGGGCGATGAGGCGGGAGCGACATTGCACGATCCTTACTAAAAACCTGCCAGAGATCGTGGTAGCATTTCGGGACAGTGGACAGGTCGGGTTGCTCCAGCTTCTTGGCAGGACAGGACGGCACTACAGCAGCTCTGAGACAGTTAACGTGGCAGAACGGACTCCATGAGGTTAACTTGGGGAGGGTCCAGTCTATGGTGGGATTATGTTTCTTGAGCCAAGGTAACCCCAGGACCAAGGGTGTACGGGGACTCACAAAGACAAGGAAGGTGCTCACCTCTTGGTGGTTGCCTGACAGGAGCAGCTTGATGGGCTCGGTTTTCCGATCCACACTGAAAAGGAGTTTCCCATCAAGTGCCGTGGTCCTCAAGGGCACAGGGAGCGGGTGCGTCTTCAGTCTTAGTTGGGTCACGAGCTCGTGGTCGATAAAGTTCTCGTCCGACCCGCAATCAACTAAGGCAGTAACCGAGCGTGACAGGCCCCTCAAAGAGAGCGTAGCGGTGAGCTGGAGCCGATCAGAGGAATCGTGAGACATGTGGCTTACCAGGAGTGCCTTTACTGGCGAGCCAGGACGCACCGGGCAGCCACGCAGAAAATGGCCACTTTTCCCACAGTAAATACATAGGCGGGTGTTATACCTGCGTGTGCGCTCCTCCTGAGACAGCCTGGCGCGCCCCAGTTGTACTCGCTCGGCGTCTACAGTAGGGGGCGAAATCGCGAGTGGAACGTGTGTGGCCTGGGCAGGAAGTGGAGCAGGCCGCGGGAAGATGGCTGAACGAGGAGGAAGGGGGGTCGGCTGTTCGAGCTGCTTTCGCTGACGTTCACGCAAACGCGCGTCAATTTTGATGCAAAGTTTGATGACTCCATCCAAAGAAGACTGTTCATCGCGGGTGGCCAATTCATCTTTAAGGCGCTCATTAAGAGCGCGGATGAACACTTCTTGCAGCGCCTCGTCATTGAAACGGCTTTCTGCCGCTAACGTCCGGAATTCTACCGCGAACTCGGCGACGCTCCGAGTCCCCTGGCGAGCGGACATGAGCCGCTTGGCTGCTTCCTTTCCACGGACTGGATGGTCAAAGACCTTTCTCATCTCCTCTGTGAAACGGGAATATGTAACACACACGGACGAGTCATTACTAACTAATTACTTTTTCCGCCGTTACAATGCCGTTACCGTTACTGACGGTCAAAGCGGTGTGTTACTTACTCTGAATAAATTGAAGAAACAACCAGCCGTGTCGAGTCGACTCTCTGCTCTGTTGATTTGTCATCCAAGACTTGGGGTGCGTTCAGGTTCGAGAATAGCGCACGTACTTCTGACTCCAAGCTGTTTGTCCCTGCTCATTCAATTAGACAATGCTTTCCAAAGTTTGGTAACGTTTCTGTGTTTGCTACACCTGATGCTAGCCTCGTTCCCATCTCCCACTGTCAGCCAGCAATAATTCTACTTCCATCTTGAGGACCGCAGACGCTTTGAAGGTGACGTGAATTGTCGAGAAACTAGCCTACCTGAATGCAGCCCCTCGAGAGATGCGATGGAAGTGATTGTGATTGGCTGAGGGTTAGAGTCGTGTGTCGTCGTAAGCCAATCAGAGCCAGTGATTTCACAAGCAAACCGGAACAGCGCGTGCGGCAAACACACACGCAAAACAGATGCAAAGGGTCGGGATGGCAGAGCAGTCAGAAGAAAAATTGTCCTTTAAGAGGTGGAGATATAGACACTATTTCAAGTTTGTCGAAATTAAAGGAAATAACCTGCATGTAATGTGTAATTTATGTCCCGGGGCAAAGTTTTTGTCGACATCTGTGGTAAGCAATTCAAATCTGCTGAATGGTAAATGGTGTTATACTTATATTGCGCTTTTCCACCTTTCAAGGCGCTCATAGCACCTAACAAGTTAACTACCTGTCTGTTCTTCTCTATTCCACTGACTTGAATACTGCTCAGAAAATTTCAAATTCTTTGACATACAACAAGTTCTTTTACCTAACAAGTTAACTACCTGTCTGTTCTTCTCTATTCCACTGACTCGAATACTGCTCAGAAAATTTCAAATTCTTTTACATACAACAAGTTCTTTTTAAATTAACGGAAATAGTTACTTTCCCTGCTATCTAATTACTTTTACTATAGAGTAATTCAATTACTAACTCAGTTACTTTTTGGAAGAAGTAGTGAGTAATGTAACTAATTACTTTTTTAAAGTAACGTGGCCAACACTGATAAAGAATTCAGGGATTTTAGCATTTATTCCCCAAAAATTTCAACATAAAAAGCTCTTTGTTGTGATAAGGCAGCGCCACAGTGGCTTAAAGACTAGCAGCACATTCGACATATTGTTTGACTTATGTCCCTCTGAGGTTGCCGTACACAGCAAAATCTTGGTTGATTTTTTGGGGGAGAGAGTTAAATGTACTAGCAAAGTTAATCAGACACACCCAGTTTAAGTGCATGTGTCAGAAAACAAAGCAGGCACAAAAACTTGTGGGTAAAGTGACACCACGACTGTAAGTAGTGTTGTCTGTAAATAACTGGATTTGTTCGTTTGAAAAGACATGTAACAGTGAGCCTAATGTCTGTGCTTACTAAAGGGATGCAATGTCCCTCTGTTACTTCTCACGAGCGCAGCAGTAGGGTACAAATGTCAGTTAGGCCCCTGTTCTGCACTAGGGTCCCCCACTCATCCAGAATATTAACAAAACCACAATGAATATTTAAAATCAACATTCCTATTGTAAGAAAATAAAAGGTGGTTACCTATTTTGCATGTAAAAGGTGGTTACACATTTTACATGTAAAAAGTCATTTAGGCTTTTTTCATTTCACGACATAACAATAGTTACTTAAAGCAGATGTGAGTTACCACTTGAAAAAAGCTTCTTGCATAAATACTATTTCATTTTTTGAGTGGTTACACATTTTGCATGTAATAGGTTTGATTAGGAGTTGCTTAACTTGTTCCAGTAGTTTATTACAGTAGGTCTTATTTAAATCATTTAGGTATTGTTCATTTAACTACAGAACTTAATAGTTACTTAAAGCAGTTGTGTGAAACCACTTGAAATAAGGTCCTTGCAAAAATACCATGTTTCATTTTTTGGAGTGTAGAACCCAAAGTAAGCACGAATAATCAGCCACTCACTTTAAAAGTCAGTGCTGTAAACATAGTCCTCTTCAGCATTAAAAAAAAAAAAAAAAAATCCAAACATACAATTGAGACAGACTTTTAAAACTGAAGGACAAGGTGGACCTCTTCAAAAAACAGACATTTTTGTCCAAATGGATCGTTGCATGGATTTCATGTACAAGTAAAGGTAAAACCATGAAATTATTTATTTTGGCTTGAAATAAGTAAAATTGGAATGATATACAGTATATATATATATATATATATATATTTTTTTTTTTTTTTTTTTTTGTGTGTGTTTGTAAATCTGACTGGATGTCAGTGCCTCACTCATCATGAACTTCACCTCACTTCACTGAATATAACTATACTTTTAGGTAATTTTACCTGCATATGAAGGTTTTAAGGCAAAAACGAGAATCCAAAGAGCAGGTTTTCTTCTGTTGTAGTCTAAAAAATACCTGGGGACAACATAAAGTCCTTGGGGCCTGATTATTATTTTCCTTGTGTATACTAAAATACCCCACGAATAGTAACTTGAGGGACAGTGTGCAAATACTGTAAGAAAAACTGTGAATTCCCAAGTAAAATCCTTATAAGGTTTGGGCAGATACTAAATGATTTCTAAAATAGTTGGAGAGTAGCATTTTGGAACAAAAAAATGTATCCCTGTCTATTACTCTTTATGAGGATGACTAACCTTAAAAACAATGACTTTTACTAAGCCAGTGGCAATAGAAAAGTGAAAAGGTCCTCATTTTCTGTTTCTCTCACTTTCTCTGCTCCTGCTGTCATACTAACATGGAGCCATTATATAAAGGTCAACCCACTGTGCTTATGGACTGGGGCCTGGGATGAGCACACCGTACTGCCTTGCGTGTCGGAGGGTCCTTTCATACATTGCCCATTAAGAGTGGGGCATGTTCTTGGTAAGTGTCATCGAGTCATAATGCCAACAATTGTGAGTTTTTTGTATCTGAAGTAAACTTAATAAAACTATAAACTCCACAGGAAAAATACAAATGTCAAAGGACAAAAAGTGTTTGGACCATCTTTACTTTTGATGAATTATTTTTGATAAGATTGTTTTGAGCAAATAAATTCATGATGTCCTTTATTCCTTGCCCCAGAGTTGATTATGTATGCTGCCAGGCAAATTTAAATAGTTCCCAAGATTAGTCGTTTTATAAACTAGTATCAATTTACTACTATTTCAAAGCACTTATCGCAACCCAACCAAGTAAGCAGACAAGTTAAAAACTCTAAATAACAACATATGATTGTGTGTCGATTAATTTCAAACACTGCCGGTCTGATTATTAACATGGACAAACATATTATTTCTATTTCAACTTTCACCTCAAAAAAAAAAAAAAAAAAAGTTGTTTATCAACCAAAAGCAGGTGTATGACCTTTGAATATTTCATTTCATTTCATAGTCCGTTTTCCTGTACTGTGTTTGACCATTCAAAAAGACAATATTCGGTGATAATATTGGTATTACAGGGTTGTAATTGTAGATTTTATTGTTTGAGAGCAATCGTGGAGTATTAGCAACCACAATTATGAAACAAAATGTTTAGATTGTTGACTTTTTGGTATTGAACTTTGTTATTTATTTATTTGCTTTTTTTGAACTTTTTAGAACACTGACTAAAATATTTGCTCTTGGAAGGATAAAAATGAAACCAAAACTAAAATATCAAAATTAAATATGAAGTTTTGCTTTGTTATTTATTTATTTACTATTTTTTAACTTTTTAGAACACTGACTAAAATATTTGCTCTTGGAAGGATAAGAACGAAACCAAAACTAAAATATGAAAATTAAACATTAGGTTTTGCTTACCTTGATCACCTCTTTGTCCGTAGACCTGCAGCTGGTTAGGCTGCTCACGTCATTTGTGGAGCCGTTGGCCTCTACAGCCAAAGCTTTCACAGGCACTTTGACCACTTTGCCTGTTAGGATAGCTGTATTAAGCATATCGCTACTCTGAAAGAATAGAGGGGAAGGAAAGCAAGTGGATTAGTATAATCATTTGATAAAAAGACAAATTCATTATTACATTGTGTAGAAAGTAGGTGAGTACAATATACAAGATCAACAAAGCTACTTGATAGGTCAATCACTGATGCTGCAAATTCTCATTAACAATGTATTCTTACAGTACCAACAGCATATTATTAAAGGTTAGGGCCTAATCTTAATGAAGAGTTCACCATATACTCTTTCAGAGGTTTCCTCCAATACACAAGAGCTGCATCATGCAACCTAAAAGGGTAAAAAAGTTTGCTGCATAGACATCTTGAGCCTAAATACTATTTAATTTAGGGTGATCAAACGTCCTCTTTTGCCCGGACATATCAACTTTTTACTTCCAGTCCGCGGCGTCCGGCGGGGTTTTATAAATTCATGAAATTGTCAGGTTTTCATTATTTTTCACGGGACCAATTAGCGTGTGTTGAAACTGACTGAGGCTTTGCTTAGAATACTACGATACTGTGCTGCCTGTACGTGTTCCCAGAGAGCCTACTTAGTGGTTGGTTCTGCTGTGCTCAGTAACAGAGAAAATAGACATCGGGGCAGTGTTTCACCGTCCCCCAAAGTGCTCAAAACCCCCCAAAAAAACAAGGACTAAAGTGACCTTTTTCCTTTGTTAAATTAATATTGTTGTGAGGTTTATATTTATACAGTGGTACCTCTACATACGAAGTTAATCCGTTCCAGGACCTTGTTTGTAAGTCGAAATGGTCGTATGTCGAGCAGGATTTTCCCATAGGAATACATTATAATTCCATTAATTCGTTCCACAGCCCAAAAACCTGCACTAAATCCTTAAAAAATACTGCTGGTGCTCTTACAAATGGCAATTACACGTAGCAAAACAAATAAATTATAAATCAAAATTGGAATAATGTAATAAAAATAATAATAATAATTCCTGTAATAGTGTAACGAATCGGGTTCTAATAAGGCGGACGTTTTTTTGTGTACCTGAACGCAGGGGCGGACTGGGACTAAAAAGCAGCCCTGGACTTTGACTCAGCCCAGCCCACAAGAATCGCTATACGAAAGGAAACACAGAACCCCTAGGGGGGTCCGGGAGCATGTCCCCCCGGGGAGATTTTTTTTTTTTTTTTTTACATTTTATTGTAAAATGCACCAATTTCGTGCACTTTGAGAAAAAATTTAAGAAAATGTGTCTAGACTGTGACTGTCTGACTTGGGGCGCTCAAAGTACTGCAAGTCTGAACTGGAGTTGGATTCATTTTCTGTACTAGCTCTATGATCAACCTGAATAAACAAATTAAAGAAATTATTTTTCAAAGCAAGTTTTATGTATCCAGTTGATTATAATATATCTCTATATATCTCTGTCTATAAAATGACTTCATTGTTTATGCCATAATTCAGTGGTCTCCAAACTATTCCACATAGGGCTGCGGCGGGCGCAGGATTTCATTCTAACAAAACAAGACAACACCTCTGCACCGATCTGGTGTCTTACAAGTGTAATCAGTTGATTGCAGTCAGGTGCTGCTTGTTTTAGCAGAAACTTCATTGGTTAAACTGTCGGTACTCGATCGGTTGAAACAAAAACCAGGCCCCACAGCGGCCCTTGAGGACCGGTTTGGAGACCCCTGCCATACAAATAATAAATTTCAATGAAAATACAATAAACATTTCAAGACAAATCCTGTATACATAACCTTCATTGGAAAGTATTAACCAGAAAACAAAACGATATATATATGATTAAAAATATACTGTATATTATATCAGTTTAACTACCTAAACTTTAAAGTAAACCCATTCATTTTATTAATATCTTGTTATATTTCTTCTGAATTAATATTGCTATGCTGCGTGTGCATACATTGTTTTGCGGCTAAAATATTTTTTCTTAGGAGTGGGATAGTAGGACTAGCATACTGTAACTTGACACGATTGCAAACGGGTACATCGACTAGCTGGCACTAACCCTTTAATTGTCATTTATTTCATTTAAAATGTAGCTACCTGGTGGATAACAATTGCCAGTATACCGAGCAAGTAACCCTCTTCATCCCAATTTACTTGCCCTGCGCTTGTCTGGGGAACTTCCACCAGCTTACCTCCCTCTTCTTTTCTCTCTCCCTGCACCGGCTGCACGTCAGAGTGGCTGCCGCTCCCTCTCACCATCGCCGGGAGCTGGGCTGTTGTTATCCGACGTGGCCGTTGCAGCCAGACTGCTGCTTGCTGCTTGCGAAAATATTTGTCGACTTATGACATTTTAATGCTTTACTCTCCAGTTTAATTTTTTCTCCCTAACCTTCTCCGCGCCATCCTGCTCTTTTCTGTTTTTTGCCACCACCATCCATATTGTGCATTAACGCTCGTCGCTATTTTGCTTCCACAAGGAAGGAACCAATGAAGGCTACTCTGTGCTTTCTTCGTTCCTAGTCTATCAGATTGGCAGTGAACAGCCAGGCGCATTGCTGCCACCTGTCGGATTGGATGTGAACTGTAGATAATCAGAGGATAGAGGGGATAAAAACAGTGATGTATAATGACTGGCGGCCGTCGGCCGTCCAGGGCACCGGCCGTTCTGTGATCCTCCAGAACCCACAGATTACCAGTCCGCCCCTGCCTGAACGCACCGCGGGGCTCACGTGCCAGAAACAGACCGGTGAGCTTGAGTTTCACTTTCACTTTGAATGTTCTCTTGAGAACACCATCATTTGAGGCAGACAGCAGGCGTTTTGTGTTGAATAAGTTGTAAAAGAAATGATGAAAACGTGGCGAAGCTGGCGATTTCTTTGGAGACAATAAGAATTGTCAGCTTAATTTATAAAGACTGGCGAACGATGGTCGGAGGAGGACCGTGGAGATGTATTGTTGAGCCATTTCACGGATGCCCACCCCACGCTCATATTTTTCTGTCATTTGCATCTTCATTTCGAAGGTAAGCATCAACTTTTTCCTTGTTTCACCACCTGTACCAACCTTTTCTGAAACCTGTGTTGATTTGTCACACAAGAAAATCCGCCGTGCATTCGTCTGCGGTGCTGCCATTGTCGTCGTATTTCGAGCATGTCGTCGGATGTAGAAACAAATGGCGAGTCAAATTTTACGTCGGATGTCGAAAAGTTCGTGTGTCGAAGCGATCGTATGTAGAGGTACCACTGTATATTGATTTATATCATTTAACTGGAAAAAGAAAAGAGCTTTTGGTCAAAGCTGGATTTTGTACAGAAGAGGTATGCTTCAGAGCATTATTTCAGATTATTTATTTGTATATTAAGAATTGAAATGACAGCTATTATTTTGTTCAAGGATAATTCGCTAATGCAGAAGAGGCATAATTTTTTAAAAATCATTATCATTCATCATTTATCATTACTGTTCTATTATTTTAAGAAATATAAAGCCTGATGAGTAATCTCTGAGAATTTGAATGTGTGTCCTTGGTTATATAGCTATTTTTTTTGTTATAAAACTGATTTTTTTAATCCAGACGGAAGAAGCAAACTTTAAAATATATTAAAGTGATAAGGCATCTCTCAGTTAACTTTCAGTAAAATTTAAGTATCTTGAGGCTGGGCCAGGTGTCCTCTTTTTTGGACATCAAAATATGGTCACCTTGATTCAGGTACAGTCAGTGCATTAGTTGTTAGCAGGATCTTATTATGTTTCATTATTTTAACATAAATGGAGACGCGAAAATCTGTCCAACTCTTCAACTTTACACTTATAGGTCTAGGAGCACAAAACAGAAGACTTTGAATTTTGGCCTCTGCCCCATCCATTAAAAAAAAAAAAACACGCAGGCAAACACCACTTGTTGTAGGCTATAGAGTGCGTTTCACAGTTAGAGGTCACAAAACACATCACAATCACACGCCATTGTTGATGCTGTCATGCAAGGCACTACCAATACACTGGGAGGTGTGGTTTGTTGCTATTTGACAATAAACTTTTTATGGTTTTGCTGTTTTTGATGGTATAACTCTGGCACAGCTGCCATAGGTTTATTAGTTGGTTCCCCCCACCCCACCCCCTTTTTTCCCCCACATGTAATGTTGAATACGGATAAAGGAAAAGTGACATAAACATAAGATCTTTGGCAGCATATAGTGTTAACACTAGCTACCAAAGTTGAATTGTGACTTTGCTGTCTCCTAACCCTGTCAGCAAACACAAATACAAGGTGGATTTGTGTATGGACTTTCAATTGAAATTCAATTCATACCATTCATTAGACTAAACAACAAACATATAGCCATTTTCTCAAGTAAGACTTGACAACAACAACAACAACAACGTTATTAATTGACTAATCCACACAATTAAAAGCTCTTGTATGGAATCATAAAGCATGGTCAGAGTGAGCATTGCTAAGAATAGGAAGTAAATCGCCTCTGCCGACAAATGATATTTTTGTGTCAAACATAGCAAGCTGTGAAGCAGAACGAGTTCAAAACATCAACAATTACTGCATGTCAACCACTCAGTGGTGGTCCATCAGGGCCAGCAAGGCCTTCTCTGATGACCTAACAGAACCAGAGAGCATGATCATGATGCTACTTTGGCCGCATTCAGTATCTTTTAACTACTAGAGCAAGTGTTCCATTATCAAACAGCACTCAGTGTTTCCAGTGTAACAGTGGGCGCTTGGAGCACATTGTTGATCGAAGTTTTAGCTTTGCTGCAAGGATACCATTCCCAAGTTTTTTACAGTTACATGCCAACTTGTTGATGCCCATACATGGGCAATTAGAAAGATTTACTAAGGATGTCCTGATCACATATTTTTGAACCCGTGTCCGAGTCACCTGATTTTGAGAATCTGCCGATACAGAGTCCTGATCTGATACAAAAAAAAAGTGTTTTTCAAATTAATAGTTATATTTTAACATGTTACTGTCCCACCGTTCCGCCTTCATAATGTGAATTATTTCAAACAAGAATAACGTAGAAAAATGCTTGTCTTTATTAAGTGCTTCATTGAGTGAGTCCACTCAAAACTGCTCACGCTGCTGAGAAAAGTCGTTCACTAACACACACACACAATGAGTTGCCACAGCACACAACCGCTAGTGTTTAACAAGCTAAACCATGATTGACACATTCGGTACCTTTGAAGGTAGCGCTCCCAAGCTTCTTTGGCAAGATCAAAGCTTCAGCGCCTGTCAATCATCATAAACTTTAACAAGCAAACTTCAGTGCACTGCTGACCAAGAAAAGCAGCAGGAGAGAGCGAGAGGCTGTACGAGCATGAAGCAGAAAAACATAAATATATATTTTTTCATTAAAAACCCGATCCTGTACACCCAAATCCGATCCTTTGAAAAATGGCACGATCGGCCCCATTTTCAATCACATGATCAGATGGGGACATCTCTAAGATTTACTGTAAAAAGAACAGTTGTACTACTAGTAAAGTGAAACTAACAGAGGTGGGTAGTAATGCGTTACATGTGCTCTGTTACATTTACTTGAGTAACCTCTTGAGAAAAATGTACTTCTAAGAATAGTTTTACTAAGATATACAGTACTTTTTACTTTTACTTGAGTAGATTTCTGAAGAAAAAAACGCTACTCTTACTCCGCTACTTTGGGCTATGCAAGAGTCATTCAATTTTTGTTCTTTATTCGACATAATGGTAGTGATGCCAAGAGTAACTCTACCAATTTCACCATTGAGACGTCGGAACAATAATCACATGACTCCATTACACCAATCTGACGCAAGCTTGCCCTTCCATGATCACGCCAGCCTGTTCAGTCACGTGGCGCATTTAAAGCGCCGTAAAAAATTTAAAAAGTATTTGACATAGAGCGCTGCCCTCAAAATGACTAGAAAGTGCAGATTTAAAGCTCTCTCCCAGTTTTTATTTGGCACCGATTGACACCGGAGATTTGATCCTTTTAATTTCTTAATAGTAACAATGAAGGAACAACTGTATTCACTATTCAAACTGGGAACTATTTTCTCCACTAGAGGGCACACATGCTCTTTGGACGAATAATGCTTCATTTCTTATTTTCTCTCGCCGAAATTCAATGACTTTTTTTTTTTTTCCCCCTTCGGCTTAATGTGGTTATGTAATGGATTATTGTCCAGAATCATTATAACAACAGTTTATATAGCTAAGTTTGTGCTGAGAGAAAAAAAATACCATTATTTACAACAACAACAACAACAAATCATACAAAATAAGCAGTTACCCACAATGTTACTCATTATTTAAGTATTCTTTTTACTGGATACTTTTTTACTTGTGCTTGAGTACATTTTTGGATGACTACTTTTACTTTTAATTGAGTAATATTATTTTTGAAGTAACACTACTCTTACCTGAGTAAAATTTTGGGATACTCTACCCACCTCTGGAAACTAGTATTCTAGTGCTGCCGCTAGCTGAACTAATCAAGCGGTATCGGAAATTTATTGCTGAATAAGGCTTCGTCTGCTACTTGATTTCACTACATAACAAACATTGAGGGCAAACAATGGGTGATTAGACAGGTCAACAAGTTAGCATAAGTAATTTTGAGACTCCAATCAACCTATCAATTATGTTTTTGGTACATGGGAAGAAACCGAAGTACCCGGAGAAAACCTATTAACACATATAGTATATGTACAGTATTTATTTGAAGTGGATATATTTATAGATGTATAAAACTTCAAATAAAATATTATATTTACTGTGGATTAAGGTACCCAGCCGGGACATGTGCACATGGATTATTACAAACCTAATAATCCAAGTGTGTTATTCACAGATTCACTTTTTCAGTGCCTCTTACAATACCTAAACCTGATTACAATTTTAATCTAACCGTTACGTCACCTTGTACATTGCGTGAAGTGTATCGAAGCTTATCAGCATCTGGGCTGTGAGTTGAAGTCATGGATGTCTGACCTAGCTTTTTGCTTTCATTTTTAAACCTAACTAGTCCTTCTACATCAATTTATGGCTGCTCTTCAGTTACTCTTTAATTAATTTTAGGCGATGCGTCTAAGAAGCTATGGCTGATCAGCATTTATCATTTTTTATTTTAATTATTTATTTCTCAGAGACTGCGAACTGATGTATCAAGCAGTGTTCAGCAGATGTTGCCCGCCTGCTGCACAATCTGAGCTCGGTCGGCAGCTTGACAGCTGCTGACCGCAATTTAAAAAAAGACATGCTCTATTAGAGCCCGCGACACTGACCCAAACATAAGCCAGTGGATCAGGGCTAGGACAAAATCAGTAAAGCAATGTCTGCTCTGTAGGCAGTGTCGCTTTTAGAGGCAGTTTACATGGCAACTCTGCGACACAAAGACGCAATGACTGAGTTGCGTAATGGTCTCGCGTGCACATGGTGACGGCGAAGACGAAAAATTCTGAATTCTGCCTCCAAAGTGTAAGAATTTGATTGCGGGGGATTGAGGGGGCTTGCTCCGCATACATATCAAAGGCTCCCGCGGCACGAGACCACGCCGATAACGTCAGCACGCATACATGCACATTGGGTGTGCGCAGCAGTGCTACTAAACATTAAAAATAGCAAATATGGCGGAATGTCTGCTTTAATTTACTGTTTTAATAATATTTTTCAATTAAATATGTTGAATGTTTCCATTTTTGTGCCTTTATGAACAAAAGAAAAATGCCATTGTTTCGAGTGGGCGGGCATATTTTTTTCCGGGCTGAGGAGTTTGGTGGGGTCACAGTGCATCATTCGCTGTCGCCTTGTAAATCTGCACTGCCCCCTAGGGCCTGGCATGAATACTACATCGTTTTCGTGCGGAATTGCGACATTGTTCGGATGGAGACGGGCCCATATAAATGCAAATTTGAAATTTTTTGTATTCTCGGAGAGTCACCATGTAAACGGCCCCTTAGATACCTTGTTACAACCTGGTGTTACCTCATTTACATTTGTTATATTAAAATCTCCTCTTGGACCTCCTGCTTAATTGTATTCAATCCTGCATTGTGTTGAGGAAGGACAAACTCTAGTAGAACATCAAACTGGGAAGCAGTGAAAAAAAATTACCCACTCACTATTTTATTTTCTTGCTACCTTTGTTTACAGTGTTGGCGATCCAAGCACCAAGACAGACTGAGATTCTGGTCACTCCACTGCTTTAAATCCTCTAACTTTCTGACTTGTGCACCCAGTCAAAGTAATTTCTTCTGAAAAGCATCCCCTTGACCATCTGTCTACATTTTGAAAGCCTCTTCAACTACCCTTTCATTTCCGCCGTAGTGCTACCTCTTTCCACCCACCTGAGCAATCCCTTCTTCTCCCCAGAGATAGAAATCCCGTGTTCAAACTCAAAGGCAACATTGTTCAAAACAGCCAACTTCTTGCATTTCAAATTTCAGTTTCAAGAACCATGTTGTTCACTGTATTGAAATTTTGTTTACCGAAAAGTGTTTGAAACATTTTTTTCACCAAAATAGAGTAGCTAAAACAGAACATTGTGATAGCGTGAATGTGACAAATCATGAATTGTTCTAAAGGTATTTCACGCAAATTTGTTATTTCATTAGTATACTCTATATAAAACTGGTTGCCTTTTGCGTTAAATGTTAATCTTTGCATTAGATCAGTGCGTGTTTATCAATGAAAAAAGTTTGTATTTAACATATTTTTGTTGCTTTTGTCTTTGAGTGAAAAGGAAGGTAAAACTGGCAGCAAGCGAGTGGAAAAACAAATAGCATCTTACATGAGCGAGAGGCGGACGTGGTTGAGTTCGACAAGAAGGTTTGTCTTAAGTCTGTGGCATATAGGCAACTACCAATCAAACTTCACCAGCAGCAGAAACGGCCCCAAATTTTAAAAAGGTAATTTTATTGACTTCATTTTTCTTTTTATTTTAAATTACGAAGCGTTTCACAGAGCCAGGCCACTTTAGACTGCAGGCCATTGGAAAATGTCCCAAATCCCCTGATGGCCAGTCCAGGCCTGCATTGATGTGCAGACGCATCAGACAGATAACTTGCAAATCTTCACTTTGTTCAGGTTTTTAATGTTAAATCTGCATTTGCGAGTGGTTGATAAGCCAAATCAAATGAAAATATATTTTTCTACTGAGATACCCTGCTAGGTGTGGCCAAGTCCTAGGTAGGTAGATACTGTGTTGTGGTTGGATGTAGAAAAGCTGGATTAAAAGCCATCTATTTCCTATTTAGAATTCCACTGCAACAATCTCGCTTGCTCCATATAAACAAAAACAAGGTGTCAGTGCCAGGCATTTTTATGACAATCCCTAGCGGGCCATTATGCACCATGTATTTTAACAATGGTGTGTAAACAATTCTTACCATCACCAAAGGAGCCAGTCCCACATAGTCTCTCTGGGTGGTGTAGATCCGCATCTGGCCCACATCCCTGACGTTCCCTGGCTGATCCAGTCTCCAGGAAATTGTGTGAGTCTCAACCAGCTCAGAGATGTCCTTTGGCACAAAGTCCAATTGGAGAACTTCTACAAGACCCCTGTCAGAGAGATTTATGTTGAAGTTGTTGCTTTTAAAAAGGCATCTCAAGAAAATGGAATATCGAGCAAGGTTAATTTATTTCAGCAAGCAAAAAAGTAAAACACTGGAGATCAAAAGGCCCCTGGGAAAATGAAAGTTGTTAGTATGTCAAAAAATAATAAGAACAGAGAAAAGTAAGTAATTTGTAAACTTTTCTTTTCAACCATTAATGTGAACTACTTTGGCCTGTAAAAGTCAAATTATCTTTGTTTTAAATCTTTTAAAGCTTGGAAGTAAAAATAAACAACTGAAAAAAGTTGGAGTGTGGCCGCACACAGACCAAACACATCCAAACTCATCTTAAATGGGAGTAAGCACAAATCTGCCACCATCTAACTTGCTTCTGATTAACCCAAAATATATTTCAGATGTTTTACCTTTACCTGTCGCGTGGACAAAATTTGTTTTGATCCAATGATATCAAGTTAAACATTCATTGTCAAAGGAACCACATACCGTATTGGCCCGAATATAAGACGGCCCTGATTATAAGACGACCCCCACTATTTAATCGGTTTGAGCGGGGAATGTGCGTTAACTGCGTCAAATTTTTTAACGTGATTAATTTAAAATTTTAATTACCGCCCGTTAACGTAATAATTTTGACAGCCCTAATTTTTATACAGAAAATAATTGCAGTACATCCGAAACAAATGATTATGACAATATATTTGAGGGAAAAAGCATGTTATTTTGCCTCATTCAAATCTTAATATCTGAACATTTAAATATGTAAACTAAAGTGCAATCACATTCGTAAATGAATAGCTTCTGGTTTTTGAAATAAACCAAATAAACCAATTTATTGTGATAAAACAACAAAATTGCAATAACTGCACTAACCATCAAAGTAAAGCCTAACTGTAACTGTAGTCTTGAAACAAATCTGAATAAGGAAAAACATTGCAATAAAATAATGCAAACTATTTAAACTTGTGAGTAGCTGAGAGCTGTCATGACAGAATATCGCTTCAATGATATCTGGCGCCATCTAGCGTCGTGAATGGGGAGAGTAGCTGAGATCTGTCATGACAGAACATTGCTTCAATTCTATTTGGCGCCATCTAGCGTCGTGAATGGGCATAATGTCTAGACCGCGAATATAAGACGACCCCCTCTTTTTCAGTCTTATTTCAATGCAAAAACACCGTCTTATATTTGGGCCAATACGGTATTGGAGAAAATATCATGCTTTGAAACTTAGCGTTTAAGATGAAACTTGGATGAGGTGGAAGGAATTATGAACTGTTTGAACCGAAATCTTCAGGCTTAAGCTAGAAAGCAAAAAGACTTTAAAAAATCAGAAGAAACTTAATAGAAGAGCAAAGTTTATTTGACGTTAATGAGATGATAGCTTGGTATTCTGATACCGATTTAAAATGAGTATGGGTGTATTGTCTAATTCTGAACATAGCCACGTCCCATTACTAAAAGGGTGCTCACACTTGCAAAACTTTACACAATATTAACATTTCTCATTCATTCATTTTCAAATGGTGAATTTGGAGTTTTAGTTAGCTGTATTCTATGATCATCTAAATCAGGGGTGCCCAAGTCGGGTCCTCGAGAGTCTCTATCAAGATTCTTTTCTATGTCTCCCTCCTCAATCATACCTGAATCAAATAATCAGGATCGTTATCAGGCTTCTGCTGCGCTTCATGATCAGGGCGATATAAAGAGGGTTGCGACACTCCCTTAGGTATCCATTATACGATTTAACTTCCGGGTTTTCCGGGTAGCGGAACCTCGGGTAGTTCCAAACATCGCTTCGACGAGGGCGGACCGCATTCATATGAATGGCTGGCTGTAAAGTATATTCAGAGGTAAGTCGATGAAAAAAACGATCCCTTTTGAATTTTCAACAGTCTGTATTCTATCAGAGGCGCTTTATGATGTATATGTTGAGCTTTATTTGTATGTGCGTGGCGTAATTATACATATATTTTATCTTGGTTGACGAGCGATTATATCCTACTTTTTAAGCTGACTCTGCTCACTGGTAATGTATCGCCAGGGATAAATTCATTAAGTTACTACCTCTCAACCTGTCAACTCTTTCAGAGGCCTTTTGTGACGCACACACTCATCTGGATTTGTGAGTATCAGTAGACAACCGGCTTTCACGTGTACACACACATATATACATATGGCGGAGAACACAGACAAGGCTGAAAAAGCAGTTTCTGCTCTTGCACTCCTCTTTAAAAGAAACTGCTGTATTTTAAGCCGAAACAAATGTTGTGTTTGATAGAACTATATCTCTATATGCTGCCATAGCAGATTCATGGCGCATTAAGCCCCCGAACTATTTTTAGTCTGCCCTTTTTACCCTCAAAACCCCCGTTTACAGACGTCACGCAATCGTTTTTGTTTTAACCCAGCCATGAAAACAAGGTAAGTAATTATATTTATAATTCAAAATGTCTGTCATTTTTAGCTTAGAATCATTAATTGATGTCTCATATTTTGTTTTAAAAAAATAAAAAACGACTTTAAAAAAAATTATTCACTCGCATATTTTAAACTTTTAAACAAATAACGTCACAATGAAAAAAAATGGCGTCTGTAAATAAGTCCCGGATATCTACTTCATAACTATCGCCAAATTGTATTTTTTTTTTGTTACTGTTCCATATTATTCTATAAGTTAGATGATAAATAATCGATCCAAACAAAGAAAAATTGAAAAAAAAAAAAAACGTTTAAAAGGGTAAATATATGGAAAAGAACATCTCAACCACTCCTTGCTGTCCGCAATTTCTGCATCGCGACCCTTGTTATATTACCATGTTTCACCCATAAAATCCCCCCAAAATCCAGCTGTGGTGATTCACAGATGTGTCTTGACACTCATTGATACATGCGACATAGAGTTTTTGGATTGAAACAAGATAAGTACGCGATAATATCTTGTCAAAGTCATGACATCTGTAATTCTGCGCTCACGTGCTCTCACCTCTAGATAGGGTTTTGCTGTTTAAAAAACTTTTTTTTTTAAATGCCCTCCTGTCCAAAATGTTTCTTCCCCCAGAAAATTGAGATTTTAAGCTTTCCAATTATGTATCACACATGCATATCGGACAGTTTTAAATTTGGCTAAATTGGGGGTCTCAGAGCGGAACTTCAAGTCACCTGAGTGTTTTCCGCCATATATATATATGTAAGCATTAGAAAGTGGAACAGTAAAGAAAAGTGGAAAATAGAATTTAAAAGTAGTGACCAGAAACCCAAACTTTTTGGGGAACAAAAGTGTTTTTATATGTCAATGCGACAAAGCAAACTTGGAACTACCGCTCAGAACTTGGGAACAAAATATGTTATACATCGTGTTATTTTTAATATATTACCACAGGTAGGTGAATCCAGACATTCTCTGAAAAAAATGTATTCTAGTTGTGAAAAAAGAAAAACCTAAATCATCTTGCATTTCAATGTAAAAGTCGATATCCAGTGCTGATGCTAACACAAACATGATACTTTCACTCCAAAACATGGGAAAGTTTACATAGTTTTTAGTTGTCGCCTTACCACTCCAAATGTAAAACTAGCATTTACATATATGTCATAATGCAATGGCATAATTAAACAAGAACTTAGATGCGTGATTTCATCCATTTTTCCATAAATGTCGCAATTACCACTGTCAGTTCCATTGAAAACCACTGCACCGCTGCTTGTGCTTGGAATTACTCATGCCCTACATGAATCACGTGACCAACCGTTGCGAGATTCAAGAGTGTCGCAACCCTTACAACATGGCCCTGTTCACGATGAGCTAATCATTTGGGTCATGTGTGTTAAAGAGGGAAACATGGAAAACAAGCTGGATAAGAGCTCTCGAGGACCGGACTTGGGCACCCCTGATCTAAATTGTTAAAAATACTAAATGACATATTTTATATTGAAACAACGTAATTATTTTTAAATCAAACAACTTAAAATTATATGTGTTAAAGCTTGAAGGTATTTTTTAGGTTTATAAGAGTATTTGTTCTTATTAGGTAGAAAACACCAGCATACTTTCATCAGTGATTTTGCATAAGGGACATTATCTTCAAATTATAAGTCTCTATTAATTTCCATACAGTATGTTCCTAAACTGTAGTGTTTATCAAGCTGTGACCTCACAGAAAGATGTTGGTGGCATTTTCAACTTTGGGTTCAACTGCAGGATAGATAGACAGAGTGGGGGGGAACATTAGTGAGCTAGATACACTGCTGTGCCACAGTATCTCAAGAGCCCACACACCCGAGACCTGCCTGCAGTCATGTTTCCTCGGCATTTAAAATGCTGGTGAAAACATTGAAAGGAAGTTTGCACCCTTCTATTTACTCGGTTGAGAGACAACAAAATATTGAAAATAAAGGAACTGGAAAAAACTGAGGAAAAACAAACTTTGGAGAACCAAGAATGCCATTGAAAATAAAATTCACATTGGGGAATGATGTGAGTGTGGGTAGAGATGATTTAGTGAGCCCAAAATAAGTCAAGCATCAAGACGAACATTTTTTTGAGGCACTACTTGAACTGAATCTTAAAATGACAAAAACTCAAAATCTGATATTTTAGTTGCAACAAAGAACACCAAACCAACTTTCTGCAGGTCATGTTATATTCAGCCTTTCAAAAACGCATTACGGGCATCAACTCCATTTCAAAACCATTAACACTAAAAACTAGGGGTGTAACGGTACATAAAAATCTCGGTTCGGTACGTACCTCAGTTTTGAGGTCACGGTTCGGTTCATTTTCGGTACAGTAAGAAAACAAAATGCAAAATATAAATGTGCTAGGTGTTTATTACACACCTTTGTGCTTTCAACAATAGGAACATTAGCCTATACAAAGCTAAAATTCTGCTCAAAAAGTAGCGGGTATTTAAAGATAATCCAACAGCAATTTGCCTTTCAGACCCCGCGTATTGGTCAGCTTTCTTTCTGAAAGAAAGAAGAAAAAAGAAGTCCTGTGCTAAAGAGAAAAGCAAACCCAATGACAACGATTTTAACATGTATTTTACAAATGAAATGCCGAAATGAATCATTTTTTTTTTCTTATGAAGAGTTTTCAAAAGCTTAATGGGTGGATTTTCTCAAGTTAAAGCGCCACACAGAAATTAATAAATTTTATTGTGTAAGCAGGATCTCTGTATTATTATTTAATTACAGGTGTTTTAGCTCATTTCAATTTATTTTATTTAAATGGGCTATTATTTATTTTATTATGTGTTTATATTTTACAAATGTGATGTAGTATTCATCTATATTGTATATTTTATGTTGTATAACTTTAGTTCCTATGTGAATATTAGTTCCTACTTGTTTTGCTGTGGTAGGAGGGTTTTGTATTGAACACGAGACCGTGTTGGTTATTATTATAGCAGAGAAGACAGCAGTAAATCAACAAAGACAAGTCAACTGTGCCCCGATCTACCACTCAAGAGATCTGATGGACTCAAAAAGTGGGTTACGATTGCATATTAGTTTGAAAATCGACCGGATCCACCGTATTTTTACACAAGTGACTTCCGGTCTGCCCGATCCTAGCTACTGGTAGTAGTATTGACACAGGAAGGTCGCGTCTCGCGTCAAATAATAAACTCTACCGTTCTTTTCGCGTGCGTCGTGTTGAGCCGCTTCTGGGACGCATCTAACACGCGGCCGCACTGCGACTGGTGTGCATTGGCTGATTGACTTTAACGCCCGTTCGGTACGCTTACGTTCCGAACTGAGCACCACGTACCGAAACGGTTCAATACAAATACATGTACCGTTACACCTTACTAAAAACGTATGAGCGCTAAAAACTTTTTTCAACTGCTCGCTAACTTTCTCTCGCCATGTGGGACATATTTACTGTAAGGAGGCTTGATGAGTCCCCCACACCCCAACTAGGCGATGCACCCTGTGATCAATTTAGGGTCGTAATTTATTAAATCAAATTGTATCATTTGAGGAAATCTGGTGACAGAAATGTGATGAAGTACATTAAAGTTTTTCCCTTACTTTAATAAAACCTGAAGTCTGCATTTAAGAAATGCAAATAAATATTCTGTTTTCAACACGAGCAAATTTAGACCGGCAGATTAAAAGATTGAAATAGTTTTAGTATTTGCTACAGCAACACAATAAAGGGAAAGAAAATCAAAGTTGGTAAGGATGATTTTACATGAAAGCACATAAAGAAACACCATAATAGATAATGAGACATCATCACTATACAGCCATACTGTTGGATGCAAAAGGACTGCGGAACCAGCTGATTTTGTGGATTCATTCATTTATTTTTTGCGTCACGCCATCCCAATGTGCTGCAGGCTTTTGTAGCTACACCAAAGAGAGTGGTGTGAGCTTTTCTGGGTTTCAAAAAGACCCTGTTCACCACAAAGAATGGGCAAAGCAAGTATGACAATGGAGCGACCCTTGCACAGACGAGGAAGTGAGTAGGCTACGTGCTTTGTATTAGTATGTCAAATACTTGGATCATGGCACACATTTTAATGAGGAGGTGGCTTGCATTTTGTGGGTGACAATGCTCCCTGTCCACCGAGAAGACAGGAGTGGCCGCCTCCCTCGGCCGACACTCTCGTCTACGGTTCTCGATTGTTTGTCGAGACTTCCACCCCTCTCGGGCCTCTTCGTGTACCCACCGAGGGAGAGAGCTATCCTCGGCTTGGGCTCAGGCAGCCACACGCTCCGACGTCGGCCGGATTGGGCCGAGAATGGGCCATTTTCGGCATTCATTCCCCTGCTGCGTCCCTGGTAATGAGCACTGCCTGCCTGCCGGGGCTGCAGCAGTGGAATGACGAGCCGAAACTTTCTCGCTGCCGGGGGCTGGCCGATCGGTGAAGACAATCACCCCTGCCGCTGTGTTTGACATAAGTCAGGGTAGTTTTGTGTGATTTTCCATGCTCGAAAGGCGAGGAAGAGACTTGGAAGAGCCGCACTGTTTGGGTTAGCATGTAGCCTAGCTCTTAGTCTCCGAGTGCCCGCAGAGAAATGACGAGCCGGATTAACGCCGGTGGCATAAAATAACGTTCAGGAAGTTTAAGAAGTCGGCAGTTTTGACCATTAAACAGTAATTTAGCCCTGTTGTACTGAATAAATGCATTTTTATTATTTCATATTCCATTTAGCACAAGACTGTTATTTGTCATGACCATACAATTTATTTAGCAATTGGTGAAAAATTATTAGATACAAAGAATATCCTGTAAAAATATTGTAGTACAGAGATAAAAACGGTGATAACATTTTGCAGTCTGCTCTCTGTTGCCTTTTTCTCGTTCTGAATCTTACTCCTATTGGGTTGAATTCTAAATCCGCTGAAATCGCTACTCTGCTGACGTCATCACCCAGATGGAGGCACCAGAGCGCTATAATGACAGGAGGAGTTGGATGACCGATTAAAAGAGACTCATTTCTCGTCATCTGCGCTTTTCCAAATTGTTGTACCGTATTGGCCCAGATATAAGACCGTGTTTTTTGCATTGAAATAAGACTCAAAAAGTGGGAGTCCTATAATCTATAATCGGGTCTAGACATTATACCCATTCACGACGCTAGATGGCGCCAGATATCATTGAAGCGAATGCTGAACTTGAGGAGTAATGTTCTGTCTTGACAGATCTCAGCTACTCTCAAGTTTAACCAGTTTGCATTATTTTATTGCAATGTTTTTCCTTATTCAGATTTGTTTCAAGACTACAGTTACAGTTAGACCTCACTTTGATGGTTAATGCAGTTATTGCAATTTTGTTGTTTTATCACAATAGATTGGTTGATTTACATTTCAAAAACCAGAAGCCATTCATTTACAAATGTGATTGCAGTTTAGTTTACATATTTAAATGTTCAGATTTTAAGATTTGAATGAGGCAAAATAACATGCTTTTTCTTTCAAATATATTGTTATAATCATTTGTTTAACATGTACTGTAAATATTTTCTGTATAAAAATTAATTTGGTGTTCAAAAAGTCTTTTTTCAAAGTTGAGTCTTGAAAAAGAGGAGATCGTCTTATAATCAGGGTCGTCTTTTATTCGGGCCAATACGGTACAGTGGGGCAAATAAGCATTTAGTCAACCACCAATTTTGCAAGTTCTCCTACTTGAAAAGATTAGAGAGGCCTGTAATTGTCAAATAAATAAATAAAAACATGGAGTCCCAGATCGAGGGAGATTATCAGTGGTCTTGAATGTCTTCCATTTTCTAATAATTGTTCCCAAAGTTGATTTCTTTACACCAAGCGTTTTACCGATTGCAGATTCAGTCTTCCCAGCCTGGTGCAGGTCTACAATTTTGTCTCTGGTGTCCTTCGACATCTCTTTGGTCTTGGCCATAGTGGAGTGTGACTGACTGAATTTGTGGACAGGTGTCTTTTATACCGATAATGACTTAAAACAGGTGCCATTAATACAGGTAACGAGTGGAGCCTCATTGGACCTCGTTAGAAGAAGTTAGACCTCTTTGTCAGCCAGAAATCTTGCTTGTTTGTAGGTGACCAAATACTTATTTTCCACTCTAATTTGGAAATAAATTCTTTAAAAATCAAACAATGTGATTTTCTGGTTTTTTTCCACATTCTGTCGCTCATGGTTGAGGTTTACCCATGTTGACAATTACAGGCCTCTCTAATATATTCAACGGGAGAACTTGCACAATTAGTGGTTGACTAAATACTTATTTGCCCCACTGTATATAGTTGAATCGTCTCAAAATATAATTTTAATTCCCATACCGGTAATAATCCCACTTAAGCTTTTTTTATAGTGTCACATGCACTTTAAGGGTTCAATCTCGGGTTCCAGCTTTCATGTGTGGGGTTAGCATGTTCTCCCCGTGCCTGCGTGGTTTTCTCCTTGTTCTCCTGTTTCCTCCCACATCCCCAATACATGCATTTTTGGTTAATTGACCAATTCAAATTAACCCTAAGCGTAAGTGTGCATGTGAATTGTTTTGTGTCTCCTTTTGCCCAGCAATTATTCAGGGTGTACATCAGCTACTGATCACAGTTAGCTGCGATAGCCCCAGCAGACCATGACTCACATAAGGATAAGCGGAACGGAAGATAAATGACTGATTACCAGCGATGACAAATATCATTGCCAACATGTTTTACAAAAATAACTCAAAACTGTAAATCTGCTGGTGTTGATGGATGAGGTTAAACAAGTCAACATCTGTGACAGTTTGAGCACCACTCAAGTGAAATATGTTGGAAATGAAAGCTGCTCTTAGCATTTCACAATCATCACTAATGCCACTTTTGGTTGTGCTTTTTAATAAAGTGACATGTTTTCTTGAAAATTAAAAACGAATCAGAGAGATGCATGCAGAGACTATTTGCTGAGACTGTTCAGAGTGTCAGCACCATTAAGTGTGCGTGCGACTGGGAAAGAGATTTTTGTTCCTTGAAATCCTCATTTTGAGGGGCGATGTTAAACCCTCTGCCATATCACTTCAGATTTCAGTATGTCTGCATGTGACTTTGTATGTGATGGGATGGGACAGACGGTTGTTCTGGTGAGCCCAGCACATAGGACACAACTTGGACTATCTCCCCTTTCTAATCTCTCTTTCTGAATGTGCAAGCGCTTAAGCCTGGATAACGGAGCCGTGATTATGGATGATTACGGATAAGTGGGTCGGGCCGGACGGCGGGCGGTCGTGTTGGTGGGTCAGTGTTAGCAGGAGGTTGCCAGGCAGACATGGGTGCTAATGTGTGCCATGTAGCGTTAATATGAACATATACTAGTAGTATGACATTAATTGTCATTAATAATGATAATGAAATCATATACTTCAGCAGCACTTTTAGTCATTTTTAGTTTAGTTTTTAGGACTTTTAGACTTTTCACTCTCACATTTTAACATCAAGTGTTTGTCTGTGAAGCTTAGTTGGATCCTTAGATGATTTAGGAATATGCACTGTAGTAAGCCTGACTATCAAACTGCAGTGTTATGGTATTCATCTATTCATTTTCATCATTTTTTCCTCATTAAATTTCCAGTTGAGCACTTGCAGGAAATAGGGTACACCCTGGGAGGATCGCCAGTCATAATAAGTCAAGTTACATAAATAAAAACAACCAATCTCACATTTCAACAACGGACAATTTTGAGTCTTCAATAAAAATTTTCAGAATGTGTGAGGAAACCTGAGGAAAATCGACACAAACACAGGGAGAACCTAGACACTACTGCTGGCGTAGACCCCAGAACTGTGAGACAATAGAAACAATGTCTGTACTCTGTAGTCTACCATTCTGCAGCAGCCTATACAGAGTCCAGACATCTCTCCTTATTCACTTTTTCTAGCTCTTCTATGAGCAGGGAAATCCCAGTACTTTTCTAAACCAGCTGGGAGACATTCTATCCAGTGAGTCCTGGGTCGTCCCCAGGGCCTTCTATTGGTAGAGTCCAGGGAGAAATCCGAATAAGATTCCCAAGTAGCATCACATCACGTCAGCGACTGAGACCACCCTGAATGACAATTTGAGTCAAAAATTGCAACTTGATGAAGCCAAAATAAAAATGTGTTCTGCAGTTTTATCCATAAATGTTACTAACAGAATGGTGACAAAGTGCACCCTTAGTGAAGCCCACCCATTAAAGTAAGTCATAGACTTTATAATATATTGACGGGACACGGGGTGCGGAGCCTGTTAATAGGGGGCCTATCTCCGTCAAAACTGATCGAGTGGAAACACAGACAAAGAGCTTTTTACGTTGAAATTTCTTGTGAATAAATGCTTAGATACCTGAATTCTTTTTAGATATGGACGTAAAACATTCTGGATTATTGGTTATAAGCAAAAAAAAAAACAGGCAGTTAGCATTTATTTTACGTAAATGCTGCGAATTTTGACACCAATGCCGTAGTGGTTAATTTCCGCCAAGGATATTTTTCAGGTTTCAAAATGCATGAAATGCACGAAAAATATAAAAAATTACCTTGAATCCTCGAACAAATCACTCCTGCGACAATCCTTCCTGTTTGTATGCGGTACAACTTTCATACTTTTTCAACCTAAATTCGGCGTTGGATCGCTGCATGTGTTGAATAACTGCGACCGACTGCAAATAACTAAAGCGCAGTGTGGGACGGCCCCTACTTGAAGGCGTGGCACAGTGTCCGTGGAATCTGTCCCGTCAATATAATTATGAAGTCAGTGAGTAAGCAAATCCAAGTCCATGTATTTGTGGCAATAAGAACTCTGACACCAGTTGTCAAAGACAGAACAGTCCATATCAGGAAGTGTCATGCGTAGTGATGATGTTGCTTGAAATTTAAAAAAAAAAAAAATGCAAGAAAATCAATAAGATTCATAAAGGAATGATCAGTAAAGCTTCCAAATTGGAAGGAATAAATTCACTTTACATCCTATGCTTCTGAAAAGAAAAAGTATGTATTCAATGGATTGTAGACTTGTCCAGCATAAACTTTTAATTAACATGTATTGTACAAGTGATAATGGAATCTAAATTCATTCCACTGACCTTTTTGCTGTGACTGTAACCTTTCTCTGGCAAAAAACCGAGACTGTGTTGGCGATGCCGACTTTCCCTGGCTCTGTCTTGACGTCCCATAGCGTCGGATCGCTAGGCCGCACACCACTGAATGACAATCCTGGCTTGACTGTCGCCCTATGGTAAATACATACACACAACACAACATGTGAAACACCTATTCAGAAATGGAAGGTCTTTGTTCTCTAATTACTCTGAATTCCTGCAAAGACATTTAAATGGCAGCACTTTGACAATAATGAGCATAAATTAAATGCTTGCTGTGGTCAAACCCAAAAGAAAACCATTTAAAAGCCATAGAGTGCCAGTTGCCTCAGCATTTTGTAATATTTGAACTTGTTCTCATGTTTTTCTTCTTCTGCCTGAAAGTACTATTGTGATTTAGAAATGGGACCAGATCAGATAGATCATCTCTGTGTGTTGATATTTTTCACCCGTCTGTCTCAGATTCTTTTGGTGCTTTATGTGTCGCGCTCCGCTGTGACACTTTGTCATAGTAATGGTGAGATGTTGCACAACACAGTGACATAAACAGTTATCCAAGTGGCATTGTGTTATGTGCGTGTCTGTCACAGTCACTCATTTCTTTATTGTTGCACCCTGCATACTGGAAAGGGACAGTTTTGCTGGGCAGTTGTAATTTTATGCATGTAACAGTGGTCCATGATACTGCCCACAAGGTTCCTCTGACCGTGCCTGTTTCTTCGTTGTTCTTGAAATTCTATGGCTGGTGGTATGATCTGAGAGGTACATACTAACTAAATGATTTCTTGATTCAAACAATCTGGCCACAATTAGTCCTGGGTTCGGCTCTTGAAATTAAACTCTGAGTTCCAAAAAAAGGTTAATCACAGTAAAATCATGATTTAAAAGGAGAAGACCATTACTTTTCTATTAAGTGTTCTTTTTTGTTCTTGTATTTTTCAATAACGACAAGCATGATGTGTTGAGTAACCAACAAACAGATGAGTTGCAGACTGCGGGCAGACTGAGAATTAGCATTAATTAGCATTAATTTTTGTTGGCCCCAGGAGAACTAGGAGTTAATCAGATGCAGACATATGATGCTGCACTGACACGTACCACTTATGACGAATAATGTGAATGGGAGCAGTCATCCCGTGTGGTTCGAACCAGTACCTGAGTTTGTAGAGTAGCCAAGCTTCTGTCTGGCTGTTACATCACAACAGCCCTGATGCATCATGGGAATAGATCATAGAACAGGCCTTTGAGCCATATGCGATGGCGTGATTTGGGAGTCATAAAATGATTCTGGTCCAAATTTAAAATGTGTGGAGTCACACATCGTTTGTCGCTGAAAACAAGCCAATCTTGTCATGGCAAGTATCAAAGAGCTGGAAATGTTCCTCAGAGAATCAAGAGCTGGCAATTCAAACTCTAGCACTTCTGATAGAATTACTTGGAAAAAAATGTATGCCAACAAACAATTCTATTATGTTTTCAGAATGCCACCTGATAAAGTTAATCTTGCTAGCAGTTTAAAGACATGTCGATTCTATGATTCTCTGCCAAAAATCTATTAAGTCAATAACATTTTGTTTGTCCGATGAACACAAGCAACAATTATGTTGGAATGAAATGAAAATTTGGAGGAAGATGAAAAAAATTCCATTAAGAAAAGAAGACTATTACAAATTTTTTGCTCACAATGATATTCAGTTGTTTTGGCACAGGTTGACTTGTTTGTAGCTTTTAGCTGTAATTTTTTTTTTTTTTTTCATTAATATCTACACTTGTTCCACTTGTTTTTGAGCCTAGGCAAATTGTAAAAAGCAGAACAATCAATTTTCAGAGAGGTTGGGCCAAGGCCATTGTGAACTGACAAATGACAGTACGTTAGCATTGAAATGGACGGACAATCGCTGACATTTAAACCATCACCAAGCGAGATCAATGTGGGGATCAATATACTGTGACCACTGGGAAAAGCGCTTGAAAAATTACAGCATATATACACTCACCGGCCACTTTATTAGGTATACCAGGCTAGTAACAGGTTGGACTCCCTTTTGCCTTCAGAACTGCCTCAATTCTTCGTGGCATAGATTCAACAAGGTGCTGGAAGCATTCCTCAGAGAGTTTGGTCCATATTGACATGATGGCATCACACAGTTGGCGTAGCTTTGTCGGCTGCACATCCATGATCCAAATCTCCCGTTCCACCACATCCCAAAGATGCTCTATTGGATTGAGATCTGGTGACTGTGGATGCCATTTGAGTACAGTGAACTCATTGTCTTGTTCAAGAAACCAGTCTGAGATGATTCCAGCTTCATGATATGGCGCATTATCCTGCTGAAAGTAGCCATCAGAAGTTGGGTACATTGTGGTCATAAAAGGATGGACATGGTCAGCAACAATACTCAGGTAGGCTGTGGCGTTCCAACAATGCTCAGTTAGTACCAAGGGGCCCAAAGAGTGCCAAGAAAATATTCCCCACACCATTACATCACCACCACCAGCCTGAACCGTTGATATAAGGCAGGATGGATCCATGCTTTCATGTTGTTGACGCAAAATTCTGACCCTACCATCCGAATGTTGCAGCAGAAATCGAGACTCATCAGACCAGGCAACGTTTTTTCCAATCCTCTATTGTCCAATTTCGATGAGCTTGTGCAAATTGTAGCCTCAGTTTCCTGTTTTTAGCTGAAAGGAGTGGCACCCGGCGTGGTCTTCTGCTGCTGTAGCCCATCTGCCTCAAAGTTCGACGTACTGTGCGTTCGGAGATGCTCTTCTGCCTACCTTGGTTGTAACGGGTGGTTATTTGAGTTACTGTTGCCTTTCTATCAGCTCGAACTAGTCTGGCCATTCTCCTCTGACCTCTGGCATCAAGAAGGCATTTCCGCCCACAGAACTGCCGCTCACTGGATATTTTTTCTTTTTCGGACCATTATCTGTAAACCCTAGAGGTGGTTGTGCGTAAAAATCCCGATCAGCAGTTTCTGAAATACTCAGACCAGCCCTTCTGGCACCAACAACCATGCCACGTTCAAAGTCACTCAAATCACCTTTCTTCCCCACACTGATGCTCGGTTTGAACTGCAGGAGATTGTCTTAAACCATGTCTACATGCCTAAATGCACTGAGTTGCCGCCATGTGATTGGCTGATTAGAAATTAAGTGTTAACGAGCAGTTGGACAGGTGTACCTAATAAAGTGGCCGGTGAGTGTACATCATATACAGTATATCCAGCACAAGAAGCATATACAGTGCATCACAAAAGTGAGTACACCCCTCGCATTTCTGCAGATATTTAAGTATAAAGTATCTTTTCATGGGACAACACTGACAAAATGACACTTTGACACAATGAAAAGTTGTCTGTGTGCAGCTTATATAACAAAGTTAATTTATTTTCCCCTCAAAATAACTCAAAATATGGCCATTAATGTCTAAACCCCTGGCAACAAAAGTGAGTACACCGCTTTGAAAAAACGTACATCCCTAAATGTCCAAATTGAGTACTGCTTGTCATTTTCCTTCCAAAATGTCATGTGACTCAGGTGGAAGGCTCTTGTGAAGACGGTACACAAGAAAGTCCACCCGTCTCATCAGACCATAGGACATAGTTCCAGTAATCCATGTGCTTTGTTGACACGTATTCAGCAAACTGTTTGCGGGCTTTCTTGTGTACTGTCTTCTGAAGAGTCTTTCTCCTGGGGTGACAGCCATGCACACCAATTTGATGTAGAGCGCGGCGTACAGTCTGAGCACTAACAGGCTGACCCCCACCTCTTCAATCTCTGCAGCAATGCTGAGAGCACTCCTGTAACAAGTCACATGACATTTTGGAGGGAAAATGACGAGCAGTACTCAATTGGACATTTAGGGATGTAGTTTCTAAGGGGTGTACTCACTTTTGTTGTTTTGTTGCCAGGGGTTTATATATTAATGGCTGTATTTTGAGTTATTTTGAGAGGAAAATAAATTAAAACTATTATATAAGCTGCACACAAACTACTTTTCATTGTGTCAAAGTGTCATTTTTTTCAGTGTCGTCCCATGAAAAGATATACTTAAATATCTGCAGAAATGCAAGGGGTGTACTCACTTTTGTGACACACTGTAGATCACATATACATTAAATACAACAAACGTCATGAGTCTTGAAGGACCCAAATACAATAAACTGCCCAAAATGGGGAATTCGGGATAAATTCCTGTAAGGGTCTGTTTACCACAGGTAAAAGAGTCAGGATGTCGCTACTTCTTGTCTCAATCCAAAATTCACAGACGACATGGCATGGTATCTCATGACCTTGTACAAAACTTGACACTCCAGGATGTCCACTGTAGTCACCAGTTGGTTTGCAAAGATTGGATGGTTTAGCTCCGCAGTAGTCATCATGATCATTAGTGAGTGAGTCTGGATGAATTTGACCTGCATTATCCTTACAAACAAGGACGTGTTACAAACAAGGATTCTGTTTAATCCCAACAGAAGCATGTTCATAGAATGGGAGTCTGACAATCAACACTTATACCATCATAGACAAAGCCTTATATAAAGACGGTTTCAGACTGTGGCTGGCAGAATGTAATTGGCTGAATGACTAAGACTGTCAAGGTTTCTGTCAAGGTGAACTTTGACATTTCATTGCTAATGAATCTGAGGGGGAAAAAAACCACATTGATTATGAGAGCAGTTGTCCTTTAACAGTATATTTTTCAAGGCTGCATCACTGCATCTCTTACACAATGGAAGTTTTATCACCCCTCCGAACTTTTTCAAACTTTTTAACACCTCATTTTTTGTATGTGATGCCCCAAAGGGCTGTGAGAAGGTATTTACAGAGTGCAAACTTTCACCACAGTTTTAATCGATAAAAATGATGGCTTGTAGTCTGTCCATTTGTCAGCTGGATCTCATGAAAAATATTTTTTTTCATCGTGTTCTTTTTTTACCAACAGTTTTTTACATTTCAATCTGTAAAGTTTCATAATTTGCTTGTGACATTATTGGAAGCTCCTTTTCAGCCTTCTTGTATAACGCAATTTTCGGAATATAAACTGCTACTTTTTCCCTTCATTTTGAATCCTGTGGCTTACAGTCCACTGCGGCTTATTTGTTGATTTATTTGTCTTTATAAGTCACTCTTTATTTGAGAGCGGCATCATAAGACTGTCAGAAGACTGTCATAATTATGAAATGACACTATCATGGGCATTAACTAAATGCTTATGTCAGATGTCATTAAGTGTCATCTGGCAAATTATGTCAATAATTCCATTTATGTCCAGCTTAGATCTTTTACATCCATTCAAAAGTGAGATAAACGACTAAACTAAACGACTTCTGTTATAAGCAATCATTAATGCTCATGACAATGTCATGTCATAATTATGAGCTAATGACATTCTTATGGCGCCACTTTCAAATAAAGTGTTACCAAATACCATAACTAGCAATTAATGAAACAACTGGAAAAGTAACTGAAGACGTAATTAGCACAGAACGTGAATTTTGATTGTTATTTACATCTGTAGAGCTGCATTGCATGCTAGGAGGCATGTTGGATAACAAGAGTGTTGACAGCAGGTGGCAGCAGAGGTTGACTGTCTCCCCCAAGGGAGCAGTGATAGCCAAATTAAGCTTCTTGAAGCAATGAAGTTTTGCAGCCAATTCATTCAAAGCTTCATGGTGGTTCATTTAGTTTTCATGACAGTCGTATGATGTCGCTGTCAAATAAAGTGTTACCGATTAATATATTTTGGGGTAAATATCCCTTAATACTAAGAGGACAGCTGCGGCTTATAGTCCAGTATGGCTTATCTATGAACAAATGCCGTTTCCGTGCAAAATTTGGTGGGTGGCGTCTTATAGACCCTACTCACCGACGTCACAGAATGACGTGTCGCTGTATCCGGCCGCCATATTGTCCGTCTATGTTTATCCGTATTCTCAATGGTTTCAATTTGTTGTGCATTTTATAGTGCAATTCATGGAAGCCCCGGTGCTTTCAGACGCTGTAAACTTATTGGATGCGTTGCATAAAAGGCGTTATGTGGAAAAGCTTCAGTCTATCCATTCGCCAGATCCATATTTGATGCCTAAATCGATATTTTTCGACCCGCTGTCATCGCCCTCTCTGCCTGACATCTGCTACCCTGATATCTACAACTATCTTTTCCACAGAAACTCAGCCTATTCTCACGAAACTTTGAAAAACATTAAGAGCAGCACTCTAAGCAACATTACCCCGTGTGATTTCTAAAATGGTGACACTAAAAAAATTTTTTAAAAGTTGACTGTGATGGCCAACGCTTCAAGGATAGGTGGATATTGGACTATTTCTTCAATAAAACACGCAACAACTGTGTCTGCCTCATTTGGAAAGAGACAGTCGCTGTTTTAAAAGAGTTCGATGTGACGCAATATTACCAAACAAGACACGCTGACATGTACGACAACATTACAGGGAAGATACGCAGCGAGAAATTATAGCAACTTGAAGCTAGTTTAATTTCACAGCAGCAGTATTTCGCAAGAGCCCGAGTGTCGAAAGAGAACGCCAAAAAGACGAGACTGTTGAAATTATGAATTAAAAAAAAATAATAAAGCAAATGTGACACACAGAAGGGCTTGCTAAAATTTGTTTAAATATATTGTTCTATGTAAATCAGCCAAGGTAGCCCCCCGCATTTTTACCACACCAAATCTGGCCCCCTTTGCAAAAGGTTTGGACACACCTGTTTAACTGATGATCCGTAGACGAGGCCAGCTTCTTTCACTTGGTACCAGCTAAATATTATTCAAAATGTAATGATAGTGGAAGAAATAAGCATCTTGAATTTGAAACTGTATGCTGTCGGCGATTAGCCTCGCAATGATCTTAATTGTGGTTGTCAGCCCAAAACCCTCTAAATATATATTAAATGCATCTTACCGGATATAAAATGACTACTTCATAATCTGTGGTAATCGTTTGGAGCCCAGTTTTCTCGTCGAATTGCAGCAATCCATCTCGCTCTCCTCTCCGGGTCTCTTGGAATACGGTAGAACTTCAAGTCTCTCAATCTATCTTCTCTGTTATTGCAACCAACCGCCACACACGCCTTCACCATTTTGATTATTGATGTTAACGAGCAGAAAAACACGCCATAATAGGAGGAATTTACGTAGCAGTAATGCGTCAACACGACGAGTAGACGGACAATATGGCGCGGAGGCGTGGTTGTGACGTCATGTGAGTAGGGTCTATAGTCAGGTGCGTCTTGTAGTGCGAAAATGACTGTATATAAACATACACAGAATGGTAAATCTGATATTTTTAATGGGTCGCAAAGAAGTCTGATATACTGTACTTCCTTTGTGGTTGTTTACAGTGTATGTAAGAAAGTTTAAGGGAGTAGCGAAAATAGTGAACATGGGGACAGTGTACCAAAACTAAATTTTATACATACATAGGCTACCTTTTTAAGAATACCTCGACACACACACCCCCCACCCCCACCCCCCAGACGCTTCCTGTAACTGCAGCTCAGTCTGGCTCCTCGATCAGGACTAATCTTGGCCCATTCTTCTCTACAAAACTGCTCTAGTTCAATCAGATTCTTGGGATGTCTGACATGAATCGCTGTTTTTACGTCATGCCACAGCATCTCAATGGGGTTCAAGTCTGGACTTTGACTTGGCCACTCCAGAACGCAAATTTTGATCTTCTGAAACCATTTTTTTTAGACAGCAGTGACTTCCTCTGTGAAGTCCTCCCATTAACACAATTCTTGGCCATAGTTTTACATATAGTGGATGTGTGCACTGAGATATTGGACTATGTTACTGATTTCTGTAAGTTTTTAGCAGACACTCTAAGGTTTTTTTTTTTTACTTCTCTGAGTATTCTGTGCTAAACTCTTGCCGTCATCTTTGGTGGACGGCCACTCCTTGGGAGAGAAGCAGCAGTGCCAAATTCTTTCCATTTGTAGACAAATTCTCTAGCTGTCGATTGATGAACATACAGACTTTTAGAGTTGGTTTTGTATCCTTTCCCAGCTTTATACAAATCAACAATCCTTGATCACAGGTCTTCAGACAGCTCTTTTGACAGAGCCATGATGCACATTAGACAATGCTTCTCATCAAGACAATTCTTACCCGGTGTGAGTTTTATAGTTGGCAGGGCAGCTTTAAAACACTTATCGGTGATGGGGCACACACCTGACGTAAATTATTTGGTAAAAATTGGTTCCAATTGCTCTTTAAATCTCCTTAGGCAGAGGGTTCACTTACTTATTTCCCCCCTTCTGTCATTGTTTGCATGCTATCCTCGTTAAAATATGAAAACCTATAAATGTTTGGGTGGTTTTAGTTAAAGCAGACACTGTTTTTAAATCTGTGTGATTTTGGCAAAGATCAGGGGGGGGGACAAAAAAACTGTAAAATTTTAGAGAATAATTATCGGGGGGACATGGAGAAAAGTTTTGCAGCATCTTTTACTGCAATTTTTCACTTTAATCTTTAAAAAGAGATACTAGTATCTTTCTTAGATCTAGCTGAGTCCAGATTTAGAAAAAAATTACCGAAATCAAATGAACAGGTAAACATGCAATGAAAAAACTAATTATGACGCCCAAAGAAATCTAAGTCCATTTATCAATTTCTCATCATATTGATTCTTAAAATTATAATATTAACTCCCTTTTTCTCAATGAATGGTATCATCTTTTCTTTCTTGCTCCTTAACCTCTCTTTACAAGGTTACAATATCTTTCCAAGTGTCATGATCACGAGACTTGAACACGGAATAAAAAGGACACAAACGCAGACAACTGAAATTGCAAAATGCAAATTCTTGCATTTTTTTCAACTAGTCTTAAGATTTTGATCAGGATTGTATAGGCTACTTTCCCTTGGAGACCAAAACCATCAATAACTAATATGTTAAAGGCTTCCTGGAAATAAATCTAAATGGTCAGTAAAACCTGAATTATTTCAGATATCAATATCCAGACAGTTAGCCATTTAAAGTGACAGAAGCAAATAATCACAGGCATCATCTATCTGTCAGTGACTGTCACCTTATGCTTAGCTATTATTAGCTTTTAGCTTAGTTTAACAGCACTCAGTAAAGGAGAGTAGAATTTGAGCAATGTAGGAGAAATGATGCAGATTGTCTGAACCTTGAGATTTTAGTACATGGGATGTTTTAAAACTTGTGGGACTGTCTGTGGGTTTGAGTGGATGCCTCAAAAACGCTATAGGCACTTATGCAGAGGGCTGACGATACAAAGTTCAGCCTACCATGTGGAGTGGACAAAACCATTTTCAGAGAAGGGAGGGGTGGGAGAAAGAGTATGATTCTAATATTTAAATCACACATTATTGCGCGACTAAAATGAGAACTGAATAGATTTTACTTTGAATTAAGTTTACAGTTCCAAAAACTCACTATGTCCCAAATTATTGGGGGGTCAGTTTAGTGAAGAGGGGTGCGTGTCCACCCTGCCCCCCAGAGATATCCACCCTTGAGTGTCCCCATTCTAACATGCGTGTTACAGACGACGAGAGGAACTGCTTTGCAGGAAGCATAGTCCATTCTCTAGGGGAGCCCACAACGCAGACACAAAGCTTTGAGACTAGGAAAAAGAGTACATAGAAGACATGTACTACAATCCAGGGAGAAACCACATAACTTGGATATATAGGCTACTGCACAGTAAATATTCACCCCACTTTATACTTTTGTTTGTTATTCTAACACACAAATCAGTGTTTCCCATGTTTTTTTTAGTCCAAGTGACCATTTTTACACCAGTAAAATCTTACTGCACACAAAAGGTGTGGAAGTGTGTTTTGTTCAGTTTACTCACAAATTGGCAGATTTTTTTTTTTTTTTTTTTTTTAAAGATTTTTGTCAATGCTACTCTGATGCTGATTCTTTAATACAATAGAGTTTTTGTAATGGTGACTCGGGGTCACCATGTCAAATAAAAACCATCTTCGTAAAATTATTTTTACCTCCCCCAAATGATTGTCAAAGTACTATGTTTTTTTCCCAACTCACGCTAGCACTGTGATTACTGTTCAATCAGACGGTTTCCATTTTAAAAATGGGTATTTTGCATACACATGCATCCTTCACTGCTTAACAGGTGGGTATGAACATGCATGAAATCACACATACTGTATAACATGCAGACTGATGCATTTGCTTAATCCTCACATTGGACTTAAATCATTTCTTCCCTTAAGGGTTAACCTCTTGATTCATTTTCAATCAGGGCCACAGATAATCTGACCAAGTCCCACTGGAGAGGACTCAATCTTAGGCCAAAGACGTGAAGTAGAGCAGGGATTTCTCCCAGAACCTATCAATCACTTTGCCAAGCTCCTCAGAGTGGGCCTTCACTTAGAGTTAAGCGTGAGACTCTGGGCCAATTTCATTCTCGATGTGCCACTAGGTCAGACATACAAAGACTTGAAAGCACTGACCTGAATGGGGAAACTGTACAGTCAATAAGTAGGATTTTCAGGGGGGATTTCAGGTGAAGAGGATAAAAATTGAAATAGTCAAAGAAAAGGCAGATTTTGTTTAGGAGGTCAGCGTCGCTTCACCCAATTGTATTCATGTCATTTAATGACGGACGCTGAGCTGTATGAGGTCACTGGGTCAGTGTGTTTGTGTTAGGTCAGCCTGATGCAGGAGATGGTCAGCAGGACTGATACAAGTGCAGGTTTAACTTTATTTCCCATGGATTAATACACATCTTTGCATGTCTCTCCATTTTTCTGCAGATTATGTCAGGGTATTTGCATCGTATTACGGATTAAATTATACATGGATACAGCTGAGTGAAGAGAATAGATAGAAACGCATGATGTGAAGCATTCTCATAAGAATTCTGCTAGCTGACTCAGTGATGTGCATCAGAAGGTAGCCAGAAGAAACTTTGAACAGATTGCGCTCTGTATTTTTATTCTATATTACCTTCATTTTTACCCATAGGATCAGGGAAGATGTTTGTTTTCGTGCTCCATGAAACAAGATCCATTATTCATGGAGTAAAATACCCAGAGAAATCACTCTGATCTTGACGGGATGTCGAGATATGAAAACCAGTGAATCATTTGCCAATTATGTCCCTGCTTATGGAAGAGTGCTCTCCAGAACTCCCCCACTAACTGAGACGTTAGACAGGATCAAACATGTCAGTAATTTATGAACGCGGTGTAACTGGCAGGCAGCGGCAGCCGTAGTGGCACTCATGTCAAGCACCATCAACATTTAAATGTCTTAAGTAACCATTTAAATGCATGGAGGCGATCCCTCACGATGACGCTCACATTCACTGTACGTCCTGGCACAGATCCACATTATTTCTTTTCTGCTGCCTGTGACAATAACATTGTATTTGATTTGGCAAAGACTACAGGACAAGACCATCTTCCCTAATTGTTTTTATGTATCCTATCACTAGTACTAAGGGGTAAAGTTGTCTTTTTATTCTGTGGATATTTTGTTGGATATGTGACAATAATGGAGCTGATTTAGACTTTTTCTTTTTTAATGTGAAGCACCTTGTGCTGTTTCATTTTATATGATCATTTTTTCTCAGTAGATGTGCAGGTGAGCTAAATGTACGAATTACATACATATGTGGAACCTTGTATGATGGTTTGGGTCCTTATTACCACAGCAAGCGAAATACATTTTACCTCTGCGTAACTGTATCGAGACAAATCAAAATGAAACATGAATGTACTATAATGTACTATACTTCTGCTTTTTCTGATTCATGAGCTTCACTTTGGCTGTCGGAAAGGACCATTTAGGATCTTTTAGCATAAAGGGAAAGATAACGCGCATACCGACAGAAAAAAGTCTTATTCAATAAATTGAAAAAAAAAACACATTATATGATTTTTCTGATGTGTAATGGTAAAGAAAAACAAATATTTCCCTAAAGCCGTTTAGATGCAGGGGGGTGTAATGCACTCTGTGAGCCAATCGGGACAGCCTTTAGGCTATTACTTGTTTTGTGTCATAAACATAACAGTCAATGGAGCGTGTAGCTTGAAATAAGTATAAATTGCTCAATTTCCAACCAATTTTCAAAGGGTTTCGTTTGTCATAGAAATCATAGATGCCGTAATTATCTTGCTTACTTGTGAAAATTGTAACCATGGAATTGATGTAAAAATAACATTGAGATATGTAAAGCAATGGCTATACTGTATAGTGCAAATGTAGTGTGGATATGTAATATTTACAATATTTATTTAATAGACTATAAGGAAAATTCATGGTAATAAATGAAATTAAAATAAAATAAAAACAAATATTTAAAAAAATAAAATAATGACAATGGAGTACTGCAAGCAATATGTCACTTCCGCTCATTAATATTCATGAGGTTAGCTACTGTTGCTAAGGGGGGACACGCCCCCGTTTGTCCCCGATAAGAAATGAATGGAAATCGTGTACGAAGGAGATGTTTACAAAGCTAAACCTACCAATTCTATCCAAAAATGATGTCCCTGGTACCAAATTCACTGGCAAAGAGGTGGAAGAACATAAAAATGTTCAGTTAAAGAGATGGCTTGAGTGTCGAGGGCTGAAAAAGATGAAAAAAAAACATGCCGACCGAAGCATAGCCTTAGCTTTTTTATCGACATCTTTTTCTTAAGCGACTGACAATGCCATTCGCCTGTTTCAACAAGCTGTCCTTTACCACCAGCCCTGTCTTTCTTAAATATTATATCCTCTGGTTGTCCTACGTCTCAGACTGTTCTTGGGGGTAATTTATATTGTTTGTTTTGCGTAGCGATTGCAAATGCTACTCAGTGACAGCCAACGAACACTTTTAATTTTTTTTATTGCTAATAAATCTTAATTCTATAATTTATTTACACTTCACCCTCACTAAAGTTGTTTTTTTACAACAGAAAATGTAACAGTGGCAGTCAGATATCATTTTAATTCTTTTCAGGCCATTCATTGTCAGACAGAAGCATCACGGCACGTCACGCTAAAAAATAAGATAAAAATGTAAAAATGGCTTACCTCTTTGTCCTCTGAAAGACAATGCCAACCCAACAAAATGTTTACTGCATAAATGTTTACTGCCGAGCTGGCGTTAAAAGTCTGCCCAAGTTGATTCATTCTTCACATTTTTTTCCTCCCGAGTTTTCGGTTTCGGGAAGTATGAAGAAAACATCCTTCATATGTCGTAATGTCTAGAGTCGTTTCTACAAGTTCCAAAAAAGCAATGTGTGATCGGCATGTTCGTTTTTGAAAGATTACCGGAGAAAAGTAGCACAATTAACATGGTTTCTATGCGAGGGCGGGTCTATGATGTCCCACTTCCGTTTTACTTCCGCTTTACGATGCGACGTCACGATCTAAAAATAGCATGCGTGCGGTACACCATTGAGATGACTACGTTTTACAACCATCGGATTAGAAAACATTGGATTAAAAAAACGTACTACAACAATTGGTCATAAAATGTGGAAGAAACTTTAGTCTCTGGTGTGCTTGACAGTAGCAGCTGTAGCGACACCTCTGACTTGGAGTGAAACTAGCACGTTTTCAAGGCAATACATGGGGTTATGTTCGAGTTACATTCGAGGCAGTTGTGCGTGGCTATTTTACAGTGACGTCAACGCATCGGTGGATGGTCGCGTGACGCTAGTATGAATTCCGAAATGCACATATTTGCATATTAAATACACTATAAGCACCCATTTTTCACATGAATGTCATTTGAACTGAGTGCTCTTTCTCTTCCCACTAAGTGCTTTGTCATATTTTTTAGAGCATGACATCAGTTTGACAGCTGACATGAAAAGCATGTGATCTACAATGCAAAAATAATGTGAAAAACAGTGCCATAAAAAAGTGGTGAAATAATGTTTCTTACCTAAGTGTGAAACTGTCCAAGGTAGAGGTACTTGATAGCAAGACATTAAAAGTCACAACATCATTCATCTTGAGGGGCTTAGAGGAAGCCTGGATGACCATAGCACCCCCTAGCCTTAGACGAAAAATGGTTGTATTCCCAGCTGGAGCTTTAAGCAGGTTAACGGTTCCTATCCTCCTCAAGGGTGTCCCCGACCCTTCCTGGACTCCTGCTCTCCCTACTCCTACTCGTTGCAGGCTGTCCTGTGGTGTACATTGGCCTGTCTGGTCTATCCGACTCTGGAAGTAGACCTCCACAACATTGCCCTGTTTTGTGGCATCGTTTCGTCCCGTCTCTTTGCTTGAGCTGCCAGGTCGAATGGATGAGCTGAACCAAGCTGGTTCAGGCTTTAGTTGCGCCACACAGAATCGACCCGGTGATACCAAACATGCACCACGGACTTCCCTCGTCCCCCAGAAGGCGTAAGCTGTCACACAATGAGCTCTATTCTCTAGCTTTTCCTGAGCTCCATCACCTTCGTCAGGCATGTGGAAGAGGATCTTGACGACCGGGGATGAGGAACGCACTTGTCGGCCTAAAATAACCGGTACAATCCTGCGTCCAGCGAGCAGTAACTCTAGTGGAATGGGGGCGTCTACCTTCAGGGGACCATATGAGGCATTGAGAGCTGGCTGGAGTAGACCTGCACCTGGATCTGTGACAAGGAAAGTCTGTGTGTGAGCCTTCAGGCTGGAGTTCCCTTGTTGCCCAGGACTGTCTTGCCTCAATACCACATGATCAACATTTAGGACCTGAAATCTGACAGCAGGATAAACAGGTCGTGGGGTGAAAGTCTCAGTATCTTTTGGAATCTGCTGGCTTTCAACATCTGTGGGAAAAAGAAAAAGACATGTTTATCATGTGTTTATCAGTGAGACTGAATGGTTGATTTTTTTCTATATGAGCTCTGCAACTGACTGGCAACCAGTCAAGTCACTTTTAATGAAGATCAGAATGCATGGTCCACCACTGATTAATATAGACATATTGATGGTATAGTTAACGGATGAATAGAAATTTTGGGTAGTACAAAGAAAATATGCCCCAGCTTGGCTTGTGAAAAATTCAGGGTGTACCCCGCATGCTTCTCATAGTTAGTTGGGATAGGCACAAACATCCCCACGACCCTTGTGACCCTTTCTTCACCCTGTAGTTTAGAATTCAAGACAACGCGCTCTCTCATGCCGCCAGTTTATTGAGAGAGCCAGAAATCATCCTGGTGACTTGATCCTGGTAAAACTTAATTTTGTGTTTTAATGGCCAAAATGGTTGCCTGGCCCGGCCAGACTGTTCTCCCTGTATTTTTCAAACACTGAGAATAGTCTGGGACCCACCTCCTTAACGGCCTCTCGAGCCAGTACGAAATGATCCGTCCAATCAAATTTTTTTATTTGGGCAACGTATCCTTAACGAGCAACGTCACTCTTCCGCGTCGGAAGTCGTCTCCACAACAACGCAGATGGCGAACAGGAGAGCCGAGAATATGTTCCAATCCACGGTAAAATCAGTTTTAAATTAACAAAAACACATAGACACAAGTCATTGAAAATAGGCTGTCTCGCGCTAGCCATGTTAAATAAACTTCTCCGTTCTCAGCTCGCGCCGCGCGAGAGTTGTCGCTTTACCAACAGCATGTCTGCCCATCGCTGATTGGTCCAATCTGCTATCTGTTTGCTGTGGCTTGCTCCGCCCTGGAAATTTGAGCCGCCCATTGGTCGCCAGACTCTATAGCTGGAACAGCAGTGAGTCTGGTGTACCAGGTTACCAAAATGGGGCATGTTGAGGCAGTGTGACGAATGTAAACTTGCCTGGCCGCTTGGCGCGAACCATCATGGTTGTTTTCGAACGTGTTTGAATGAAAATACAGCGATGACCCTTCTGGTGCCATGTGCAGCTCTCGTGGCTGCTCGAGACGCATTGTATGTGGGCAAAAGCACACGGAGAAATGGCATGTCAAGCGAAACGTAACTTAAGCCAAAACTTTGGCACTCTGAGACGCTTATTAAGCTGCAATGGACAGGCAAACTGTAAATGAATGTATGGAATGAAAGAATAAATGCTTCCGAGCACCTCGAGAACCTCCAGCATTGAGGCTCCAGGCCTTCATGCTTCTCTCGCGGCCAACCGAAGCTCACTATTTTCGGACAAAAAGATAAAATGTAACGGATTAACCATAAATGTGGCACTCTGAGGTGGATTTACTGGCGCAAACCCACCTAAGGCTGGGTTCAGACCGCAAGTTTTAATGCATGAATCCAATATTTTTGTGCTTTCGTGACTCGAGTGAGCCATTAACTTGACGGTCTGAACGGACGCAAAGAAGAAGGACCATGTCAAATCCGATCTAGGTCACTTTCGTATGTGGTTAAAATCCGATCTGGGCCACATTTTTCCAGAATGTGGCGGCGGTCTGAACTTTCAAGTCTTCCAAATCAGAATTCATGCAGAAATTACGTCAACAAAGAGTGAGAGCGGCAGGCAGGACGGCAGCAACGTATCTGTGCATTAGCGTTAGCGACTGGCTTGAACTTGGCTTCTACACAGAAGTCGGGCTTGACCACACTCATGAAAAAAATAATATAAAATGAAGAAAAGGATAAACCTGATATTGCTCGGTTTTCTTTCTGTGCGCCAAATAAGCAATATTTCAGTATTGCTTACATGGTCGAATCGGGGCAAACTGACACACATGCACACAACATTGCGTGCATGCGTTCTGTCAGTCCATATTAACTTTGAATAAAAGACTGAACAGGGATTATTAATGTCTGTTATTTGGTTCTTCTTTTTGGAAATCAAAACATGATCACCCTGGAATGACGTACAGCCAGCATGTGTAGACATTTGTTTTGATGCTTCTGCACATGCGGGTCAGTTTGCACAGTGCGTGTTGGACTGGGAATTAGTGCGCAAGCATAATACTTGAACGGGCTCAATGGACAAAGGCAGTCCGAAGATCTCAGAACTGTGGACGTGCTAATCACTCTTCGTCCATACCATCCTATTTATTTCTTTGTAAGTTGTTTGGGTGAAATGGAAGTTTAATTCATCTTTACTGGTGTAAAATTGCCCAACTCTTGTTTCTTATAAAGTTTAAATTTGAATGTTGTAAGATAAGAACTAAGGATGGACCGAAAGCGAAATTCTTGGCCGAAACCGAATATTAGAAACACTTGGCAGAAAAACAGAAAATTGAAAGGTGGAAAAATATACATGCATAAAATTCATATCTGTTTCCTTTTCTTATTTATTTATTTATTTTTTTTTTTTTTAGTTCAATTCTACAACCCAGGAGGCCCAAGAAATTTTGTTTGAAAGGTGCAGGGGGTGAAACCCCATTAAAGGGTGAGTCCCAGGCATTTTGTCAGTTTTTGCAGCCCATCAGAAATTGCAGCTCGCGGCAAGTCCGGGACACTCGACAAATGGGTCTCGACGTACGTTTGTTTGAAACTGTGGTTCACAACAATGCACGGGCTAAATGCACTGCACTCGATATGGCGTGTGACATCAATGGAAAGCAACTTCAGAACGAGCGTGTAGAAGCGATGAAGCAAATTTATTTCATTTTCTTTCATTTAGTAATCAATTATGATTACGTCATCACAAGAGGACTTAGGTTCATCACACTTTTTGGTGATAAACTTTCAGCCTTTTAACTGAAAACTGATAATGCAATTTTAGCTATTTTTGACCACATATCTAGTGAGAACACTAGTCAACTCCTGTGCTAATAGGTGTATTTAAAACATCGAATATACAGTATACTGTATAATAATTTTTGCATTCAATAAAATTAAAACAAAATGCGATTAATCACAAGTTAACTATGGACTGCACGCGCTTGACGGTGCTACTATCAAATTTGATCAAATAATGGCACATGGAAAAAAATCAAGGAATTTTAATCACTTGACTGCATTTGTGAGGTTGAAAAGCTGCGACTTTGGAGGAAACAAAGACTGGAAAATGGGTGAGGTGGCTGCCAGAATGATATAGGAAGGTGGTCAGGTTTAGCTGCTCATATGAAACTAAAACGTAATGGAACTTCCTCACCTAATTTCTGCAATGGAAAATGTGGAGATCATAACACTCAAGATGGAAAAGTGGGACAAACAGGAAATCAAATGCTTTGTCAAAAGTTGAAACAGGAAATTATTTGAGCCTTTGACCTGAACACAAACTAAATATGACATGACAATAAAAGTGTGCTGACAGCTCACTTAGTAGAATCACACTCATTTCAATGAGAACAAAGGCTATTCCCTCCTCAAGTCTGTCTTTTTTGAGGAAATGACATCCTCCGGTTAATATGACAGCACTATTATGTTTGACATTACATGGAACCTTTCATTTCAAGTGTCTAAACACTGCACATCGTTGCGCTATCTGCTACTTTTTTGGTAAATGTACTACATTCAGCCCCCCTTGGTGTCTAAACACTGCACACCGTTGCTCTATCTGCTACTTTTTTGGTAAATGTACTACATTCAGACCCCCCTTGAATAAAATTAATATCCTTGCCATGTCCCTAAATTTATACACCAAGAAGTGGAGTGAATCTGCTTGCAAATAACTTTTTCCCCTCCATTGTTTGACTAAAGTGACAGTTTTTCGCTCTTGGTCATTTACAATTATATCAAATGTTGTGGAAAAGTAGCAAAAGTTGACGTCATACCGTACTATTGGGCCTTTTACACTTCCAAGTGTTGTTTCTGAGATTTTTTGAGTGGGAGTCAAAATGGCAAAATGGCAGTTACACAAAAGTGGTCTTTACTGTTTGTGTCAGAGCAGAGGTTTTAATGTAGAGACTTAAATCTTGAAAACGTGATGTTAAAACCAGCTGCCTCAGCAATTCTCAAAACACAAATATAAAATACCATCCAGTGGTTGTGCTTACGAGCTTAATTTGTTCTGTATACACACTCATAACTTGAAACTTTTATGTCTGAAATCGTACTTCCTTATTGAAATGAATGGAAATGCCATTAATCCATTTGAGTTTCCACAAAAATAGCAATAAAAGTAGTTGTATCTACAACATACAGTGCATACAGTATTAACAATATTTAATAGAATGTGAGTAATAGTACAGTGGTATAAAAAATGTGAAAACCTATAAGTGGTGGTTTTAGTTAAAACAGACGCTGTTTTTACATCTGTGCGATTTTGACAAAGATCAGCTCACATTTGACGGTGATTTTATGCAGAAATGTGAGAAATTCCAAAAGATTCAGATTTTTTTTTTATACCATTGTACAATGAGGAACATGCTGCCCATTCAAGTACACCCATCAATGTTTGCAGGGACTGAAATATGCCGTATGTGCACGAGTATTGTTGTAAATACAGTATTTAAAGATTTATTATAGAAACAACATTGATGTAAGTCTTGTTAAGATTAACACATTGTAAGCTATCATTAGGAGAGTGGACTTTCATAAAACTAAGTAAATGTGGTTTTGTTAAATATGCGACCCGTAGTATCTGAATAGAGACTTGGCATATCTGAGGAGACATTGTGTACCAATTGTTCATAAGATTGACATATAGATTGAATGCTTAAGGCCTCTCGAGGCAAAATATTTTTCTTTAAATTAAAAAAAAAAACAGTAGCCACTTATTCAACATGCAACTCTAGTGGACCCACCAGGAGTTGATTCTTTATTATTAGTATGCTAAATAGTTGTAAAAGAAAATGCACACATACAAATGACTTACCCTTTGTTACAGCAGTAAGCACAGCAACTGTCACCAATGGAGAAATGAAACGGAGGGGAAAGTTGAGCATCTTGTCACAAGAATCCCTGATGGCATGCAGCAGTAGGAAAAAAAATTAAAACATATCTTTAAAGCTACGAGTTATTTCCTTTCATTGAAACAAAAGCGGATTCATCTGCAAAACTTTAATTTCTTGCCGAATGATGGGATGTGGGTGTGAGAAGTAAGGTTGCACGACCTCAGCTGGCACGGCAGCACAGCGTCAGGCAGGACTGTTCCCATGGCCGAAATCAGTCAACATGTGCAGTGTGTCAGATTAACGGTGGCCACGTGGGTGGAGGAAGAGCTGCAAGCAAATTAAATGCACACGAGGTCAAAAGGATCAGTGGTTTCTCTGTGAGTCACTTCAAATTTGATCTAACAAATGATGAACATGACTCCATGCCAGGGCTTGAATTTATCTGATAGCATTATTGCATTGGCACTTTTATTTTCTATTTTATCATTGATATTTCTTACATAATGCACAGACAAATAATATTGGAATGACCCTATGGGGTGAATATCTCACAAGGCCTGTCAATTATATATGTTAGAGTAATTTTGTCATCACAAACATTGCTAAATGTAAGCCGTTCCAATAAATCCAGATGATTCTCGTAGTTTCTATGCCAGGTATGGCGCTGTCTTGAGGCAATGTGTAACATTAACTTTTTTTTTCTTCGTTATGATATTTGAGTAAATGCTCATTTCAGAAACTCACTACTAGGTCTTTATTTTTTTTTATTTATTTATTTTTTTAAGTACTTGTTTTACGAAATTTTTACGAAATTTCCGAGTCACACGTTTACCAAAGAAATTTCGTTTCAGGTTCGCAGTGAGTCAGTAACAGGCACACTTTTGCATTTTTACAAAATTTCCGAGTCACACTTTTACGAAAGAAATTTCGTTTCAGGTTCGCAGTGAGTCAGTAACAGGCACACTTTTGCGAAATAGACAATGTTTATTGATTAGAAATTGCAAATGAAACTTTGGTAGAAAAAGGAAGAAAACAAACATAAAGCAAACACAACAATAACGCTACTCGCTATGGTTAAGCAAACAACAATAACGCTACGCGCTATGGTTAAAGAACAAAGCAAACACAACAATAACACTAGATATAGATTGTCACTTCTAAGATCCCCACGCTACACACACTTTTGTGAACGCTAGATATAGATTGTCACTTCTAGATCCCCGCGCTACTGTTACAAGATATTCCTTTGAGCATAGCAATCAAAACCCTTACCGTTTGATAAACGGGCGTTGAGTCGACACCTCCAGCAGAGTTTACAAAGGAATACAGGCCAGGCAACCGCAGGAACATCAATGACCCCAACGACTCTAGCACGACTCTAGCTACTCTAAAGACTATAACACGGCCCGAAAATGTCCGGCTATTTATTGGCGCATGTCACGTGGGAACAGAGGTGGACACACTGCCTGCAATCTTATTGGTTCACTTGTTGTATGAATCTCGTGTCCAAATATGATTGGTTTACTTTAATACATAGCCTAAAGGCACTCTGTAAGGCTCTTTATTGTCAAAGGCAGTTGTTGTAATATATGTGAACTCGCTGTACTCCAACTTTTATACATAGCCCAAAGGCACTTTGTTATATATATGTGTATTTAATAATGATGGAACCAGTGCGGGTCACAAAAAGGTCACAGGTGTTTTTCTCCATAAAGTACTAGTACAGGTAGTTCCCGGGTTACGAATGAGTTCCGTTCCTAGCTGGCAAGGTAACCCGAATTTCCGCGGGAGTCGGAATTAACCCTTTAAGTTAATAACTATCCAAAAAGTCATAAAGTATTGTATGTTGTTTAATGATGGAGGATACACTGCCCTCTGGCGGCAGAGTTGGGTCTGGCTGGACTGTCTTGCCTGTCTGCCTTGTATGACTGAGACGTAGTCTCAGACGTCTGACATGGAAAAAGGATAGCTGAGCTCTGGTTATCCCACACAAGGTTGTAAGTTGTTTCAGCTAATATATGTTGACGTATGCATTTGTAATTAAATTTATAGCTAAAGTTTTTAAAGTTACGTGTAAGCGATTTGCTATGAGAATTGTAAATACATTAGCATTTATGGCATTTAAGCTAGTGGACTTTTGTCAGGCTAATTTAATTTACTAAATTTACATATTGATCAAACTGGATGCACGTTTGAACAGCAATTGTGTGTGTTGTATCAAATGTTTTATTGTTAAACTGCATGTCGTAAAAAGTTTCAAAAAGCACAATTGCCTTGTTTGCTGTCTGTAAAGCTGAACAACTTCATTCATGTTTAGGGAGGACAGAGCACGTTATATTAATAAAGTAAAAAATAAGATACTGTGAGTAACATTGAGGTACTGTTTATGTGACTAAGAAAAAAACGAATGGAGACAAAATGGCGGATGAGACTCCGGCGTCATAAAGTCGAAATTGCGTAAGTCGAGTACGTCGTAACCCAGGGACTACCTGTACATACATATTAATGATAAAACTAAGTGTCAGTGTCAGAAGTCTATTTGATTAAAGAATGGTGGCAAAAGACTTTTGAGAGGCAAACATGCCTCGTAATCTCTGGCCGTTTTTTCATTTTGATAATGCTGAATTTCCTTAAATTTAAATATGGTTCCTTTGACAGATCAGATTTTAAATCTAAATGGACTCAGGTTTCACCTGCCCGGACGCTATTTACCGGGGCCCCCCCCTCTGGTGCCAGGCCTGGAGGTGGGGCTCAAAGGTGAGCGTCTGGTGGCCAGGCCTGTCCCCTGGGGCCTGGCCGGGGACAGCCCGAAATGGCAACATGGGTTCCCCTTTCCATGGGCTAACCACCTGTGGGATGAGCCAAAGGGTGCAAAGGGAGTTGGGCGGCAGCCAAAGGGTGGGGGGCTTGGCGGGCCGACCCCCAGCTGCAGAAGCATAATTCGTACTATATTTTAAATTATTTTTTTGCCAGATGTCATCCACATATCATGCCTCAGCAGCATTGCATGGGATCATGTCTTTTGCCGCAAGATGGAGCAGATGGGTGCAGGTATAAGCTTAAGCCTCAATGATATGACGGCACCAATTGCAAATGGGGAAAAAAATAATAGGTCATGTGACAGTGTTTCCTTTAGATTCCTGATTTGCATGCTATACTGATGATAAACTGTATGTGGGCAAAAATATTGGGTCACCTAAATATGATGAAGTAATTTACGGTACACACATACAGACGATCAGGCCAAATTTGTGCATTTTCTTCTCCTGCATTGCAAGTCAGACCTGATTCTTAGATGTGGCACAGCAATTACTTTAATACTGAAATGACATAGTATATTTGTTATCGGCTATGATTAATATTTCTACAGTTCAATGAGGAGCTGTGACCATCTCATTGTACTGTATAGAATATCTATAGTTTTGTCTTATACTGCCCCCATTTGGCCAAAGCAAACACATCTGAAAGAGCAGCACAATTTCCATTGAATTGTAGCAAAACAGTATTAGTATTTTTTTCTCAGCTTTTTTTTCAACCATTATATTTACTTGTGTCCCTTATGTATGTTTTATAAGACACAATATTATAGGCAGGTCCCTTTAGTTTTAAACAAAAAACATCGTAAACAAGTTAAGAAGGCTGTAACAAATTTATAGAATTAATTTTTTTAATGAGGTGAGTTTTGAGAAGCAAATGCAAATACTGTATGTAGCCAATGATCAAATGATGGCTTTTAACGCACCACAGTGTAGTCTTGTGTATGTGGTCTGCTGCATTAAACCTCTTAGGTACACCACATACAAGGGCCTAGATTTGGTCTCAACATTGGTAGGGAAAATATAACAGTATAACCTGTATGTACAACTTTTGCTCAGGATGGGACATTAATAAGACAAAACAGATTGGGTGAACGGGGGCAGGGCTAGATTTCTCACCAATATGAACCTAATTAATTGATATGCTAAATCAGGGGTGCGCATTACGACTGGTCGATCGTGATGCTAGTGTGGGTAGCTCGCGGCACACCCCATCCAGAAAAACCCACTTTTTTTTTTAAGTACAGTACATTACGTTTAGTAGTTAATTATGACTATATGGTGTGTATGTTGTGTTGTGTGAGCAACAAATGACGTTATGCAGCACCCGTCTCTATGTAAGAAGCTTCTTGCTAACGTTTTTCTAGTTCTTTAGTTTCCAGCAGAGTTCATTACATTTCTCACAGTTTGATTAACGTTAAAAGTAGAAAACACAAACAGTAGGACACTTCCCTCAAAGCAGCTTCCTACACGAGTTTTGCAGGTTTGCAAGTTCACACAGCTTAATGTTATGCTAACTCTGATACAGGTCAAACTTTCAGTTGCAAAATTAGTGGTGTGTTTCCCACCTCCAAAACATAGGTGTCTTTTTAAATTACATACAGTGGCTGCTGCTGGCCCCAAAAAAATCTAATATCCCTCCTCCTCGAAGGGGGCAGCGGAGTGTTGTCGACATGTACTTCTGTCGGGGCTGTGTGAGTGTCAGCGTGTATGTGTGTGTCGGGGGTGGGTCAAGTCATCAGCCAATCAAACGTGCATTTGAGGGGGGAAAAAACGGACCAGCACATTCAGCAAGTGAAAAGGGGTAAATGTAAGTTTGAACATAATGAAAATAATTCACTTAATAATTGTTGGGTCAATTCTATCCTTACAACATATGGAAAGGCAATCTAAATTCGTAAAACTGAACTCATCATATGTTGCATATAAGGTTCCTAAAAACTAGGTGGGGACAATTTGAGCATCCTGAAAAGTTGATATTGTTATGTCCCTATGCAAACCACACACTTTATCAGAGAAGGTAAAACGGACACGTTTGCCAATTGTGTGACATTTTTTTTTATGTATAAAGCTGTACCCCACTTTAGTTGGAAGCAAAAAAATTGTTGTATATGTACAGACAGCCCAGTTAGTGTTCTCAAAACTATGTTCTTCATTCCCTCAGTCAACCCTTTTGATTATGAGAGCAACTGTGCCAACTCAAGCCTCCTGCACCTGTTTCAGGGACATTTTTATAACAAGGTGCCAGGAGCTAATGCAGACGTTACTGGTAAATAAAGAGTTCTTTGTCTCACTCACTGCAGAGGCTCACGAGGAATATATACCTTCGAGAAACCTTCCAAGGACTCCAAATTACCTCAAGCTTGAAAAGTGAATATAGTCTATAAAATGTTTGTTTACTGCGTTTTACAATTCATATAATGGATGCTGAGATACTTTTTTAAAAATGCCGAGTGTCATTATCAAAACACTCAGACACTTTCAGTCCAAAAATGCCAGCTATTTTTCACTTGTTGATTACCAGTAGTCCTTGAAGCAGCTCACTTAAACAGTGGAACACATATTACTCCACTTTCAATTTTCCTCTCTTTGTTTCAGAAGTGAGCCTTCAGTTAGAGCTGACCACTTAATACCATCATGATCATGCGCAATTACTAAAAATCTTCAACATTACCAAGAAACATAATACATTTGAAACAACTTAAACAGTGTTATCTTTTTCATTATTAGGTGGCAGCCTAGCAGCCTCCATCTTTTCTGAGTTTATTTTGCAACATGTATTCACAGACCACTTGTAAATATTAATGAATATATTGTTGTTGCACATTTTAACAAATGAATCGGTGTGAAACAAACCTAGTTTAAATCCAGAAGCGCTAAGCATCAAAAAAAGGCTTTACCTCTATTGTGCACATGCTGATTTTTGTCTTCCGCCATAATTTTCCAAAATGCAGAATCTGCACAGTTCGTTCGCCATTCATCATCGAACCACATATGAAAACAGCAGGAGGAGCAAATTAGTAGGCCGAAGAAAAATACAAAGTTCAGCAGTATGATTTTGTTTTTCCATTAACTTCTTACAAAGTTTATAGTACAAAGTAACAGAAACTAAACACAGAAGTCACAACTGTCTCTCTTGGCTCCTTCTCAAACTACATAACTCTTTGAGTTATTGCAACTGTTCTTTTGTTACAGTTTTGTGTTGTCACTTCTCTCTGTCTGTCCCCTTTCAGAAACTTACTGTACATAAGAGGATACATAATGCTATTGCTTTGTTTTTGTTGCTGCTTTTTGTTGTCTTGCTTACCTTTTTCAGTCCCTTCACTGAAATATTTTGACGGTGACATTATGAATAAAATTCTTCCCCATTGTCCAGCAAGAGGTGTGAGGCAGCCACAGGGGTCATGTTTAAAGAAAGGTATCCCACTGCACTAGAAACTAAGTCATTTATATGAGCAGCCATATACTCCAAAAGGCTTCTATTAAGTCCACAGAAGAGCTTTTCACCTGTGAGCTGACACCTGCAACTATGACCGGCCCGTGACAGTCAAGTTCACAGACAGGTCATTGTATGATTTACCACTCTATTAACCTTTACTGACAGTAATCCAGCTGAGAAATTACTATTGAACTACCAGGGCTTGATCATCATTATTTACGTATAGCAACAACAACAAGGATTTGCTGGATTATCATGTTGGAGCTGCCAAACTATAAAAATAATAGAAAACGATAGACGAGAACAGATAAACTGTTTGCTTGGAAGCATATTATAAAAGTACAAGCACACTAAACTAGCCAGAACAGCATCCATCGACCTATAGACACCAACGTGTATAAAGTCAGATGTGCTCCAAGCATGTAATAAAGCAATTAGGGTCAGGGTTATGTTTGTCCTCAATGAGTGAATATAAAGGGGAAATTATTACATGACTCTTGAACACATATTTCTAAAATTATTTTCTTTTGAGGGTGCAAAACAAGGTAATGGGAATTAAGATCTTGTTCACTATTGAAATACATTTCAAATATTGCCACATAATGCAGTTACACAGTGTTCCAATAGCTCTCCATAACCCTCACAAGGATTGTATTGTTGATGAATGAATATATTTTGAAGCAGACACTGATTGTATAGTGCAGTACTTCTCAAATAGTTTGGCGAACCCCCCTAAGGGGGCGCAAAGCGATTGGCGTGGGGGGAGCATGAGGCCTCGCGGAACATACTTTTTTGCCGTACTAGAATAAAGTGTAATTGAACATCCACTCAGTGGGTGGCTCATTTTCAGAGTGTGCGCACTATTTTTGCACCAAACAAGAGAACGAGGATATATGACGAGCATGCGTAGTGTTTGGCTTCACTTTCATTACAGTGGGAAACAATTCAATTTTATTTGTATATCCCTAAAGACCCTACCCACGTGACGTCACAACTCCGCTCTCCTGAATGGTACCGCCCAATTGTCCGTCAAAACATAGTGTTAACCTGTTACGGCTACATACATTCCTCCTATTTCCAGCGTGTTTTTCTGCTCCTTAACATTAATAATCAAAATGGTGAAGGCGTGTGTGGCTGTTGGTTGCACTAACAGAGAAGATGGAAGGAGAGACTTGAAGTTTTACCGTATTCCGAGGGATCCAAAGAGGAGAGCGAAATGGACGGCTGCAATTCGACGTGAAAACTGGGCACCAAAAAATCACCACAGACTATGTAGTAGTCATTTTATATCCGGTAGGATGCATTTAAGATATACTTAGAGGGTTTTAGGCTGACAAATAACCACAATTAAGATCATTGCTAGGCTAATCGCCGACAACATACACGTATGTATGCAGTGAGAGTGCTATCGCTAAACCATATAAACATAAAAAGCCCTAACTGCATTGACAAATGACATGAAATAAATTAGACTTGACAGTGGATGTTAGCGAGAATAAAAGATTTTGAATTGAAAATTTCGTAACTCACCTTTCCAAGCACAAGATAGATTCCTGCCGAATTTTCGTGGACGAGGACCTGTTTCACCCAACCAGCAACGAAGTATTTATAAGCCTCCAAGCTCTTGAAGTTTTTCAAATTTTCGTGAGAATAGGCTGATTTTGTGTGGACAAGATAGTTGTAAATATCAGCGTAGCAGATGTCAGGCAGACAGGGCGAAGACAGTGGGTCGAAAAACATCGATTTGGGCATCAAATATGGATCTGGCGACTGTATAGAACGAAGCTTTTCCACATAACGCCTTTTATGCAACACATCCAGTGAGTTTACGGCATCCGAAAGCACCGGGTCTTCCATGAAGTGCATTTTAAATTCCTCGATCAATTGAAACCAATGCTAATACAGAGACAAAATGACAGACAAGGGGGCGGAACCATACAGCGAGCACGTGGTTTTGTGACGTCGGTGGGTAGGGTCTATATCACAACAAGGTTGTCTCAAAGGGCTTTGCAGAGGCAATATGATACACAGTCAGAAACAGTAAATGAATTAAATAAACTTCTAGTCCAAGTCCTGGGCATCCCTCATCCTTAGACCCTCCATGTCAGCAAGGAAAAACTCCAAAAACCCTTTGGAAAAAATGAGAAACCTTGGGGAGAACCACAGTCAGGAGAGTTACAGTTTATAGAGATGCAATAGAGTGAGGGAACAAGAGGAGGTCCATCTAGCCAGATGAGACGTGGGGGAGGGCAACGAGGACGTCCATCCAGCCAGGGGTCTGGATAGTCAGGAGGCTGCGGCTGAAAAATAGCCCCTCCCCAGAGGGGAGGGGGGAAGGGGGACACTAGGTGACTAGTGATGAAGAGACTAGTCAACTAGATATTAAAATTAGAAAAGAGAAATAAAGTAAGACAAGTGGTAGGTAGAGTGAGAAAAAGGAGCTAGGACTCAATGGCTGTACTTCCCCCAGCATTATAGCTTCTAGTGCAACTTAGACTGAACTGTGAGTCTAGTCCGATTTCAACTAGACTGACCATAAGCTTTGTCGATTAGGAACGTTTTTAGTCTAATATTAAATGTACAGATGTTGTCGGCTTCTTTAATACTAGCTGGAAGCTGATTCCGTAAGACAGGAGCTTGGTAGCTAAAGGCTCTAGTGCCTACTGTACTTTTAGAAACCCTGGGAACTACCAGTAGACCTGCATTCTGAGAACGGAGTCTTCTGTTGGGGCATATGGAACCAGAGCATCGGTGAGATAAGATGTCCCCAAACCATTAATGGTCTTGAATGTAAGAAGGAGGATTTTAAATGTAATTCTAAACTCGACTAGAAGCCGGTGAAGGGCCTGGAGCACAGGGGTGATGTGCTCTTTTTTATTAGTTCCTGTTAAACGTCTTGCTGCGGCGTTCTGGACTAGATGAAGACCTTTTAGAGAACTTTTAGTTAAGTAGGGAGTTACAGTAATCCAATCTAGATGTAACGAATGCGTGAATTAATTTTTCGTTTTCAGACAAAATATTTCTAATTTTGGCTATGTTGCGCAGGCGAAAAAAGGCCCAGGAAGGGTCCTCCATAGATTAGTATGTTGATGTTTTGTCTGTTTTATGTTTTGTGTGGACCCCAGGAAGAGTAGCGGATGTTTTCATCAGCTAATGGGGATCCTAATAAAATACAAATACACAGATGGGCCCGAGGACCGACCCTTGCAGCACACCATAACTGACTCTGGAATACGGTGATGATTGCTGGTTTATATTGACAAACTGGAAACAAGGAAAGACAGGCATGTTTACTTTGTACAAAAATGTTGGCAGCGGACAGCATGAAGCGGAATCAATGAAGATGCCACTTAAAGACATTAGACATCAATCACATTGATAAACCGCTTGAATTGTTTTCAGCGAAAACGTGCCGAAGATTGCCAACAATTGTCCCGCTTTGCAAGTGCTACATCTTTAAACTAGCAAGCACTGTTAGCATCATACAAGGTAGCATACCAAGTTGCTCAGTGCAAAAAAAAAAAAAAAAAAAAAAAGAGCATTCCATAGCAGAGGAGCTGATACTGCCTGCAGCATTAGACATGGTCTCGATCATGCTGGGTGAAACAAGTGCTGCAAAAATAAAAACTGTCCCTCTGTCCAATGACATTCATTTTTGTTTTATTAGTTTTTGTTTGGCATATTGTGCTCTGAGTTAATTTTGCTAATCAATTTTAATTTACTATCATTTGTTGATTTTATTCAATTTTATTTTTTAGTATCAAATAGTCAAAAAATGTGCCTTGAGTGTTTTTTTAAATTATTATTTATTCAGGCAAATTGATGGGCTTTGTCTTTTCTGTTATAAACAAAAAATTGTTAAAGTTATACTTTATTGTAAGTTTATATATAACAAGGGAACAATGTTATGCATAGATGGTCTTATAATAATTTTACAGACAAATGATATTATTTACAGTGGCAGCAGAAAGTTGGGGGGGTGACATTTACTTTTTACTGGGGGGGGGGCATAACAGAAAATAATTGAGAAGCACTGGTGTAGTGGTACATACGCTTGGCTACAGTGCGGGGTCGAATCTCACTTTGTGATGTTGTGAATATGATTGCGAATGGTGGTCCGTCTGTGTATTTAGTCTGCCTTTCAGCCAAAGTCAGCTGGGTTAGGCTTCAGCTCACCGTGACCATGAGAAGGATAAGCTGTGTTGAATTATGGATAGATATATTTTGATACAAGGCTTCTGTATCCGAAAGCGGTTTTGTGAAAGTAGTACTGTACTTATTCTTATTTAGGCATCTATGAGCCTAGCCATAAGGTGGTACTCAAGCGACAGACCTTCTGTACTTAACCAAAAGAGGAATGTTTTTTTCTACCAGCCTTTTTAGACCAGCTAGAAGGAAAGCTCAAGATCTCACTGGCTTTGTTCTTTTTCTTAGTGAGGACAGTGACTAAAATTACTAAAATTAAGGAGATTTTCACTCAAAATCTCTCGATACATGGCCCCGTTCATTCTTTCCTTTACACAGATCAGTCGTCCTGGTCCCTTTGCAGAAAAACAGCCCCAAAGCATGATGTTTCCACCCCCATGCTTCACAGTGGGTATGGTGTTCTTTGGATGCAATTCAGTATTCTTTCTCCTCCAAACACGAGAACCTGTGTTTCTACCAAAAAGTTCTATTTTGGTTTCATCTGACCTTAACACATTCTCCCAGTCCTCTTCTGGATCATCCAAATGCTCTCTAGCGAACCGCAGACGGGCCTTGTACTGGCTTCAGCAGGGGGACACGTCTGACAGTGCAGGGTTTGAGTCCCTGGCGGCGCAATGTGTTACTGATAGTAGCCTTTGATACTGTTGTCCCAGCTCTCTGTAGGTCATTCACTAGGTCCCCCCGTGTGGTTGTGGGATTTTTGCTCACCGTTCTTGTTATCATTTTGACGCCATGGGGTGAGATCTTGCATTGAGCCCCAGATCGAGGGAGATTATCGGTGATCTAGTATGTCTTCCATTTTCTAATAATTGCTCCCACAGTTGATTTCTTTACACAAAGCGTTTTACCTATTGCAGATTCAGTCTTCCCAGCCTGGTGCAGGTCTACAGTTTTGTCTCTGGTGTCCTTCGACAGCTCTTTGGTCTTGGCCATAGTGGAGTTTGGAGTGTGACTGACAGATGTTGTGGACAGGTGTCTTTTATACCTATAATGAGTTTAAACAGGTGCCGTTAATACAGGTAACGAGTGGAGCCTCATTAGACCTCGTTAGACCTCGTTAGAAGAAATTAGACCTCTTCGACAGCCAGAAATCTTCTGTGTTTGTAGGTGACAAAATACTTATTTTCCACTCTAATTTGGTAATAAATTCTTTAAAAATCAAACAATGTGATTTTCTGTTTTTTTTTTTTTCTCCCCACATTCTGTCTCTCATGGTTGAGGTTTACCCATGTGGACAATTACAGGCCTCTCTAATTTTGTCAAGTAGGAGAAATTGCACAATTGGTGGTTGACTAAATACTTATTTGCCCCACTGTATTGTTTAAAAATATGAATGGGTGACAAAGGCAAAGCTTGTATAAGATTGCAAGGTGAATCCAGAATCCTCATATTGTACAGAATATTGTAAAATACCAGAATATTGCTCACATTGTAGTTGTGAGCTTCTGTTTACATTTTTCCATTTCAAAGATGTTTTATTTTTATTGAAGGAAATAATATTTACATATTCTAGTGCTAGTATATATTTGGGGGGGGGGGGGGGGGGATCATTATGTGAGGCTAAATCATTGAAATCATTGAGCCATGAAAATATGAAAATTAGCATGTCTAAATATGTTCTGACATTCTACTGTTTGTTCATTTTTCTTACATACACAGTACAGTATGCTGGCATGTTGTCAAGCTTCTGGCTGATTCACAGTAGCTGGAATAAAACAATATAATGAATGTGTAGGCTTCCACTGCACTAGAAGGTCAAAATAATGCGCACAGCAGGCACATACTGTAATGCAAGAAAAACAGTGGAAGGGGGACACAGGTCAGCAGTGGCCCAAAAGGTTATTTTTACCCCGGGGCCTTTAAAATGATATATATGCATTGGAGGCTACGTAGCATACATTATGCAAGCAAACAGTCATTAAAATATGCAAAGTGTGTCGTTTAGAGCTGCTGCTCGGCCTCGTAACATCACTTTTAATACTAGGTTGTGCCACTTAAGCTTCACTGTGTCAAACAAACAAATAAGTCCAACTTCCAAGAGAGTGATCACACTTGCTAAGGTCTCCTGGCATGTAGAAATCGAATTAAACGACGTTGTTGCTGTGAAAGGCCGAAACGAGCACTTCACCGGCAATCTGAGCTTTTATGAAATATTCAGAAAGGGCATGGGGAGATGGATGTCTCCTGGTGTCCCTTTTCTGATGGTAGGGTGGCTGGCAGGTGAGAGTGATAGAGAGCTTACAGCTGGCAAGAATTTTAAAATTGACCGGCAGGGGGACAGAAATGTAGGTGGGAGGACTGAAAGAGGATGAGTGGATACATCATATATATACAAGGAAATCACCACCAAAGTACAAAATCTGTAAAACAAACCAAAGAAAAGAATATAACAATGATTTTTTGACTTTTTGTCCATAGCAACTCATTTTAAATCCATTTAACACATGCAGTTTGGCTCATTTTACGCAATCATATAAAGGCAAAACTACTGCTGCCCTCTTTAGGTGCATGAAGTATCTGCACTGGGGGGGGGGGGGGGGGGGAATCAAATTATGATATTCTACATAATAAGCGTTTAATTCAAAATATTATTAATTTCGATGTTTTTATTGTATCTTTGTCTTTATTTAATCAAAACAATAAAGAAAAACTTTAAATATTCTTCAACTTTTCTTGAGGTCACCTTTCAATACAGTGACCAGAAACTGCAGTAAAAGATGAAAAACAGCAAAGTACGATTTTCGCTCTTCCACGAAAAAAGGATTGACCCCCCCCCCCTCCCCCCCTTCCTACTGGAGTACTGTCTACTGTACATACATATGGCGGAAACCACTCAGGTGACTTGAAGTTCCGCTCTGAGACCCCCAATTTGGCCAAATTTCAAAATTGTCCGATATGCACGTGTGATACATCATTGGAAAGCTTAAAATCTCAGTTTTCTGGGGGAAGAAAAATTTTGAACAGGAGGGCATTTTTTTTAATTTATTTTTTTAAATGTTTTTTTAAACAGAAAACCCCTATCTGGAGGTGAGAACACGCGAGAGCAGAATTACAGACGGCATGACTTTATCGAGATATTATCGCGTATGTACCTTGTTTCGATCCAAAAACTCCCATGTAGCATGGATCACCGACTGTCAAGACACAGCTGTGAATGGCCACAGTTGGATTTTATTTTATTTTATTTTTTTTATGGGTGAAACATGTTAATATAACAAGGGTCGCGATGCAGAAATCGCAGACATCAAGCGGTGGTCGAGATTTTCTTTTTTATATGTTTACCCTTTTAAGCTTTCTTTGTTTTTTTTTTATTTATTTTTTTTTTTTTTCTTTGTTTGGACCGATTATTCATCATCTAACAGATCGGAGAAAATGCGACAGTAACGAAAAAAAAAAAAGCGATAGTTATGATGTACATATCCGTGACTTTTTTGCAGACACAATTTTTTTCATTGTGATGTCATTTGTTTTGTTCATTTGGTTGTTTTTTTTTAGACATCAATTAATGATTCTAAGCTAAAAATGACTTTTTGTCTGACTTTTGTTTTATGGCTGATTTGAAACAAAAGAGGTTGTGCGACGTCTATAAACGGGGGGTTTACAGGGTAAAACGGACAAGTTATAAATAGTTCGGGGGCTTAATGTGCCATGAATCTGCTGTGGCAGCATATAGACATATTGTTCTATCAAACACAACAGTTGTTTGGGCTTAAAACACAGCATTTTCTTTTAAAGAGAAGTGCAAGTGCAGAAACTGATTTTTCAGTCTGTGTTTTCCGCCATATATTTGTTTATATTAGTGTTGGGAAAGTTCATTTTCTACATGAACTCGTTTGAATTGCAGTTCACAAATTTTAATCTGAACTGTTCAGTTCATAGTTCATAATTCAAAAACCTGTTCGTAATTCAAACACTTGAAATAAATTTCATGGTTCAAAAAATGAACTTCCCCAATTATTGCTGCAAGCTATTATTGACAGAGTCAATATTAGAACCACGGCAGCAATTATTCTATCCACTTAAACACTGAGACTGTGACAGATTCGTTTTCATATTCAATTTCAAATCAGTGTCGGTACTGACCTGTTCGTAAAACTCACTTAAATGTTGGTACAGTGTTGTGTCAGATTTTGTACACCATCAGAAATTGCAACTTTGCGGTTCTGCACAGGCGCGTTACTTGAAGCAATTCCAAAATAAACACTAAAAACTTTCTATAAATAAAAGAATTATGTACTTACGTTTGGTCATGGGCGCACACGAAGGAAAGTTCTCTCTGACCGCGTCTTCACCTTGCCGTTAAGTATTTTTTAACGACGTTTTCATGTTGTACAAATATGTTTATGATGCTACTTGTTTAAATATTATGCAAAGACGCTAAATAAAGTCCAACTGAATGTAAAAGAATAGTTATTCGCCACCGTAAAAGCTTTGGGAGCAAAAGATGTAATATTTCCTAAAACAACACAGCTGTGAAGGCCTCAGGCAGCTTGAGTTGCCAGATTGGATAGTTTTTAGTTTTTTTTTTTTTTTTTTTTTTTTTAATAATGATTTTAGCCTATGGCTTTATCTGCAGTTTTGCTGGAAAAGCTCTAAAATGAGGAACTCATGAATGTGTTATACGGACTACGTGTCCGATGATTACCCTGGATTGTCTAAGCCAATAGCATGACACTTGGGAGATGGAGGAAATAACTGTTCTGTTATGTGATATCGAGAGAGTGTGCTGGAGTTACGGTGCATAAAAAAAGAGTTGACATAACATATACCGCAGTAGTCGTGTATGTTCTTTACTGCACAACACCGATACTTGTCAAGTAACTAGCTTATGAACGCCGCTCACAACCGCTAGAATGAGCACGTTCACAGTAACGTTAATGAGACAAAAATATGATGCGTTCAGTTCAAGTTCGCCGTATTCATGAGCGATCGTTCATTGAACGCACTCATGCATAACACCGGTGTATATAATATCAATAAGTACATATTTAATGCTAAAAGTGCTAATAATAACAATTATACATTTAAAAATAACGCATAATGTGTCAAGAAAATATAAATGCCGATCAGTCTCGGATTTTTATTACCGTAATTCTGATGTTTTTGTGTAGCGTAATAATTGCACAAACTTGTGCGACTTGTAGTATGAAGAGAACGCGTCAGTGACGTCATACGCTGCACGGTGACACATGGTCATCGTTAACGCGTAGATTCGTCGTCACCGCAACGCAGGAGCATAAATCAGCCTTATCATATCGCATTGTTGTGTTTCACTAAAACAAATGTGTTACAAATTTGGGCGTAAGTTGAGACAATTTAAATATAAATATAATTTTAACTTTTATTTATTTTTGTGTTGTTTGATGAGATAATTCTCAGCTTGAATTGGTTTAGTACATGTTGGCAGTCGTGTTTCTAGATGTATCTGTGTTGCCACCAGGTGGTGGAATCATAGACTGCAATCTTTCCAAGCATCCATATAGTAGCTAAGGAAAGACGAGCCACTCAAGAGTATTATTTCATTTTTAATTTTAGTTATTTTGACTCAGTGGTATGGTACGGGGGGCCAAAGCTGCCAAAATTAAAAATAATTTTAAAAATAGATTAATCAATAAAAGGCAAAATAAAAATGACTGTAAATACAAAAATAAGATAAAAAAAAATTCAAGTTCAACCCATGGCACACATACATAGGACCTCAATTGAATAACATTTTTTCGGCATGTTCGCACTGACATTGAAATAAATAAATACGAGAGATTTTACGCTTTTATTGATTGATTGATATTTCATTCAATTTATATTTTTATTTCTGAATTTATTTGCAAATATATTGTTGTATTTTTGGTTTTATTTTCACTTTTATGTATTTATTAATTTATTTTCATATTATTTGTGTATTTATTTTTGCATTCATTTTTAATATTGTTTGTATTGTATTAAAATGTTTGTATTCATAGTAGTTTTTATTTTCCCCTTTATTTTTTATTTTATTTTAATTTAATTCCCTTTCTTGTCAAGGCTTTCTTTCTCTCAGTTTAAACGTGGATGTCAGGAAGCTTTGGGATTACATTTGTGTCAAAGGCAGTAAATGGAAAAAATAAAACTCGCTAGAGTCAGTATCAGCATTGAAGAGACATACAGCGATTAAAAATAAATGTTAGATAAGTAGTGTCTTATCTTTTAAAGAATTTGTGGACAGCAAGTTTGCGATGCAGCGTAATATACTGTATATGCTTTGTGGGGCACAAATGTTTAGGATTTTAGTTGCTTGTTAATACGGCCAACATGGTTTCTTATCTACAGTGCTAAATCTTGCAGAACTAAAAATATTGCTAAGTAATTAATGATTTTACTTGCTTGTTTAATGTTGTTCATGTACAGTGCTGCTCAAAAGTTTGTGAACCCCCTCAACATTTTGGAATTTTCTATTATTTCAACCTGATTTCCTAATCAATCAATTCAGTAGTTTTTTTTTTGTTTTTGTCACAGTTGTGTTGTCGAGACTAAATTAAAAAGAGTTTTCATCAACTGATGTAGGTGCAAAATTGAACTGTTTGGTCACAACCAAAACCGCCATGTCTGGCGAAAAGTCAACACTGCATACCACCAAAAGAACCTTCTCCCAACAGTGAAGCATGGAGGTGGGAATGTCAAGATCTGGGCTTGCTTTTCATCCTCAGGACCTGGACAACTCCACATAGTCCAGGGAATCATGAATTCTGAGGAATATTGTCAAATCCTAGAACATAACCTGACGCCATCTGTTTTGAAGTTAAAGCTTGGCAGAAGGTGGATAATGCAACATGATAATGATCCAAAGCATTCCAGCAATACAACCAAGGAATGGCTGAAAAAGAAGAAGATTCGTGTTCTGGACTGGCCCAGTCAAAGTCCTGACCTAAATCCCATTGAAATGCTGTGGCGGGACCTGAAGCGAGCAGTTCATGCCAGACGCCCATCAAACCTCTCTCAACTGACTGCGTTCTGCAAGGAAGAATGGGCAAAAATCCCCCAAAGTAGATGTGAGAGGCTGATTAGTCACTACAGAAACCGTTTGGTTGAGGTAATCTCTGCAAAAGGAGGCGCAATATCCTATTAACTGAAGGGGTTCACATACTTTTGCACACATGATATCTGAGTTTTTCTTAAATCAACCACTTTTGTTAAATAAAGAATGACAATATAACTATTTCTTTTGTTTCAGTCCATTATTTGGAATGTCAGTATTGTGGATTTGGGTATAACTTAACATTTAATAAGGTTATTTTAGTTTTTTTTACAAAAAAATCTGACCATCGCTGTGGGGTTCACAAACTTTCGAGCAGCACTGTATGGGTGTCAACGCTCTCCAATTATCAACGTTTTGCATACAAGCAATTAAAACATCACCTTTCCACAAGCTCTCCCCTGTAAATAAACCGCACACATTTTACACAAAAAACTTCAAACATTTTACAAAATATCAAATTTATTTAGGTTAAAAAAGTTGCTTTTTTTCACATGCACACCCACACAATCACCATAAATGCTGCCCAAAATGTTTTTTTCTTTATAACTTTGATTCACAAAGATAGCACATATGGTGGAATATACATCTTGATTTCAAAAGACACAATGAGAATGTTTGTGATGTTTTTTTTCTTTATCAACTCAGTGCACTGATAAAAGGCTGTCATAAAATCAAGTAGAAACATTTCTAAAATGATCTTCAAGTGGATCTGAATACAAAACAACTGGTATTCACATTAAAACACCCATTCTTAATTAAATTATTATAATAACTCTTTTTATTTATACTTTATGGGCCAGTCAGTGAGAAACAAACAGCTGTGGAACAAAACAATGCATTTGTATTCATTAGTAAATGAAAAAAAATCACTCTGAATTGGCTTTAATACAAGCTTGAGATAAATACATCTGAGTAATGTACTTTGCACAAAATATTGATATTGAAGAGGTTTTCCTCCTGGAGGAACAATGTTGTTTTTTTGTTTTGTTTTTTTAATCAACTGATTGCCATATTTTCTCTAAAACAAAAAATGTATTTATTAATACTTGTCAAACAGCATTTTGCTGTAGAATGAGACTTAAGCTGTGGATGATTAATGACTTACAAATTCACATATCGTGTTGGAAAAATAACAGAAACAAAAAAATAAGCATTTCAGATGTCTTGCTCAGCAGGGGGTTAAGAACTGGAATTGAATTTAGCTCTGGGGTTCCCACTACACGTATTAAATGTAATTCACTTTTAAGCGAACGTGTTAATACAAATCCAATTTCACTGCCAAAATCTAATATATTCAAGGCAATGAAAGTGTGAGTTAAAAGCAGAATTCCTTGTTGTTGTACAATCGTGTACATAACTCAGTTGCACAAGCGTTGTACTCACGCTGAATCAACGCTAGAGGTCACTAGGAAACTCCCAAAGCATTGTACTGTATTGTTAAGAGAGGGCAAAAACCCACTAACAATGATTTGTAATTTAACAAACTGTTTTTCAATGAATTGGCACTTTATAATCACTAGAATGAAGAAAAACATGTCCTAATGTGTCAGCACAAACATACAAGATCTGTACATACTGTAAATATTAATTAGAAAAAGTTCACTTGCGTAAAGAAGTGATTTTTTTTAAAGTCACACAACAATCAACCCTTTTGATTTGTCCTTTTAACGAGGTTTCAACGTGGCCCTCTGCTTATATTGTATATTCTACCAATATTATGACAAAAGTGTGATTGCTACACTATGACAGCATCAGCTTTAATTTTTAGGGGGAAAAAGCATAGAAACAAAAAGAGAGCGATGGACGAATGGATATTACTTTCCATACGCCTAAAATCTTTGTGCAAAAAAGGACATTTTGCATTGAATGAGACATACCATTCCTTTTTTTAGAAAACAAAAACAGTTTGTTCAAAAAAATATTTGGACACTAACACACTTTGTACAAAGCGAACTACACTGAACTTGAGATGTGTAAAAACACAAATTAAACAGAATTCAATGATTTTCGAATCATTGTTTTCCCACAGTGGTATAAAAAAAGTTTAATATGCAATTCAATATACAATGGTATGAAAAAGAATCTGAACCTTTTGGAATTTCTCACATTTCTTCATAAAATCGCCATCAAATGTGATCTGACCTTTGTCAAAATCACACAGATGAAAATACAGTGTCTGCTTTACCTAAAACCACCTAAACATTTATAGGTTTTCATATTTTAATGAGTATAGCATGCAAAAAATGACAGAAGGGACAAAAATAAGTAAGTGAACCCTCTGCCTAAGGAGACTTACAGTAAAAAACATTTTAAGTCACGCGTGTGCCCAATTAGTGATGAGTGGTTTAAAGCTGCCCTGCCCACTATAAAACACACACCTTGTAAGAAATGTCTTGATGAGAAGCATTGTCTGTTGTACATTATGGCTCGGTCAAAGGAGCTGTCTGAAGACCTGCGATCAAGGATTGTTGATTTGTATAAAGCTGGGAAATGATACAAGACCATCTCTTAAAGTCTGAATGTTCATTCAATCAAAAGTCAGAAAATTGTCTACAAATGCAGAGAGTTTCTCTCTCACTCCCAAGGAGTTGCTGTCCACAAAATATGATGGCAAAAGTTCAGCACAGAATACTCAGAGAGGTAAAAAAAAGAACACATCAACAACACATCAACTATATGTAAAACTATGGTCAAGAATTGTGTTCATGGGAGGACTCCACGGAGGAAGCAATGTCTAAAAGAAACATTGTTGCTCGTTTAATGTTCGCAAAAAGGGACTTGGACACTCCACAGAAGTTTAGCCAAAATATTTTGTGGACTGATAAAACCAAAGTTGAATTGTTTGGGAGTAACACACAACGTCATGTGTTGAGAACAAATGGAACAGCTCACCAACATCAACACCTCATCCCCACTGTGAAGCATGGTGGACGGAGCATCATGATTTGAGGCTGTTTTGCTACCTCAGGGCCTGGACAACTTGCAATCATTATAGGAAGAATGAATTCAAAAGTTTATCAGGATGTTTTGCAGGAAAACCTGGGGCCGTCTGTCAGACAGTTGAAGCCAAAAAGAGGATGGATGCTGCAACAAGACAATGATTCAAAACACAGAACTTCAGAATGGTTTCAGAAGAACAAAATACATGTTCTGGAGTGGCCAAGTCAAAGTCCAGACTTGAACCCTATTGAGAAGACAAATTCGTAGAAAAGAATTAGTCCTGATAAATATTTCCCCTTCTGTCATTGTTTGCATACTATCCTCATTAAAATATGAAAACCTATAAATATTTGGGTGGTTTTAGTTAAAGCTGACACTGTATTTTCATCCGTGTGATTTTGATAAAGATCAGATCACATTTGATGGTGATTTTATTGAGAAATGTGAGAAATTCCATAAGGTTCAGATACTTTTTCATACCACTGTATATTGAATTGAAATGTGTTACACAAAATTTTGCCCAAACTCATGAATATTATTGTTTTGTTTTGTTTTTTTTATGACAAGAACACTCTCAAATTTTATTTTATGAATGGAACATGTTCCAATCTGATTTGTAAAATCATTTAATTCTGTTTTTATGCATGTTTTCCACAATCCGCCAACATAATCGGAATTAGGTTTGTAAAGTCATTTTTGCTCTTATTCTTCACCACATTAGAATTGCAATTTAACACAATTAAGAGATTTCTGAAATGGTGTTTACTGTTTCGGAACCACTTAACCATTTTTGACCTGTCCGTCTATTATTGTTTGACAAGTAACTTAAGCCCCTTTCAGACTCATATCCAGCAAATTTACTCGTGTCATGGCTTTCAGACATGGGGAGATGTACCCAGGTTGGACACTTTCAGACATGTCCCGTTTTAGCTACTTGTGCTCTCTGTGCGAGGAGAGCGGAGGGCGGGATTTTATAACCCTGACATTACGCCATTTTTGGTCGACATTGGCAACAAAATAAAACACAATTCCAAAGATGGACGATGGACTGTCTCTTCTTCGGCGCAAAGATGGTAAATGGTGTTATACATAGATAGCGCTTTTCCACCTCTCAAGGCGCTCAAGATCCAGTAGCAATTTAATTTCTTTGTTTCCAGCTTAAATTTGCTATCTTTGCAGTTTGCCATGTGAATAATTGCGATGGGTTTTTTTTTACCACTTTTCGTCTCACTGCAAAGAAAGAGGAAATGATGATCGGCCCGCCATGGTATTTATGTCATCAGCCTTTGCGCCGTGACCCGGGAATTAAAGAGCTGCTTTTACCAGTGTTGTTAATCTTACTGAAAAAAAGTAATTAATTATAGTTACAAATTACTTCTCCCAAAAAGTAATTGCGTTAGTAACTCAATTACCTGAATGTAAGAGTAATTAGTTACTTGGCAAAGTAATTGGTGATAATTACTTTTTTTTTTTTTTTTTCAAAAAAAAAAAAAAAAACATTGGCCACACTACGTGAAGTTTTTTGTGAAGGTTTTTGGTATAATTGGCCCGAGCCCAATTCTTTACCCTAATTTACCCTTCACCCTGAATCAACTGTTAGAAGTTGTTAAAATTGCTCCCATTATTGCATTAGTTCCCTTCTCTCTACTTTTGACAAATGAAAGTTTTAAAACTATTTCATCATTTAAAGATAGATTCAAGTCAAGATTTTGCCGATTTATAAGTATTTTAGATAAAAAGTTACTTAGGTTCGTTAGGAAGGTTCTCTACAACAGAGCCGTAATAAAAGGTCTACTGCTTTAAGATGGCGGCTGTTTACTAACGCATCTAGTGCCGTGTCTGTCATTTTGCATCTAGTTATATCTATATACAGTATATGCAGTGTTGTTAATTTTACTTTAAAATAGTAATTAATTACAGTTACAAATTACTTCTCCCAAAAAGTAATTGCGTTAGTAACTCAGTTACCTGAATGTAAGAGTAATTAGTTACTTGGCAAAGTAACTAGTGATAATTTTTTTTTTTTTTCTCAAAAAAAAAAAAACAAGAAACAAAAAACAACAAAACAAAACAGGTCACACAATGTGAAGTTTAAAGGATTTGGGGGACAATTGGCCCTAGCCCCTTTACCCTCCACTTAACTAGACACAAGGGTATTGCGATAACTAGCTAGTAACCTTTGCTATGTGTGGAAGTCATTTAAAGTTGTGAATCAACCGTTAAAGTTGTTAAAATTGCTCCCGTTATTGCATTAGTTCCCTTCTGTCTACTTTAAACATGTGTAAGTTTTAAAACTGTTTCATCATTTAAAGATAGATTTAAGTTAAGATTTTGCCGATTTAGAAGCATTTTAGATTTAACAAAAAAAAAAAAAATACTTAGGTTCGCTAGGAAGGATCTCTACATCAGGGCCTTCCTGAGAGGTCTACTGCTTTAAGATGGCGGCTGTTTACTAACGCATGTAGTCCTTAAAACATGTTGGCAATGCAGCTGTGTCAGTTTTTGCATCTAGTTCTATAATATGATATCTACCGTGTCATGTGGGCGTAGGCGTCAGGTATTATTGGAGCCACCTAGCATCGCGGTTGCAACGGCGTCTTCCCCACTGCTGCTCTGCTCTCGTCCCCGTGAGTCCGTTTCTCTCTGACTTTTTTTATTCAACCAACTTAGTAACGCATAGTAACGCACGCCTTTCCCGCCTCAGTAACGGTAACGGCGTTGCCAAGATGAGAAAAGTAATTAATTAGATTACTGATTGCTGAAAAAAATAACGCCGTTAGTAACGCCGTTATATTGTAACGCCGTTATTAACAACACTGGCTTTTACACATGCACATACACATTATACTAGGACGCAACCTAGTAACCTGGTTAATGTCCATGTCATCTCTGTGTCAGTCGACAGACATAGGAGCTACCCGTTTATATCGCGGGATTTAACCAGAGTTCATTGTGTGTCTGAAAGGGGCTTAATTGACTGCAAGGCAGAAAAAAAGCATTTTTGATCACTTGAAGACTGGTGTTAATATGAAACCTATGTTAGTTTGCATTAGGATAATGGAAAGAGACACACTACTTTATGTGTAGAAAAGACAATAAAACGATTGATTCCTAACATTTGGGGGGGGGAATGCTGAGGCACTGAAATGACGCTCGGATGAAGACCCAAAATGTGCAGGGAAAGCAACACAATCATGGCACGAGATTAGACATGGAGGAGCTCCAAATTCTTGAAATTACAAAATATGAAGCACACACAAATGGGATTTAAGCCAGTACAATACAATGACGTGCGATAACTAAATGACACACAAAGCCACGGTGTAAAGGAGACTCAGGGAGGTAAGGAGCCATATTTGTTGACATTTTTTAGGTTTGATATCAATTTGAAAGTCAATATACTGTGATAGTTGTACAATATGGGGCTAAATGTTGAAAATGCCTTTGTACAAATAATTATGGTGCAATCTTCCTTGATTTGACTTTCAAGGATGACATATACACTTAAAGAGGAATGTCACACTTGTGTTCTTTTTTGTTGTTGATGTTGTTGTTGTTGTTGTTTTTGGTAAAGGCCACTCAGAGGCTCACCTGGTACTCCAAAAGCTCTTTTTACATGAATGCTTCATGATTTTAACCCAGTTCTGATAAATATTTCCATACTAAATATGCTACCGCCTATCTACAATATTGCACTGAATAAAGCCTTTCATTGTCTTTTTCAACCTGTTCTTCTCCAAAACATACTGCACTTCTCACCATTTTTTCTACCAAATACCCTGCATGAAAGAATGTTATAGTTTTGAGTAGTAACGACTAAAAATATTCAAATATACGTCAATAAAACATCTTTTGATTTAAAATACATCACAGTAACGTTTTTTTTGTGTGTGTGTGTGTGTGTAGTTGCTTCTCTCTAGGTTTTGGCACAAAACAGAACGTCGTTGATTTGGGTCACGGAGAAATTGAATGTACATCTAGACTTTTATTTGGCAGGGGATAGTCGCTTTAGTAACTTCTTTCCCTTTGAGAGGAGTCCTTTCTTCTTCTTGTTTGCTAAATCTTGAGGGTCCCTTGATTCCAGAGGGAGGCCAGGGGGAACCCTTGTTGGGCTGAGGGGTCTCATGGTGCCCGGTAGCAGGGGGCGGACGATTGGGGACGGCGCGCGGACAGGTGTGACATCGTTGTCGACGAGGGTTTCTGTGGTGATCTAAGGGAAAAAATGATGGGGAGGGAAGCAAGGAAGTGTTGGACAGTAGAATGTTGTCTCCTTGGGAGCACAATTTCACTTCCATTTTTCTGGATATCAAAACAAATGAATGTAGTTGAGAAGAAAAGGTTCACAGTAGGGTCAGGTCTGTTTTTTCCATTAGCTTTTCCATTTAGGTCATAGGTGAGCTGGATCCTGGGATATATACAAACACGTACTCTTATTTACAGCCACGGAGTTATATGGAAAAATGCCCTAGATCAGTGATTCTCAACCCTTGGGCAACAGGCGCCACCTAGTGATTTGGAAAATATTTTCTGTTTTCTACCAATGGCTTTGGTTAGGGCTGTATATCGTTATGTTCAATCCTGCCAGATTGGGCGGGTTCCCACCCAAATGGGCTATATCAAAGTCTCGGGAGAGAAATTAATTGGGCAGATTGATAATATTTAGGCTACTTTTGACATAATTTGACGGTTTCTGAAAGAACCGTTTTAATCAGTTTTAACAGTTAAACTTGTATGTCTTCACCTTTAAGCAAGGGTGTCGGTTTGCATAGGGACGGTAGGGACATAACACTACCAACTTTTCAGAATACTCAAATTGTCTCCACCAACTTTTAAGCAACCTTATTGGCATTACATGATAACTTCAGTTAAATAGGTAATTTAGATTGCCTTCCAATATGTTGTAAGGATGGAATTGACCCTACCATTTTTAGGTGAATTAATGTCATTATGTTGAGACTTATATTTACCTCTTTTCACTTACTGAATGTGCCAGTCCATTTTTTCCCCTCAAACGCACATGATTGGCTTATAACTTGACTCCCCCAAACACACATGCAATCACAGCCCTGACAGAAATACAGCATTAGTCAATTTTTTTTTTTTTTTATCCCAGACAATATTTCGGTGAACACTTCCGCCTTCGTCAGAGGGATAAAAGAAAAAATTCAACTAATCTATAAGTGTAGGCAAAATGGACTCAATACAACTACAAATACAACATGTCGACAACGTGCCGCCTCCTCCACCCCCTTCGAACTGGAGCGATATTAGTTTTGGGGGGCCAGCAGCAGCAGCAGCCACTGTAAGTAATGTAAAAACTAGGGCTGTCAAACGATTAAAATTTTTAATCGAGTTAATTACAGCTTAAAAATTAATTAATCGTAATTAATCGCAATTAATCGCAATTCAAACCATCTATAAAATATGCCATATTTTTCTGTAAATTATATATATATTCTGTAAAATAAATTGTTGGACTGGAAAGATAAGACACAAGATGGATATATACATTCAACATACGGTACATAAGGACTGTAGTGGGCATTTCACTCTACTGTCATTTAAATCTGTCTATGCTGTCCTCACTCTGAAGCGTCTACTTTTTCCAAAGCTAGACTGCTAGTGAACGACGCCTTAATAATCAGACTTCTTCCTTTTTCATCTGATTTATTAATAAAATGACCTCAAACCATTGTCCTCTTTAGACCGTCGTAAAACTACAAAAAAAAAGTACACAAGCATTGCATTAGCAACAACGTTAGCTTAGCACGCTATACAGGTTCACAAAACATAAACAAAAAGCGTCTCATACAAAAAATATAACATTTCGCTTACTAACATACAATATGTACATTCTTTACAACAACCATATTTACGGACAAATCTTGTCCAAGGATCATATAAGCACAACATTACAACATAGGCGTCAGCCCGAGACGTCGTGCAGCCATATTGAACTGGCAAGAAAACAATAAACCATGTCGCAAAGCGACCACAAGAGTTCGCTGTTAGATAGCACAAAAAGCCTTGCTGTAAAACTTACCAAAAGGCAGAATACTGTCTGAGCGGGACATGTACATTAATTGCGTCAAATATTTTAACGTGATTAATTTAAAAAATTAATTACCGCGCGTTAACGCGATAATTTTGACAGCCCTAGTAAAAACACATCACTGTTGTGAAGGTGGGGAACACACCACTAATTTTGCTACTGAAAGTCCAACCTGCATCAGAGTTTGCATAACATTAAACTGTGTGAATTTGCTAAACTGCAAAACTCGAGTAGGAAGCTGCTTAGAGAGAAGTGTCCTCCTGCATGTGTTTTGTACCCTCTCCCCAGTTTTCTTTTTCTTTTTATTTATGGGGTCTTAAAGCAGCCCAAAGGAGCTTTCATTTTTTTGTTGAGTTTGGCTCTCCTTGTGGACAAAAGCAATAGTGTTTTACATAAAGGAAGACTTCATTTTTATTTATTTTTGTTATTCCCTGACTAAGAAGTTTTTCAGTTATATTTAATTTCTTTATTTAGACAGACACTGTTGTGTGGTCTTAAGACAAATGTTTATTTTTTTGCATTCCTGGTTAGTTAAGAGATTATTAACCATTTTTGTATTTATTGTGTAAATTAATAAATTAATGTTCAAATATTGTAATTTGAATTTGCTGAAAAAAAAATTCAGACATTCCTTCTGAAAGTTTTCAAAAAGGGTTTCTTTAGTCGTTTTTTGAAAACAAAGGTTTGAATCGAACAGCGTATCAACTGAACCAATACGCATGAAAGTTAAAAGTATAACACAATACAGATTTATTTTGCATTGAACATTTAGTCTATCAATTAATTAGGTTTATATTTCTGAGATGTGTAGCTCTGACTGCCGTTCACCCAATCTGTTTGGTCTTATCAATGTCCTGTCCCCAGCAAAAAGTGTACAAGCAGGTTATGCTGTTATATTGTCCCTATCAATGTTGAGACGAAACTATACGCCCTTGCCTTTAAGTTCAGTCAAGTTGTTTGTTTCCATTAGCACATTTGCGCTACTATGGAACAGTCATTTTAGTGTCTCAAAACAAGTGAGCTGGGAACTGCATGTAATTTGAGATTTGTAGATACAACGACAAATAAAAACGCCTAATGTATAAAGTTAGATTTTTATTTATTTTTTTCTTACGGTGGAGGTGGCTTACAATATTATTTTAGGTTGGTTATAATTTTTAGATGGGCTGCAGGCAACTTTGTATAGGATAATTTGTGGCCCAAAGCCAAAAGGTTAAGAACCACTGCCCTAGATCCAGTTGTTGTTTCTTCTGAATGTATATGCATACACTGTATATGGCAGAAAACACTTAGGTGACTTGAAATTCCGCTCTGAGACCTTCAACTTGTCCAAATTTCAAAATTGTCCGATATGCACATGTGATACGTCATTGGAAAGCTTAAAATGTCAATTTTCTGGGGGAAGAAAAAAAATGTTTTTTTTTTAAACACAGCAAAACCCTAACTGGAGGTGAGAGCACACGAGAGCAGAATTAAAGATGACATTATTTTAACGAGATACTATCGCGTACTTATTGTTTATTACTTACTCCATATAGCATGTATCATCGCGTGTCAAGACACAGCTGTGAATGGCCACAGCTGGATTTTGGGGGGATTTTAGTAGTGAAACATGGTAATATAACAAGTGTCGCAATGCAGAAATCGCAGACAACAAGGAGTGGTCGAGATTTTCTTTTTCATATATTTAGCCGTTTAAACGTTATTTTTCAAATTTTTCTTTGTTTGGATCGATTATTTGTCACCTAAAATATTGGGGAAAATGCGACAGTAACGAAAAAAATACAATTAAGCGATAGCTATGAGGTAGATATCAGTGACTTTTTTAGAGACGCAAATTTTTTCATTGTGACGTCATTTGTCTAAATGTTTAAAATATGCTAGTGAATAATTTTTCTGTTTTTTTTTTTTTTAACTATATATTAGACATCAATTAATGATTGTAAACTAAAAATGACAGACATTTCAAATGATAAATACGATTACTTACCGTCTTTTTATGGCTAGTTTGAAACAAAAGCGGTTGCGCGACGTCTGTAAACGGGGGTTTTCAGGGTATAATGGACAAATTAAAAATCATTCGGGGGCTTCATGCGCCATTAATCTGCTATGGCAGCATATAGACATATTGTTCTATCAAACACAACAGTTGTTTTGGCCTCAAATACAGCTGTTTATTGTAAAGAGGGGTGCAAGAGCAGAAACTGCTTTTTCAGTCTTGTCTGTGTTTTCCGCCATATGTATACGTCCCAATTAGTCCAGTTGGTTGACTGTGTATGTGAACTTTTTTGTTTCGCATCTCAGTGACCTTTCGTAAGCCAGTTACTGACATGCATTTAATATTTAATACTTGTTACCATAGGCATATATTCAATAGAAGACAACAAAAGCGTGACTTTAAAAATATTCAACTTTGTAGGTTCCACTACAAGATTTTGTGCATTACTTGTTATAGGAGAAATATAGAATAATAGAAGCGCTTAACCTCATACCTGCCAACTATTACACATTATAGTTAATCTATTATTGTAAAAGTTTCAGGTATTTGAGTAGTTCAATATAAAAAGCGAAAACTGTATGCTACACAAATTAAAATAAACCGGAACTAAACCCAGAATATTGATTTTCCAGCAGCTGTATTTTCTAACAAATCCAAACAGAATTATTAGGTTGAAATAAATTGGCACACTTACCTTTGATGACAACAGCCTGACAGTTTCTGTTCCTACTAACCAGGCTTACTCACAATTGCTATAAATGCGGCACAACACGGAATAGTTCATTTCTAAGGTTTCTTATATGTCTCATTATTTTGGTTGTGAATATGGGGTTTCTGTTTCATCGTGAATTCAACGCCAGGAATACTGTAAATGAAATTTTCCTCAATGTTCTAGTTTATTGGGTCACAGCTAAATGTTTTAACGATTGGAAAAAGTACCCATTGTCGATAAAATTAGGGTTTTTCAAAACAGCTAGTGGACTACACCAACAGTCGGCCATGAGGGAGGAATACACCTTATCCAATATAACCTTGGACCACAACAGTAAATACGAAGCTTGTCTTCTAATGTGTCAGCTTGATGCCCACTTTTTTGGGCTGCCGTTTTATAAAGCTCGCTGTTACTTCAGACTGGCGCACATTAAGGCCTATTCACACTAGAGTCAGCCCAGTGTGAAGAGCGGAGCCACGTAGCCTGACACAGACGCTGTCAGGAAGTGAAAAGCGGCAACCATATTTACTATAGTCCCACGCACCGATGTGTTTTATTTTTCATTGTTGCACAAAACACCGACTTTTCCTATCTGAAGCAGTAGGGGGCATTATAATAGCCGTGTAAAGAGTTTTACTAGTTTCGGTGAGAAGGTGAATAGTTTTTTTTGTAGTTTGTGAACTAAGTTTCCACGCAAAAGAACACCAAAGTACCCATAAACTTCACTATCAGTTGACGGGACACGGGGCTCGGGCCGATCCGTAGGAGGCCTATTTTCAAAAACTTAAAATTCAAATTTTCGAAACCAAAGCCGCCAGCTCCTATAACAGCTAATAAATCACTCAATTTTCACATCAGAAACCGAATACTTGAGGAAAGCATGCAGAATCATCTTACTTTTACTCAACAATAGCAAAATTGGCATTTTTCTATATACAGTGAATCACAAAAGTGAGTACACCCCTCGCCTTTCTGCAGATATTTAAATATATCTTTTCATGGGACAACACTGACAAAATGACACTTTGACACAATGAAAAGTAGTCTGTGTGCAGTTTATATAATAGAGTTAATTTATTTTCCCTTCAAAATAACTCAAAATTTTGCCATTAATATCTAAACGCCTTGCAACAAAAATGAGTACACCCCTTAGAAACTACATCCCTACATGTCCAAATTGAGTACTGCTTGTCATTTTCCCTCCAAAATGTTATGTGACTCGTTAATGTTACTAGGTCCAGGTGTGCATTGGGAGCAGGTGTGTTCAAATTTGTAGTGCAGCTCTCACACTCTCTCATACTGGTCACTGAAAGTTCCAACATGGCACCACATGGCAAAGAACTCTCTGAGGATCTTAAAAGACGTATTTTTGCGCTACATGAAGATGGCCAAGGCTACAAGAAGATTGTCAACACCCTGAAACTGAGCTGCAGCACAATGGCTAAGATCATCCAGCATTTTAAAAGAGCGGGGTCTACTCAGAACAGGCCTCGGGTTGATCGTCCAAAGAAGCTGAGCGCACATGCTGAGCATCTCATCGAAATGCTTTCTTTGAAAGATCGTCACAGGAGTGCTGTCAGCATTGCTGCAGAGATTGAAGAGTTGGGGGGTCAGCATGTTAGTGCTCAGACCATACGCCGCACTCTATATCAAATTGGTGTGCATGGCTGTCACCCCAGGAGGAAGCCTCTTCTGAAGACAGTACACAAGAATGCCCGCAAACAGTTTGCTGAAGGCATGTCATCAGAGCACAAGGATTACTGAAACCATGTCCTATGGTCTGATGAGACAAAGATTAATTTGTTTGGTTCCGATGGTCTCAAGCATGTGTGGCAGTGACCAGGTGAGGAGCACAAAGATAAGTGTGTCATGCCTACAGTCAAGCATGGTGGTGGAAATGTCATGGTCTGGGGCTGCATGAGTGCTGCAGATGTTGGAGAGTTACATTCCATTGAGGGAAACATGAACTCCAGCATGTACTGTGAAATACTGCAGCAGAGCATGATCCCCTCCCTCTGGAAACTGGGTCGCAGGGCAGTGTTCCAACATGACAATGACCCCAAACACACCTCCAAGATGACCACTGCTTTACTGAAGAGGCTGCGGGCAAAGGTGATGGACTGGCCAAGCATGTCTCCAGACTTAAACCCAACAGAACATCTTTGGGGGATCCTCAAGCGGAGGTGGAGGTGCGCAAAATCTCAAATATCCGGCAGCTCCGCAACATCGTCATGGAGGAGTGGAAGAGCAATCCATTCAACCTGTGAAGGTCTGGTCAACTCCATGCCCAGGAGAGTAAAGGCAGTTCTTGATAATAGTGGTGGCCACACAAAATATTGACAGTTGACATGTTGTATGTTAATATTGACATCTTTCACTCAGGGGTGTACTCACTTTTTTGCCAGGGGTTAGATATTAATGGCTATATTTTGAGCTATTTTGAGGGGAAAATACATTTGCTTTATTAAATAAGCTGCACACATACTACTTTTCATTGTGTCAAAGTGTCATTTTGTCAGTGTTGTCCCATGAAAAGATATACTCAAGTATCTGCAGAAATGCGATGGGTGTACTCACTTTTGTGATACACTATGAAATCAAAATTTATTTAGGTTGAATTCCGCTATTGTGTAGAGATACAAAATCCAACATGGCGGTCGTCACAAAACAAAGAGCTTTTTAAGTTGAAAATTCTTGTCAACAAATGCTTCAGTCGCAGAATTTCCATAAATATGAACGTAAAACAGTCAAGATACAGTAAGCAGTTATCGTTCATTTTACGTAAATATTTCAAGCAAAAGTTATTGTATTGTGTAATCCAACATGTCGGCTGTCACGAAACAGAACTTTTTAAATGATTCTCTTCAATAAAAGCTTAAATCGCGGAAAAGAGTAGATTCTTCATTAAAAGCAAAAAACGGGCAGTTCTCATTCATTTTACGTAAATATTTCAAGCAAAAGATACGGTATTGTGTAATCCAACATGGCGGCTGTCATGAAACAAGAAGCTTTTTAAGTTGAAAATTATTCTTGCTAAATGCTTAAATCGCGCAATTTCTATGGATATGAACGCAAAACAGTCTAGATTCTTGGTTAAAAGCAAAAAACGGGAAGTGTTTATCTCAGTAAAAGCCAACTCAACGTTCTGTATGGGTCGGCCCCCTATGGGAATTTGTGGCGTAATGTCTGTGGGAGCTGTCTTGTCAACTAAAGGTGGAGTTGATGGAAGTACCATTTAGCTTAGCAAGGAGAAGTATGAGAGTGTTTTCGGGTGTCCCGGAGCTCACGAAACTTTGAAAAAGCGCATTTATCAAGGTTTGTCGGCCGCGATTTGCATATATTCGTCCGCCGAAACAGCCTGATGGCATAGATATAAGTACGCTTGCCCCTCCTCTATTGGATGTGTTGTTGACGTTAGCATGGCGTGGCGTTAGCAAGGCTCTATTTTGGGCCCCGCTTCTCGGCACAAATTCATTCAAAATCCCGTTGCACCCACCGCTCACTTTCACTGAAAAGTCCGCTTCCACATACACAATGAATGGGTTGCCGCTTAACATTTCACACTAGGCTGCCGCTAGTTTGAAACGGCCTTTCGAGCTTCTAGTCTGGTATCTCAAGTTGTTGACTTACTGTACAGGGGGCAAATGGTGAGAGATGAAAATTTTTCCTCAGGTTTTTCTCTGACAAGCGGGGTGAGAGGAAAGGGGATGGAAAAAAAGGAACAAAATGTAGCAGCGTAAGTCACCATCAGAAAGAACCCACACAGCACAATGCACCACAATGAAAACATTGACACACACAACAACAGAGAGCGCCAAAAGAAGGTTTTTAATATCCAATTTTTTTTCTTTTCATTTCTTTTATTGTCCCTTTGTAACAATACAGTTTGGATGTCTCAGTGCTGCAGTTAATTTTGGCCTCAAACAGCTGAAAAATAGATTGATGTGTGTGCAACATACACAAAGAAACAAAGCCTCTTTTCGGGAAACACAACAGTCAAGAGTCATTAGAAAACGGATCTGTAATGAAAAAGGCATGCGTCTTTTTTTCTCCCGCTAACGATTTTTTTGTATGTGTATGTTAGGTGTTATTAATGCACTCGTCATTATTGTTGCCATACACAATAACCACAATGAGATTTTTGTGTTTCAGTGCAAAGAGGTACAAATGGAAGATGAGTTGAGCCTGCTCAAGCATGCAAGAACCCCAAGTCCCCTTCCCCACAGAGTCTATCCTCTCTCTGTCCATGTCAGGCTTTGCTTCTTCCTTTCTCTGAGACTCAGAAAGGTGTTACACTCGAATGTTTTTCTTTTTGGTCGCCCCCTTCTTCCCGACGGTGACAGAGCAGGGGGGAGGAGTTGTTAGTCGATCACCACAGCCACCACACGGACAATAAACACACACAATGGAGCGCACACACACGGCAATGTGGGGCAAGCGAGAGACAGAAATCAAGAAAAAAGAGAAAAGACGGAGGAATGGATGGACATAGGGCCTTAGCGCTGAGAGCGGCGATGGTGATGATGTACCCGTTTGCCCTCCGGGACGGTGGCGGCGGAGTTGGCGGGGAGCCGGTTGACAGGCTCCTCGGGGGGTAACTGGGAGGGCGTATCAGTCAGATACACCTCCACGTCGTCAGGCACTTCTTCCAGAAAGTTAGAGGGAACCAGACCACGGTGACCGTTGATCTCACCCTTTGGAGAAAAGAAGAGGGAAGGAATTTTCAAACTGTAGTCTTTTAGATTTAAGGTGAAATGTCTTCAATAAATGAGAGTAGTCCAGTTGTCTTGATTCAACCTTGCAGAGGCTTATAAAAAATAAAAATAAAAAAAAAGATGAATAAAATTAAATAAATTAAATAAAATTTTCATCCATTTAAAATTTTTATTCTCTCACTTATACACACATCAAAAGCTTGGTCTTCTTCATTATTCTGAGCAGTGTTGGTAATGTCACTTTAAAAAGTTACAGTTACAAATGACTTCTTCCAAAATGTAATTGAGTTATTAACTCATCGTAAGAGTACGGTATTGGCCCGAATATGAGACGGCCCTGATTAAAAGACGACCCCCTCTTTTTCAAGACTCAAGTTTGAAAAAAGACTTTTTGAACACCAAATTAATTTTCATACAGAAAATAATTACAGTCCATCCGAAACAAATGATTATAACGATATATTTGAGAGAAAAAGCATGTTATTTTGCCTCATTCAAATCTTAATTTAATTTAAATGTGTAAACTAAAGTGCAATCACATTCGTAAATGGATGGCTTCTTTTTTTTTAAATGTAAATAAACCAATCTATTGTGATAAAACAACAAAAGTGCAATAACTGCCTTAACTCTCAAAGTGAAGTCTAACTGTAACTGTAGTCTTGAAACGAATCTGAATAAGGAAAAACATTGCAATAAAACAATGCAAACTGGTTAAACTTGAGAGTAGCTGAGATCTGTCATGACAGAACATCGCTTCAATGATATCTGGCGCCATCTAGCGTCGTAAATGGGGAGAGTAGCTGTGAGCTGTCATGACAGAACATCGCTTCAATGATATCTGGCGCCATCTAGCGTCGTGAATGGGTATAATGTCTAGACAGCGAATATAAGACGGCCCCCTCGGTAATTAGTTACTCAGCAAAGTAATACGGTACTTTTCATCTTCTGCACGTTATTACATAATTTTTTCTATAACATCTTTCACATTAAAGTGCCTATGACAGCAAAAAGCATGTTTTTTTCATATTTTCCACAGTATTTTATGCTCCTGAATGAAATGGACCGCTTGGATGTGTGTGGAAGAGATCGCTATATTTATTTATTTTAATCCCGGTCATGGGCAGGTAGATAAGATCTCCTAAGACACATTCTGTCTGTCATGTTAGCTGCACAACAACTGCACACCGCTCTTTGTGTATGTCATCGCCGTGTAGTAAAACATTATTTTTCATTATATTTGTGTTGACCATGTGGCAGCTACGCGTTCCTCCAAAGTCGGCCGGTTTGTCCGGCAGTATTCTCCAGCTGCTTCCCCGGCGAGCTCTCCTGTCCGTAGTAGCAGGGAAACGAGCTGTAACTTGCTCTCCGCCGGGCGGGCTGCCGATCAGCAAAGACAATCCACAACCCCGCAGCAGTGTGATATGATCCGGGCTAGTTGTGTGTGATTCTTTGCTTCGAAAGCGAAAATAAGACTTTGAGACGTCACTCGATTCAGGTTAGCATGTCGGCTAGCTGTCACGCCTCTTGGTTTGTTTACATTCTCCGAAGCCGGGGGGCAGGGAAATGTCATAACCCTGACTATATAGCGTTCAGGAGGTGCGACAGTAAAGGTGAAGTCGACAGTTTTGACCATTGTGGAGCAATTTTCCCATGTTATACTAAATAAATGCATTTTTATTATGTGATATTCCATATAAATATATATATATATATATATATATATATATAGATAGATAGATAGATAGATAGATAGATAGATAGATAGATAGATAGATAGATAGATAGATAGATAGATAGATAGATAGATAGATAGATAGATAGATAGATAGATAGATAGATAGATAGATAGATAGATAGATAGAATTTAAGTTTGAAAACGCGACCTTTGAAATTCCGTGGCCCGTCGCCATTATCGCTATCTTGTTGCGTTTGCCAGAGTGTGTAGTGAAGCAGGGCATGATCCGTCCACCTAGCCAATTATCGTCACGTTTGAAATGGCGTCGCCACCCCCTTCTCTCCTCCCCCCTCCTGCTTTGCTCTCTCCAGCGAGACAGCTAATATGTGACAGAATCAGACAACTTGCGCTTCATTCAACCAAATTGTTGTAAAGCACCCCTTCACATCCTCACTCAGTAACGGTAACGGCTGCAAAGATGGAAAAAGTAATTAATTCGATTGCTCACTACTGAATAAAATAACGCTGTTAGAAATGCCATAACACTCTGCCATTATTAACAACAACGGTTCTGAGTACTCCCTCTTCTCATGCAATCGACTATGCCACCCAGCACGTAATCTGTGTCGTTTCCTCTCGAAACTGTGACAACTATTGGTGTAAAGATCGGCTACGTCTCTGATGTATGAGATCGCTGAAGACCTGGACCGGTAAAAATGCACTACGAACTGTCCAGTGGCCCAGATTTACAGCTATGAAACGGTTGCCTGTGGATTTCCCAGGCTGCTGCTTGCCGCCAGCCATTTTGGTCTTGCAAAGCCCCACTGACTAGAGATGCTTCTCCTCGCATTAGTAAAGCCTTGCTTGCATAGTAGATGAGTTCTGTATACTTTGGAAAAATCTAAACAAAGCATTTTTTTCCATTGTAACAAGCTAGCTATGGTAACAAATACACATTTGGCACTCATTTTTGAGCATAGTCAACGAACACACCAACAGCATTTGAGACATGATGGCTCAGCCTTATTTTTCCTATTTTGAAACCTTATTATAGCTGCATTTTTTTAAAAATTCATATTCGATGTGCTCGATAACAACACTCATTTCTTTAACCTAAGCAATTACTCCTCAATGCTAATATGTGGCCTATGTTCTTAAGGCAGTGGTTCTTAACCTGGGTCCGATCGAACCCCAGTGGTGTGGTGAGTACGTTTAGGGGTTTGGTGAAGGTAAAGAAATGCAGAGCCCTATCAAATCTGGGCGAAGTGGCTTTTTAAACCAGGTTTTGGACTGGTTTGCTCACTTTACAGGCTTAATCCATTTCTTTTAACTGCTAGTCCTTGATGTGATGGGAGGAGGAACTGGTTTGCTCAGTGGAAGGTTGACTCACACTTGGTATGTGGGAATACAACAGACCAATGGGGAGAGTTGTGTCAAATTTTGACCTGTTTATAAAACGTGCTGTCAAAATGAGAAGAATTTTGAACTGGAATTTGTTACATTATTAGCTTGCTAGGAGAGATTTGATTTAATTTTTGAATTTGAAAAAAACTTGCTTTATTATCTAATTTAGAAGGGTTCGGTGAATCCACATGTGAAACCCGTGGGGTTCGGTACATTTAGCAAGGTTAAGAACTACTGTCTTATGGAAAGTACACGATGAATAACGAGGACACTCACATAATAGAAACCGTCTTCATCAATGTCACCAAATACTGCGATGATGTCACCAGTGCAGAAGGTCAGCTCAGCCTATCAGAAAGAGAGCACAATCATGCAGTACCGTTCATATTGTGTTTACATATTACATACTCATTTGCGATACCTCAACATCAACATTGGGTGAGCTCTCTCGAGGGTCATAGTCATAAAGAGCCACCATCCTCCTGGAGGCCTCACCTCGACGCAAGGGTCCTCTGTTCTGCTCTGAAAGTTGAGGTTATTGACTTAACATCATCCATTAATTACGTCATCATCTTCTTATATATTAGTAGTCAAACCTAATCTGTCCACTGGGGTGCTGAGAGGCAAGAATCCCTGTTTAATGAGCTGATCCATGGTTTCGTCATCCTCCGCTCGTATTTCGGACACCATGTTACATGGGATAAGACCCATTCGACCCCTCACTTCTCCTCTGTAGAATCCATCTGTATCTTTATCACCATATATCTGGTCAAGAAGAGGGAGATCAGAGGTGGGTAGTAATGCGTTACATTTACTGGAGTACCTTTTTGAGAAAAATGTACATCTTAGAGTAGTTTTACCATACAGTATTTTTTACTTTTACTTGAGTAGATTTGTGAAGAAGAAACACCACTCCTACTCCACTACTTTGGGCTACAAGAGAGTCAATACATTATTCCTCATTATTCTACAGATTGACTTTATTTTTGCCAGAGATGCCGAGAGTAGCGCTACCTGTTTTACCAATGAGATGTTGCAACAATAAACACACGACTCCATTATATCATTGAGATGTAACAATGTTTCTTTTTTCACTAGAGGGCACTCATGCTCTTTGGACGGGTAATGGGTCATAGTGTTGTGGTCTAAACTTGATGATTTTTGTGTCATCTTTTCGGCATAATATGGTCATGTTATTACATACAGCAGCTCAGCAATTCAGCAACGAGTTATATTTTCCCTGCACTTAATGTTTGTTTTTACCATACGCAGAGTTTACGGTAGTGCCAGGGAGCCAAAAGGTGGCTGAAAAGTGTCATTGCATGTAATTGACTTTCCTATATATGACTTTAAAATTAAGAGTTTTCCGGTAAAATGTTGTCTATAAAAGCTCTAAAGCAATAAAACAAACAACAAAAATGAATGAAATGAACAAATGGGTATATAATGGGTCAAAATTCTTCTTTGAACAGATCATGTAACTAGCACCTAAGATGGTCATTTGCTTTGCTTAGCCAAAACGACCCGAGGACCGAAGAGGCAACATGGATATATGTAATTTTTTTCAAACCTAAGCATTCAAAAACAACAACAACTACTGAGCAAGAACCAAGGATTGAAAATGTGGACCATGAAATGCCAGAGAACACCGCCAAAATGGTGAGCGGAGTTTCAATTTGCCCTACTAAAGAAGCTAATTGTACAACAGAGCCCCCTCCGGTGTCTTGCCAATGTAGTTACCCCAGTCAAAAATTGTATCACCTGGGTGCGGGAGCGCACACACACCCATTAGTTATGAGTTATGTCGACTTAAACAGTTAATTGAAGTCAGAAAACCACAGTTATATATTTTGGACATCGACGTTTATTAAACTGGAGAAACTCCATACAGGACTTGAATTACAGTAATAATAGTTATAGGTCATCTTTCGAGTAAAACAGTAACACATTGCCTTTTTTTACGTTCACTCCGTATGTTACGTCATATGACAGAAAAAAAAAGTGTTGGTTTTTTTTTTTTTCTTGATGGATGGGCCATGTTTTAAAACCTCGTAGATAACTACATCACCAAAACACGGAAATAAAGCAAATCAGTGCAGCGCAGTAGCTCCACCCAGGGGATGCAATTGACAGTGGGAACTACATTAACACGACACCACGACACCGTACCATATTCAATGGATGAACATCTTGGCGAAAAAGTATAGCTGTCCAAAGGAACCTGATTTAGAATTTCTCTCAAGAATGATGGGAAACAAACAAAAAAAAAAAACGCTCATTTTCAACTTATTATTATAGATATTCTTGCAAGTTAATTTTATTGCTGACACTGCGCTTTGGGGTCATCAACATGTTGTGCCCCCCTGCCCCAAAAGTCAAACTCCGCCTACGGTTTTTAGCCATGTCATGTTATTTTATATTTACTGTAATCTTCTGCCACACATTTCCGGTCTGGAAAAAAAAGGCCAATACCACACCATGGTGCAAAAAAGGTTGGGGATCACTGGAGTACAGTAAAGTATAATAATAAAAGTTCATATAGATGAAAGAGTGCTGAGAAAAAAAATATACCTTTATTTATTTATTTTTTTTATCAGACATTGTAAGCAGTTACTAATTACTTAAGTATTGTTTTTAAGTTTATTTTTTCACTTGTACTTCAGTAAAATTTTGGATGACTACTTTTGCTTTTACTTGAGTAATATTTTTATATACAAGTAGTATTCAAACAAAATCTTAGGAGGCTAAAGTATAAAAATATTTCAAGAATCGATTCTTAAAATACAGAATAATTTATTTTAAAAGTTTCACATTTAAAATATTAAAGTTACTTTGCATTTTTCTACGCCAAGCAGTAATGATTCACTCTGTTGCTAATGTGCTATAAGGCATTTTTTCCTAATTCCTCACTGTGCCACCCATTGAAACATAATTTTGTGGGGGAAAAAAAAGAAATCCCTCTCAACAGCTTGTTTTCCCATTTCTCATCAAAGCAATCCATTCACTGACTACTAGCGATCGAACAGTTCTTCCGATCTTCCCCTTTTATGTGCACACTGCCATTTTATGTTCCTTGGGCAGGTTGAAATGGAAAACCATTTCCTTTTGTGTTTCTTCCATACTTAACCATTAAGTTTAATGCTCATTCTCAAAAGAAACACAATATTTCAAGGACAAAAATAAGGATTAAGTCAGTAAATTGTGAATGAGGAAAAGCATACTTTTTTTAAGGATAAATATTTAATTGTACGAGGGTAGGCAAGCAGGCTAAATAATAGAATCGAATTATAAATTACAATCAAATCCCATTTTTAGGTCAGTCCATGCGATGGGATATGAAATCCTCACCCTGATAATTTGGCCCTCCTTAAAAGGCAACTCCTCGTCAGCTGCGTCTGGGTTAGGGGACATGGACAGAGGGTCGTAGTCAAAGAGCGCCACAAATACCCGAAAGGCTTCCTCTGGCTCCGACTCATCAAAGTAAGTGGGAGAGTGACGATCTCTGTAGCCATCTTGAACACACAAATAAAAAAATAAAAGAGGGACCAAAGGACAGATGCAGTATACAGGTAGGTGACAAACTGACAACATCTGCTTGTATGTGTCTTGAAACTGAAATGCAATTTTATAAATACAAGTGTGATCTTGTTCAGGATTGGGAGCAAATTGGGACTAAAAGCTAGTGTGAAAAAAAATAATAATAAAATCCACCATTTCAGATTAACCTTTGCATAACAGCTTGTCAGCATGCTGAACATTACTTTTAACAAAGTACAAAAACTGACTTAAAATAATTTTCATCATATTTTATGTGCTCTAGTAGACAAACGAGGAGCAGCACAGACCATGGTGCAACACTTAGGGGATGATTTACAGACAAGACACAACATCAGGAACACACAGCACTGTGACATGCATCCGCAATCTTAACTAATCAAAATTATATACTCAATCTGTAACATTCTATTGAGTAAAACTTGATAACACAAAACAGTGGTCCAGGCAAGTCACTTATATGCAGTGGACACTGCCAAGTAAATCCCTTAGCATTATTGTTAATAATGCCTCAAAACTCAGTATAATCACTCCCTGCTATGCATATGCCAAATATCCAACCAAACTCAAAGCTTCATGCTGGAATGCTTCCAAAAGTGTCACAGTTGTGCTAAAAACGCAAAGAGGAAAGTTTGAAGCAAGCATCTGGAGCTCAGTGCAGTGAGGGAAGCGTTTTCTGTGCAATCAGTCAATCAAATATATCCAACTGTGGACAACCTAGACCCCATGGGTAGAGAGTCTGCCATATTTGTGTAGTGCAATCATGCCATTCAACCGTGAGCATTGAAATCAAAGAGAAGCAGGCACTTTCAGGTAGGGTTGCAAAATTCCGGAAATTTCAAAGTTGGAAACTTTAATAGGAATGTGCTCATATTTTTGATTTGTTGTAAATTGTTTACATTTTCCTAAATAATCTCAAAGAATAGTTTTTTCTTTCTATTTTTTTCTACCACTGGCCAAATATGTATGAAGGAGTTTGGGCACCCTTCATAAGTTTCAAGATTTTGCTTTCTGGTTGTTACTGTACAGTATGTATGTTTTCTTAATTTGCTTAAAACCTAAAATAACAGACAACTTTGAGGTTTTTTTTTTTTTTTTTTTTTTTTTTTTTTAGTTATATGCCCAATGCTTACAGTCATGTAAAAAAAATAAGACACCCTATGGAATCCTGTGTGTTTTCTAACATATTTGGTCATATGGATGTTTGGTCATATGGATATTTAATATCAATTTTAACAATCTTGTGAGATTCAAGTCATAGAAATAAACAATTAAAACTGAAAAAAAAAAAAAAAATTTATTATAACTTTCTGTAAAATGTAATTGTAAATAAATGCAATTTCTGTTTAGGAATCAATTCGGACACCCCCACAATCAATCCCAGATAAAATGGCTAAATCACACACAGGTGTGTCACATCAGGTGCACATAATTAGAACATCATTGTCCAGTGTTTTGAAGGAGGCTTGCCGGTGTGCCCCTGACTGTTGAAGTGAGAGAGAAAACACCACAGTGAGAACAAAGGAGCTGTCTGAGGACTTCAGAAAGAAGAATGTAGACGCTTGTGAGTCTAGTAAGGGATTTCAAAAGATCTAAAAAATATATATAAATCAAATCAGCCATTCCACTCTCCGGAAAATAGTCTGCAAGTGGAGGACATTCAAAACAATTGCCAAAATGCCCAGGTCTGGTCGTCCAAGCAAGTTCCCCCGAGAGCAGACTGCAAGATGCTAGAAGAAGTCTCCAAAAAAAAAACTGAAATGTCATTACGGGACCTACAGCAGGCTCTCGCTACTGTTGATGTGAAAGTGCATGCCTCTACAATCAGAAAGAGACTTCACAAATTTAACTTTTATGGGAGGCGTGCAAGGAGGAAACCTTTGCTCTCCAAGAAGAACATGAAGACCAAACTGAAGTTTGCCAGAGTGAATGTAGACAAAGACCAGGACTTCTGGAATAATGTTCTTTGGACAGATGAATCTAAAATTGAATCATTTGGACACCTGAACAGAGGACATGTTTGGCGTAAACCCAATAATGCAATCGAGGAAAAGAACGTCACACCAACTGTGAAGCATGAAGGTGGAAGTGTCATGGTTTGGGGATGATTTGCTGCAGCAGGGCTTGGACAGCTTACCATCAAATAATCCTCCATGAATCATATTGTGTATCAGAGAGTGCTAGAGGAACATGTGAGATCATCAGTGAAAAAATGAAAGCTGATGTGAAACTAGACCCTGCAACATGACAATGACCCAAAAAATACCAGTAAATCCACCAAGGACTGACTGAAACAGAGAGTCCTGGAATGGCCGAGTCAAAGCCCAGATCTTAATCCCATTGAGATGCTGTGGGGTGACTTGAAACGGGCTGTACATGCAAGAAACCTGTAAAACATCTCACATCTGAAAGTATTCTGCGTTGAGGAGTGGGGCAAATGTTCTTCTGATCGATGTCAAAGACTGGTAGATGGCTACAAAAAGCGTCTCACTGGAAGTGATTTCAGCCAAAGGGGGTAACACTCGCTATTAGTTGGTAGGGTGTCCAAACTTTTTCCTCAGTTAGAACATGCATTTTTGTTGATATATTTGGTTTAATGAGTAAAACAATGTTAATCTTTGTTTACCTGAAATTACATCACTTTCTTTTCCAGATAAAGAAAAAAAAGATCAGACATTGTGAACATTTTTTAATAAAGAACTAAATATAAGATATCCTAATTTTTTCACATGACTGTATGATGGGTCTGCTTATAAAAACACTCTCGAATACGTACATCGCTACGAAGCACACTGTGAAGTAAAAGTTTCTGAGGTGCGAGTTTATTCATAAATCGCTTAGAAAATAGAAACTGTACGAAAAGTGTTTGCTTTGGGTGAATAGTATAGTACATATTTTGGTTTTATGTAAAGTGGCATTTTTGTGATACGAAATAAACCAAAATATAAAATGTATATATATTTTTAAAATATTATTTGCCAAAGGAAAATTGCCCTCTTAAAGGTTCCCAAAGTTGACAGCTCTTTGCAACACAACTTGCAAGTGTTTCCAGCTCCTCCTTGCCATTTGCCAACTTGGCAATTGCGTCGTGGCTGGCGTGCTGTGGCGGCATCAGGCAGGATTGCAGGCTGCAGCACATACCATGGGGAGACCTGGTGCCGCCCCCATGCCTGCGGGAAGACCTCGTCCTGACCCGAGCTACTCTGCCATAGTTATTCTCCTCGGTGAAGGGGGACATGTTTCCCTCACTGTTATTCTCAGAGGTTACTTCTACAGGAAATACCAATGAGAAGGTGCCAGGGTTACAATGCCAACATAATTCCATTCAAAAGGTTAACTCGACATTCATGTAGAGAGACAGAAAATGTGAAAAATAGAAAGACATTTAAGAAGTTCAGGTAGCCGGTCAAGGTTATGAGTGAATGTCATCACAGAACAATTACATGCAATGAAAGTACCACTAAAGGTAGATCGATTGGAATTAAAAATTTAATATCATTATGGAACTAATATCTCATACATACAGTTGTGTTCAAAATTATTCAACCCCACAGTGATTAAGTGTTTTGGCAAGTTTTACATTCATTTTTCATCTTGTTCATAATCACATCAAATAAGCAAGCAAATGCTTCATCCTATTCCTTTTTGGACACAATGAATAAATTCTGATCTTGTTTATTATTATCATAATTATTACTGTCTTAACTATTGTTTCTTTTATCTCAAGAATATCATTGGTTCTGTCTGATTTTAAAAAAATAAATAAAAAAAAAAAAATTGTTTTTCGTTTGTTTTGTTTGTCTATTTTTTTTTTCTCATGTCCAAAATAAAGCATTCATTCATTCATGATATGTCGAATAGAAAAATAAAACTGTAATAACAAAAATATTTTGGGGAATATTCCAATTAATGGCCTTTCTGTGATTACCTCATTGACATAATTATTCAACCCCCCAAGTCCACTTGCCTGGTACACCAGACTCACCGCTGTTCCAGCTATTGAGTCTGGCCACCATTCAGCGGATACAATTTCCAGGGCGGAGCAAGCCACAGCAAACAGACAGCGGAGTGGACCAATCAGCGACGGGCAGACGTGACGTTAGTAAAATGACGAGGGCAGGACGAGGGACTTGCGCGCGGAAGTAAACATACGAAGAAAGCGGAGTTTATTCAACATGGCTAGCGCCAGACAGACTGTTGTCAATGACTCGTGTCGATGTGTTTTTGGTAATATAAAACTGATTTTACCGTGGATTGGAACATATTCTCGGCTCTCCCGTTCACCATCTGTGTTGTTGTGGAGACGACTTTCGACGCGCAAGAGTGACGTTGCTCGTTAAGAACACGTCACGCAAATAAACGAATCTGATTTGTCGATTGATTTTGTACCTGCTCGAGAGGCTGTTAATTGGCTGGTTCCCAGACTTTTCTCTCAGTGTTTGAAAAATACAGGAAGAACAGTCTGGCCCTCTTAAGAACAAAGGTTTCCATGAAGCGTTGTCGAACAGCTGATGAAAACATCTGTAGATATGAACGCAACCCTAATGAACAGCAATTAAGCAGATTTAAAAGGGCTGTGACACATGGCTCTTCTTGGAAGTTAATGACATCTTTACAACAAGGTGGAGTCCAAGGAATGGTCAAAAAAGTTCAGAGAGGAGGTCATTTCACTTCACAAGCAAGGATATGGATAAAAAAAAGATAGCAAAAGGAAAAAAAAAATTCAAGAGACACCATAGTCCGCAAGTTTAAAGCTAAAGGCACAGTGGAAACGCTACCTGGGCGTGGTAGAAAGAGGTTACTGTCTGCAACTGCTTTGCGATACCTGAAACGATAGGTGGAGAAAAATCTACGGGCGACAGCTGAGGAACTATGACAGGACATGTCATAGGAAGGTATTCAGGTTTCATCCTTGACAATAAGACAAACACTGCAAAATGATGGCTTCCATGCAAGAACACCCAGGCGCACCCCCCTGCGGACTCCAAAGCACAAGAAGTATGACAAAAACCATGTGGACAAACCACAAAGGTTTTGGGATACTGTTCTCTGGAGTGATGAGAACAAACTGGAACTTTTTGGGCCAATGGATAAACGGTACGTGTGGAGGAGAAAGAATGATACCTATAAAGAAAAGAACACCCTATCTACTGTGAAGCACGGTGGGGGTTCAGTCATGCTGTGGGGTAGTTTTGCTTCTTCAGGTACAGGGAATCGTCAGCGTGTGTAAGGTATTACGAATTCAGTTCAATACCAGGAGATCTTGGATGCAAATGTCATGCAGTCATTGACAAAGCTGAGGCTTGGGTGAGGTTGGATGTTCCAACAAGACAATGATCCTAAGCATACCTCAACATCTACCACATCTTTCTGAAATGGACATCGCAATCACCAGACTTTGATCCCATTGAAAATCTCTGGTGGTACTTGAAGAAGGCAGTTGCACCACGCAAGCCCAAAAATGTTAATGAACTGGAGGCCTTTGCCCATGTGAATGGGCAAAGATACCTGTGGATCACTGCAAGAAACTTGTGTCAAGCTATGCTTCACGTCTAAAGGATGTTACTGTTGCAAAGGATGTTGGACTAAGTGCTAAAGTTATATATACCTAAGGGGTTGAATAATTTTGTCAATGAAGTAATCACAGAAAATTAAAATGAAAAGTAAGAAAAGTAATTTCCAGAAATATTTTTGTTATTTCAGTTGTATTTGTCTACTTGACATGTCATTATTTAATGTGATTATAAACGAGATGAAAAAAAATGTTAAACTTGCAAAACACTGGGGGTTGAATAATTTTGAACACAACTGTACTGTAAATATTTATTGTATTGATATGTGTGAGAATAAAAATGGACCATAGAGTTGTAGTACAGTAAGTCTGAACAGTCCTATAATGTGACATTTTGTATTTAGGAATTACTTGTGTGACTAATAACCAGTACAACTTTTATTCATTCACCTTCTGTACTACTTATCTTCGCAAGGGTCTAGGGGGTGCTGGAGCCTATCCCAGCTAGCTATGGGCAGTAGGCAAGGTACACCCTGACATGGTTGCCAACCAATTGCAGGGCACAATGAAACAAAAAAATTCACGCATACACTCTGGACAATTTGGAGTGTTCAATCAGCCATGCATGTTTTTGGTTTTTTGGAGGAAACAGCAGTACCTGGAGAAAACCAGCATAGGCACGGCGAGAACATGCAAACTCCATGTGGGAACCCATGATCTCAGAAGTGTGAGGCGGACATACAAATTATTCCGCCAAAATATTTTCATCTGTGTTCAGAAATAACTAATCACACATAAGCCCGTCATAATATGTTCTTCAGCACGCAATGGCCATATCTGCTTCTGATTATCTTCATATACTTTTCTGACATCATAATAGCCTTTCTTGACATTTGTTTTCTTTCCCAAAGATGCTGGGGAAAGATTGTGCCCACTGGTTTCTGGAACTGTTCATAACTCCCTCCACCTTGACTCAGGCCCAAGTAAGAGCTGAAGATAAGTAAGGTACCCAAAAAAAGATATGCTTTTTCATTACACTTTTATTACTGAAAATAAAATATTAAACATGATAAAATGAACAATGATCTTAGAATCCATGCATGGAACCTTTGTGATAAATATACAGTAACACATGTTATACTAACCGATGGCAGGGACCATCAGAGGTCGTCTCTGAGGCTGCACACCACTGTGATGAATCCTTCGCCCGCTCTCCCGGTCATGACGGCCTCTAGAGGGAGTGTTTAACTATAATGCAGAATACAGGAACTATTCACACATTATCCGTAGTTTAGTTTTGTAGTGTTTGTGAACGATATGTGGTCATGTGCATAGACGTACTTCAACAATTTGAATGCAAACGAACTCATGCAGTGCTCGCAGACACGCACACCGAAACACAGACACACTGACGCAAACGTAAACGCACACAAACAAGCCCACGAGAAAAATAGTTTTCCAAAATTACAATTCTAATCATGAAGTAGGAATTGAGAAATAAACAAAGGCTTTGTTAACTGCCTCCTTTAAAATTAACCACAAATTTCTTAATTTTATTTCCCTCCCAAACGTCACTAATGCCCAATACAATGGAACCTCCAAAGTCAAACAACCCATGTGTAGTTAAATTTGTAGTTAAAGGTATTTCTCCAACGAGATATCAAACATCAACCACAAACGGAAGAAAAAAACCAGGCTACATCACACAATACGAGCAATACAATTGTTAAACATATGAATGTCGTTAACAGTTGTATAACTGACAGAAAAAAGTTGTTAATTGTCTATTTATGCTATTTAATATTACTACTACTTATTAATATTAAGATAGAGAGAAAGCACTGTTGTATCTTAACACTTCTACATGGTTGCTTGGTATCAAATTACCACAAGATAGTAGTAAAAGACTAATTCTACATGGAATATGGATTTGACTTGAGCACAAAATAGTTTTCATGGTTGGCAAAGAACTACCTTTGTCTCCACAAGGAGTGGTTTGCAAATCCAGCAAATTAATCCACCAGCAATATTTACTATAAGCAACAAAAAGACTGCAAATACCGTAATTTCCAGACTATAACCCGCTAATTTTTTCCCTCATTTTGAATCCTGTGGCTTATAGTCCAGTGCGGCTTATTTGTTGATTTATTTGGGTTAATAGGTACACTTTATTTGATGGCGGTGTCATAGGACTGCCATAAGACTGTCATAATTATGACATGACACTATCATTGGCAATAACGAATGCTTACGACAGATGTAATTAAGTATCATCTGGCAAATTATGTCACTAACTCCATTAATGTTCAGCTTGGATCTTTTATATCCATTCAAAAGTGAGATAATTTGCCGGATGACACAAAATGACATCTGTCATAGGCATTCATTAATGCTCATGGCAGTGTCATGTCATAAATATGATAGTCTTATGGCGCCACCGTCAAATAAAGTGTTACCAAATACCATAACTAGCAATTAATGAAACAACTGGAACAGTAACTGAAGAAATATTTAGCAAGGAATATGAATTTTGATTGTTATTTACATCTGTACCGCTGTAATGCATGCTAGGAGGCATGTTGGATGAGGATAGTGTTGACAGCAGGTAGCAGCAGAGATTTACTTTCTCCCCCAAGAAAGTAGTGACGGCCAAATGAAGCCGCAAAGCTTTGCAGCCAATTGGTTCAAAGCTTTATGGTGGTTCATTTGGTCTTAGACACTCTTATGATGCCACTGTAAAATAAAGTTTTACCGGTTAACATCTTTGGTATTACAGTGAGGACAGTATAGTCCAGTGCGGTTTATCTATGATGCCATTTTCGTGTCAAATTTGGTGGGTAGCGGCTTATTGTCAGGTGCGTCTTATAGTCCGGAAATTACAGTAGTTCCCTCTCTATGCTTGTTGGGAGGGGATGTAGGGTGCCCCCGCATTTCTATTTATTACCTAATGGAACATTGAGTTTTGAGATTATGAGTGTAGATTGAACAAAATAAAATTAAATCTTAATGTACCTTTGTAATTACAGTGGGGCACATAGGTATTTAGTCAACCACCAATTGTGCAACCAACTCCTACTTGAAAAGGTCAGAGAGGCCTGTAAATGTCAACATGGGTAAACCTCAACCATGAAACAGAATGTGGAAAAAAAAAAAACTGAAAATCACATTGTTTGATTTTTAAAGAATATATTTCCAATTTAGAGTGGAAAATAAGTATTTGGTCACCTACAAACAAGAGGATTTCTGGTTGTCAAAGAGGTCTAACTTATTCTAACGAGGTCTAATGAGGCTCCACTCGTTACCTGTATTAATGGTACCTGTTTTAACTCATTATCGGTATAAAAGACACCTGTCCACAAACTCAGTCAGTCTCACTCCAAAATCCGAAGAACACCATACCCACTGTGAAGCATGGGGGTGGAAACATCATGCTTTGGGGCTGTTTTTCTGCAAAGTGACCAGGACGACTGATCCATGTAAAGGAAAGAATGAATGGGCCATGTATCGAGAGATTTTAAGTGAAAATCTCCTCCCATCAGCAAGGGCATTGAAGATGAGACGTGGCTGGGTCTTTCAGCATGACAATGATCCGAAACACACAGCCAGGGCAACAAAAGAGTGGCTTCGTAAGAAGCATTTCAAGGTCCTGGAGTGGCCTAGCCAGTCTCCAGATTTCAACCCCATAGAAAATCTGTGGAGGGAGTTGAAAGTCCGTGTTGCCCAACGACTGCCCCAAAACATCACTGCTCTAGAGGAGATCTGCATGGAGGAATGGGCCAAAATACCAGCAACAGTGTGTGAAAAGCTTGTGAAGAATTACAGAAAACGTTTGGCCTCACATATTGCCAACAAAGGGTACATAACAAAGTATTGAGATGAACTTTTGGTATTGACCAAATACTTATATTCCACCATGATTTGCAAATAAATTCTTTAACAATCAAACAATGTGATTTTCTGGGGTTTTTTTCCACATTCTGTCTCTCATGGTTGAGGTTTACCCATGTTGACAATTACAGGCCTCTCTAATATTTTCAAGTGGGAGAATTTGCACAATTAGTGGTTGACTAAATACTTATTTGCCCCACTGTATTTAAATACTGAAGAACTCGTTTTACCCTGTTTCATTTTTTTAAAATTCCAACAATGTCACATCCTGTTACTGTGTTTGACTTTGGAGGTTCCACAGTACTTCATCGAAACTCAGCACACACGCTAACAACACATGTCAAATGCAAGAAAAGGCAGCAGGGAAGTATCCGTGCCTGTGCAGTTTGCTAAAACCAACTATGAATTTGGATAGTTATGAGTCTCTGTGGTTTATAAGTACAGTAAGTGCAAAAACTGCACCTTGGGTGTGTTGTGCGAGTTGCGTCGACGTCCCTCGTCCAGCTGCATCTCTGAGTACAGCTCCTCCTCATCCTCTTCCATGATGTCAGACAGGTCAGAGCCACGGCTGCTCTCGCTGTGATAATCTTCATTGTGACTATAGTGGGGCTTTTGACAGTCACACACAAACACACAGACCCGCTTGTTTAAGTCCACATACATACAGACGTGCACACACCAAACACGCATGACACATGAAGGCACAGTGATGCCGGGCGCGGTCGTGTTTGCATGCAACCAAGCCAGATTTGTTCTCGTGTAAGAGACTCGTCCGAGGTCTTTCTGTTCAAACGGTTGACGTGAGAAGGCTTGCCCCGTTTAACACATACCGGCCTTCCTAGCTCAGAGCCTCGAAGGAACTCATCGACTGACGGCCCCCTTCGTCGGCGACGCGTGAACCCTTCCCCGTCTTCCTCTTCCTCATCCGAGTGATGCTGGTGAAAGGACTGACCCTGTTCGGCGTAGCCAACAGGTCTCCGGTCCCCCTGAAATGCGAGACAGAAGGGTACTTTTGCAGGTTCCCATGACAAACACGAGTGTCTTCACGTGGTACAGTCAGACCTTGCCGCTTTCTGCCGCCACCCTCTGCGCCGCTTCCCGGGCAATAGCTTTGGCCACATTGTCTGGGATGAGAGTCCCTCTCGGCTGTGGGAGAATCCTCTGAGGTGAGGGGGAACGTGGATTACCAGGAGGTGGGGGCTCAAGAGTGTGGCCCTGCATGGGTACAGGTGACTGGGAGGATGGGGATCGGGCAAGGTCCCAACCAGGCGGGGCGGCCATATGGTGGGCGGCTTGCTCTTTGGCATCCAGGTCTCTGGCACTTACTGGTCTCTGAGGTATCGGGTGGGGGTGAGCGTGGGGTTGCAGAGGCAGTCGGTGCTGGGGCCTGGGACCTTGATGGGGGTGCGGGGGCTGCGTATGAGGATGCGGCAGTCGACTCTGGTTTGGCTGGGGCACTCCTGGGTGAGGGACTCTTGTGTGGTGTTGAGGGTGTGGAGGATGGGTATGGGGTGGTAGCGGTGGACCGTGGGCTTGTGGTGGGGCGGGAATCTGTGGGGTGGCATGAGGATGGTGAGGGGATGTAAGGTGAGGCTGGGCGTGGGGGTGGGGGTGAGGGTGTATCGGCGCCGGCAGGGGAAGCGGAGGTAGAGGCACGAGCAGGTTGTTTGGAATGACAGCGACGTGGGAGTCCTGGGATTCTCCCTGTGCAGACAGTGTCCTGACAATGACCTCCCTGGCCTCCAGGCACTGTATCCTTGTCAGCTCCACAGTCACGTAGTCTGCCATTGGGAACATCACTTCCGCTATCTGGTTTCAAGACGGGCACAAGTGATTGGTACAGGTAAATAGAGTAGTTGACACCAAATTGAAACTGTGATTTTTTTTTTTAGCTCAGGAGTCGGCAACCCAAAATGTTGAAAGAGCCATATTGGACCAAAAAAGCAAAAAACAAATATCTGAAAATTAAAAGCCTTAAATAAGCCTAATAATGAAGGCAACACATGCTGTATGTATCTGTATTAGCTTTATTACCCTACTATCAAAATGACTAAGTCGGCTGAAAATACTTAATGAGCCTTCATGATTTAATGTTTATTTTCCCTGCAGTACATCCAACGCACCACGTGACTACTCTTTTGTATGATGCCACCTCAATGACATGTTTCATTGCTTTTATGAAATTATAGAAATGCAATAAACAAATCAGATTTTTGATGTCATTTTTTTTTTCTTTTTCTTAACAGGAAGGGGTTATGGGGGAGCAGAAGAAAAGAAACACAAAAGAAGAAAGAAAAGAAACACAAACAACAACAAGAAATACATTGAATGTGTACACTAACTACTAATATGTTGGTGCTATCGTCAGCTAGATGTATTTCCGGTTGACACCATGTGGAGGGCCTGTTGACCAGGGAAAGAGGGGGACGGGGGAGTCTATAAGCTACGTCCCTGAAAGGGGTAGAATGTACACAAATCAGTTCTGTGATCTAGAACCCAGTAATCGTGTGAATCACTTGTGAGTGTAAGCCCGTTGGTGACCGACCCTACGCCGCCCCATCTCAACTCCCGGCACCGGGACCCGCCACCCGAACGCGCTCTATCACATCCAGCTCCACGTGAGCCTCACCAAGCACGCGACAGCCACGCAGACGAGCGAAATGCTCTCCAATAAAATGCCTTTTTAAAAATGGTCCGGTTGCTCTTGATTGCATCAGCTTAAAAGTTACTATTTAAAAATGCGTAGGTAAACTGACTGATGATATCACACACAGAGCGTATTATTAGAAAATGCAGTTATATAGAAGTGCAAACGTGTGCGCACACATCTGTCTCTCTCGAATGGGGGCCTTTCGACCCTTGGGACATTTTGAGAAGAGAGTCCTGATGCTGCATTCTCCTGTCTTTAAGTAGTGGAAAATTTCCTCATATAAATCGTCCATTATTACAGAAAAAAAGAACCCAACAGTCCGTGCAAGCGTTGTTGTGACCCACGTTTCCCACTTTTAAACATGCATTTTATCAGAAAGCATTTCGACTCTTTGGCCAATTATATAGTGAGAATAACAGAACGTCTCTTGCATCAGTGTCAAGCGTGTGTCGCAGGCTATGACACAAATCTTCGTTGACAGAAATGTTGAAATTTATTCTACACATTTTTACAGCATTGGAAAACATTAAAAATGTTTGTGTCATTTTTGTCCTCCAACAGAAACCATTTCAAAACAAAAAATATATTTCCCTCAACCATTTTGTTCCATTTTCAAACATTTTTGAAAATGCTCCAGGGAGCCACCCAGGACAGCGCTTAAGAGCCAAATGCGGCTGTCAAAACACGGCTTGCCGACCCCAGCTTTAGTTGGATGCTGAAGGCGCAGCCAATAATACAGTAAAATTTGATAGTACACTGAAATTTCAGCTTTTCCCTCTCAGGGGTCGTCACAGCAAAACAGTCGATTTGCATGATAGATTTAACACCCCGCTTTTTTTTACGCCGGGTGCCCTTCCTGACAACACAAAAGAGCGACCACCCGGTTACACTGAAATCATATAGTTTAAATATATGTGTTCGCCTGTTTCACGTGAACTGTCCCCTGTGCGTTCATGGTTGAATTTTATTTACTTCGTTTTATTATCAATTTACAGCATGAAACTGAACATAAATTTTTGTTTTTCGACCAAAGGAATAGTGGATAAAAAGAAAACATGCATTACAGACTTTAATTGATGGAGTGACTGTATCTGTCGCATGATAGTGTGTAGGCTAGGCAGACAGTGGCCAACCAACACTGGTTAAGTCTACTGAAATTTATATTCCTCTCATAAAAGTCTGAGAAACTCCAAAAAAATGTTCTTGAATTAATGTCACCTGAATAAATATGACCTTGTGAAATTTGTATAAGTAAGCCACGTAAGATAAATTGACAACTAAATAAAAACTTAATTAATTTAGTGTGTGTTTGAAAAAGGTTTTAAAGGTCTTAAAGAACCTTTCAGATTTTAGCTGCAATATCGTCTATATTACTGTAGACGTGATTTTCATTTTGAATTGACATTGATATTTACTTTGATGTACAAATAATGGAATGCTTCGTTTGGGCTAGTTTTCTCGTCAGCTGAATGAAGAGATCGAAGCATGAGCAGATAATATAGAAATAGCATATTTGCAAGTACTAAATGGCTGATTATATGTTGTCATCACCAGGGGGCAGAAGAGCCTTATCTAAGTATAGACTCGTGCGGCTCTGCATTGACAGTAAAATTGGCATTCTTTAATTGCATATACAGTGAGCCCTCGTTTTTCACGTTTAATGGGGACCAGAACCCGCCGCGATAAATTAAAAAACCGCGAAGTAGCGCCCCCAACCCCCCCCCCCACAAAAATGTTTGTTTGTTCAATGTATTTATTCTGATTTAGCATTGAAAGAGATACAAAGAAGACGTTTTTTTTTTACTTTTTCCCCCAAAATACAATTAAAAAAAAAAAAACTATATTATATATATATATATTAGGAGTGTCGAACGATTAAAATGTTTAAATCGAGTTAATTACAGCTTAAAAATTAATTAATCGTAATTAATCGCAATTAATCACAATTCAAACCATCTATAAAATGTCATATTTTTCTGTAAATTATTGTTGGAATGGAAAGATAAGACACAAGATGGATATATACATTTAACATACGGTACATAAGTACGGTATTTCTTTATTATAACAATAAATCAACAAGATGGCATTACCATTATTAACATTCTGTTAAAGCGATCCATGGATAGAAAGACTTGTAGTTCTTAAAAGACAAGTTATAGAAATTTTATATCAAAACCCCTCTTCATGTTTTCGTTTTAATAAAATTTGTAAAATTTTCAATCAAAAAATAAACTAGTAGCCCACCGATGCTGATGTCAATAATTACTTACACAATGCTCATGGGTGCTGAAGCCTATAAAATCAGTCGCACCCAAGCGCCAGCAGAGGGCACCAAAACTCCGAAAAACACAAGAAGTACACCTTTCACTGTGCTCTCATTTTAATCTGTTTGAGCAGGGCATTTGTGCGTTAATTGCGTCAAATATTTTAAAGGGATTAATTAAAAAAATTAATTACCGCTCGTTAACGCGATAATTTTGACAGCCCTAATATATATATATATATATATATATATATATATATATATACATATACATATATATATATATATATATATATATATATATATATATATATATTTATTTTTTTTTATTTTTTTTTTAATAAATGTTTTTTAAGCATTTCAATTGTAATAATTATGAGTTTTAAACATATTCCTGTCCCCCACCGAATTATATTTAAACAAGAAAAAGGCTTTATTAAACTTGGCTTTATTAAATGCTTCATTGAGTGAGTCCACTCAAATTCGCTCCAGCTGCTCATTTACACACAATGAGTTGCCACAGTATCTGTTTAACAAGTTAAACGATGATAAATGCATGCGGCACTTTGAAGTTCCCTTCTCTGGCAAGATCAAACATTAAACGTCTGAATCATCGTTAACATCTATAAGCAACTCCAATGCACTGCCTGACGAACAAAGAGCAGGGAGAGGGTGGGAGGCAACATGAGACTACGCTCGGGACAGCTCATTTGTATTTTTATTTTTTTGATTGAAAAAAAAATCCGGGATGGACTGATGGTGCCAAGTTAGAAGCGCGAAGTAGCGAGGTATCACTGTACATCCATAAGTGACAGATCTATGATTCACAAAGCAACTGGGATTATTTGGAAATCTGAATAACAGGAATAAAACGTGACCGGAATATGGGTCAAGGAAAAAAGCATCTCACCTTCTGCCCTTTGGTGCAGACAGCATAACCAAGGACATTGGCTCCATTGGATGTGCCTGTAGGAGACAGAAGAGGGGGCTTCCATCGGACCTGTAGTACCCCAGGTGCCTGCCCACAGAGCACCTGTACATCTTGTGGAGGCAGAGGAGGGCCTGGCAGTTAAGAGAAAAGGCATGGAATTCATTTACTTTCCCATTCTAGTTGACGTGCAGTGAAAGACGAATGAGTCTAAAGCATTCCCCAAATGCGCCAACATGCGGAGGAAGAGGGGTGAGGTGACTGTGGAAATCTGAAAAAAACTAAATGGGTTTATTTATAACGGCATGCGTCATATTAAATGTGCAATATTGTAATAATGTAACACAGCTAGTGGGCTACATTCACATTAACACAATGGTGTCTGTTACTAAATATATGTCAAAATAAACATGTGGTGCTGGAGCAGTACATTGCTCAACAGAGTGCAGTCATAGAGTAATTTTGATTTAACATGCAAATCTGTATTTGTGCAGAAACAAATGTATTCTTATACAAAACTGTTATTTCCGTGGGCAGTGCCACAGTTTTTATTGCATAATGGTTATGCCGGGCTATGCTACAGGCAAAAAAAAAATGACTCATCAAGATAATAAGTAATCATATCATGTGGTGCTTAGTTTTATGCTAATTAGTTATAGGCCGTGAGGAAAGCTGGATAAAATTACATTTCGTTTTGTTTTGAAAAACATTATGATTTAATTAGTGAATAAAAATGTCATAGATCATTCAGGAGTGAGACGTGAAATTCAGCCTGGGATTTAATATATGATTCTGACCTGTTCTGCAATAGGGTGTTGGACCTAGACAAGATACAATACACAACAATGGCATCGTAAGGAAATGTAGGACCTGTACTTATCTGCAATACTGCGCAACTCGCTTACCAGTCACAACATTGCGCCCAGATGCATCCTATGAGCTCTATTGCACAACTACATATTTGTAAAATTTTCCTTTACAAAACCAAAAGCAGGACTCGATCAAGTACGGATCTCCGACAAACACTTTTACGGCCAAGTCTAATTAAGCCAAAACTTTACAAAGTGCGAAACAGTGAAATAAACTAAACATGAAACAACATAGCATAGAAAACCATCTTGTAAACTGAGTACAGTGGTACCTCTACTTATGAAATTAAATGGTTCTGGAAGTAGTTTTGTAACCTGAAAATTTTGTTAAGTAGTGATGCATTTTACCTGTAAATGTCCTAATCAGTTCCAAGCCCCCCAAAATTCAGACATAAATAAAATAATAATTGTAATTTGTAATTTATTTTCTCTATTGTTTTGTACTGCCCACGTTGTGTGAGCTTTATTTATTTTTTTTTTTTTTTCCTCAATTGTAAAGCGCCTTTGAGCAACGGTAAAAGCGCTCTATATATAAAATGTATTATTATAAATCTTTTATAATGCATAAAAATGCATCAAAACATGTAACAAATTAGAGATGCAGCTACCGATTATTTTAGTAGTCGATTAATCGATGAACTAGTTAGTTCAAATAATTGAGTAATCAGAGAAGGAACATAAAACATTAAAATACTTGAGCCGAGCCTAAAACAGTATTAAAAAAAAAAAAAAAAAATGAATGAGGATCGAAGTACAACAAAAGAATAATTGACTAACTTACATAGAAAAAGTTCTCTGGCTTAAATGCTATAAAAACTTTTTTTCAATGCTCTCAACAAATGGTTCAAAGACATATTCTCGCAAAAACTGGCTAAATATACCTATTAAACTAAATTACAAACACATCAAAAAAAAAACATTAGCCCAAACAAAAACTTATGTTGGTCTTGACAGGGACCAGCTGGATTCAGCCATGTGAAATGTGTAATATCATATTCACTGTCGCCACTGGAGGCCACCCAAATCAATAAAACTAAACGCAAACACTTTCAAAACAATTACAACTCCACTTTAATTAGACAAATACTTGAAGCAGCAAAATTTAATTTGAATCATTTTTTTTCTAATCGAATTACTCGAGTTAATCGATTAATCGTTACAGCACTCTAAAAAATACATCTTAAAATTAGATTATTGCGCAATAAACATAAAATCAGAGTTGTGCATAATGTAAAAAGAATTTTTTTTTTTAATAAATAAATAAAGAATAAAAGTTAATACACTCATGTAAAGCTGTCGGAACACAAGGGGGAGAATGAAGAAGACGCTGGGATACACACATACACATACAGTAGAGGTCCCTCCTAGCCAGTTGGATGACAGGAATGCTTGGCAATAGTCAATGGCAGAGGAGCTATAAATATGTTATGTCTAGTAACCTGTGGGAGCTGCGAGTACCAGCCATACTGTATTTTTGTCTTTTGTATCCTGAAATTTTCTCGTTGAGGTGTCTTAACCTGAAAATTCTGTATGCAGAGACATTCGTAAGTAGAGGTACCACTGTATTACTGTAATCGTAAGAGTAGGAATTTGGCCATAGTGCTTGTCTTTTTCTCATTATGTTATGGCGGTTTACTTATTGTCATGGCTGGTAAGCGTGCACACATATTGTTACTGCGTTAAAACCTGAAAGTGAAACAGAAATATGCACACAAAGCTGTCTATAGAATCCATCTATTCTGAATCCTAAGTAGAAATATTGACAAAGTCTATTGGGGATGATGAAGCTATGCATACATTATTGATACTGTCTCCATGATGTAGTGCTGACCTGCAGCCTGAGTGCAGAATTCCACTCCTGCTTCCTTCCTCTCCCTCTGCTCCAGAGGCAGTTGCCATGGCACCTGATGCGGCTGTGCCGCCACAGTCACTTTGTACACCGTCAGCGGCTTTAGGTTGAAGAAGCGTAGTCTATACCTCCCCGGCTTTAAGACTGCGTGGTCCACACCATCCAGTAAGACCGTGTGACCATAGTTACTGTTACTAGGCAACCAAGAGAGCTCAGCCGTGTCCCGCTGGATGTCATCTACTCGGAGGCCGCAAGGTGCCACCACCACGTTGGCCCCAACTAAAAGAGTGCAGCGCAGCTCGTCCGACAAGCCCCTGTCTGTGACGCTCTGGACCGAAACGCGGTGAACACATCCGTCAAGGTCCAGTTTCTCCAGCAAGCATTTGGTACGCCCGCCGAAAGGTATGCTGGCCCGTAGCTCGCCATCCACCAACACGTTATAGCCAGAGATGTTCCCCCAGCCCAAAGGCACAACTGGAGGCTCCCAGGCCACGATGACGCTTCGCGCCAGCTGCTTGATCAGAGTGATCTTTCGGGGATAAGGCACAACGTCTTCAGCCAGGTCCTCGGGGTCCAGGGGCGCCACAGTCCCGTTGCTACAGGGAACCAAGGCATTCGCCGAGCTCAAGAGACCATCTTGGCCGGATCCTCCATCCACAGACATCAAGGCAAGCGGTTTATGATCCACTGGGCCAAGATCTTCTCTACAATCTCCATCTTGAATTGACAGCTTCTCCTTGTCTTGGACAAACTCTACAAAGTTTGATGGCACAAGTCCTCGCTGGCCATCCAGCAGCTCACCTGTGATCAGAAAACAAAAGACTGATGGTTAGGGTTGTGTCTGAATTAGGGGTTGATACAGTTAGTCGACTAGTGGATGAATCAACTTGACTATTCCAGTTGATTAATAGGTAATCATGTTTTGGCACCTGTTTTCCAAGCACCCAGTTTACATAGCACTCTAATGTAGCCGTCAAGTTAGCAACTTCACCTTCAGCTTTCATCACATTGCAAATGACTTAAAAAGAGAAAATATGTAAGGTGAGTCCCTTGAATGGCTCCAACAAGGAAGAGAAACTTGAAAACATCATCATCAGTGGTAGTTTTATGGTCTGAGTGAATTATTGATTGACTCCAATGACTCGGAGAATATGTTAACATCCATAATAGAGCCTGGGTCCTCTTCCCATCCCATCTGATAATGTAGGAGTTACAGGTTGGGCATTTGGTGACAATTGGTCTTACAGTGGCTGCGCAAACTTCATATCTGTGACTTGGCACACCAAGATAGCCCTCTTGAACAGAAAAGTTGTGCTATATGGAACCAGGTGTTAGCATGTACAGTACCTTTTAAGCCTGGGGTCCCCAACCGCTGGGCCGCGGACCGGTACCGGTCCGTGGCACATTTGCTACCGGCAAATATTAATTTATTCATGACTGCATTCTGGCCAAATTAACTTTGGCGTGTGCCCCTGAACACACCAATATCCCTGTCTACTCTAGATATAATACTACAGGAGTGAATGCCGTCATAGAAATCCATTGATTGGACTGCTAGCAGTACATCTTGTTTTATATATATCTATGTGCGCTTGTCATTGATAATGATGTATGACGTAGGGCGGGAGCATCACATTTGTTCCCGGAAATAATAAGCCCCCCACACTAGAATGACTGAAAAACAGACATCTTTGGAGAGATTTTTTACGGGGAAAAGGGCACCTGATGAGCCAGAAGATGAGCCTACAACCTCAAAGAATTCAAAATCTATGCTACTTCCCAATCACTGAAGACCCACGAACTGCGAAGGAGTGGATTCGTGACCTGTATGTGAATAAACCGAGATATTCGAGCATGTCTGTGCAACAGGAATATCAGCTTGTAGAGATCACAAATGACGGCAACCTTAAACGTACATTTGAGACAACAACTTTACCGAGGTTCTCGATTAAAGTCATTTCGGAATATCCTGACATCGCTAGGACAGCACTGAAAACTGTGCTACAATTTCCAACATCGTATCTTTGTGAAGCAGGCTTCTCTCGCTCTCCCATCTCTGGACCATCTCGTCTCAAAAAAAACAAGCTCGGGCCTCCCACTGATTCAGCGGGTGAGTTGTATTTTCCCTGCACTTAACACGACGGGGCTAAAAACAAATGTTATTTTATATTTGCTGTATTTTTCTGCCGCACATTGCCGGTGTTCCGACAAATTTGGCATGCGCGTAACGTTAAAAATGACCGCGAGTGCAGCGACAAACTTTCTTTAAAGAAAGGAATATTAACTTACGTTTGCCATGTTAGCTGCACACAACAACTGCACGCAGCTCTCACTTAATGACTTCGCAGTGTCGTTAAGCATTAATTTACGCCATTTTCGTGTTGCACATGTATGTTTATGATGTAAATAGTTTTTTGGCATTTTTGGATAACATTGAGACTCCAACTAAATATAAAAAAGGGCTTTTTTCACTGCCACAAAAGCTTTGGGAGCATAATTTTGTAAGGGTGCAAAATTTGACAGAACACCGGTCCATGAAAAAAAGACCCATATCACACCAGTCCGTGGTGCAAAAAAGGTTGGGGACCCCTGTTTTAAACAATTGACAGAGTGTCATACATTGTTTTGTCCCAACTGTTTGTCTGGTCATTGCAAATGGGACTATTTTCCTTATCCGCCCAGTATTTAGATTTTTTTTTTAAAAACTCTTTTAGGCCACCATACTGCAAGTTAATAACTCGTCCAGTCAACTTTTTTTGTTGCCATGACTCGTGTCACCTGTGACCTCCGATTTATGTCAGCCTGAAGAATTTGTAGCTGACAATAGCCCACGACGGACAGGAACTCTTAACAATGACAAGCTCACATAAAGCATGTCGCCTCGGGGGCGTATTGTAGGTGTATTAACAAGATGGACTGACGCATTGGCTCATAATGTATATTTCTTGCACCTTTAATACACCTACTGGATATTCAGTTCACAACATTTTTTTTTTGTCATCAGAAAAGCTCCCTTTATCTTAAATCTATTTTTTCTCTACTGAACCCTGCCACTGGCTCCCTAAAGCTGTATGTGTATGCGCGCATGTTCTAATGATTACGATGAGCCCAGCTGGATTAGTCATCAAGCTAAAAGGGTGCAAGGTCCCATCTTGACAACAGCTTGGTCTGCTGCCTGAGTCTCTCTCCTTCACGGTAAACACACAACGCCTCCTCAACAGCGCCATGCAATCTCACCGTCGCTCTGCTTCCAGCTTTAATGAGTCAGTGCAGCTGAGCGCAGCGGCGTCTGCGGCATACTGCGATAGCCCCGAAGGTTTGTTCGTGATTTGGGATTAGCATTGCATCTGATTGAGACACGACAAAATAATGCAATATAATGCAAATCTTTCCAGTCACTTCTAAAGAAAGCAAAATAGATGTTCCATTCAGGCACAAGTTGCCAAATGCAACAACAAGCTCAAATAAAATTTAAAATGAATAAACAGGTTATGATATGACAGAAATTGGATGGCAACAGATAGTGAACAGAACACTGAAATGAAGCATTATTCGTCCAAAGAGCATGAGTGCCCTCTAGTGGAGAAAATAGTTCCTAGTTTCAATAGTAAATAGTTCCTTCGTAGTTAGTACTATGAAATCAAAAGTTTCAATATCTCCAGTTTTCCGTGGTCAATCGACGCCAAATAAAAACTGGAAGAGAGGTTTAAACCTGCGCTTTTGAGTCATGTTCAGGGCAGCGCTCTATGTCAAATACTTCATTTTTTACGGTGCATTAAAGACACCACATGATTGAACAGGCTGGCGTGATCATTGAACAGCAAGCTTGCATCTGAATGGTATAATGGAGTCATGTGATTATTGTTGTGACGTCTCATTGGTGAAATTGGCAGAGCTACTCTTGGCACCGCTGGCAAAAATAAATAAATAAATAAATATAAATAAAATCTAAAATGAATAAAAAAAGAGGAAAAAATGTAACGACTCTTGTGTAGCCCAAAGTAGCGGAGTAAGAGTAGTGTTTTTTTTCTTCACAAATCTACTCAAGTAAAAGTAAAAAGTATGGCTTCATAAAACTACTCTTAGAAGTAAATTTTCCTTAAGATGTTACTCATGTAACATGTACATGTAACGCATTACTACCAATGGATCATATGTCGTTGCTGGGTAACATTGCTCTCAGTTCTAATATTAATATTAATGTACAGTGGTATGAAAAAGTATCTGAACCTTTTGGAATTTCTCACATTTCTACTTAAAATCACCATCAATTTGTCAAAATCACACAGATGAAAAAACAGTGTCTGCTTTAACTAAAATCACCCAAATATTTATAGGTTTTCATATTTGCAATGACAGAAGGGGGGAAAATAAGTAAGTGAACCATCACATTTAATATTTTGTGGCCACCCTTTGGCAGCAATAACTTCAACCAGACGCTTCCTATAGCTGCAGCTCAGCCTGGCCAGGACTAATCTTGGCCCATTCTTCTCTACAAAACTGCTGTAGGTCAGTCAGATTCCTGGGATGTCTGGCATGAATTGCCGTCTTTAGGTCATACCACAGCATCTCTGGGGTTCAAGTCTGGACATTGACTTGGCCACTCCAGAAGGTGTATTTTGTTCTTCTGAAACCATTCTGAAATTGATTTACTTCTGTGTTTTGGATCATTGTCCAGTTGCAGCATCCATTCTTCTTTTTAGCTTCGACTTTCTGACAGACGGCCCCGGGTTTTCCTGCAAAACATCCTGATAAACTTTTGAATTCATTCTTCCTATAATGATTGCAAGTTGTCCAGGCCCTGAGGAAGTAAAACAGCCCCAAATCATAATGCTCCCTCCACCATGCTTCACGGTGGAGATGAGGTGTTAATGTTGGTGTGCTGTTAATTATTTCCTCCACACATGACGTTGTGTGTTACTCCTAAACAATTCAACTTTGGTTTTATCAGTCCCCAAAATTTTTTTGCCAAAACGTCTGTGGAGTGTCCAACTGCCTTTTTGCGAACATTATACGACCAACAATGTTTTTTTTAGACAGCAGTGGCTTCCTCCTCTCATGAACACCATTCTTGGCCATAGTTTTACATATAGTTGATGTTTGCACAGGGGTATTGGACTGTGCCACGGATTTCTGTAAGTATTTAGCAGACATTCTTGGGTTCTTTTTTGTAACTCTCTAAGTATTCTGCGCTGAACTCTTGGTGTCATCTTTGGTGGACGGCCACTCCTTGGGAGAGAAGCAACAGTGCCAAACTCTTCATTTGTAGACAACTTCTCTGACTATCGATTGATGAACATCCAGACTTTTCGAGATGGTTTTGTATCCTTTCCCAACTTTATACAAATCAACAATCTTTGATTGCAGGTCTTCAGAGAGCTCTTTTGAACGAGCCATGATGCACATCAGACAATGCTTCTCAGCATGACAATTCTTACCAAGTGTGTGTTTTATAGTGAGCAGGGCAGTTTTAAACCACTCATCTGTGATTGGGCACACACCTGACTTAAATTGTTTGGTAAAAATGGGTTTTAATTGCTGTTCAAGTCTCCTTGGGCAGAGGGCTCAGTTACTTATTTCCCCCGTTCTGTCGTTGTTTGCATGCTATCCTCATAAAAATTAATATAATAATAAATATTTATCTATAAAATAAATATATAATCCAATATAAAATATGAAAACCTATAAATGTCTGGGTGGTTTTAGTTAAAGCAGACACTGTTTTTACATCTGTGTGATTTTGACAAAGATCAGATCACATTTGATGGTGATTTTATGCAGAAATGTGAGAAGTTTCAAAAGGTTCAAATACTTTTTCAGACGACCTTTTATTTTTACATGTTCTTTTATACATGTTCAACACCTGATGTTTTTTATTTTTAATCTCACCTTCATAGAATCCGTCGTCATCCATATTGCCATAAACGTACAAATACTTCCCGGCCACAAGTGGGAGTTCGGCTTCAGGATGTTCATTTGGTCCATCATAGGGATTATAACTGAGGGAGAAATTGCATTTTGATTGATAGGTTCCAAACAAACAGAGGAGATGAGGCCTCTTACCTGTATCGGGCAGTGCAAAGGCGAACCTGGCCTGTGTAGCGAGGCCTGGACCTGGTTGATGGGCTTGGTTCATCCTCCATCTGTAGCTTGACAGAAAGAATGATCTGTCACATAAACATTTGCATCTACATGATTTCTAAAATCATGTTTGAGAACAATTAAGGAAAACAAACACAAAAGACACTCTCAAAATAATTAGTTTTAGTTTTGTAAAAAAAAAAAATTTTTTTTAATTGACAAGCCCTCTTCTTAAGTTTTATTTCAGTCACGAAAATGTTTTTTTTTTTTTTTTTCAAGTTTCATCTGATTTACACCCGGGAACAATTTAATTATTAATTAACCTGATATGCAAAATTTCGTAATTTTATATGTGCCGAATCAAGCAATCAAGCATGAGGACAACATGCACACACAACACAGGATATTGAACCCCCAACCTCAGAACTGTGTGGCAGACATGCTGAAAATTATAGTAATTGTACCATAAAACTCATAGTGAAAAGGATAGGCATCAATATATTTTTCCCACGGACTTAGCAGTGTGTAAACAAGGCTTTATTCCAAACTTCGAAGACTCACCGTTGATGTGGTCAGCTGCTGAGTGCAGCAGGTACGGTCCGTTTTCACGGTGCGGGACTTGACAGACGGCCAATCTGGTCTTTCCCTGTCTCCAGTCTGCTGTGGGCACTGCAAGAACTGGGAGATCAGTGGTGGTGTGTTTGGTGCTCTCTCATCGCCTGGGAGAAATTGATTTCGGTCACAATTAAAGAGCAAGCGTCATTCATCCTGCAAGCCATTTCAGTCTCATTGCATGCTTATTGATCTCCTGTTAACGTGAGTGAGCAGGCAAACAACATCCCTCGTCGAGTCTGGTGTGTCCGCATCAAAAAGCGTGTGTAACACATTTGTCCTTAAACACTATCGATGTCCTCGGGGTTAAACGGGTGAAAAATGCAGGGAACACAAATTGTAGTGCAGGAGCACAGATGGATGAATGGCTGGAGGAAATTAGCGCTGTTGTACAACACTGTATTACTGAGCTCTGGGCGCTTTGACATTAGACCAAGAGGACTAGGGTCTGGTTGGAGAGCTAACGCACAACAACACTTGCAAATGACTTGTTGAAAAGCATTCAGCATTCACGCTGCGCCAACCGAACTTTCCGAGTAGCATTACGTGGACGAAAGACTCACTCATTGATTGGACAAATAGAAGAGGAAATACCTCCCTCTTGTGAGGGGAGTGAACGCTGCACGTAATGTAGCATATATCAAGTCGGCGGGGTCGCTCCGACCCGACTCGATGCCGAGTGAATTTGAGTATATCAAAAAATCCATTGGGGAAAATTAAACAACGAAAGGGTACAGCGTGGTACCTCATGTCACACAGGCGTGCAATCGCTCTCACTTTCGTGACTTTTTGGACTGTCAAATTGTCGCCACTTCCAGGAGAGCGAGACTCACAAAACGGCCGCCCGGAGAGGCTCCGCCTGTCTCGGCCACTGTCACTCTTACACTGTATGTTCAGGAACAGCATGCAACACATAATCGCCACATTAGAACACGATTCTGTGTATCAAATGCAACTGATTAGCGCAGCACAACTACATTTGGCCAGGGTTAATCGTCTGTGATGTTGCCATTGTTGATTTTCAATACGGTGCGCACTGTACTTCCGCTTCCAAGGACAGAAGGGCCGAGAACGAAAAGTGGAATTTGCCATGTGGCAAAATGGATTTTGCCATATTGCATTTTCTTTTGTCATGTGGCAAAAATGATTTTGCCATGTGGCATTGTTTTTGTCATGTGGCAAAAAAAAAATTGCCATGAGGCATTGTTTTTTGCCATGTGGCAAAATGGATTTTGCCATGTGGCATTGTTTTTTGCCATGTGGCTTTTTTTTTTTGCCACACATGCCAGATGGAAAAATTAATTTTGCCATGTGCCATTGTTTTTTGCCATCTGGCATTTTTTTGCCATGTGGCAAAATAGATTTTGCCATGGGGCATTTTTTTTTTGCCACACATGCCAGATGGAAAAATTGATTTTGCCCTGTGCCATTGTTTTTTGCCATCTGGCATTTTTTTGCCATGTGGCAAAATGGATTTTGCCATGTGGCATTGTTTTTTCCCATGTGACATTTTTTTGGGGCACACATGCCAGAGGGAAAAATTGATTTTACCATGTGCCATTGTTTTTTGCCATCTGGCATTTTTTGCCATGTGGCAAAATAGATTTTGCCATAGGGCATTTTTTTTGCCACACATGCCAGATGGAAAAATTGATTTTGCCCTGTGCCATTGTTTTTTGCCATCTGGCATTTTTTTTGCCCTGTGGCAAAATGGATTTTGCCATGTGGCATTGTTTTTTCCCATGTGGCATTTTTTTTTTTGGCACACATGCCAGAGGGAAAAATTGATTTTGCCATGTGCCATTGTTTTTTGCCATCTGGCATTTTTTGCCATGTGGCAAAATGGATTTTGCCATGTGGCATTTTTCTTTGCCAAAATCCATTTTGCCGGAGGAGTGTGCGCTTTTGCTACTTTATGTGCAGCGTCATATCGTGGAGCTGTGATGCTCAAGGCTGTGACACTACACGGAGGGCATCCTTGGAGAGAGACAGCGAGAACCAAAAGTGGTATTTGCCATGTGGCAAAATAGATTTTGGCAAAGAGCAAAATCCATTTGCTCTTTGCAAATGGATGGATGGATTTTGGCAAAGAGCAAAATCCATTTTGCCACATGGCAAATATCACTTTTGATTCTCGCTGTCTCTCTCCAAGGATGCCCTCCGTGTAGCGTCACAGCCTTGAGGATCACAGCTCCACAATGTGACCCTGCACATAATGTAGCAAAAGCGCACCCTGCTCTGGCTGCATTCACAAGCGAAGCAGGGTGCGCTTAAAGCGGACCGAGACCCAGGATTTTTGACCGGACCAGAATTTCTTTGTTTGGTCCGAACTAGAGTTCGGATACATGTTCACATTTCCAAAACGAAGCAGACAATCTGGGAAAAAGAACTCTGGTCTGTTTAAATTGGACCAAACAGTGCTAGTGTGAAAGCGCCCACTGTTGTGATTCATTTACTTTGTACACGAACACTAGCATCAAACTGTTTGAAGGCTATTTTTTTAAGAATTGCTCACTGTCTACAAAACTGTTGCTTCTTGTGAATGAAGTTGATTCCACTGTGGCCGGGGCCGGATGCATGGGGGTGCCGGGGTGGGCACGGCCCACCCAGACGTGAGTCGTGCCCACCCAATCAAAATGTCGGGAATATCTATTGTAGTGTTACACTGGATATAGAGAACACACGGAGAGTTGGTCCCACCTACTTTTTTATTGCAGGATTAACAGTTACTGTTGGCTGCAACCACGCCGAACAAGCAATCACCAAAATAAGCTGTTTTTCCAACCTCGTTTGTTATCCACGCGCTTCCTCTCTCTCCTCCAGACACATTCTTGCAGTCGGACATCCGGGCATTTATGACGTCACCAGCCACAACAAAGCATTGCCATATTGAAATTGGGGCAAAACACAAGTAAAAAGCAGTTGCTCTGTCGTGCATTGTAGTACAAACGCGTTGAACTTTTGTCTTATTTGCGGTCTTTTTTTCCGTCGGAATGACTAAATGTTGCCGTGTTACGGGTTGTAACACAAGGAAGAGTTTGGAGCCGCATTTGAAGTTCTTCATTCTTCCTCGTGAGAAGAAAAAGGACAAGCTAATAGCTGAAAGCAATCAATTGAGGAACAGTAAAAGAAGACGTTTCTGTGGACCATTCTCGCCAGTGGGAATCTAAATCCAGGCACATTTACGTTTGCAGCCGACATTTTATTACTGGTGAGTAAACTTTAATCAATTTTTTTTTTGCCCCAATTAGCTGCTAGGATTCAATAGACTAGGCAGTGGTTATTATTACCGTAACCGACAACTCGCAAAGCGTTATTTTTCTTTTGCTGTGAACTGCTCTGATCGGTCAATCAGTATATTATTAGCCTGGTGTTATTTTGCCGTGACGTGTTAACGGCTAAATAACACTTGGAGAAGAATTACCTGTTACGGCAGAAATAATCACTCCGTATATACTACCAGTTTTCTTACTTCCACACAGTACGTATTCCACCTAACTGATAAAGGTCAACTTACTGGGTGACTTTATGAGGTAGTTGTAGATGTTTCCGAACTCCACTGCGGGCAATTCCTTTAGATTGCTTATCCAGCTATCAGCCGCAACTTTGTATAGGCAGATTTGCAGGCAAATACACGCTACTTTTAAGTTGTATCACCTCCTCGCGTCTGTCGGCAGTGACTCGTGATAATAGTAAGTCATGTTTAAGACTTTTTTATGAAAAAAAGAGGCAAAACCAAGCTGAAATATATGAATTTGCGGATTACAGATGTTTACCTGTGCGTGCCCCCATCTCAAAATGGCGACATGTTGCTATGCGAGACGACGTCATCGTGACATCACGCCGACTGCGAGAATAAGTAGATAGATGAATGAAAAAAAAACAAATAAACCGCCCAAAAATTAATGCAGCCTCAACGGGACACAAGCCAGTGTCCTACTTGCGCCGATCCCAAGCCCGGAGAAATGCAGAGGGTAAAAAAAAAAGCCTGCATTGGAGGTGCCCCCTCAAGATTTCTTAGTGCCTACTCTGGTGGGTAAACCTAGATCCGGGCCTGACTGTGGCACATTACACTCGTGTATCAGGTTTTTCCTTCCATTTCAAAGAAAAAAATAATCCGGGCAACATATTGTATCCAGAGGCACTTCTTTACTACAACAAATATGAATACTACTTGCACTACAACCAGTTCATCTTCTCTATCTGTTCTCGAAAGAAAAGCTATGAGTAACTCTGGTATATTGTAGTACGATAAAATAGAATAAAATAATTTCAAGAATTTTGTCGAAGGACACCTAGACCACATCTACAATACTGATCTGCTGGCGAGGTAGCTCACATAACATCTTTTTAGAATACTAATGTGTTCAACCACAAGGTATTGATCTGGCTCATCATGTGCATTTGCATTGATAGCATGCATATGTAGAGAGAGACGATTTCCAAGTCAAGAGGGCATTAACTCACTCATCTTATTTTGTTTAAAAATCCTGTCATTAATTATGGTGGATGTGTTCAGAAGAGAAATAAATACTTCAGGGTGATTAACACACTGATATCCTTGGTACAAAACATGTTCTGTTTGAAACAAACTAATTATACAGTATACCATAAAAACCATGCCGTTATGGACGGGATGGTCCCTAAATTTTTGCTCCAGCATGCAGAAAAAAAGTCTAACGTGTTAAAATACACAAGCAATGGGGTAAATTCAGATTGAAGAGTCCCAAGACTTTTGTCAACACAGTGTGTGATTGTGGCAGCAGATGGGCCCCTCAATTTTAATGCCTGTTTTATGTGGACTGGCTTTGATTTCCACATCTAATGATAGACCACATTGACAGTTTAGAACAGCGGCCAATTCAGTAGCACTCGCCAAATCTCCAATAAGCTCATTCAAATCAGTTTGATATGAATCCACAAAATAGTGCAGTGGTGACTTGAGCATACAAATTTTATTCCATGACCCTATGATCACCCATCCCTTAAATCATCTTTTCCTATGGAAAAGATTGGAAATGCCATTAGAAAAATCTCTCCATAAAGGTACATGGACATACATGGTCGATATACTGCAGTATTGTATTTAACAATAAAAATAAAAAAGTCCCTGGTATTATATCTACTACCTACTGTACATACTGTTATCTGTATGTATGTAATGTTCCATTGTTTGCATTCAAATATCATTCGCTTAAATAGAACACCATTACGATGCTATTTACAGTTGTGGTCAAAAGTTTACATACACTTGTGAAGAACATAATGTCATGGCTCTCTTGAGTTTCCAGTTATTTCTACAACTCTGATTTTTCTCCGATAGAGTGATTGGAACAGATACTTCTTTGTACAAAAAACATTCATGAAGTTTGGTTCTTTTATGACTTTATTATGGGTTAACAGAAAAAGGGATCAAATCTGCTGGGTCAAAAATATACATACATGGATCTGAAAAAGCGAATCATTGACTTGAACAAGTCAGGAAAGTCACTTGGAGCCAATTCAAAGCAGCTGCAGGTCCCAAGAGCAACAGTGCGAACAATTGTTTCTAAGTATAAAGTGCATGGCACTGTTTTGTCACTGCCACGATCAGGAAGAAAACGCAAGCTATCACCTGCTGCTGAGAGAAAATTGGTCAGGAGGGTGAAGATTCAACCGAGAATCAACAAAAAGCAGATCTGCCAAGAATTAGAAGCTGCTGGAACACAGGTGTCAGTGTCCACAGTCAAGCGTGTTTTGCATCTCCATGGACTGAGAGGCTGCCGTGCAAGAAGGAAGCCCTTGCTCCAAAAGCGGCACCTTAAGGCTCGACTGAAGTTTGCTGCTGATCACATGGACATAGATAAGACCTTCTGGAGGAAAGTTCTGTGGTCAGACGAAACAAAAATCGAGCTGTTTGGCCACAATGCCCAGCAATATGTTTGGAGGAGAAAAGGTGAGGCCTTTAATCCCAAGTACACCATGCCTACCGTCAAGCACGGTGGTGGTGGTATTATGCTGTGGGGCTGTTTTGCTGCCAATGGAACTGGTGCTTTACAGAGAGTAAATGGGATAATGAAGAAGGAGGATTACCTTCAAATTCTTCAAGATAACCCAACGTCATCAGCCTGAAGATTGGGTCTTGGGCGCAGTTGGGTGTTCCAACAGGACAATAACCCCAAACACACATCAAAAGTGGTAATGGAATGGCTAAATCAGGCTAGAATTAAGGTTTTCGAATGGCCTTCCCAAAGTCCTGACTTAAACCCCATTGAGAACTTGTGGACAATGCTGAAGAAACAAGTCCATGTCAGAGCCCATCAATTTTAACTGAACTGCACCAATTCTGTCAAGAGGAGTGGTCAATGATTCAATGGTAAGCGATTCAACCAGAAGCTTGCCAGAAACTTGTGGATGGCTACCAAAAGCGCCTAATTGAAGTGAAAATGGCCAAGGGACATGTTACCAAATATTAGCGCTGCTGTATGTATATTTTTGACCCAGCAGATTTGATCACTTTTTTCTGTTCACCCATAATAAAGTCATAAAAGAACCAAACTTCATGAATGTTTTTTGTGACAAAGAAGTATTTGTTCCAATCACTCTATCAGAGAAAAATCAGAGTTGTAGACATAATTGGAAACTCAAGAGAGCCATGACATTATGTTCTTCACAAGTGTATGTAAACTTTTGACCACAACTGTAAATCACCAAGAGTTTAGCAATGTTTGTTAGCATTTAGCTAAACAAAGTTTCCAAAGGGAAAGTTGTGTTTGTTCTAAATATACAACATGCACTTCTCATTGTTGTTTGTTTACTTTAACAGTAAACCTTAACTGGAAGTGGCAATAAACAGTTTGAAGCATCTTTTTTGAAGAGTTGATCTGCCAAAATGCTGTGTTTGAAAAGCAACGGTGGAATGTACATTTTTGTGTAAGTGGTACTTTCTACTTTTACTTCACTACATTTTACAACACCATCTCTGTACTTTTTACTCTACTAGTTACAAATTGTTGCCTGCGTTACACGTTGCTTTGTTTGGTTGGTTGTTTTTCTTTCTCTCATTTTGAATACATATTATCGTTTTCATGTGTCCGGCACAACCGATAAGCTTCGTGCAATTATACCGTAATTGAGCACTAGAGGCAGCAACATCTGTACAAGCAAGACTAGGCAGGTGAACAAGATATTGACCAATAAAAAAACAACAATAAGAGGAGAGGAGGACCTACAGATGGGTGCTGCACACTCATGTACAGTAGGTGGCGGTAGACACCTGATAGTTTCTTGCAATCCGCCATTTACTGTAAATTTTGGAGTTTTTTTTAGCTTGTTAAGCTTCTGTTTAAAGTGCAGTCATTTTTTTGCTTGTTTTTTCTGTTCTGCACAGTTTTAAATAAAACTGAATTTTCGGGTTCTTTCTTTGAATACTGACTCAAGATTTCTGTATACACTAGTATAGTCTCGTGAAAAACTTAAGGGGTAGCACTAGCTATTATATGGTAGGGTGCTCTAACTTTTTTCACAGTTAGAATATGCATTTTTGTTGATATATTTGGTTTAATGAGTAATGTAATGTTAATTTTTGTTGTTTACCTGCAATTAAATGACTTTCTTTTCCAGAGATAAAGAAAAACAAAATCAAACATTGATATGTAAACATTTCTTAATATAGAACTGAATATTATATTATTATATATATTATATATATACTGTATTTATATATTTGTATATAACATTTTTTGCATCGGGAGACAATACTTTTACTTCTTAATTGTCAATTTTAAAGCAAGTACTTTTGTACTTCTCCTTGAGTCCATTTTTTCTTAGATACTTGAACTTTTTTATAATTTTTGCACCTGTATCTGTACTTTTACTTACGTTAAAAAAGAAAAAGTGAGTACTTCATCCACCACTGTTGAAAAGTGAGATGGGTTCACTGCCACTGTAGAGTGCAAGAATTCCACTTTTTTTTTTTTCGCAAGTGAAAGCAAAAAAAAAATTTTTTAAATTGTACACCTAAAAACTTGAAATTGAGTGACTCGTATCTCAAGGCGGTACTGTGGGAGTAATGATGCTAAAAATTGAAGTACTGAAAAAAAACATGGCATTCTAATAAAGAAAAAAAAGCTGAATGAACTCATAAACTTGGTATAATATAGTCACAAAGTTACAGAAATAAAATACTGAAGTAATTACTAGAAAATTACTTTTAAAATTAAAAAATAAAGTTGTTATTAAATTTAGGGGTAGTGGGGTGAGGGCTTCAATCTGACCAGATAAGAGATATAAAGGCTTAAAGGTGATGTTGCTTTTTGTTTTTCTTGCATTATATTTTATCAACCTTTTATGTTATTTTTATCAAATTTACAAGACAATTTGATTTGAAAATGCTTATATGTCATTTTTCAAGCTGAAACAAATTTAAATATTTACTGTTTGAATATAATTGGCCGTAATTGGCTGTAGGCGAGTGGGTGTGTCAATGGGCAAATGTTTAATGTATGTTAAGACCTTGCATAGCTATTGGCATGTCGGCAGCCAGGAAAGAAAAAGTGGGCAGGTATTTGTACAATAAGGGGCAGTATGGCATCACACTGAGACTGCGTTCATATTTAACTCAAAAAAGTGACAATCACAAAACTACGAACTTTATACGTGACCAATTTAAAAAAAGATCCCACATCCATTTTGACCTATTGGATGTATGAAACTGAAAATGGGACTTCAGTGCAAGGTCACCTTAGAGAATGAAAGAAAATTGGTTTATTTTTCATTTGATTTCACTTTTCATCTATTTAACTGTGTGAGGTTGGTTTCAACATTTAAGTTTTGACCTACCTGCTTCTGGCTGGGTTTCAAATCCGACAACGACTTTTGGGAGCTCCTCCTCTGTCGGGAGGAAATTGGAGGATTTGGTGGGGGCTTTACTCAGGAGGATCTCCACAGGACGGGATTGTAAACTGAAATTCAGCAGCTCTTTGGAAAGCGGATGGAAGTGTTCACTCTGTGACCTGCATGTCGGCTCCAGGTCACAAATCTGGACCTTTTACAGAGAAAAGATGTGAGAAGTATGTTAAGAGCCAAGACTTATCCTTTATGTATGCAGTTCACGTATTATTTCTTCTGATTTTAGAAGATTACGTACAAGTCAGTGTCAATCTAATATAGAAGCAATTAGAAAAAAAGGTTGTGAAGAACTGAAAGCAGTGATTTGTACTAAATCCCAAGGCAGTCTATAATCGCCATACATGAATGTGTGAAATCATCTGCACCGCTGCTCACATACCTGATATTACAACTTACATAACATGAAACATCACGAAGAAGTATGGGCTTATGAAACCTATAGGCATCCAACACATCCTATAAAATAAATATCAAAAATATGCACAGCCTTGTTCTGCTGGGTTCTACCGATGCTCACGTGGGCAATGACAGGGTGTGATTGAGAGGACTGAACACCCCGATAAGAACCCGACCGGTGTTCTAATATTGGACTGATGCGCTCATCGCGGATATGTGCACTTGGCACCAGGACACCATACACTACAGTTTGACGATTGACTTTGTAATCGTGTCATCGGACTGCAGCCGCATGCCTTGGACACTAGGGTGGAGAGAGAGGCGGAGCTGTCAACTGGTGGCGAGTTTGCTCCATGATGGGGGAGGATGCTGATGCGGCAGACCCAAACATTTTGTCAGGTTGAGAAAAGAGTACAGTGAAATGTGGATATGTGCTGTATCTGTAGTGATGCAGACTTTGTATGGGTCTGTTTTGGTAAAGAAGGAGCTGGGCCGGAAGGTAAATGTCTCTATTTACTGGTCGATATTAAAGATGCACCCATACGAGTATCGGCAGGGGGGCCGATCCAGCCCGAAATGGTGGTATGAGTATCGGTGAGTACCAACAAAGAGGGCGCCGATACCATTAACGGTCCAGTATTATAACACTTGACCACAGCCTTTCTTTCTCCTGATGCTCACAACACTCTCTATTGTGTGATGACACGTGATCCCTTTTTGCCAAGCAGCTATCGCTATTGGCCTGCTCCAGACCAATGAAAACGGGCCAATAGCCGCTCTTAACCAATGCGGGGGCAGCTTTTTCATATGTAGGAAAAACAAAGTACGAGAGCAAAATGTCGGCGGTCTGGAAATATTTCAGTTTATAATCTCCGTCGAGTACAATGGCTGCATGCAAGATTTGCGGCCCTACAGTTTGGAGGTGGAGTTAAATCGGCCAGTTTAAATACCTCGAACCTGATAAAACATTTGAAGACGAAAAATGTGAACGAACACAAAGAGTTTAAGGCTGCAACAGCAGGACTGCTATCCAGAGGAAGGGGGCTCGATCAGAGCAACAATCTCTGGTCAGTTCACTTAGTCTACTTTACTTTTATTGTCTTTTACTGAGAGAAATGCCGCAGTAATTTGAGATCTGTTTCAAAAGTAGGGTTGCCACCTTTCAGAAATAGAAATAAAGGAAGCTCCACCCGCGCCCAAAGCCGTACAGGCGACGAAAAAAAGGGACATTCCTAAAACTTCTAAAATACATAGAAATGTATTTATATATATATATATATATATATATATATATACACACACACACACACATATATACAGTATATATATATACATACACACACACATATACAGTGGGGAGAACAAGTATTTGATACATTGCCAATGGGTTTTCCCGTTGTGAGTTTATCAAATACTTGTTCTCCCCACTGTATATATATATATGTATATATTCCGCATTGGTTCAATACGGAACACAACTTTTAATTCCCGATTCGGAACAATTCCTTATTTCAAAGGACGGGTGGCAAGCCTATTCAAAAGTGCTGTAGAAGTAAGCAAAGTAAGCCAAGCTGAGTGGCTAAGTGTGTGTTGCTGCTGGTGCACAAAGAGAGAGGCTAATAGAGAGACAGGATGCTGTGGTCAATTGCTCTTACTTAAAGTTGCATTCTTTGGCCAAAACTTGGGGTTTAAAAAGTGTATTAATTATGAAGTATTTTTACTTTCTTACTGTTGGGGCTAGTATTATACATGTTTTAATTTCACAAATTTAGCACTATTTTGGCCTTTGAGAGCTAAAGCTTTATTAAACTATTGTCACCTAAACTAGGTACGCAATAAAAAGTTCTACTGGATTCACTTTGTATATATAAATATATATAAATTTCAAAGTGGTATCGGTATGGTATTGGTATCGGCCAATACTGCACAGCCAGGTATTGGTATCTGGGCCAAAAAATGGTATCGGTGCAACATAAGTCGATGTTTGTTCCTACCCTCAATGAGCTCACGAGTCACGAGCTGTGGGTCATGACCGAAATAACAAGATCCCGGATAGAGCAGCCAAAATTAGTTTCTTCCGCAGGGTGTCCGGGCTCTTCATTAGAGATAAGATGAGAAACCTGGTTATCCGGGAGGGGCTCGAAAAAGAGCCGCTGCTCTTCGCATTGAGAAGAGCCAGGTAAGGTGGCTCGGGTATCTGATTAGGATGCCCCCTGGACGGCCTCCTGGTGAGGCGTTCCAGGCACGTCCTTAGGATCCCACTGGAAGAGCTGGCCAAAGTGGCCGGGAAGAGTCTGAGGGGCCGTTTACATGGTGACGCTACGAGAATGCGACACATTTTATGTTTGCATTAACATGGTCTCCATTCAAACGAGATCACAATTGTGTGTTAAATCCAGGGGTCGCGTTAACTGAACATTTTCCGTCGTTGACCGATTTTTTAAAACGGTGACGGAAAAAACTGAAGTCCATCTGTCATTTTGACAGGTTGCAATTCACACCCCAGACCACAGGGTGGCGAGTGAGCATATTAATTAGCTATTGTCTCTCTTGATGCATGACGTCGTTGGCCTTACTCTGAAAAATGCCAAGGCAACTGAGTGTCCGAAGTTTCTTCAAAAAGCCCCAAAACGACGATGGTGTAGATAAAAGAGGTGAAAAAACAGGGACTGCACAAGCGGGCACGCAATTCAAGTCCATGCGCACCAGGAGGAAGGTGTAAGACTGCATTCAGGCCACAGCAGGTGAACTGTTAATTTCATTGTTCCATATGTAGCCTACCTACTGGGGCCACAGTCAGCTGTTTTTGTCACTGCGGAGAAAAAGTTACATATTCATCTGCTTGATGTGTGATGGCACGGTGTGGATTCTCTGTTAAGCTTGTTCGGACAGAATATTAATTTAAAATGAATGAAAACTAAATACTACTGAATATGTTGAAGCGGTATGCAATGTTAAGAGTCTTGTTAGCTCGAATTGCTGTGTCCAGCCGCTGTAGCTCTGCTGCTCTCTGTGAACTCTCTATTCAAGCCGGAACGCGCGCGGCTCTTAAGTGTCTCTGTCACGTGACTGTGTCATAGCCGGTAACGCACAAAAACTTAACCATCGAATATATTCAATGTTCTAGCAGTAGTAGTAGCAGCGGTTGCGCATGCCCAAAGATACGTACGTGTGTGAGTGCTGACGTCATCGGAGTGAAAGCGTTCCATTCATATTGTTGTGGAGCAATACCCACAATCAAAAGTTTGCGTCTTCGCCTTCCGTTTTTGCCATCACCGTGTAAAGACGAAGCCATTCCGCAACACAATTGTTACGTCTTGGAGTCGCAGCGTCACCATGTAAACGACCCCCAAGTTTCCCTAATGAAGCTGCTCCCCCCATGACCCAAACGTAGATAACCGATAGAAGATGGATGGATGTTTAAATGCCAACCTTAGCTCAAAACAAAAAAAAAAAACATAAAAATAACCAAGTAGAAGAGCTGAACTTTATTTTGGGTCAATCAGTGCAAACAAATTTCTTTAGTTGTGAAATTGATAGGTCACATTACTGCTGGTTTGGAAAACATGACATTGGTGTCTTTTTTTTTTTTCTTTTTTTCTTTTAAACCAGAAACCTGGGACCCGACCTTTTAAATCCACTGTAATAGAAGTACTGTCATGAAGGTACAATTTTAATATAGAGTATGGTTTAGTTATCCTGAATAGATTATTTCTAATATGTTGAAAAGTCCCACATGGGATTTCCGGGAGGTCATAAAAACTAATCACAGAAGGAATAGGATAATACCTGAAACATTTTGCCCTGATTGTTCTGTTCAGAAAAAAAATGGCAGGACAGAAACAAAGCAAAAAAAAAAAAAAGAAATTGGATTGAAAGAAAATAATAATAATAGACAGTCTTGCTCACCTTGATTGGCACCCATGATGTTCAAGTACATAATTTGGAATATCTTGGAGGGGGGAGGCTGAATTGAGTGGGGAAATACTTCAACGCTCTTCAATTAAAAGATCTTGATAATGTAAATCTGGCAAATTTCCATCTATGTATTTCTAAAGATATTGTAGAGATTAATCAAAAAATGAAGGAATGCCAATTATGGTGAGAAGGACAGGATTATTAGAAATGAAGGCAGTTGTAAAGAAAATAAATTGACACCATTGCACGCACATGGACACAAGAAAAACAACTAAGAAAAAAAAAATCAAGACTCTCAATGAAAATGCATAGGGAACCAACAGTTTTGGAAAGCTCATTAAAAAGTGCAATCATGACAGGGAAAAAAAACAAATTTTGACCCAAATGTCTGGTTTCAGTGGAATGGCTCAAATGTGTATTTACAGTAATACAGCATATGTTGAAAATTTGTTATTGTACCTCTAAAAGTTGGACGGCTTGCTCATGGTCATGGTCAGCTTGAAGCCGGGCCTGGAATAAGAAGACGCACACTGACACATGACACAATAATCAAGATGCATGCGCTGCAAAGGGACAAGACACACCTGACACGCTGTCCAAACTATCCACTCAACAAGCCCACCATATAGCTTGCATAGTACACTTTTAATGAACTGTCACGTTTGTTTCCAGGCACAGTAGTGAGCAGAATTACTAAAGTCCAAGTAGCGTTGGTAGCAGCTATATGAGAACAGCTTTAAAATGACAACAAACTGCTTGCGAATGCTATTTCCTCACTTGAGATCATTTTATATTGTAACATTTTTAATAGGATATGCCTTTTGAGAATATGATATTCACTAAACAAATGGATAATGGTTTTAAATCATAACCTATGTTCAGTAAAAACAGAATCCCAGTTCAGCATGAATAAATTTCTATATCTTTATGCTTAGGCCATTGAATTGGTCAAATTATAGCCATGAAGTATTATAAGTAAGCTAACTTTGAAGTCATACCCAGAGGTGGGTAGTAATGCGTTACATGTATATTTACTAGGTAAAATTTTGAGAAAAATGTACTTCTAAGAGTAGTTTTACTAAGCTATACTTTTTACTCTTACTTGAGTAGATTTGTGAAGAAAAAAACAATACTCTTACGCCGCTACTTTGGACTATACAAGAGTCGTTACATTTTTCCTCTTTATTCTACATATTAGATTTATTATATTATTTTTTTGCCAGCGATGCCAAGAGTAGAGACATGCCTGATGTATTACCACGGTAGCTCTACCAATTTCACCAATGAGACATCGCAACAATAATCACATGACTCCATTATATCAATCAGACGCTAGCTTGCCGTTCTATCTTCACGGCAACCTGTCCAATCATTTGATGTCTTTAAAGTGCGTACGACAGGAGAAAAAAAGTCTTAAATAGGATTATTATGTGAATTAGAATCATATTTTTAGACGATTCAACTATATACAACAATTTAGCAAAGCGCAGATGACGAGAAATTAGTCTTTTAATCTGCCGGTTAGCCACGCCTACCATTATAGGGCTCTAGCGTCCCCAACAGGTGGATGACGTCAGCAGAGTCACGATTTCATCTGATTTAGTATGCAGCCCATTGAGGGGGAATTATTCACAACGAGGAAAACGCGACGAAGAGAGCCGCAAAATGTCATTGTTTCAGTCTCTCTACTCCAATATTTTTACAGGATATTCTTTTTATCCGAGTATTTTTCCCCAATAGCTAAATAAATGGCTTGGGAAGGACCAGTCAGCCCGTTGAGGGGGAATTATTCAGAACGGGGAAAACGTGACAAAGAGAGCCGCAAAATGTCATTGTTTCAGTCTCTCTACTCCAATATTTTTGCAAGATATTCTTTTTATCCAAGTACTTTTCCCCAGTAGCTAAATAAATGGCATGGTCATGACAAATAACAGTCTTGTGCTAAATGGAATATGAAATAATAAAAATGCATTTATTCAAGACGACATGGCAAAATTACTCCATAATAGTCAAAACTGTCGACTTCAACTTTACTGTCGCACCTCCCGAACGATATTTTATGCCACCTAAATCGGACTTATGTCATTTCCCTTCTCAGGCTTCGGAGAATGTAAACAAACCAAGAGGCGTGACAGCTAGCCAACACGCTACCCAAACCGAGTGATGTTTCAAAGTCTTCGAAGCGGAAAATCAAACATAACCAGCCCGGATCATTTCACATGACGACTGGATTGTCGATTTTCTTCGCCGATCGGCAAACCGCCCGGCGTAGAACAATTTACAGTTTGTTCCCCTGCTACTACGGACAGGAGAGCTCGCCGGGGAAGCAGCTGGACAATGTCGGCCGAACAAACCGGCCGACGTCAGAGGAGCATGTAGCTGCCAAATGGTCAACATGAATATGGCAAAATAATGCTTTACTACATGGCGAAGTCGTAAACAGCGAGACACTTAGTGGAGGAGGGCGGCTGCAGTTGTTGTGCAGCTAATGTGTATGAGGAGAGCTTTTCACGGTACATGCCCATCCATGATCATAAGTAAGTAGTCCTTTATTCAAAGAAAGTTTGTAGTGTTTATTTTGTAATCGCTGTATTCGCAGCTATTTTTAACTCAAAGTTGCAATTTCTGATCGGTCGGAAAATTTGACAGAACACCGGGCACATTAAGAGGAGGGGAATAAGCCGAGTACAGTGCTCTCCCGGCAAGGGGATGTGCGACAAGCCGCCGGTCGTCGGCCGAGGGGACAAAGCGCATGTCAACCACAAAATGCAAGCCACCTATATCATAAATTGATCCCAGTATTTGACATAATACAAAACACGATGTTTACTAACTTCCTCGTAAGTCCAATGGTCCCACAGTAGTAGGGCTTGTTTTGGCCAATATCCACCGGTGAATGGTAACCTTTTGAAACCCCAAAAAGGCGCACACGCCTCTCCCTCGTTACAGAAAGATTTTTCTGCAGCCGTTTGGCTGGCGTGATGCTAAAAATAAACGTATTAAACCGCAAAGTCAGCTGAATTCTCTCATACAACAGTATAGCTGTATGGTGAAGAGGACTCCTTCCTCCGTACACGTCACAGCGCCCCTCTTTCTCAACTCAAGACTGTTGCCGGAAGTCACTCATTTTCATGGCGCGGGATTCAAAAACACTAAATAAACATAGCGATCGCTTCCACACACATCCAAGCGGTCCATTTTATTCAGGAGCATAAAATGCCACGTGTATTATGAAATAAACATGCTTTTTCATGTCACAGGCACTTTAAAGCACCGTAAAAAATTAAGTATTTGATATCGAGCGCTGCCCTCAACATGACAACTCGAAAGCGCGGATTTAACCTCTCTCCCAGTTTTTATTTGGCACCGATTAACCAAGAAAAACCGAAGATATGATCCTTTTAATTTCAAAATTGTAATTATGAAGGAACTCTTCACTATTCAAACTCGGACCTATTTTCTCCACCAGAGGGCAGTCATGCTCTTTGGACAAATAATGCTTCATTTATGTATTTTTTTTTTCTCTCGTCGTAATGCAATTTTTTTTTTTTTTGTATGTTTGTATTTCTTTGGCTTAATGTGGTTATGTAATGGGTTATTGTACAGTATCATTATAACAATGGTTGATATAGAAAACTTTATGCTCAGAAAAAAAAATAACATTGTTTAAAAAAAATCCAACAAAAAATATAAGCAGTTACTCACAATGTTACTCACTACTTTGAGTATTCTTTTCACCAAATAATTTTTTTACTTGTACTCGAGTAAAATTTTTGGACGACTACTTTTGCTTTTACTTGAGTAATACTGAAGTAACGCTACTCTTACTTAAAGTGAGCTACAACCACTTTGGTTACTTTACTGGAATCTACAAGCAAAATAAGTCTTCAACTAATGATTGCAATTAATCAAGCCCTGAAACAAAGGAAAAAAGAAATAGGGCTCCAAGGATCGATACGTACGTATTGATCCCCAGAATATACCTATCAAATTTAATTCTGACCCACCCACAAATAAACATAGACTTAGCAATTATAATTCCACGATTAATTAATCAAATTAATTAGAATCGGGCACCAAGTACCGATGCGTATCCACGCCTAGCCTACACCTACCAATTCCATTCTCATCCATCTACGAATAACAGATGAGTAGCAATTTTAGTTCGTGCAAAATTAGTTTTTGTTAGTTTAACTCTTGTGCAATAGTTTTATGCATTTTTTGTCATTGTTTGGCTTTTTGTGTGGGGAAAAAAATACAAGGATAAAACACAGTAATGTGTGTTACGGAAGCACATACACACTTAGCGTTCATAATATAGGCCTACTGTATTGCCACTTGTACCATGAAGAAAAACAACGTAGTAAAAGGTGCGTCATTTCCCAACTTTGGTTAGTCATTTGCATTACCTTAGACGAGTCTCTCTCCACATCATCAGAACATAATTAACTTACTTTACTGAACACTATGATTATCCATAATGTAGGTGGATAAAACTAATGATTACAGAATGTATTAGTAGAATTGTGTGAACACATTTTAACAATGCATGAACCTTCATATTACAGTGTTATTCGGAAAAAATTTGTTTATGCCTGAGGCTTTTTTTTGTTGTATATATGTGCATGATGCGTAAATAAACAATAGTGAATATTGTTGAGCCGAGTAGAGGATAGAGAAATCAATATGTTGGCAACACAACATGCTGTTCATTTTACATTCAATGTTCACAAGGAGAATTTGGTTCATCGAGGACACCAGAAATTAAAACCCCTACAGAAAAGTGTGTAGGCTACAGGAAGACAAACTTGAGAAGAGTATAAATTTAACAACAAAAAGGACATTTTTAGCAACTCAAATAGACAAGGCGATGCAGCAACAACGTGTATTTTCCATCCGGGATCAACAGTGACTCAGCACAAACATAACAGCTAAAACTATAATAGCACTTAATGGATTGTAGACCACTACCCAGATGTCACAATAATAATTAGGTGAAAGGATAAGTGCAATTGTCATTAAGATGTATGCATTACTCGCTGAGAATTTTACTATAATCATACAAAAAATAGAATGGTAATCAAACATACCACCGTTTGAGGTAATACCACAATGATGACTGTCTTTTGAAAGACATTGAATATACGTTATATGTGGGAAATGTGACAATAATATTTAAATAAAAGATCATGTTTAGCATTATACAAAGAATTTTAAAATGATACAAACAAAGGAGAGAACATGATCATAAGTCTTGTGCAAAAAGGATTTTGCTATGATCTCTACTTTACTATCTATATTCCAGACCTTTTGCAATTGATGGATCTCCTTTTGCTTGGTGTGAAGGGCCGCCAAGGCCTGCTCATGCTCCGTCTGTGGCTGATGCTTCACCTGGACAGTTTCGTGCATATGCTGTGGACAACACAGACAGAGACTAGCGTTAAACGTTTGGGTCATAATTCCAATAGGTACAGGAAACACAAAGGCTAGGTTCATACCGCAGGTCTTGATGCACAATTCCGATTTTGCGCTGTGCAAACTGACCTGCATGCGCAGGAGCATCAAAACGATTGCTGGCTCAACGTCATTGTAGTGTGATCATATTTTGATTTCCAAAAAGAGGACACAAATACCAGACATAAATAATCCCTGTTTAGTCTTATATTAAAATTTGGTAACACTTTACAATAAGGGTCCCTTAATTAACATTAGTTAATGCATTTTTAGACAATAACTAATGTTTAAGTAACATATTAATTACAATAATTAATATAATTGCTTATTTAACATCTAAAAATATATTAATTAACAAGTGTTAATGCATTAGTTAATGCATAACCAGACAGTAACTAATGGTTTGATAAAATTGAAAATATATATAGGCCTACATAGGGTCAGGGTTTGTTAACATAGCATTTATAATTTCTTAGTTAAGGGACACATGTGCTACACTTTACAATAAGGGTCCAAAAAACATTCAGTAATGGTTAAATAAGGTTAAGTAATACTTATGAGGTACGTTTACGTGAAATTATACCAGACTTAAGGTTAGATTAGCAGCACCCAAGGACTTACAGAGCAATGTTTCTCATTTTAAAATAACAATCACTTACCAGTACCAGTATACATTAATAACTATTTATTAATGAACTAATTTATATGTGAATTAATGTTATGTATTATATATATATTATAACCTAACCTTAAGTATGGTATTATTTCACGTGAACATACCTCATAAGTATTACTTAACCTTAATTAACCATTACTGAATGTTTCTCTGACCTTTATTGTAAAGTGTAGCACACATATCCCTTCACTAAGAAATTATAAATGCTTAAGTTCCCCCCTTTTAACCTTTATTAAATATTACTGAATGCTTTTTGGACCCTTATTGTAAAGTGTAGCACATGTGTCCCTTAACTAAGAATTGGGAAAGAAATTATAGAAGAAATTATAAATGCTTAACCCCCCCCCCCACCACCACCACCACCACCCTTAACCTTTAATTTTACCAAACTATTAGTTATTGTCTTAAAATGCATTAACTAATGCATTAACTCATGTTAATTAATGTATTAATAAATGTTAGATAAGGGATTAAATGAATTATTGTCATGTCTAAAAATGCATTGACTAATGTTAATTAAGGGACCATAATTGTAAAGTGTTACCCTAAATTTGATCGATAGCATGCATTAAGCACACATATATAGACAGTTTGCCCTGACTCTCGGCCGTGTAGGCAATCTTGAAATATTGCTCATTTGGAGCATAGAAAGAAAACCATTCTCAGGCTTAATCCCTCCCCGCCCCCATTTTATTTTTTATGACTGATGTCAAGCTCGCATCTTCCCTGAAATCCACGTTCAAGCTAGGCGCTAACGCTAATGCACAGCTCCATCGCTAACGTGTGCCCTGTCTCTCTTGAGCTTTGCTGAAGTGATTGCTGCATGAATTCCGATTTGGGGGACTTGACAGTTCAGACTGCAGCCACATTCTGGAAAAATGTGGCCCAGATCAGATTCTAACCACAAACGAAAATAACTAAGATCGGATTTGAAATGGTCCACAAGTTAATGCCTGACTCGAGTCGGGGAAAAAATCTGATTTGTGCATTAATGCATACCTGCGGTATGAACCTGTACTAAGTGAACCATTTGGAATTTCTTAAATTTCTGCATGAATTGGTCATAAAATGTGGCCTGAGCTTCATCAAAATCGCAATAATTAACAGGTATAGTCAGCTTAAACTAATGCCACACAAACAAAAGGCATCAGACATTCCAGGAATTTTTCTAAACAGTTTAAACAGTTTGTAAAGAGAAATGGTCCTGCAGTGAATTGGTTGAGTTTCTGACTGCCAAAGAAGGGTCAACCAGTGATAAAATCCATGGATTCACTTTTCTTTCCTTTCTGTGAATGTTTGCATATGTTGTGACTCGTGAAAAAACGAGATCTGACTTGCTGTCTTTTATGTCAGTAAAAGCTAAGATGCCAAGGAGGATGAGTGATAAGTTGTAGGGGCCCGTTTCCCCCACAAAAGCTAAAAGAAAAATCCAACAGTAAAAAGAAGGGAATAGCAGTAAAAAGAAGGGAATAGCAGACTTTTTTTTTCCCCCAAACGTGGATGTGATCACCGATCACAATCAACATATTAGGCACCTCTGATCTAACAGGTTTAGTTTCGAAAAGCCAGATATTATACAATATGTATACCGTAGTTTTCGGATAGTAAGACGCACCTGACTATAAGCAGCGACCCACCAAATTTTACACGAAAACGGCATTTTTCATAGATAAGCCGCACTGGACTATAAGCCGCAGCTGTCCTCACTGTATTATGGGATATTTAAGCCATGATTTGCTTCAAGAAGCTTCATTTGGCCATCACTGCACCCTTGGGTTAGACAGTCAACCTCTGCTGCCACCTGCTGTCAATACTGTTGTCGTCCAACATGCCTCCTAACCAGGGGTCGCGTTAACCGAATATTTTCCGTCATTGACCGGTTTTTTAAAACGGTGATGGAAAAAACTGAAGTCCGTCCGTCATTTTGACAGGTTGCAATTCACACCCCAGACCACAGGGTGGCGAGTGAGCATATTAATTAGCTATTGTCTCTCTTAATGCATGACGTCGTTGGCTATTCTGTCAGAATATTGTAGCGTCACCGGGGTCTGGCGGCGGCACCGTGATTGACACATCAACGCGAGGTTCTTATTGGTGCACCCGGTGTGCCAGCGCATCATCCAATTGGTGGACTAAATTGCCGCCTCTGTATAGACCCCAATCACATGATGTCACAACTCCGCCCCCCTGACTGGAGCCGCCATATTTTCCGTCAGCTCGTCGTGTTTGCACATTACCGCTACGTACACGCCTCCTATTACGGCGTGTTTTTCTGCTCGTTAACATTAATAATCAAAATGGTGAAGGCGTGTGTGGCGGTTGGTTGCAGTAACAGAGAAGATAGACGGAGAGACTTGAAGTTCTACCGTATTCTGAGAGACCCGAAGAGGAGAGCGAGATGGACTGCTGTAATTCGACAAGAAATCTGGGCACCAAACGATCACCACAGACTATGTAGTAGTCATTTTATATCTGGTAAGATGCATTTAAAAATACCACGACTTCCGTGTCTAATTTTTCGCCTGTCAGGCCGAGATGACGAGGCGGACTCAGCTGCGGAGGTTCAGGCAAAAATTTATTTTGAAAACACAGGTTCTTCCGCTAACATGCGGGGATGAAAAAAGCACAAACAAAAAGCGCTCCAACGGAGGAATGAGTCAGGACGACTAGAAACAAAATAAGGTTTCAAACACAAAGCGCTCCAAACGGGAGGTAATGCAAAAACATAAAGCGCTCCACAAGGAGGAAAAATTCAAGCTGGCTAGGATCAAAAGTTACAAACGCAAAGCACTCCAATGGAGGATAATGTACCGAATAACTATGATGGCTATGGCTAGAGGCTGACGTGACTGACCTTACATGAAAGACACTTCTGCACAAGACAAGGGGAACTAGGGCATTATATACACACACACAAGGTAATGGGGAACAGGTGGAAACAATAGGTGATTAGATGACAAGAGGAAGGGCAAGTACGCAACTATGAAGAGGGTGAAGCTTTCAAAATAAAACAGGAAGTGACGTGGCATGACATCGCCGCCAAGCAAGCGTTACAAAATTAATTAAAAATGAATGAAAACTAAATACTATTGAATATGTCATCATTATCATTTTCAAAATTTAAGTGATGGGTAAAAATAGATTATGACCGGATTTTTATGACCCTGTCAGTCAAAATGACAGACAACGAAAATATCTAGCGCAACCTCTGCTCCTAACATGCATTGCAGCACTACAGATGTAAGTAACAATCAAACTCCTGTTAAGTGCTAATTATTTCTTCAGTTACTGTTCCAGTTGTTTCATTAATTGCAAGTTATGGTATTTGGTATCACTTTATTTGACAGTGGCGCCATAAAACTGTCATGAGTCCATCATAATTATGACATGACACTGCCATGAGCATTAATGAATGCGTATGACAGATGTCATTATGTGTCATCTGGCAAATTATCTGTTTTGAATGGATGTAAAGATCCGAGCTGGACATAAATGTAATTAGTCACATAATTCATAATGTCATTAATGCCCATGATAGTGTCATGCCACAATTATGACTGTCTTATGGCAGTCTTATGAAGTCAAAGAAAGTGTTACCTATTAACCCGAATAAATCAACAAATAAGCCGCAGGATTCAAAATGAAGGAAAAAAAGTTGCGGCTGTCTGAAAATTACGGTAATTGTTCGTTATTCGGCCAATTTCTTGCGGGTGTCATAGCAGATTGCGCCAAAATGCCAGGTGGAGGCCTTGAGTACTACTTTTTCTAGAATTTTGAATTTGGGACATGTTATTAATTAATTCCGAGCATTTAAGTTTGAATTCCTTGTTAGATTTAAAGCATGAGGCTTTAAATTGATTTTTCAAGTATTCTTATCACTTCCAATATACTCATGTAAAGCCTATTGAATAAATGCTTACATCTATTATATGCTTTCAAGCTAGCCAAGACTTAACAGTATTTGGGCACATACTGGTCAAGACAGTCAGTGTTTTCTCTCTACTGAGGGGAAAGCAAAAAGTGTATAGTTCATCATTTCATCTCCCCCCCCCTCTCTCTCCCCCCAAAAGCCTCTTAAGCTCTCAGAGTGGCTTGGAGGTGTCCGAAAAGCAGGGAGCAGACGCTTTGCATAATCACAGACAAGCTCCAGGCCTGCATTCGAGAAAACTTGTATTTCTTTCAACCTTTGCATTACATCAGCATAAAGCATATTGGTTTCACTATTTGTTATGGTGTAATACAACAGAACACGAGCAGAAGCAGGTGATGGATCATTGATTTACATTCCTAAGACTGAAGGGGAGGGGGGGGTTCCCTGCCGTTTGATTCAATGCAGCATCCTGTCAGTGACACTTCTGGGCTGGGAGGAACATAACACAAAGAGCAAAGTAAATTAAATTTTGTCTAATGTGGGAAAATTATGTTTAAAATGTCTTTCTGTTTCAGTAAATAGTACAACGTGATTACTGGACTGCCAGGAAGGCAATGCAGCCAACAAGCTGTGACAGTAAAGGACAATGCAAAGAAGCATTAGTGTGAGTGCTGGAGTCTCCTCATCCACCAGTGTGGCTAAAATGTCCACGTCTTTTTCTTAAGAGATTTCAATGCAATCAAGAGCATGTCAAAAGTCAGGGTCATTTTGGACATGAAAGCTATTACTTTTCTCAGCTAAAACACATATTGACGGAAAATCAATGGTCTTTTTCCACATTTCTAAAATAACCCTTGGTTTTACTGATTGCTCATGTCCCATGTATTGCATAAATCACATTGAGTAGAATAGACTTGACTTGAGAGGATGAAAACGGATGACAGGGGAATTGTATAAAATTTTGGCAGTTTTGTAAATGTTGGTTGCGGGCATCCTTTTCCACCGTAATGATGATAACATGATCACTTGAGAAGAATTATTCAGACACCTGTTCAAAAGCAAACAAACAAAAATATTTGAATAGTTGCCCAGTAAGCGTTTCTACGGTATATGGCTGATGTCCTCACTGTTCTTCTTCTGTCGCTAGTCTACTAAATTGTTCATATCTTATCATTTAGCACTAACTAGTGCAACTACACCCTCAGCCATACACACAAATATTGTTTACAGCCCAGATTCGAGCGAATTAGATAATATGACTGGTGCGTGCATCTGAAAAGCACAGACGTGGGTTTTCGTAGTGATGGCAATGCCCAGTGATCAAGATGGAAAGAAGTATTTCTGTCTGATTTAAATGATAGTTTTGCCATTTTTCAACCAAAACACTGCAGAGATCCCTCGTTTTTCGCGGTTAATGGGGACCAGAACCTGCCGCAATAAGCAAAAAATCGCAAAGTAGCGCCCACAAAAGCGCACAAAAAAGTGTTGTTTCTTTTTTCTTTTTTGTGTGTGTGTGTGTGCGTGTTTAATGTATTTATTAAGATTCAGCTATGGAAAGAGATACATGAAAGACACGTTTTTTTTTTTTTTTTTTCACTTTTTTTCCCAAAGTATAATTTTTTAAAAATGTATGTATATATACTAGGGCTGTCAAAATTATCGCGTTAACGAGCGGTAATTAATTTTTTTAATTAATCCCATTAAAATATTTGACGCAATTAACGCACAAATGCCCCGCTCAAACATATTAAAAGGACAGCAAAGTGAAAGGTGTACTTGGTGTCTTTTTCGGAGTTTTGCCGACCTCTGCTGGCGCTTGGGTGCGACTGATTTTATAGGCTTCAGCCCCCATGAGCATTGTGGAAGTAATTATTGACATCAACAATGGCGGGCTACTAGTTTATTTTTTGATTGAAAATTTTGCAAATTTTATTAAAACGAAAACATGAAGAGGGGTTTTAATATAAAATTTCTATAACTAGCTATTATCTTTTATTTATTTTCTATAAATTTTTCTAAATATTTATATTTTTTATTTATTATTTTTATTTATCTTTTAAGAACTACAAGTATTTCTATCCATGGATCACTTTAACAGAATGTTAATAATGGTAATGCCATCTTGTTGATTTATTGTTATAATAAAGAAATACAGTACTTATGTACCATATGTTGAATGTATATATCCATCTCGGTCTTATCTTTCCATTCCAACAATAATTTACAGAAAAATATGGTATATTTTATAGATGGTTTGAATTGCGATTAATTGCGATTAAAACAATTAATTAATTTTTGAGCTGTAATTAACTCGATTAAAAATTTTAATCGTTTGACACCCCTAATATATACATATATATTTTAATAAATGTTTTTTAAGCATTTCAAATGTAATAATTATGACAAGTTTTAAACACGTTACTGTCCCAGCGAATTATTTTTAAAACAAGAATCAAGTAGAAAAATGCTTGTGTTTATTAAATGCTTCATTGAGTGAGTCCACTCAAATCCGCTCAAGCTGCTCATTTACACACAACGAGTTGCTACAGCAACTGTTTAACAAGTTAAACCTTGATGGACAATTTCGGCGCTTTGAAGTTTCTGCTTCTGAGCCTCTCTGGCAAGATCAAACCTTAATGTCTGTCAATCCTCGTTAACTTTAATAAGCAACTCCAGTACACTGCCTAATCAAGAAAAGTACCAGGAGCGAGAGTGAGAGACTACGTGATCGGATCGGGACAGCTCTATAAAATAGTGCATTTATTACTTTTTTTTCTTAATTGAAAAAAAATCTGCGGTGGACTGAGGGTGCGAAGTTTGAACCGCGAAGTAGCGAGGGATCACTGTAGTTCCAAAATATTACTTTTGTCAACCCATTAATGTATTTCATTTTGAAACGTTTGTCTGCGATGTGATTCATGGCCAAACTTACATGTCATGACGTGACCTGAAAGCACTTACAAGGCATCCTGTCAGATTGCGCTGATGTCATTACAGTACTGCTCATAGCCTGAAAAAGTACTGCACCGTGAAGACTAAAGTGGACCTTACCAAACATTTTTACACAACAACCAATTTAGCCCTACAAATGTACACAAAAATACTAGCTAAACTAAAAAAATTGACTATTAGGTTTAAGGCTTTGCATACAATTTATTTTCTCTATTTTATTTGAAATATGAATGCTACACCTTATGTTCCTTGAGTCCATAGGCGGAGTTTGCCTTTTGTGGCGGGGGGGGGGGGACATGTTGATGACCCCGAAACACAATAAAATTAACTTACAAGATATATGCTCGGTTAGTAGCTTAGCCCATGCTCGTAAATACAGGTATCCCAGTTACAGTAAGTATTTTTGGGTGTGCTTGCAGTTTCCTGGATTTACTTTTTTGGGACACCCTAATAATCATACATTAAAAATGAACGTTTTTTTTGTTGTTGTTGTTTTTTGTTTTTTTCCCATCATTTTTGGGGGAGAATTCTAAATCAGGCTGCTTAGGACAGCTATGCTTTGGCCAAGGACGTCGTCCTTTGAATATGGTACGCCGGGTGGTGGCTCTGTTGTACAATTTGCATCTTTAGTGGGACAAACTGAAACCCCGCTCTTCATTTTGGCGGTGCTGTCTGTCGTTTCATGGTTCACATCTTCAATCCTTGGTTCTCGCTCAGTAGTTGTTGTTGCTTTAAAAAGCTTAAGTTTGAAAAAAAAAATACATATATCTATCTTGTTTCTTCTATCCTCAGGTGGTTTTGGCTTGGCAAAGCAATGATCGTCAATAAGGTGCTAGTCACATGATATGTTCGAAAATTAATTTGGACCCATTGTAAAAAAAAAATTTTTGTTGTTCATTTCATTCATTCTTGTTGTGTGTTTTACTGCTTTGCAACTTATATAGACAACATTTTACCGGCAAAGTCTTTATTTTAAAATTTATATACTGGAAAGTCAATTACATGCAATGACATATTCGTCATTTCAGAAAATCTATGCTGGGCATATCATTTTCTTTGTGCTTCTCCATCATCATCGCCTTGAGCAGTTTCTCTAAACAGCCAATTCGTCTTTAAATTCAATCAAACAATAACAATGAGAAAGGGACAAAGCTTTTTGTGTCCTACCAGGAAGTATGTCCATTTTTTTGTTTATTTTCTGATGGGCCCATTGATCTGTATAATAACCTGACAAACAGACAATTGATAAGTGTCACATGAATCTGCAAATTTGCAATTAGCCTGCTTCATTCGGCATGATATCTTACTAGTATAGTCAGGCCAGAACAGCCTGGACAAATGGGCTCGTCTTTAAAACTGTTGTCAAATCCTGTCGCTAGCCTGATTTGCATAATAATAGTTTAGATCTACAGTACATGAGAAATGTTAATACAAATATCTTCTAAATTTTCATGTCTTGACTTTTTAAGTTTACAGTTGATTTTTCCAAATCTTAGTAGGTTTCCCAGAGTGATCACCTTTGGCCATCATGGCGGAGAATGTTACCCAAAGATTACCATATCAACTCTGACCTACAGTATTTAGATTGAAATTCAGTCACTAATCCATACTTGTAAAGGAGGCTATAAAATTATTTTATCTGGGAATTATGGACATTCAACGATTTCTTAGGTGTTTGTGTTCATTAGGGTTACATTTGAACTGGATCTTATCCTAGCTGAAATTATAAGGAGGAGACACAAATTGAAAAGGTAAAAATCATATTTACATTACCACTGAGGGAATGATAGAGCAATCTACTGGGGTGTGTTAAACAGTTTCACCTCAATATTTGTGACATTATCAGCAAAACCTCTCACCTTTAGAACCTGTTCCAGGTTCTCGACCTTGCCTTGAAGTTGGCTGCGCTGCTGTTGGGCCGTGTCTCTCTCTTGGCTTACCACAGCAAATGTCTCTTTCAGCTGATCGAAGTCGGACTGCACCTAAATGAATTGAGAAAGAGGGGGGGGGGAAAGGTGAGACAAATTATATGAATTGTGACATAAATTTCCAATATTGGTGACGATGTAAAAACTCTGTGATACAAGATTATAAGTAGAATTGATATTACTGCTACCACTTCAATATACGGATTCTTTAGATAAATATTTAATTGATTTGCAGCATTAATAATGATATCTCATTATAGCAGAGGTGCACTTATGAAGAGGTCCTAATAGGTTATTAGTTATATTAATAATATGTATGTTACCATTGCCATTGAAAATTGCACCACTTTACAAAGAGTGTAAAGGATAATCGTTACATTAATGATGGTGCCACATTACGATAAAGGTGACCCAATAAAGGGTTTATAAATGGGCCAGATTTAGATTAATAATGCTGTTAATAATTGTATTACTTCACTGTAGGGCAAGGGTGCAGGTGTAGTAATACAACATTGGTAGGGACGATATAACAACATAACCTGCATGTACACTTTTTGCTGGTGACGGGACATTAATAAGACAAAGCAGATTGGGTGAACGGGGCTCACGGCTACATTTCTCAAGAATATGAACCCAATTAATTGATAGGCTAAATGATCAATGCAAAAAAAAATCTGTATTGACTTATACTAACTCTCATGTGTACCGTATTTTTCGGACTATAAGTCGCACCGGAGTATAAGTCATATTATGGGGGGAAATTTACTTGATAAAATCCAACACATAGAACAGATATGTTATCTTGAAAGGCAATCTAAAATAAAAATACAATAAGAACAACATGCTGAAGAAGTGTACAGTATGATAATGTTACATGATGCATGAGCAACGAAATGCGAATATGGCCGGTATGTTAACGTAACATAGCTATTAAGGGTTATTCATAAAACTATAGCATAAAGAACATGCTAACAAGTTTACCAAACCATCAGTGTCACTCCAAACTATGAAAAAAACTGCGACTTATTGTCCGAAAAATACAGTATACATTGTTTAGGTGATATAACGTTCGATTTAGGGGTGTCAAACGATTAAAATTTTTAATCGAGTTCATTACAGCTTAAAAATTAATTAATCGTAATTAATCACAATTAATCGCAATTCAAACCATCTGTTAAATATGCCATATTTTTCTGTAAATTATTGTTGGAATGGAAAGATAAGACAAAAGATGGATATATCCATTCAACATACGGTACATAAGTACTGTATTTCTTTATTATTACAATAAATCAACAAGATGGCATTACCATTATTAACATTCTGTTAAAGCGATCCATGGATAGAAAGACTTGTAGTTCTTAAACGATAACTGTTAGTACAAGTTATAGAAATTTTATATTAAAACCCCTCTTCATGTTTTCGTTTTAATAAATTTTGTAAAATTTTCAATCAAAAATAAACTAGTAGCCCGCCATTGTTGATGTCAATAATTACTTACACAATGCTCATGGGTGGTGCTGAAACCTATAAAATCAGTCGCACCCAAGTGCCAGCAGAGGGAGCCAAAACTCCGAAAAACACAAGTACACGTTTCACTGTGCTGTCATTGTAATATGTTTGAGCGGGGCATTTGTGCGTTAATTGCGTCAAATATTTTAACGTGATTAATTTAAAAAATCAATTACCGCCCGTTAACGCGATAATTTTGACAGCCCTAGTTCGATTCAAACCTTTGTTTCAAAAACTACTAAAGAAACATTTTGAAAAATTCCCGAATAAATTTCTGAATTTTATTGGCAAATTTAAAGTGCTATATTTGAACATAAATTACATTAGCATACACAATAAATACAACCTTGTTAATAATCTCTTAACTATCCGGGAATGCAAAAAAAAAACAAAAAAACTTAAGACTACTCAACACTGTCTGTCTAAATAAATAATTATAACAGGAAAAACTTCTATGTCAGGTAATAAGAAAAATAAATCAAAATGGAGCCTTCATTCTGGTAAAACACTACTGGTTTTGTCCACAAGTGCAGCGTAACTCAACAAAAAAAATGAACTTTCCTTTGGGCTGCTTTCAGACCACATAATTGAAAATTGACTGACACACATAGACTTGGGAACTCTCTCTCTAAGCAGCTTACTTGTTCACATTTTTCTGGTTTTATCATTTCCAGCACAGTTCACTACATTTCTCACAGTTTAATTAACGTTATCAGTCGAAAACACATACAGGAGGACACTTCTCTCTAAGCAGCTCCCTACTAGAGTTTTGCAGGTTAGCAAGTTTACACAGTTTAATGTGAAGCTAACTCTGACGCAGGTCGGACTTTCAGTAGTAACATTACTGGTGTGTTCCCCACCTAAACAACATTCATTCATTTTTACATGACATACAATGGCTGCTGCTGCTGTTGCTGGCAAAAAAAAATTCTAATATCCCTCCTCTTCGTAGGGGCGGAGGAGGCATGACATTATTTTGTCGGGGCTGTGCGTGTGTGTAGGGTGGGGTGGGGCGTCCAAGTCATCAGCCAATCAAAAAATTGGAACGGCACATTCAGCAGGTGAAAAGGGGGAAATAATTCACTTAATAATGGTAGCGTCAATTCTATCCTGACAGCATACATGTCTGTGAAGAATCTAAATTACCTATTTAACTGAACTAATTATATAATGCGAATAATGTTGCTTAAAAGCTGGTGGGGACAATTCGAGCATCCTGAAAAGTTGGTAGTGTTATGCCCCTACCGTCCCTATGCAATCCTACGCCCTTGCTGTGGGCGTACTCATATAAAAGGTTTATACTGTATCAGGTACTTTCAAAATGAAGGTACATCTTGACCATAAAGATACTATGATTACGAGTTTGTCTGGTAACACCACTGCAACCAGGCCTCACTCAACTGCATTACAATTACTACCATTTATGTTAACAAAGGGAGAAAACGGTAGCGCTAAATTCAAGCTCATTATTTGGCAAGTAAGACTGTCATTCTATTTTTATCTAATGACATTCAACAGTGAATGAAAATGTGATGACGATGAATTATTATGTCACAAATCAACGGTATCCTTATTGAATTTTAATGTTCTTGTTTTCTAGCCAACTGTTTCTTGTTGCAAGCTCACCTCACTCTTGTTTTGTAGATTCAAACGAGAACTAGCATGTGACTAATACGGTGTCTGTCCTCATCACAGACCCACTTGTTAATTTTATTAAGGGAGCAGTTTTAACTTTTGACTGCAGTGTTGATTGGGGGTTCAGAGTCAGAGCAGGAATTCATCAGCACATTTCCATTTAGCCTTAATGAGAGCGCGCTGCTGACGTGAGCGTTAAGTCTGCTTCCCTTCATCAGTCCGACGCCTTAAGCCACCATGTTTTCTATACATGTGGATTCATTCCTCCGCTGTATGCCAATCATCTCATTAATTAAACCAACAAAAGATAATGCTGTGTACTTGAAGTGCACAAAAGGAAGGGATGATTTGCTCATTGACTCTTCAAAGTTATTTTATAATATCTATTATGGAAAATTATTTAAATGGACATGATAAAACCTCCTTAATTATTTAAGCTCTCTAACTAATTGGACACACAACCCGGACAAATCTTTCAATACCTTATTGCGGACCTTATCAACTGAATACTATACTGTATAGCACAGTGGTCCACAACCCCTTGGTCGTGCACCGCACAGAAAGAAAAAAATAATTGACATTAATCCCATTGTACATATTCTCCAAATTTGAGCGATGTTTCATTCAGTGAATTTTCATTCTGCATATTCAACATTGGCCTGTGCTTCTTGACGCTTGTCTCAGTCACCTGCATTCATTACACTTATATTAAACCCACAAGCTAGCAGAGTAAGTAAATAACAGACATCTTGAGGAAAATTATATGCTAAGGCCCCGTGAGGAGAAAGAGGAATAGCCTGTGACTACAAAATGGAAAAAAAACTCACCCCGTGGCGTCAAAATGAGAACATGAACAGTGAGCAAAAATCCCAGAACCATACGGGGGGACCTAGAGAATGACCTACAGAGAGCATCCCAGAACCATACGGGGGGACCTAGAGAATGACCTACAGAGAGCTGGGACCACAGTAACAAAGTAACATCAGTAGTAATCAGTAACACAATGCGCCGCCAGGGTCTCAAATCTTGCACTGCCAGACGTGTTCACCTGCTGAAGAAAGTACACGTCCAGGCCCATCTGCAGTTCACTAGAGAGCATTTGGATGATCCAGAAGAGGTGCTGGGAGAATGTGTTATGGTCAGATGAAACCAAAATAGAACTTTTTGGTAGAAACACAGGTTCTCGTGTTTGGAGGAGAAAGAATACTCAATTGCACCATACACACTGTGAAGCATGGGGGCTGTTTTTCTGCAAAGGGACCAGGACGACTGATCTGTGTAAAGGAAAGAATGAACGGGGCCACGTATCGAGAGATTTTGAGTGAAAATCTCCTTCCATCAGCAAGGGCATTGAATATGAGACGTGGCTGGGTCTTTCAGCATGACAATGATCCCAAACACACAGCCAGGGCAACAAAGGAGTGGCTTTGTAAGAAGCATTTCAAGGTCCTGGAGTGGCCTAGCCAGTCTCCAGATCTCAACCCCATAAAAAATCTGTGGAGGGAGTTGAAAGTCCGTGTTGCCCAACGACAGCCCCAAAACATCACTGCTCTAGAGGAGATCTGTATGGAGGAATGGGCCAAAATACCAGCAACAGTGTGTGAAAAGCTTGTGAAAAGCTTGTGAAAAGTTACAGAAAATGTTTGGCCTCTGTTATTGCCAACAAAGGATACATAACAAAGCATTGAGATGAACTTTTGCTATTGACCAAATACTTATATCCACCATGGTTTGCAAATAAATTCTTTAAAAATCAAACAATGTGATTTTCTGTTTTTTTTCCACATTCTGTCTCTCATAGTTGAGGTTTACCCATGTTGACAATTACAGGCCTCTCTAATATTTTCAAGTTGGAGAACTTGCACAATTAGTGGTTGACTAAATACTTATTTGCTCCACTGTAACCAGAAGACTATTTAAAATACAGATTTATTATTATTATTTATTTGTTTGTTTTTTCGATGGGTTGTTCCAACGCACCAAACCACATTGCATTATACAGTGCCTTGCAAAATTATTCGGCCCCCTTGAATCTTGCAACCTTTCGCCACATTTCAGGCTTCAAACATAAAGATATGAAATTTAATTTTTTTGTCAAGAATCAACAACAAGTGGGACACAATCGTGAAGTGGAACAACATTTACTGGATAATTTCAACTTTTTTAACAAATAAAAAACTGAAAAGTGGGGCGTGCAATATTATTCGGCCCCTTTACTTTCAGTGCAGCAAACTCACTCCAGAAGTTCAGTGAGGATCTCTGAATGATCCAATGTTGTCCTAAATGACCGATAATGATAAATAGAATCCACCTGTGGGTAATCAAGTCTCCGTATAAATGCACCTGCTCTGTGATAGTCTCAGGGTTCTGTTTAAAGTGCAGAGAGCATTTTGAAAACCAAGGAACACACCAGGCAGGTCCGAGATACTGTTGTGGAGAAGTTTAAAGCCGGATTTGGATACAAAAAGATTTCCCAAGCTTTAAACATCTCAAGGAGCACTGTGCAAGCCATCATATTGAAATGGAAGGAGCATCAGACCACTGCAAATCTACCTAGACCCGGCCGTCCTTCCAAACTTTCTTCTCAAACAAGGAGAAAACTGATCAGAGATGCAGCCAAGAGGCCCATGATCACTCTGGATGAACTGCAGAGATCTACAGCTGAGGTGGGAGAGTCTGTCCATAGGACAACAATCAGTCGTACACTGCACAAATCTGGCCTTTATGGAAGAGTGGCAAGAAGAAAGCCATTTCTCAAAGATATCCATAAAAAGTCGTTTAAAGTTTGCCACAAGCCACCTGGGAGACACACCAAACATGTGGAAGAAGGTGCTCTGGTCAGATGAAACCAAAATTGAACTTTCTGGCCACAATGCAAAACGATATGTTTGGCGTAAAAGCAACACAGCTCATCACCCTGAACACACCATCCCCACTGTCAAACATGGTGGTGGCAGCATCATGGTTTGGGCCTGCTTTTCTTCAGCAGGGACAGGGAAGATGGTTAAAATTGACGGGAAGATGGATGCAGCCAAATACAGGAACATTCTGGAAGAAAACCTGTTGGTATCTGCACAAGACCTGAGACTGGGACGGAGATTTATCTTCCAACAGGACAATGATCCAAAACATAAAGCCAAATCTACAATGGAATGGTTCAAAAATAAACGTATCCAGGTGTTAGAATGGCCAAGTCAAAGTCCAGACCTGAATCCAATCGAGAATCTGTGGAAAGAGCTGAAGACTGCTGTTCACAAACACTCTCCATCCAACCTCACTGAGCTCGAGCTGTTTTGCAAGGAAGAATGGGCAAGAATGTCAGTCTCTCGATGAGCAAAACTGATAGAAACATACCCCAAGCGACTTGCAGCTGTAATTGGAGCAAAAGGTGGCGCTACAAAGTATTAACGCAAGGGGGCCGAATAATATTGCACGCCCCACTTTTCAGTTTTTTATTTGTTAAAAAAGTTTAAATTATCCAATAAATTTTGTTCCACTTCACGATTGTGTCCCACTTGTTGTTGATTCTTGACAAAAAATTAAAATTGTATATCTTTATGTTTGAAGCCTGAAATGTGGCGAAAGGTTGCAAGGTTCAAGGGGGCCGAATACTTTTGCAAGGCACTGTATGCTGCAGCCAACTGTCTGAGGCATTTAAGCCTTCAAAACTACTTGGACAAGCAACCTGCATTAAACACAAGCCTTTGGATTGTTTTGGAAGAAAAAAAGCGGGAACAAGAAGGACAAAAGCAATTACTGAGAGATTCCGCACACACAAATGCAAGGCTAAGGCTATTTATTTGCAAATAACTGTTTCTGTATTTCCTGGATTACGTTATTTTGATGTATTTATCCACCACACCTAAAATGCTGGTCAATGAAAATATTGTGTTACATTAAACCAGTCTGTGGCTCAAAAAATGTTGGGGACCATTGATATAGAGCAAGGTTGTCCAAAAAATTTTTCTCAGAAAAATCAAAGGATGCAAGGACTAACTTGAAATTCTTTCACTTGCATTTGTTTAACAGACGATTGGAATTGGCTAAAAAAAAAAAAAAATTGCGGTTTTACAATGTACCGTAATTTTCGCACTATAAGGCGCACCTGACTGTATGCCGCACCCTTCAAATTTGGCACGGAAACGTCATTTGTTCAGAGATAAGCCGTGCTGGACTATAAGCCGCAGCTGTCCTCACTGTATTGTGAATACTGTAATTTCCAGAATATTAAGGTGCACCTGAGTATAAGGCGCACCCCAAATTTACTTGTAAAATCTAGGGAAAATTATTGTACCCGTGTATAACGCGCGCCCTAATTTTAGCACCAATAAATAGAAGAATACAAAAAAACAGAACTCGTGTACAGATACAGAAATGTCATTTCACTGAGTGGTGAAACACAGCACAAGCATAGCATATTGGTAGTTCAAAACATTACCGTAAACTGACAATATGTACGGTAATAATATGATTTGACAACTTCTCCAACTGAACAGAATCCAGGAGAAAACAAAACAGATATGACTTTTCTTTTAAAGGCTGCTGTATAAATTGCTCGTTTCATCATGATGAATAAATGTTTCTTCCATGGATTGATACGGTAAAATAAAAGTGAGGACTGAAGTCGGAAATAGGAAAGAGCGCACCGCTGTAGACTGTAACAATAGGAACTATTGTTATATGGGTTTGAGTTTCCCAAGGGACAGATATAGTTGACGGACACAGGAAGTCTGTTGTGTTACGTTTGTTATGGTCCGAGTTGCCGAGTTACAATAAACGTTGACTCAAATGATTTCAAGAAACTGGATTCTGTGCTTTATGAAGAGTGAACAAAGCTGAATTTAACACAGACGAAATCATTCGACCAATCAGAGTGGAGTATTACCGAAACAAAATGGTGACGTCTTCTACCATAATGGTTGGCAACGGATCGCTGCATACGTTTTCTTCAACACAACATGGCTATCCCTGTACCCGTGTATAATGCGCACCCATGATTTTACAAGTTGATTTTGAGGGAAAAAAGTGTGCGTTATATTTGGGATATTACGGTATTTACACCAAAAGATATTAACCGGTAACACTTTATTTGACAGCAGCATCATACGACTGTCATGAGAACAAATGAACCACCAATTGGCTGCAAAGCTTTGTTGCTTGAAGAAGCTGGCCATCACTGCTCCCTTGAGGGAGACCGTCAACCACTGCTGCCACCTGCTGTCAACACTTTCATCGTCCAACATGCCCCCTAGCATGCATTGCAGCGTAACAGATGTAAATGGCAATCAAAATTCATATTCTGTGCTAATTATTTCTTCAGTTACTGTTCCAGTTGTTTCATTAATTGCTAGTTATGATATTTGGTAACACTTTATTGGACAGTGGCGTAATAAGACTGTCATTAGACAATAATAATTATGAAATGACACTGTCATGAGCTTTAATGAATGCTTATAACAGATGTCATTTAGTGTTATCCGGCAAATTATCTCACTTTTGAATGGATGTAAAAGATCCAAGCTGGACATAAAGTTAGTGACATTATTTGCCGGATGACACTTAATGACATCTGTCTTAAGCATTCATTAATAGGAGTGGGAACCTCTTGGTACCTCACGATATGATACGGTTTGCGATACAAAGTTCACGATAACGATGATCTGACGATATAGCGATACAACAATTATCGATACATTGATCAGGAAATCATTCTAGGATATTCTAAAAACAACTAATAAACAGAAAAACAAGCTTCTGCTGTGAATTGGAATGAGTTTATCACTAGGAGACGTCCAATCCATTTGAACTGGGAGAGCAGCGAATGAACGATGTCCCTCCCATTCAGTAGCAGCCAATGCCAGGCAATGAAGTAATTTTGGGCCATTTACCTGTTGATTTTCAGTTACTTCCTGTTGATTTTGGGGTATTTTATGGGTCACTTGCTGTTCATTTTGTGTTATAGAAAAGGAAGTGACCTGGGAATCACTCAAATGAATAGGCAGTGACTCAAACTCAACAGGAAATGACCTGGAAATGCCCTAAAATGAACAGCAAGTGACCAGTAAATGCCCTAAAATCGGACAGAATGACTGTGAATGCTCTGGTTTCGAAAGAACAAACATTCCCAGTCTAGATGGATTTGGCTTCGAGCACCGTCAATGCAGCCTTAGAGTTAATTGAGACATTATAATGGTGGAAGATTTTGGTAGCAACTTGTTGGTTCCTTTTTTTTTTTTTTTCTTTTTTTTTTTTTTTTTTTTTTGCAGGAGCATATTGATATCCTTTTGGGATACAAAGTGTCACGACATATTACCATTTCGATATTTTGCCATACCCTTATTCAGTAATGCACATGGCAGTGTCATGACATAATTATGACGGTCTTATGACAGTCTTATGACGCAGCTGTCAAATAAAGTGTTTCCTGTTAACCCAAATAAATCAACAAAAAAGCCACACTGGACTATAAGCTGCAGGATTCAAAAAAGGAGAAAAATAGCATCTTATAGTCCGGAAATTACTTTTTTTTTTAATTATCTCATTGACAGCCAATGATAGCAATAGACGTCCAAACCATTTTGACTGGAAGATCCCCAGTCAAATTGGATTGGACATCGATCGCCTTCAATGGCAGTGAAACATGATTTCGCAATGCCCAGCGTTCCCAGTTGAAATGGATTTGACGTCTATAATTATCAGTGGCAGTGAATGAGTTAAGGGCTCCAAGCAACAAAATCATCAAGAGGTGTAAGGATAGTGCAAAGTATATACATATGTAGGCTGAATTTCAGCTTCTTGTACAGGCCAATGAAAAATAGGCAGCGGATCGCAGTTCACCTGTGGACCGTAGGTTAGACACCCCTGGAAAAGAGTTCTCACTAAAAGTTTCCCTTGCAACTCACGTCAATCTATCCATGAATAAAACATCAGTAGGTCACAGCAGTAATATCAGTAGTTGGTAAATAGGAATAAGAGCAGTTAGTTTTTTCCATAATCTGTCCTGTTCGTATTTTAGAAAAATCGTAACTTGAATAATGTAGCAATGCAGGGAAATGCAAGATTATGCAGAATTAATTTGAAATTGAAACATAAAAGCACTGTGCAGGATTCATTTTAACATGTATGCATGTGACAGTGCTGAGGAAGCGCAAAAACATTTACTTAGTTTATCTAGTAAATTTCACTTGAATGTTAACAATAGTGGATTTACCAATACAGTAGTAAGGGTACTCTCACTCTTCCTCTGCACACTCGTCATCTTTATTGAATGCCAGAGAAAAATACATCACAGGGTAAATTTATGTTTCCCTTCAGGGATTACAATAATGCATTTTTAAAATGTTATTATAAATCCATCACCAGCAAACAAATTGTCTTTTTTTTTTTTTTTTTTAAACTGAGGTCTTTAATACTGAGCAGGAAACATAAGTGATTTTGTCTTTATTTAGATAGCAATTGGGGGGGATTTATTCCCAAAGGAAATAAGATTGCCAGTACTCTGTATTTATTTTTGGGTTAGTCGTTTGAAAAGAAGCTCGCTAGGCAAAAAGGAGTGCTCACCCATGATTTAAATCATTCTTTAACATGAATAGCAGTGTCTTCAGTTGGATGAATCATAAACCCGAATATGAGTTTAATCTGCTTTATGATCATATTTGAAACTCAAAACACACAATCTCAAATCACACACATGACAGTATTTTGACAAAAGTATTCACTCTCAGGCCGTGACTCTCTTATGAATTTAAGCGACATCCAATTCATAGAATCCATAGGTTTTAGTATGATGTTGGCCAATCCTTTGTATTTACAACAGCTTCAACTATTCTGACAAGGCTTTCTAGAAGGTTTAGGGGTGTGTTTATGTGAAATGTTTGAAGATTCTCCCAGAAAAAAAATTCTGAGGTTACACACTGATGTCAGATGAGAAAGACTTGCTCTCCTCATTAAATTACAGGCGCATGGATCTAACCACATTGCTGAAGCATTCAGTGTTCTTTTCACTGAGCCACTATTTGCGACAATTCCATGCTTCCAACTTTGTGGGGACAGTTTGGGAATGCCGTGTTCATGTTTCAAAAAACACTTGGCAACAGTGTACATTGTAAACAGAGGTGGGTAGTAACGCATTTACTCTGTTTCATTTACTTGAGTAACTTTTTGAGAAAATTGTACTTCTAAGAGTAGTTTTACTAAGCCATACTTTTCACTTTTACTTGAGTAGATTTGTGAAGAAACGCTACTCTTACTCAGCTACTTTGGACTACACTAGTCGTTACATTTTTCCCTCTGTATTCCACATACAGAATTAGATTTTACCTCTTTTTTGGGGGGGCAGACGCCAACAGTGGCTCAACCAATTTCACCAACGAGATGTTGCAATTATAATCACATGACTCCATTATACCAATCAGATTCAAGCTTGTTGATCGATGATCATGCCGGCCTTTCCAATCACATGGTGTCTTTAAAGTGAAGGAATCTGACCTTCTTGCCAGACCGCCGGAACCGCACCAGCCGAACCGATGGACCCGCGCTGGCGCAGCGCCAACGGCCCGGGCCGGGGGGAATCCGGCAATCTGGCCAGAAGGCCGAACTCTGCGCATTCACCTTAGTCTTAACTAGGGCTGTCAAACGATTAAAATTTTAATCGAATTAATCACAGCTTAAAAATTAATTAATCGTAATTAATCGCAATTCAAACCATCTCTAAAATATGCCATATTTTTTTGTAAATTATTGTTGGAATGGAAAGATAAGACACAAGACGGACATAAACATTCAACATACTGTATATAAGTTCTGTATTTGTTTATTATGACAATAAATCCACAAGAAGGCATTCACATTATTAACATTCTTTCTGTTAAAGGGACCCACGGATAGAAAGACTTGTAGTTCTTAAAAGATAAATTTAAGTACAAGTTATAGTAATTTTATATTAAAACCCCTCTTAATGTTTTCCTTTTAACAAAATTTGTAAAATTTTCAATCAAAAAATAAACTTGAGAGATAGGTATATTATTTTTGTTGTGTTTTCACTAAATGATACTGTAGCGACTTAACTGTTCCACCCAAATGCATGATGGAAAGTTGGGCAACCATGACTGTCAGTGGTGGCAGCAAATGGTATACAGTATGTTCTGCGTTGTGTTATATTAAGCGTGTTAAGAAAAAGATCGTCTCTTGCTCCGCCAAAATGCATGATGGGAAGTTGGGCAACCATGACTGTTAGTAGTAGCTGCCAAAGATTAAGCCAATAAAAGGCCTGTGTCCACTTGCATTTCTCTGCCTTTAAGCTCTCAATGTGCTAAAACGGCGTCATTGTAAACTGTTGGCAACGCATGAACGGGTCATTCCATGCATGCGTTAATTGCCTCAAATATTTTAACGTGATTAATTTTAAAAAATAATTACCGCCCGTTAACGCGATAAATTTGACAGTCCTATTCTTAACCCTTTGTACTGACTCCATTTTGAAATGTTTAAAGAAGGCTCGCCGAAAACAAGTTGACAATTTATTCAAGTAGACAGCGATCAAAACAGCAAGGCGAAACAGAAGCACTCAGGCAGGGAGCCAGCTCGTTCCAAAATCATCATATCAGAAGTCAACAAAAGGTTCCCGAGAAAAAATGACAGTTATTACTTAAACATTCAGTCTTTTGAAGGATCTCGCGGGGCGGGCCGTGGGCAGGAAGAAGGGTGTGTTTGGGATTATTGTCTGTTTGTGGATTGGACAGGAGGATTCATGAGTTACTGTAGTCCGGGCAACACGGGTTTTGGATTTTGCCACTATAGCGTCAAAGGGTCTCTAGGAGTCTTGTCAGTCATGTTATCAGTTGGATTTCGGGCGTTCTCCGGAGCTCCTTGTGTTGGGACAGAGCGTCCCGCCATTTGTTCTGGAATGTCCAGGGGTACTGATTGCGAGAGTTGGTGCGTCAATCTTGCTCATGACGCAAATGTTGGGCTTCCATGATAAGAAGCCATCGCATCTTTTATGCCCTATATTCTGCTGGTTTTCCTTGAACTATGCTATTTATTTCATATTGGGTGTGTTAGAGTAATAAAAAAAGTCAAACAGTAAATATGAGAAACGATAGTATTCCCTGATTAATTATATTAAGTGTGTTAGATTAATGCAAACAGTTAGACGGTGCCTACGAGAAAAGGCATTATCTCCTTCGAAAGCACAGTAAAAAATTCAGTATTTGACATAGAGCACTGCTGTCAAAATGACTTGAAAGTGCGGATTTCAATCTCTCCGCCAATTTTTACTTGGCACCGATTGACCACAGAAAACCGGAGAAGTTATCCCTTCAGTTTCATAATAGGAAATATGTATGCTTAATTTCTGTAGATTTTTTTCCCTCGCAGGAGATTATTTTTTTTTCCTTTGGCTTAATGTGGTTATGTAATATGTTATAGTACAGTATAATAATAGCAGTTCATATACTGTAGATAGCTTTGTGCTGGAAAAAAATACCATTGTTTATAATTTTCTTTTTTGATCAAACATCTTAAGCAGTTACTCACAATGTTACTCATTCCTTGAGAATTCTTTTCACCAAATACTTTTTTTTTACTTGTACCTGAGTAAATTTTTCGGATGACTACTTTTAATTTTACTTGAGTAATATTATTATGAGGTCACGCTACTCTTACTTGAGTAAAATTTGTGGCTACTTTAGAAATCTACATCCTTACAAAGTCCTGACCTTAACCCAACCAAACACCTTTGGGATACTGAACAAAAATGAGATCCATTCCTTGTCATCCAAATCAGTGACCTAACAAATGCGCTTCTAAAAGCGTGGTCAAAGGATCCTACAAACAAACTCTTAATCCATGAGAAAAAGCTTCCCTGAAGAGTTGAAGCTGTAATAACTGCAGAAAGTGGAGAAACGTCATATTAATCTTTGGATTATGAATGGGATGTGAGTGAACACTTTTGGCGTTATAATATAATGTGGGACATTACCACAATTCTTATCTCTGTCACTAAACTCCACCACAGTGGATTAGAAATAAAGTGAACAAGATGCTCTTTAATTGCACACTTTCAGCTATAATTAGAGTGAAGGTATTGGCAGCCTAATTAGGTAACCAATGTAGGAATTACAACGGCTTTTATAGGTGCCTTCTGCTTTCTCTTTGCAGGATGCATGTGTGGAAACATCACCTGGTCATACTTGGATGCCTTCAGGTGACGGCCAATCAGCTCGAGGTTGAGACGATTTTTCTCCTGCAAAGCAGCATGGAGCTTTGCTCTCTACAGAGGAAAAGGGGGGGAAATGTCCTGTCAGCATTAACATCAAATGACATACAGCACTGCATGTTCGTCATAATGAAGAGTTGACTAACTCATGCACGCTCGCCACGCTGCAAAAATATGTCTTGAAGTGTGTTATATAAGCGACAGCTGAGACTCAGGTTCCTACAGGAAAGGTAACGCGCCTAAGCGTTTTTTTATGAACAGGCTTTGACGGGCGAGGAAAAAAGACATAATAGAAATGGAAAGAGGGCGTGAGCATGAGGGGAGAAGATTGGCAAAGTTGTATAAGTTAAGAGATTCAGTTGCTTGGATGTTTAGAGAAATTGGAAAACTTTTAAAGGATTATAAAGCAAGAACAGCTCAGGAGATAAATGACATACTAAGTAAGGCAGGCATATTAGGCCAAAGAAAAGCGAGCTAAGAGTAGGAAAACCATAAAGTGACATGAAAAAAGTTGGCACGTTACATAACAAAGTGGTAATATTCTGAGGGAAAAAGTCACAACAGGAGAAAATGTAATGAAGGAGAAAGGCAACCATTTTGAGATATTTAAAAGAGAAATTCTCGTCATTTACGGCAGAAATATTGACTTTGTATTAAATTTTTCCTTTATATTCTTTTAGTACGTTCATGAAATAAAACTTGAATTGAAACCTCACAACTTTCTCCCTATAATCCCATTACTTTTATTTTTGTTGTAGAATTATAGTCAGAACACCTGGCCCGAATATTCTTCTGTAAAAACTAGATGCTCCGATACATCGGCGAGTACCAACAAAGAGGGCGCTGATACCATTTACCAGTCCAGTATTATAACACTTGACCGCAGCCTTTTTTTCTCCTGACACTCACTACACTCTCTGTTGTGTGATGACACGTGATCACTTTGCATGCCAAGCAGCTATCGTTATTGGCCTGTTCCAGAGCAATGAGAGCGGGCCAATAGCCGCTCTTAACCAATGCCGGGGCAGCTTTTTCATACGTAGGAAAAACAACATATGAGAGGAAAATGTCGGCGGTCTGGAAATATTTCAGATTATAATCTCCATCGAGTACAATGGCTGCATACAAGATTTGCGGCCTGAAAGTTTGGAGGTGGAGTTAAATCGGCCAGTTTCAATACCTCGAACCTGATAAAACATTTGAACGAACACAAAGAGTTAGAGGCTGCAACAGTAGGACTGCTACCAAGAAAAAAAGGTCAGCTCACTTCGTCTACTTTACTTTTTTGTCTTTTACTGAAAGAAATGCCGCTGTAATTTAAGATCTGTTTCAAAAGTAGGGTTGCCACCTTTCAGAAATAGAAATAAGGGATGCCCACCTCGCGCCCAAAGCCGTACAGACGACGAAAAAAAGGGACAGCTCCAAAACTCCTAAAATGCATAGACATGTATCTATTTATATATATTCCGTATAGGTTGAATATGGAACGCAAATTTTAATTCCCAATTCAGAACGATTCCTTATTTCAAAGGACGGGTGGCAAGCCTATTCAAAAGTGCTGTAGAAGCAAGCAAAGTAAGCTAAGCTAAGTGGCTAAGTGTGTGTTGCTGCTGGTGCACAAAGAGGGAGGCTAATAGAGAGACAGGATGCTGTGGTCCATATAATTACCTATAATTTCATGAAAGTTGCACTGTTTGGCATTTGAGAACCAAAACTCAGGGTTTAAAAAGTTTATTAATTATTCATTCATTGTATTTTTACTTGGGCTAGTATTATACATGTTTTCATTTCACAAATTTAGCGCTATTTTGGCCTTTGAGAGCCAAAGGTTTATTTAACTATTGTCACCCATATAGATTCACTTTGTATACGGCGGAAAACACAGACAAGACTGAAAAATCAGTTTCTGCTCTTGCACTCCTCTCTAAAAGAAACTGCTGTATTTTAAGCCAAAACAACTGTTGTGTTTGATATGTCTGTATGCTGCCATAGCAGATTCATGGCGCATTAAGCCCCCAAACTATTTTTAATTTGTCCGTTTTACCCTGGAAACCCCCGTTTACAGATATCGCGCAACCGCTTTTGTTTCAACCCAGCCATTAAACGAAGGTAATTAATTATATTTATTATTCAAAATGTGTGTCATTTTTAGCTTAGAATCATTTATTGATGTCTAATATTTGGTTTACAAAAAAAAAAAAACTTTAAAAAATTATTCACTCGCATATTTTAAACAAACAACATCACAATGAAAAAAATGGTGTCTGTAAAAAAGTCACGTATATCTACCTCATAACTATCCCATAATTGTATTTTTTTTTTGTTACTGTCGTATTTTCTCCGATATGTTAGATGATATATAATCGATCATAACAAAGAAAAATTGAAAAAAAAAAAAAAAAAGTTTAAAATGGTAAATATATGAAAAAGAGCATCTCGACCACTCCTTGATGTCTGCGATTTCTGCATCATGACCCTTGTTATATTACTATGTTTCACCCGTAAAATCCCCCAAAATCCGGCTGTGACCATTCACATCTGTGTCTTGATACTCTATGATACATGCTACATGGAGTTTTTGAATCGAAACAAGGTAAGTACGCGATAATATCTCGTTAAAATCATGGTGTCTTTAATTCTGCTCTCGCGTGCTCTCCACTCCAGTTAGGGTTTTCCTGTTTAATTTTTTTTTTTTTTTAAATGCCCTTCTGTTCAAAATTTTTCTTACCCCAGAAATTAGAGATTTTAAGCTTTCCAATGATGTATCACACATGCATATAGGACAATTTTGAAATTTGGTCATATTGGGGGTCTCAGAGCGGAACTTCGTGTCACCTGTGTGTTTTCCGGCATACATTAATTTCAAACAAACTAGTATCGGTATTGTATCGGTATTGGTCAATACTGCACAGTCAGGTTTCGTTATCGGAGCCAAAAAATGGTATCGGTGCAACACTTGACTAAAAACCATATGGGACTCATGAGAGATGACCGAAATGACGTAGTGAATCACTGGAAAGAGAAGAGCAACTTTCTGTCTGCATTCTGTACTCCTCACATCCATTGCCACAAGTTGTCATGCCGCTGGTGCTGCAGGTACTCGAGCGTTACATAATTACGGAGCACTCAAAGTAGGGCAACGTTCTCCTCCTGTCACAGCTCGAAGCACCGCAGAGTGATTTCACTGCGACTGCCCGGTCATATCCTGGCACGATAAAACTACTTCATGCAGGTTAAAGAGGCTACAAAAACAACGACTCACGATGTAATCAGAAACATAGTCCTTGGCTGACGCAATGACTCATGACAGTAGGTAAACTTGAGAATAACGAATAGGGTTCCAGAATTTGAGTAGAAAAAGCAAAGTTGTGCCCTGCTTTTAGATCAATGCCAAAGGTAAGCAGAGTTGCAGTGAACTCTGCTGAGGTTATACAGTATAACAATACTGTAAATTGATTTAATGTCAAAATATCGTTGAACCAAGACTAAAAACTAATTGGCTGCCATTGACTGCTATAGACGTCCGGTCAGTTTGAATCCAATCCTCCAAGTTCAAATGTATTGGACGTCTACTAGTGACAAACTAAGTTAAATTCACAGCAGAGGAATGAAAAGAGCCACATAATTGGACGTCTACCATCGTCAATGGTACTGAAAGAGTTTATAAAGAATTTTCCCTTAAAGGGAACCTCGGACTTAAAGAATTTTAGGCTCTAATACGCCACAATTGTTCTCTTTTACTGATACATGTTATTAGAAACACATAAAATATTGCCATTGATTTAAAAACTTATAATACTTAGTACATGCTTTGACCTACGGAGGCCGCCATGTTTTATGGACGCTTGGGGTATGACGTACATTGTCACAGTCACTCGACAAATACTACCGGGTTACTGCCATTCCTTCTACGCGGCGAGACGTCCAACACATGCGCTTATCGGTTAAAAGCAGCGAGTACTTACTATTTGTGTTTTTATTACCATTTCATTGTCTCAAAATACTTTTTACATGTGTTTCCCTCTCATACTTCTAAGCATAGTGTTTTCTTGTGGTAGCTTTAAAGCAAATTGTTGATCTGTTGACCACATTAGTCACTTAGCATATTTACACCACCCCTATTTGATATCACTACTTTAAAGTAGGGCTGTCAAACGATTAAAATTCTTAATCGAGTTAATTACAGCTTAAAAATTGATTAATCGTAATTAATCGCAATTCAAACCATCTATAAAATATGCCATATTTTTCTGTAAATTATTGTTGGAATGAAAAGATAAGACACAAGATGGATATATACATTCAACATACGGTACATAAGTACTGTCTTTGTTTATTATAACAATAAATCAACAAGAAGGCATTAACATTATTAACATTCTGTTAAAGCGATCCATGGATAGAAAGACTTGCAGTTCTTAAAAGACAAATGTTAGTACAAGTTATAGAAATTTTATATTAAAACCCCTCTTAATGTTTTCGTTTTAATAAAATTTGTAAAATTTTCAATCAAAAAATATACTAGTAGCCCGCCATTGTTGATGTCAATAATTAAACAATGCTCATGGGTGCTGAAGCCCATAAAATCAGTCGCACCCAAGCGCCAGCGGAGGGCGACAAAACTCAAAAAAACACAAGTAACAAGTGGACATTGCACTGTGCTGTCATTTTAATCTGTTTGAGCGGGGCATGTGCGTTAATTGCGTCAAACATTTTAACGTGATTAATTTAAAAAATTAATTACCGCCCGTCAATGTGATAATTTTGACAGCCCTACCTTAAAGTATTTTCTTAAGGCATCTGTAGTATGGTCTGTCTGTATGCATTTAAACAAAACAAGCTGAAAACGCACTGTAGTACTTTGGGTGCCAAATTCGCCTCTTGTAGGACGTTTCGCCGGTGTAACACATTTTGGCAAACAGTTTTTTCCCCTACTGTCGTCACGTCTCATCCCGTCTTTTATGTTCATTTTGCTTTTGCCAATCGTTTTGCGAAATATCGACAGTGCTGTCATGCTGATTAATGTTCCTCTCGGATTCAAATTGAAAGGGTTGAACAGATGACATTTTTATGCTAGAGTCATATTCTGGAAGCCTGGCAGCGTAACCATGTGACATCACCGCCTTGCGACGCCAACAACAATGGCGACCTACTGGTTAAACTAATTTTACAAAATGTATAAAAACGAAAACATCAAGAGGGGTTTCAATATCAAATTATTTCAACTCATAATAATGGTTATCTTTTAAGAACTACAAGTCTTTCTATCCATGGATCCCTTTAAATAGTGAATGAATATATTTCATATTAAGATAAGTATTTGTTCATTTCTTTTCAACTACTATGCTGCAACTTATGCATAAGAAGTGGATGTCCTTTTTTCTAAATAAAATGAACTGTCCTCCTCTAAGATGATAAAGGGATAGGAATTTATTGTTTATACTTTGTATTTTTCCACCATGTACATATGGGCAGGGATTTACACCAGTGAGTCTGACGGAGTGCCCATACGGGGTTAATTTGTGGGCTGACACAAGACTGTCTATCTGGATATGCATGATTTAAAAAAAAGCATATGATTGAGGAAGATCGAGACCGAATCGTCCCAAAGGCATCATGGTGCATTCGAGAACCAAGGTACAGGCCAGCATCATTCATGACTACATGTATTTAGCTCAGTGTTGTTAATCTTACTTTAAAAAAGTAATTAATTACAGTTACAAATGACTTCTCCCAAAAAGTAATTGCGTTAGTACCGCTGTTACCTGAATGTAAAAGTAATTAGTTACTTGGCAAAGTAATTGGTGATAATTTTCATGTTTTTTTTTCTCTCAAAAAAAAAAAAAAAAAAAAAAAAAAAAAAAAAAAAAGTCACACAAGGTGAAGTTTAAAGGGTTTTTTGGGACAATTGGCCCGAGCCCAATTCTTTACCCTAAACTTAACTAGACACAGGGGTATTGCGGATATTGCGATAACTAGATAGTAACCTTTGCTATGTGTGTAAGTCATTTAATGTTGTGAATCAACCGTTAAAGTTGTTAAAATTGCTCCCGTTATTGCATTACTTCCCTTCTGTCTACTTTTGACATGTGTAAGTTTTAAAACTATTTCATCATTTAAAGATAGATTCAAGTCAAGATTTTGCCGATTTAGGAGCATTTTAGATAAAAAGTTACTTAGGTTCGCTAAGAAGGTTTTCTACAACAGAGCCTTCCTGAGAAGTCTACTGCTTTAAGATGGCGGCTGTTTACGCATCTAGTTCTTTATTATACATGTTGCTAATGCAGCCGTGTCTGTTATTTGCATCTAGTTCTGTATATATGTGATGTCTACCGAAGCATCATGTGGGCGTAGTTTGTCGGCTATCGGCTACAGTAAGGTATTATTGGAGCCACCTAGCATAGTAGCATTGTGTTTGCAACGGCGTCACCCTCCTTTGCCTCCTCCCCAATCCTGCTCTGCTCTCTCGTCTCCCTGAGTCCGTCTTTCTCAGACGTTTCTCGCGTCAGTCACCAATGTAGTCAGGCACGCCTTTCCCGCCTCAGTAACGGTAACGGCGTTGCCAAGATGAGAAAAGTAATTAATTACATTACTCACTACTGAAGAAAATATTGCCGTTAGTAATGCTGTTATATTCTAACGCTGTTATTAACAACACTGATTTAGCTTAGGTGTTTATTGCTTTCATTTTGCTCCTGAATTGTGGATCATCATCTTCTGTTCATTTAAGGCAGGGGTGTCCAAACTTTTTTGCATAGGGGGCCAGATTCATTGTGGTAAAAATGTGGGGGGGGCAAACCTTGGCTGACGTCCTTTACATAGAAAAATATATTTAAGCAAATTTTAGCAAGCCATTATGTGTGTCACATTTGCTTTATTTATTTTTTTTTTAATTAATAACTCTTTCGACTCTCGGGCTCTTGCAAAATACTGCTGCTGTGAAATGAAACTAGCTCCAAGTTGCTTCAATTTCTTGCTAAGTATCTTCCCTGTAATCTTGTCGTACGTGTCAGCCTGTCTTTTTTGGTCATATCGCCTCACATTGAACTCTTTAAAAACAGCGACTGTGTCTTCGCAAATGAGGCAGACACAGTTGTTGCGTATTTTAGTGAAGAAATAGTCCAATTTCCCTATCCTTGAAGCATCGGCCGTCGCAGTCAACTTTTATTTTGTTGATTGTCGCCATTTTAGAAAATTGTAAAAGGTCACACGGGGTAATGTTGCTTAGAGTGCTGCTGCCTTTTAGTGGGTAAATGATGAGCAGCATTTAGTGTGTAAGCTATTTCATATGCTGGTAGCAGTACTGCTGACCAATTTATTAAGTCTGTGTGCGGGCCAGACGTTATTGATTTTATGAAACAGGCTGGGGGCCGGATGAAATTTGACTACGGGCCGCATCTGGCCCCCGGGCCGGATTTTGGGCATGTCTGATTTAAGGGAATTTTAAAAACTTGTAAAAAGAGAAGGTCAACTCCGGCTACATTTTTCCTCTTCAGTGGTCACAATGTGTCCTCTAAATTTGATTCTTATAGTTATTCCAGCAAGCAAGGTATTGAACCTTATAAGTTTATTTCTGCTTATGGCCAAAAGTAAACAAGTAATCATCAATGTCAATTACAAAAAAAGATTCCGACGACAAGAAAAAAAAGTTGGAATGGTCAGACTGAGGCTCATCCATCTTTCAGCATGCAGGGCATAGAGACAAGCAGAGAGCAGACAAGGACAGCAAGACATAAAAAGTGCTGAGCCACTTCACTTCTTTTATCGTGTAACGCCTCCCGCACAACATATCTCTGCGGATTAAGAGCAGAGTATGCCGAAACCACACCTCACTATAGCAGTATCACCAGTCAATATTGGTCTTGTTCCTTTAACCACTAATTATCAATATTGGTCTTGTTCCTTTAACCGCTAATTAGGTGGTCTATCCCAGGACATCAAATGGGGGTTGCAGTCAAAAGAGATGCAAAGATAATAGAAAGGAAGGAAGGTTTTTTTTATTTATTTATTTTTTTTTATTACAAGCTTCGGAAGTTGCGTATGTCTGTCCTCTCGTTCCTATTTCCAGTGAATAGTGCATTCACAGCTCGGCTTCACACCCACAGAACATCTTGTAAACATATCATTGCTGCAAAGCTGAAGGACACACTGGGAGAGTGACAATTTAAACCATGATTAATAAACAGAGGCACAAATAAACATAAGACGTTTGCATATTTTCAAGAAATGATAATAGTATTTAGCATTTTCTAATTTATTTTGACAAGCTTTTTTGTTTCTTCCTCTTCCTCTGTCACTGTGCATCATGAAATTAATAAACAAATGAATTTAGCCTCTGGCCCTAAATCTGTTCACAAAGACATCGCAGCAGGTATAAAGTTCACTGTAGATTCATATAATTTAATTTGGGTTAACGTGTGTCAAATGGGTCAAAGTTGTAATGCCCGGATGACTAAGATTTCACCAGTGGCGAGCAATTTTACAATGTACAGATAGTATTTTTGTTAACAAATTCTCATGAAAAAAATGTGGCTTTATTTCAAAGGGAACAGAGTACACTTTCCAATGATAGTTAGCATTGTTACATTTACTGACATTGACATTCCCAACAAAATTCTCAACATCAGTTTGGTATCGCTCTCAAACAATTACTAAATATACTCAAAAATACTTCACATCAACTTTAAAGATGATATTGCTACAGCTGTAAAACAGACAAGAAGATCGATACCATGCTCAATAATACTGGATATGAAACCCTTGCCAGACGACTCCTCGGGTAGCTCAGCATGAAGACATTTTTCTCCGGCATCATACAACTATTAATTACTCTGTTGTTTGCATACTACTGTGGTATGAAAAAGTATCTGAACCTTTTGGGATGTTGCACATTTCTGCATAAAATCACCATCAAATGTGATCTGATCTTCGCCAAATAACACAGATGTAAAAACAGTGTCTGCTTTAACTAAAACCACCCAAACATTTATATGTTTTCGTATTTTAATGAGGATAGCATGCAAACAATCACAGAAGGGGGATAATAAGTAAGTGAACCCTCTGTCTAAGGAGACTTAACAAGCAATTGAAACCAATTTTTACCAAATAATTTAAGTCAGGTGTGTGCCCAATCACTGATGCGTGGTTTAAAGTTGCCCTGCCCACTATAAAACACACACCTGGTAAGAATTGTCTTGATGAGAAGCATTGTCTGATGTGCATCTGGCTCGGTCAAAAGAGCTGTCTAAAGACCTGGTATCAAGGATTGTTGATTTGTATAAAGCTGGGAAAGGATACAAAACCATCTTTAAAAGTCTTAATGTTCATCAATCGACAGTCAGAGAAGTTGTCTACAAATGGAGTGAGTTTGGCACAGAGAGGTAAAAAAGAATCCTAGAGTGTCTGCTAAAGACTTACAGAAATCACTAGCACAGTCCAATATATCTGTGCACACATCAACTATATGCATAACTATGCCTAACAATGGTGTTCATGGGAGGACTCCACGGAGGAAGCCACTGGTGTCTAAAAAAAAACTGTTGCTCATTTAATGTTCGCAAAAATGCACTTGGACACTCCACAGAAGTTGAGACAAAATATTTTGTGGACTGACGAAACCAAAGTTGAATTGTTTTGGAGTAACACACAACATCATGTGTGGAGGAAAAATGGAACAGCTCACCAACATCAACACCTCATCCCCACCGTGAAGCATGGTGGAGGGAGCATCATAATTTGGGGATGTTTTGCTGCCTCAGGGCCTGGACAACTTGCAATCATTAATTGAAGAATGAATTCAAAAGTTTATCAAGATGTTTTGCAGGAAAACCTGAGGCCGTCTGTCAGACAGTTGAAGCTAAGAAGAGGATGGATCCTGCAACAATGATCCAAAACACAGAAGTAAATCAACTTCAGAATGGTTTCAGAAGAACAAAATACACGTTCTGGAGTGGCCAAGTCAAAGTCCAGACTTGAACCCCATTGAGATGCTGTGGCATGACTGAAAGACAGCGATTCATGCCAGACATTCCAGGAATCTGACTAAACTACTGTTACGATCCGCAAACGCGGAAGACAAGATTGGACCAAAGAGCAGACAAGAAACAGAAGGAATAGTAACAAGGGTTTTTTAATACAACTAAAAAACATGCGATCGCGGAAAAAGGGAGAATAACAAAAGGAGTCCGTGACAAGAGGTCGACGGGGATCAAATAACACTAAACTAAGCGGTGAGCAGCGAGCCAATAAGATAACAAAAATAATCACACTCAATACCTGCACATGGTAGAGGAATCACCGAACGAAAAAACAGCTGACGCATAAACTAGCAAATCCAACGAGCCTTGAAAGTACAGGTGTCAGATGGCGAACAGCAAGCAAATATCTCGGCAACGTTGGCTTGGATCGCCGGCGTTATATACAAATGTTGAGTTGCTGGAATTAGCCGCAGGTGCGATGATGGGAACGCCCACACCGCCGGCTCTGTAATGGAAAACAAAATCTAACAAGCAGCAGAATGTGACAACTACAGCAGTTTTGTAGAGAAGAATGGTCCAAGATTAGTCCTGATCGATGTGCCAGACTGATCTGCAGCTACAGGATGTCTGGTTGAAGTTATTGCTGCCAAAGGGGGAATGGGGGAGGACAAAATATTAAATGTGATGGTTCACTTACTTTTTTTCCCTTCTGTCACTGTTTGCATACTATCCTCATTAAAATATGAAAACCTATAAATTTTTGGGTGGTTTTAGTTAAAGCAGACAATGTTTTTTTCATCTGTTTGATTTTGACAAAGATCAGATCACATTTGGTGGTGATTGTATGCAGAAATGTGAGAAATTCCAAAAGGTCCAGATACTTTTTCATACCACTGTAGATGTAGGTTTGTGTCTGCAATGCATATGATTCAGTTCTTCTATGACTTATTTAAGGACAAAATGATTGTGTACCGTGACTGTGAAACGTTGACTAAAGGGTATTAATTGCAATATTTAAATGAGTGTTATTTAAAACCAGAACATGAGCAGGATCTTGGATTAGAGTAAATTGGAGTTAGTGTAATTATAACATAACCAAAACGATAAATGAGCACAAATAAGCGTGCAGTTATTTGGATTAATGTGATGTATAAACCTCAACCTCCAAATGGTGGAATCTCATTTTGTATCCTCTCCGCAAGGCAAAATAGATTGGAATGTCAATTAAGACATAAATGGACATATATAAAATGAGGCCATATTGCTTCTAATTGCTTCCAACAAAATACCTGTGAGCGTGGTCTGCACTTATGTGTTTGCAGATGGAGCTCAATGGAGTCAGAGCTATAACTCACCACTAATCACTGCAGCAGAATCGTCTTCAGTCATTTCTAATGACGCTTCCGCGCATAATATGTCACACCAACTGCTATACTCTGAAAGTCATTGTTTGCAATGAGCTGCTCAAAGCCAGAAAGACACGTTCAACCCCTACCGTATAGTTTGGAACAGCAAAACTTGATCTGGCTTCTGACACCATTACAGGTGACAGCATTGCTAGTAGTATGACTTCATAGCACTGCAACACAGTGTAATAGCTTGAAGTTGACCAATGGATGATCACGATTTACGTATGTCTTACAAAAAGGGATTTATGACTCAAGAAGAGAAATGCCTAGCCTACAAAAAAACGATAGCTGCTCAATGGTGATTATTCAAGTGTATGCTTTTTCACACAACAAAATTCAAGAGTCAAAAAGTTGTTAATGAGTTGAAATACTAGACATACTGTAGAATGTCAGTATAAAACACTGGATGCTGAAAAGAAAGATACAAGAAATAAATATATAAATCAGGGAGGAGAACAATAAACACAAAGTTGTTTTTTTTTCAGATGTATTCATTCATCTTTTGTCTCCCAAATTCCATATAGTCCATGTCCGTTTAGCGTTGCTCCGTTCCAAACAACGTAACAAATACATTTCTATTTTAATCAAAACAATGTGCTCCACATTATCTGCTCAGTTCCAATCCGGATGCGCTTGAGTCTGTCCTCTCCGATCTGTCAGACTAAAAATACGGACCTGGGTTGTTTTCGTCAATGATGACGATAACGAAAGTATTTCGTAAGCGAAGTTTTTTCGTGACGGTGACAAGACGATAACGAGCTAAAAAGGTGTTTTGGGAGACGAAAACATAACGAGACGAATGCCAGTTTTGTCTGACGAGACGGGAACGTGATGAAAGTTAGTTTCCGTCATAAGTGCCCAACGGGTGACATTTTATGTGTAGTTAGCCTGTACTGTAGCAGTGTCTGGTTGTGTCACTGTCCACAGTTTGTCGCCTCCAGTATCCACGCAGGCTTGCACCCACGGTAAGATTTGTTTTCTTGGCCAGAGAGAATATGCAATATTGCTTTAGCCTTTAAAGGTCTGTGCTGAGTGGTCATCACACAATAAATGTAACTCGTAGTGTTAGCATAGCATACGTTAGCATTAAGCTAATGCCAATAGTGAGGGTCATCTAAATTCTCAGACAACTTTTTTTACATACAGTTTGTGGCATCGTAGCTATGAATAATTGAAAATATTGTACTGTTTTCCTGCTGAGTGTGTGTAATCACTAAGTTGGAGTTTTCCTTGTAGACGCTACAATATTTTTAATATTTAATATTACAATATTTTTTGAAATCGTTGGAAACCTTTGTTTATTTATTTATTTTTGGATTTTTTTTTTTTTTTTAAACATTTTAAAGACGATAACATTTTTAGTAAAAGTTGACAAAAACTAGAGGGAATTAATCTCGAGTTTTCGCCAAGACAAATACAAACACATTGTAAGATGACTGTTATATGACTTATAATAAGTATTATCATCTAAAAGACTAAGACTGGGACAAAAATGCCAGAAACAGCACTGATACGGACGAGGTCTATTTTCTGGTCCGTCAACCTGCAGCAGGTCCGCGGGCATGCACGGACCGGATGAGTGACGTATGAAGTGGGCATTGGGAACGCAGCCTGCATGCCGGATCGGAGCAGACCTATGCCAGAATCTGTGGGATTTCGGGGTTACACATACAGTAAATGTCACAATGTTTAAATACCCGATAATTGAATAAAACAAATATAAACTTGCAAAATAATATGTTATTGTAGTTTGTAGTATTGTCAGTAATTACTGTCAATTAATAGTGATCGATCACATTTAATTTATCAATAAACAATGCAATTTATCAGAATTTCCTAATCTATTAACAACACTAAAGCACGAACAAGGATAATGGTATTCCATTCTATCAAACATATAAGATTAAAGTCAAAGGAAAATAATTCCAATGGAAGGGTGAGAATGAATATTACACATTACAAACAAGTAAAAAATGTTGGGGATTACAGTTGAATCTACAAAATGTGGAAAAAACATTGTCGAAACTGCTGTCATTGCTATCACTGTATCACTCGGTCCGGGCTTTTGATCAATAGCTCACACTGACTCTCACGTTACTGTTAATTTATACGTAAGACGGCTATTTATTCATAACCTTGTCTACCAAACCTATATTGCTTACTAACAAGGTTGATGCTTGCTTCAAGGCAATCACAGATAGTTATTTCAGTGTTATAATAAAAGCAAAGCAATGTTTGCGATTTTACCCTGTAAAGAATTACAAAGTCATTAATAATTCAGTTGCTATCTCAATGCCTTTATGTGATCAGCATCCTGAAATCAACTCATCTTAGTCGTTTGAACACAGTCAAATGTAGTAATGCACAAAATGTAATAGAATGTTGATTGCAACTTGTTTTTAGACATCCTTCTTTTCTGCAAAACTACCCACCGCTATGCAATTAACACATGCACATAATTAATGCATTGCGCCACATGGTAGATTTTGAACCGGATATATCGGTTTGCCAACCCTGTAATGTCACTGATAGATTATTCATCAATAGTGATTTTACTTGAGCCATTACCACTACTGTGCCTCTACAGGTGCTTATTCATTAAACATTAATGCTGTGTTTATCTGGTTTGGAATGCACCACATACATTAGTGTGTTGCTTCCGTGTATAAATATACATACTGTGTATAATAGTTTTTATTAACGTTATCTATGTATACATTAAGCCTAGGCAAGTTTACAAGTAAGCTTTAACTCATTAATTAACACACCTAATTTTTTTTAGCGCACATAACATAAGAGCCACCAAATTAAAGGTTAAACATTTGGCCTGCTTCATCTGAGTTTGATTCTAAAAAGAATGAACTGAGAATAGAATGCCTAAACAGAAAGCAGAACCCAGCTTGAATTCAGAATCTTGTGCATTAGGGTGATGGCTCAAACATATAGACACACAACTGGCTTGAAATATCATTTTTCTGTGAAGGGTCATTTTCTCTTGCTGGTCATTTTGTACAAAATAAGAAAGCTTCTTAATCATATGAAATTTTTAGTAATATCAGTAAAATATTGAAAAACTTGAATGATGAAAAAAATATTTCTAGAAGTTGCCTATTTTAATGTACAGTAATTGCGTGGTATTTGTTTTGCAGAAACTAAATATAAAGCCTTGGCATTGATCATCACCTTTTGATTTTGATTACATGCATACTTTAGATTAAGATTTTCACTGAATAGTTTATCTGCTACTGTACTGCATTAAAATAATGATGCTAAACGTGTTTGCACAGCAATCTTGTAATAACAATGGATCTCATACTAATAACTGCAATTAAAATCATTGTCCAGCCCTAGAACAGTAGTAGTAGTAGTAGTAGTTTTACAGTACAAGGGGGTACAAGAGTAGGTATACAGTTATGAAAATAAACAATGGTAAAAAATTATGCGAAAAGTTCAGATTTGTTTTATCCCTAATTTTCCTACTTTATACTAGAGAAGTGACCCAAAATTCAGCGCCAAAAACTTATGTCCAAAAATACCATAAATTTCGGACTATAAGCTGCTACTTTTTTGCTTCATTATGAATTCTGCGACATGTAGTCCAGTGTGGCTTATTTGTTGATTTACTTGGGTTAATAGGTAACACTTTATTTGACAGCGGCATCATTAGACTGCCATAAGACCATCATAGTTATGACATGACACCAAGTGTGTAACGGTACATGTATTTGTACTGAACCGTTTCGGTACGTGGTGCTCGGTTTGGAATGGTGGCGTACCGAACGAGTTTCTGTCGTAATGTAACCCTTACTTTTCGAGGCTGTGAGTCGATCGGGTTACAGTTTCTTTGTGTAGATTATATTTACTCCGTCTTCTCTACTATAATGAGGACCAACACGGTAGGACAGTATGACCCAGAAACGTCAACGGCGCGACAACGTGGCCGCCGCGAGAACCTAGTGAAACGCGGGCGTTAAAATCAATCAGCCAATTCACACCAGTCGCAGTGCGGCCGCGTGTTACACGCGTCCCAGAAGCGGCTCAACACGACGCACGCGAAAACAACGGCGTTTATTATTTGACGCGAGACGCGACCCTCCTGCGTCAATACTACTACTGGTAGCTAGGATCGGGCAGACCGGAAGTCACTCGTGTAAAAATACAGTGGATCCAGTCGAAACAGACATTAGTCTTTTAATCTGCCGGTTAGCCTCGCATATCATTATAGGGCTCTAGTGTCCCCAACAGGTGGATTCACGTCACGATTTCGTCTGATTTAGTATGCAGCCCATTGAGTGGGAATTATTCACAATGACGAAAAACACGACGAAGAGAGCCGCAAAATGTCATTGATTCAGTCTCTCTCCTCCAATATTTTTACAGGATATTCTTTTTATCCAAGTATTTTCCCCAATAGCTAAATAAATGGCATGGTCATGACAAATAACAGTCTTGTGCTAAATGGAATATGAAATAATAAAAATGCATTTATTCAAGACGACATGCAAAATTACTCCATAATGGTCAAAACTGTCGACTTCACCTTTACAGTCGCACCTCCCGAACGATATTTTATGCCACCTAAATCGAGCTTATGTCATTTCCCTTCCCCGGCTTCGGATAATGTAAACAAATCAAGAGGCGTGACAGTTAGCCCACACGCTAACCCGAATCGAGTGATGTTTCAAAGTCTTCGAAGGGGAAAGTCACACATAACTAGCCCGGAACATTTCACATGACGAATGGGTTGTCGATTGTCTTCGCCAATCCACAAACCGCTCGGCGGAGAACAATTTACAGCTCGTTCCCCTGCTAATACAGACAGGTGAGCTCGCCGAGGAAGCAGCTGGACCATGATCGCTGAACATTTACATGCCAATCCATGATCAAACGTAAGTACTCCTTTATTTAAAGAAAGTTTGTAGTGTTTACTTTGTAATCGCTGTACTCGCGGCTATTTTTAACTCAAAGTTACAATTTCTGATCGATCAGAAAATTTGACAGAGCACTTGAAGAGGGGAATAAGCCGAGTATACTAGTAGTGCTCTCCCGGCGGGGGGATGTGAGACAAGCCGCCGGTCGTCGGCCGAGGGGACAAGTAGCAAGTCACAAAATGCAAGCCACCTATATATTAAAATGATCCCAGTATTTGACATAATATAAAACACGATGTTTACTCACTTCCTCGTAAGCCCCATGGTCCCACAGTAGTAGGGCTTGTTTTGGCCAATATCCACCGGTGAATAGGAACCTTTTGAAACCCCCCAAAGGCTCACACGCCTCTCCCTCCAACAGCAAGATTTTTCTGCAGCCGTTTGGCTGGCATAATGCGAAAAATAAACAAATTAATCCGCAAAATCATTTGAATCCTTAGTCCTTCTCATACAACAGTATGGCTGTATATTGAAGAGGACTCCTTCCTCCGTACACGTCACAGCGCCCTCTTTCTCAACTCGAGACTGTTGCCGGAAGTCACTCATTTTCATGGCGCGGGATTCAAAAAACTAAATAAATATAGCGATCGCTTCCACACACATCCAATCGGTCCATTTCATTCAGGAGCATAAAATACCGCCTGTATTATGAAATAAAAATGCTTTTTCGTGTCACAGTCACTTTAAATACATACATGTACATTTGCTGTAGTTTAGCACTATAATTTTATGGCACGACCATTTTCACTTTTTGTCATATGTTTTCCAAGACTTCCACACCCCAGTCGTCGTTTAGTCCGGCGATGAGTGACTTTGCTCGCCTTCGTTGCGCTAGGAGTCGGCACACTCACATGGCTCTCCATCGATTCCACTTGTTGCACAAGTAAACAGCTAATCTTATTTTAAGGGGTATGAGAGATTGGAATTACTAGTTTCGGAGAGAACGGAATAGTTTTTTGTTGTTGTTGTGAACTACAGTTCCACACAAACGTACAATGAGATCTCATTTAGTTTAGGCGTGAGACTCATTCTTTCGGGTGTCCAAAATTTTCAAGAAAACGCATTTATCAAGGTTTCATCGGTCATGACGTCCACCGAACAGTGCTACGACGACTGCGACACCTCTTCTATAGGATGCTTCAGTTTCCCAGTTTGCCACAAAATATTCACTGCTCCTGGAAACGCACCCTCCCAAGGGGCTTCAGCACCTTCCAAACAAAATTTCTCAAGCCTCGGGTGTCGTAGAAAATTTTGGCAGATGTTTGCATACTTGTGACAAGGGACCATATTTTATTTTCACCTGATTGCTAAAAAAAAATCCAAGGCAAAGGTCATTGATTGGAGAATAATTAGATAAAAGTATATACTGCATTTTTTTAAAATAAATTTTAAATAAAAAATGAATTGTATTCATGTGTATTATTCGGCCAATAGGTTTTCAGTTTTTCGACCAAATGTTTCCAATATTCAGTTTCGGCTAAGAATTTTACTTTCGGTAAACCTTACTCTATACTTTTTACTTATTGTATGTACATATGCAATATACCGTATGTATACATGCAGTACATTGCAAAGATGCTAAAGGCAATGAGTAATGTGCTTACACTGAGGCATGGCTTGTACAGTACGTGCATGTATGCGTGCATGTGAATGTGAATATATGGGTCTACATGAATGAGTTGCATAACAATCATCTGCTAGCATATATTTGCCTTGAGCTCTTGTGTGTAGAAACACAAACACTCTGACAAGTTATTATCGTACATACTGTCTAGCGTGCTTATTGAACAAAAGAAAGTTCAGGATGCTAGATTCAAGGCGTAGCCATCATGTCAGAAATGGGTAGTGGCAAAATTAATTTGATGTAAACCAACACTTACGACCAAACTATAAATTCTCATTCCTTTCTATAGTGGCCAGAGAAAAAAAATAACCAAACTGTAAAACTCTAGTTGAAGTAAAAATGGAATGAAAGTTTAGTACAGTCTACTTAGCCAGGTAATTAAACACTGAATACAAACATTTAGTAAAATATTTTTCTTACCAGCAAACATATTGCTTACAAAATAAAAAGCAAGAGAATAAATATTGCTTCAAAAGCCCAAATCTGATTGCAGCATCTATAGTGTGAATCCACTGTGATTTTCATAGTCATCCATGTGTTTGACTTTGCTTTTTTCACTCTACATCTTAAAGATATTGTCCATATATGATGTTGGTATTTGTTTTTGTGGAAAAATCCACCAAACGTATTCCTCTTGAGATTAAAAAAAAAAAAAAAAAAAAGAGTGAGAAGTGAAATCTGTGAAGAAAGCAAGAGGCCTCAGGGAGATTTATTTTTGCACCCATGCTTGGTTTGAACGCTCCTGTTTTTTACACGTCTAGCCAGTGTGCGCGTCTGAGACAAATCAGTTTTGTGGGTTAAAAGGTGACAAAGGAGTGGCAGGAAGAGGCCGGCCGCTGGCGTCAAGAGAGATTAACTTCCCCACTACATAAAGTGCACACATCGTCATTCGCCTCACTCTTCTTCAGCATCCCAGTGAGTCATCCAAGGCTTACTTCCTGGAATGTTTGTCAGTGTGCTATTCATTTTTTCCGTTTAATCCTCCTCTGCTATTGTCACATGATTGAATTTCCTCCTGTTTGCCATTTCATTCCCTTGATTATCTTTTACACTGATTGTTTTATCTAATTGAACAGGCCAACAATTCTTTTTCTGAAGCATCTTAGTGATCCAAACCAATGCTAAGCTTTTTAAAAAAGTCAGATGAGGATCATGTTTAATTCTGTCTGTGACTACACTTGTAACCCAAAACAACTTTTTTTCCCATTTGAATGAATGGAAAAACCATTAATCTAATCCGTTACGTTCTGAAGTATGTATTTTTTTAAATGATTTTATTATTTAAAAAAAATATATTATTGTTAACAGATTCACTACCAGCCATTTCTCAAAAGACATCCCCTTCTTTTAAGCATCACAAAACATTGTGTTCTATGGCTACATGAACACAGAATTTGCAAAAACAAAGATTATATTCCCATTTTACATCATAAAAAAGTTTGTTACTACTTTTTTGTTCTTTAGTTATGAGCCGTTGAACATCATCAACAACATTGTTAATAAGTCTCTGTTAATGAATGAGTTAATATTTTCATTTTATTACTATTATGCTGCTCGTTCTGATGCGTGACATGGCCACCAGAGGAAGTATAATATAGTAATGCAGACACAAATGTAGAAGAGGTTCACAACTATTTCATGCAACTCAACTGCAGTAACTAGTTGCTTTGCACAGAGGATAAATATTTTATGTATATCAGTACAGTGATCCCTCACTACTTCGCGCTTCAAACTTCGCACCCTCAGTCCATCGCGTTTTTTTTTTTTTTCCAATTAAAAAAATAAAATACAGATTAGCTGTCCCGAGCTTATCACGTAGTCTCTCTCACTTTCCCTCCCTCCCTCTCCCTGCTCTTTGTTGCTCAGGCAGTGCACTGGAGTTGCTTATTAAAGTTAAAGATGATTGGCGGATGTTTGTTTGATCTTGCCGCAGATGCCTGGAACCTGAAGCTTCAAAGCGCTGCATGAATCAATCATCGTTTAACTTGTTGAACAGTTGCTGTGGCAACCCATTGTGTGTTAGTGAGCAGCTTAAGCGGATTTGAGAAGCATTTAACAAAGACAAGCATTTTTATACTTTATTCTTGTTTAAAAGTAATTTGGTGGTCAGAGTAACATGTTTAGGACTTAAAACTAATTATTACATTTGAAATGCTTAAAAACCATTTACTAAAAATTATATACAGTGGGGCAAATAAGTATTTTGTCAACCACCTATTGTGCAAGTTCTCCTACTTGAAAAGATTAGAGAGGCCTGTAATTGTCAACATGGGTAAACCTCAACCATGAGAGACAGAATGTGGAAAAAAACCAGAAAATCCCATTGTTTGATCTTTAAAGAATTTATTTCCAAATTAGAGTGGAAAATAAGTATTTGGTCACTTACAAACAAGCAAGATTTCTGGCTGTCAAAGAGGTCTAACTTCTTCTAACGAGGTCTAACGAGGCTCCACTCGTTACCTGTATTAATGGCACCTGTTTTAACTCATTATCGGTATAAAAGACACCTGTCCAAAATCTCAGTTAGTCACACTCCAAACTCCACTATGGCCAAGACAAAAGAGCTGTCGAAGGACACCAGAGACAAAATTGTAGACCTGCACCAGGCTGGGAAGACTGAATCTGCAATAGGTAAAATGCTTGGTGTAAAGAAATCAACTGTGAGAGCAATTATTAGCAATTGGAAGACATACAAGACCACTGATAATCTCCCTCGATCTGGGGCTCCATGCAAGATCTCACCCCGTGGCGTCAAAATGATAATAAGAACGGTGAGCAAAAATCCCAGAACCACACGGGGGGACCTAGTGAATGACCTACAGAGAGCTGGGACCACAGTAACAAAGGCTACTATTAGTAACACATTGCGCCGCCAGGGACTCAAATCCTGCACTGCCAGAAGTGTCCCCCTGCTGCAGCCAGTACACGTCCAGGCCTGTCTGCGGTTCGCTAGAGAGCATTTGAATGATCCAGAACAGGACTAGGGAAATGTGTTGTGGTCAGATGAAACCAAAGTAGAACTTTTTGATAGAAACACAGGTTCTCGTGTTTGGAGGAGAAAAAAAACTGATTTGCATCCAAAGAACACCATACCCACTGTGAAGCATGAGGGTGGAAACATCATGCTTTGGGGCTGTTTTTCTGCAAAGGGACCAGGATGACTGATCTGTGTAAAGGAAAGAATGAATGGGGCCATGTATCGAGAGATTTTGAGTGAAAATCTCCTTACATCAGCAAGGGCATTGGAGATGAGACGTGGCTGGGTCTTTCAGCATGACAATGATCCCAAACACACAGCCAGGGCAACAAAGTAGTGGCTTCGTAAGAAGCATTTCAAGGTCCTGGAGCGGCCTAGCCAGTCTCCAGATCTCAACCCCATAGAAAATCTGTGGAGGGAGTTGAAAGTCCGTGTTGCCCAGTGACAGCCCCAAAACATCACTGATCTAGAGGAGATCTGCATGGAAGAATGGGCCAAAATACCAGCAACAGTGTGTAAAAAGCTTGTGAAGAGTAACAGAAAACGTTTGGCCTCCGTTATTGCCATCAAAGGGTACATAACAAAATATTGAGATTAACTTTTGGTATTGACCAAATACTTATTTTCCACCATGATTTGCAAATAAATTCTTTAAAAATCAAACAATGTGATTTTCAGGTTGTTGTTTTTTTCCGCATTATGTCTCTCATGGTTGAGGTTTACCCATGTTGACAATTACAGGTCTCTTTAATATTTTCAACTGGGAGAACTTTTACAACAATTAGTGGTTGACTAAATACTTATGTGCCCCACTGTATACATAATAGTTTTTTTTTTTTAATCATTATTATACTTTGGGGGAAAAGTGGAAAAAAACATGTCCTATATGCATCTCTTTCCAATGCTAAATCTGAATAAATACATTGAACACTCAATATATATATATTTTTTTTTTTGGGGGGGGGGGGGGGGGGGCATTACTTCGCGGTTTTCACTATCGCAGCAGGTTCTGGTCCCAGATAATCGCGAAAAACGAGGGATCACTGTATTCTCATTTCATTTGTTTAAAGTGTTACCACAACAAAGATGCTACTTGCCTATAGAAACTGCACTTGTTGATAAAGTTAATAATCAGGCCGTCTGGTGAGTACTATCCTGTTATTACATAAGTTTTGTTTCCAAAGTATCATGTACCTGCCAAAATTATGCTGTGTTTATGTATTTCATCGTTGGTAATGGTTGAAAAGGATAACTGCGGTAAATCGACACTGAAGATATAGTAAATAATACCAAATGCACGGGCTACTTCTTTATCCACCGTACCACATTAACAGTCAAAGGGGACAGAATACAAAAAAGGCTCAAAATATGACTTAAAATATTGTCATTAATAAATTCTGTTTTAAATCTAAATCACGTGTGATAGAGGACTGGAGAGACACACGTGTGCATTATGTCTAAGCCTACATGTGACATGTAGTTATGCCGCAGCTCAAATGTATGTGGAGCAACCTCAGGCTGAAACATTGACCTCTCTTGAGAATACAAAGCCTCCTGAGACCATGAGGGCACAAGATAAAGTATAATGACGTATATGTACTATACGTATGTAATGGATCAAGACTGGAAGAAGACAGTAACCGTGATAGAGATATATGTAGTCTCCAATCTCACTAATGACAAAACACTTTTGATATCAACAGAACCTCAGATTTTTCTGAGCCACAAGCAGATCACAGTGCAGGAAAATAAAAGTTCGTTGGAAGATCAGTGTTATGCTAATGAGCACCCAAAAGCCGGTTAGGGATTACACGTGCTTGGATGGACCTTCATGCATGCTCACAGAATGCTTGAGCTGCCCGGATGGGCTCTCAGGCTCAAAACGCACACAGGAACAGACGCATGCGATCTGGAATCTCAATGATTAAGCGAGCGCAAAGCCAGGGAATCATCTTGTGCACAAAATGCTGCAGGCCACTTTACACAATACTGTGGGTTCACATACAGTAGTGCGCCACAATCTCCAAACACACCCGTATGACCCCAATTTTCTGCAAAGCATACAACAAGTATTCACAGGAGCTAAATAATTTACGCCTGACCCCGTTGCACGGTTGCTAAAATGCACAGCCTGCTAAAAACACACAGCATCTAAGCAGGGCTTTTCTCAATTTCTTTCTGCAATCTGGATAAACAAAGGCCGGTATATTTATCTTAAATAGCAGCTGTTTACACACCAACATAAGAGAAATAAAAAAAGGAAAAACAAATCAAATCAAATCAAATCAAATTTATTTATATAGCCCTTTACAAAACCCGAAAGGTCCCCAAAGTGCTTTACAACAAAGACAAACATGGCACATAGTAAATAAAAGGCAGGAAAGTGTTATAAAATGACATTAGGAAGAAAAGAAAAGAAAAAAAAACGAACCATCGCATCACGATTAGTCAGACACCAAACAAAACAATAAAACAGATAAAATCCGAAAACATTAAAAACCCTAAAGAAAGGAAAAACAAATCTGGAATAATTAGTAGATGCTATTCGTTAACCCATTCAGGGAACTTTTTTTTTTTTTCATTAGGTAATAATAATATGATAATATATTATAATATAATAATTAGGGCTGTCAACCAATTAAAATTTTTAATCGAGTTAATTACAGCTTAAAAATTAATTAATCGTAATTAATCGCAATTCAAACCATCTATAAAATATGCGATATTTTTCTGTGAATTATTGTTGGAATGGAAAGATAAGACACAAGACAGATATATCCATTCAACATACGGTACATAAGTACTGTGTTTGTTTATTATAACAATAAATCAACAAGTTGTCATTAACATTATTAACATTGTTAAAGCGATCCATGGATAGAAAGACTTGTAGTTCTTAAAAGATAAATTTTAGTAAAAGTTGTAGAAATTTTATATTAAAACCCCTCTTAATGTTTTCGTTTTAATAAAATGTGTAAAATATTCAATCAAAAAATAAACTAGTAGCTCGCCATTCGTGATGTCAATAATTACACAATGCTCATGGGTGCTTAAGCCTATTAAATCAGTCGCACCCAAGTGCCAGCAGAGGGCGACAAAACACAAAAAAGCACAAGTAACAAGTGGAAATGACACTGTGCTGTCATTTTAATCTGTTTGAGCGGGGCATGTGCGTTAAATGCGTCAAATATTTTAATGTGATTAATTAGAAAAATTAATTACCGACCGTCAAGTCAGAAACCTTGGCGTAATTATTGACTCAGACCTAAAATTTGATAGCCATCAAAAATCCGTCATTAAATCTGCTTATTACCACCTAAAAAATATAGCCAGAATTAAGGGACTTCTGACTCAACAAGACATGGAAAAACTTATGCATGCATTCATTTTCAGCAGATTGGACTATTGCAATGCTATATTTACAGGTCTTGATAAAAAAATCAGTCAGCTGGCACAGAATGCTGCAGCCAGAGTCCTCACAAATACAAGGAAGCTGGACCACATTACACCGGTTTTGAAATCGCTACACTGGCTTCCAGTGAGTCAAATGATAGACTATAAAATATGACTGCTCATCAACAAAACACTTAATGGCCTTGGACCAAAATACATGCTTGATTTGTTAGATTCCTATGAGACATCTAGACCCCTAAGGTCGTCTGGAACCGGGCTCCTGCATGTTCCAAGAACAAGAACCAAGCAGGATGAGGCAGCATTTAGTTATTATGCTCCTCACCTCTGGGAGAAGTTACCTGAAGGTCTGAAGTATGCTCAAACTGTTAGCTCCTTTAAATCAGGGCTAAAAACGCTTTTGTTTCGCACTGCATATCCATAACTGTCTATACATTTCAATTTACTTGCTTTCTATTCCTCTTGTGCTTATCTCCATTTCTGTTTTTAATTATTATTAGTATTAGTAGTTTTTGTTTTATTTTTATTTATTTATTTTTATTCTATTTGTGATTAAATGTGATTTATATGTATAATTTTATTTCCTATTTTGATTGTCTTGGTTTTTACATTGTATTGATTTAAATGTGATTTTTATGATCTTCATGTGATGTAAAGCACTTTGAATTGCCTTGTGTTGAACTGTGCTATATAAATAAATTTGCCTTGCCTTGCCTTGCCTTAACGCAAAAATTTTGACAGCCCTAATAATAATTTATAGCACTGGGTTAAACAGACCGTTATAAAGCAAAGCTATGTTGATGTTTAAGTACACAAGTTGTAATTCAATTCATGTTTGGTGCTAAACTTCAACTAGGAGAGCACTGAAATAAACTGCTTATAGCCTCTTTCTTAAAGAATTGTTCACTGTCTGCCAAACTGCTGCATGTTGTGAAGTGAGTTGAGTTCACTGCCACCGTACAGCGTTCCAATCTCAAATTTCAAATCACAAGTGTGAGCAAAAAAAAAACAAAAAAACTCCAGAATAACATCTTTTAACAAACAAAAAAAAACAAACCTTGTAAATCAGATCATTTGTAGCTGAAGCCACTGTAATAAATGTGTTTGTTTGCTTGCTTGCTTGTTTGTTTGTTTGTTTGATTTTATTTTTAATAAAAGAAACCTACGAGTAAAAATGTTGGGAAAGACATCATAGGGGATTTGCATACATTTCTGAATGCACTGTACAGGAAGGCTCAGGTGTTCAGGTCCCAGTGGTTCAAAGCAAATAGGTGAAAGTTACAGAAGAGCAGGAACTATTATATCACCTGAAACAGACTTCTCTGTGTGACATTGCGAACTACGTTCTATCTTCTCGCCTCAAATGATGCCCTTTCGGCACTGTTCACTCCACTAAAGCATACCACTGCAGATAGTATCAAGAAAGACTGAGCAAAGGGACAAGTAATAGTGAAACAAAAGTGTCTGTGAAGAAACACCAAAGGGGGAGAAAAATTAAATTACCAGGGGACACCGGATTAGAGATGTGGAATCAACGGATCTTCTATCAGGGCATGTCTTCCCTCGAGGGCTCGTCCCGCCTGGCGTAGGGAGATTATGTTGCAAAACAGAAACAAGAAAAGTCATACGAGGGCACTTTGAGCTGTGGTACTACACTGTGCCCGAAAAATAGAAAAGCGATCAAATAACTTCAGGGTCACTAAGGCTTTGAGTGATCCACAGGAGTCTCCTCACTTTGAATTGATTCTCTGTAAGATGATGAGGCTGTACACACAGTTCTGGTAGAATAAGTTACATTTGTATCCATCCATTTTATATCGCAGCTTTCCTAATTTGGATCACTTGTAAACTGAAGCTCATCCTAGTTGACTTTCAGAGAGGGGTTATACAATGGAGTGGTCACCTGGCACACTCAACATAGAAATTGAGTTCAAGTACTACTAAGTATGTAGATTTTTGCGCCACTTCAAGTGACACGCCTACTAAAATAAATACAAATAAAAGAAGGGTATGGCAAAAAAAAAAAAAAAAAAAATCTACAGTCTATTGAAAAATGTGTTTTTCTTCACTTAAAAAGACTCTACGTTCCTGTGGCTACACCACTTTGATCATTCCTGACACGCCCTGACATCCTAAATCCAAATACAGGTCATACGGTGGCCGCTCAGTGCAACTAAAATCCATCAAAGAGTTGAACATTTTTAAGACACATCTTAAAACATATTTTCAAAACCACAAGCGGATTTTAAGCGGGGGGGCCAGGCCCTCCTGGTGGCCGAAAAGTGTCATTGCAAGTAATTGACTTTCCTATATATATATAAAAGTTGTAAAGCAATAAAACTGAAACAAAAATGTATGAAATGAACAAAAAAAAAATATATATATATATATATATATATATATATATATATATATATATATATACATATATATATATATATATATATATATATATATATATATAGTGTCGAAATTATTTTTCGAGCACCTTAGACGGTCATTTGCTTTGCATATAATTTCAAAAATATATATACATATATTAGAGGGGGGAAAAAAATGTATTAATTTTTTTTTTTCGATTGAAAATAATTTTTTGATTGAAACAACTTTTTGGGGGATTGAACGATTTAGACACAAATGTCCTAATCATAATACGGCCCAAACACAAAAAGGATTGCTTCAATCAAAGAAAACTTTTACAATGAAATATTAAGCATTCAAATGCAAATTTTTAAATCTCAAATATTTTTTCGCATTCAGAAACTTTCTATGATTGAAATTTGTTTTTTGATTGAAATGATTTTTCTTTTTGAAAATCTATATTTTTTTGAAGCGACTTATTTTTTGATTGAATAACAAAGACAAAAATGTCCTAGCCAAAATGTGGCCCAAACACAAATCAACATTACTTCAATCAAAAAGTTGCTTCAATGAAAAAAAAAACTTTAAAAAATTAAATAAAAAAAAAATAAAAAATTAATCAAAGAAAAATAGCTTTCACATGCATTTTTTTTTTTTTTAGATTTTTGAGTTACAAATTTATTTTTGCATTCAAACACATTTTTTTTTGGATTGAAGCGACTTTTTTCATGGTTAAAAATATATATTTTGATTGAAGCAACTTTTTTTATTTTTATTTTTTATTGAAGCAACTATTTTTGATTAAATAATAAAGACACAAATCTACCTCCATGTGGCTCCGCCCAGGGGATACAAATTTTTTACTGGGGTAACTACATTGACACGACACCGGCGGGCATACCAAATTCAATGGATGACGATCTTGGCGAAAGTATTGCCAAAGCAGCCTGATTTAGAATTCCCCTCAAGAATGATCGGAAACAAAAAACGCTCATTGTCAACTTATTATTATAAATATTCCTGTAAGTTAATTTTATTGCTGGGACTGCGTTTCGGGGTCATCAACATCTTGTGCCCGCCCAACCCAAAAGTCAAACTCTGCCTATGTGTAAAACTAATGTTTTTCAATTAGCCCTGACTTGAATATTATTGCTTTCTTTTATATATTTATATTTGGTGTTTGGTTATTTGTTCTTGTTTTAAATCTGTCAAGCAACTTGTGTACCATTATGCTGTTGAAAGTTGCTATATAAATGTGACTGGATCTGATTAGTTTAAAACAAATAAATCAATTTGAGTGGTACAATTCAGCGTTTTAACACAATGCAATTATAGTTGATGCATTGCTGTTTGTTTTACAGTTTTTATTGGAACACCATTCATGAAAATATAGGTCTGATTATGGAATGCACATCCATTCAGGCTAGGAGCTAAGAGAGGCTTCTGTAGACATTTTCAAAAGCAGACACAAAAAAACATGTTTGGGCAAGCATTCTCATAAAATTTAATTGTTAATGAGTTAATCTTTATGATTAGTTATTCTTTACATTAAGTGTATAATTATTTTTGACTGTTTTATTTTGTATGTTAATCATGCAAGCTGTGAGAAATGATATACGAAATAATTGCAATTACAGTGGTATTTTGACACACGATCGCTTCGACGCACGATCTTTTCGACATTTGACTCGCTATTTGTTTCTACATCCGACGGCATGCTGACGATTTATGACACCGCTGCAGTCTCCTTGTTTTTCCGCAAGACGGACGCAGAGTGGATTTTCTTGTGAGAGAAATCAACATGGGTTCCAGGAAAGTTAGTGTAGGTGGTGAAAAAAAAGGAAAAAGGTGAGGCTTATTATTGAAATGAAGATGGAAATGATAGAAAAATATGAGCATAGTGCGCGCTTCCGTGAACTGGCGCAACAATACGGCCGTAGAATGTCTACGATCTGGACAGTCTTCCTCCGACCTCCGTTCGCCAGTCTTTGTAAGTTAAGGTGACAATTATTATTGTGGTAACATCGCCAAAAAAATCGCCATTTTCGTCAGGATTTTAATCATTTAATTGAGAACTTGTGCAACACAACATGCCTACATGCCTAAAGTGAAAGTAAAAAGTCCCTCTCTCACTCTGTCAAACCATCAGTGCGTTCAGGTACACCACCACCCAAAACACATCCAGCACATTTGAACCCGATTCATTACATCATTAAAGGTAATTATTATTGTTACTATTGTACTATTATTATTAGGGCTGTCAAACGATTGAAAATTTTAATCGAGTTAATCACAGCTTAAAAATTAAAAATCGTAATTAATTGCAATTGAAACCATCTCTAAAATATGCCATATTTTTCTGTAAATTATTGTTGGAATGGAAAGATAAGACACAAGACGGATATATACATTCAACATACTATACATAAGTACTGTATTTGTTTATTATAACAATAAATCCACAAGATGGCATTAACATTATTAACATTCTTTCTGTTGAAGGGATCCACAGATAGAAAGGCTTGTAGTTCTTAAAAGATAAATGTTAGTACAAGTTATGGTAATTTTATATTAAAACCCCTTTTAATGTTTTCGTTTTAATAAAATTTGTAAAATTTTCAATCAAAAAATAAACTAGTAGCTCGTCATTGTTGGCGTCGTCGAGCGGTAACATCACAGCCGTTTTTCCACGGTGTCTTTAACTACGTAAGATAGTGATTAAAATACACCACAAGGTGTCAATGGTGAGTTTTAAATTACTTAGAAATCAAGCCAATGAGTGTGTTTTGTCCCTCGACTGACGCAGTAGCTCCCTGTTTTTTGTTTGTTTGTTTGTTTGTTTGATTGTGTCAATTGTGATTCACGTTCATTTGAGTGCTAGCTTCACAACGTACGAGACCACTGATAGTTTGTATATTGTGACTAAATATTACCATCCAGTGTATTTGTTGAGCTAAACGAAATGTTTGAACAGAGTCGGACCAAAGTCTGAGTAAGTTTTATGTGTATTTTGCATAGCTATTTTGATTGGGAATGCCAGCTTTTCGTTTTGTGAACATTTTTTTTTTTTGAGAGAGAGAGATCGGAGTATTATTTTTGTTGTGCTTTGATAACTTATGTTTGTTGTGAAGGAGTTGCCGAAGCTTATACCAATAAACAGCACGGTCCAATGAACGCCTGTGTCCACTGCCTTTCCGTGCCTCTTTTTTTTTTTGTGTGCAAAAAATGGCGTCATTGTTATCTGTTTGAGGCAATGCATGAGCGGGTCACTCCGTGCATGCATTAAATGTGTCAAATATTTTGACGTGATTAATTTAAAAAATTAATTACCGCCCATTAACGAGATAAACTTGACAGCACTAACTATTAGGATTGTTATTCATAATTTTTGTTTTGCTCTGTGTAATTGTTATTTGCAATAGTACCAGCAGCATTAATTAAGGATTTAAGTGTAGGTTTTCGGGCTGTGGAACGAATTCATGGAATTAGAACGTATTCTTATGGGAAAATCCTGCTCGACATACGACCATTTCTACTTACAAACAAGGTCCTGGAACGAATTAACTTTGTATGTAGAGGTACCACTGTACTTCTAAATATACTTTCACACTCACATTCAAACTTACAGTATATGGACAGTTTAGAGCAGTAGGTCTTAACCTGGGTTCTCGTGAACCCCAGAGACTAGGTCAGTAAGTTTAGGTTTGTTAGAAGTTAAGATACACACAGCTCCATTTTCGTACGCCATCTAAACCTAGACCAGCACAAGTCTGCATTTTAGACCAGGTTTTATTAATTTTGTGAAGAGGTGCAAGTTGGTGCTCAAAATGGGAGCTAACCAAGGGCGTAGGTTTGCATAGGGACTTTTGCTTTTCAGGATGCTCAAATTATCCCCGCCAACTTTTAAGCAACCTTCTTTGCATTATATAATGACTTCAGTTATATAGGTAAATTAGATTGTCTTCCTATATGTTGTAAGGAAAGAATTGATCCTACTATTATTAAGTGAATTACAGTACTTTCATTATGTTCAGACTTACATTGACCCCCATTTCACTCGCTGAATGTGCCAGTCCATTTTTTCCCCTCAAACGCACGTTTGATTGGCTGATGACTTGAAACCCCCACCCCCCCCGCCCACACACACACACACACACACACACACACACACACACACACACACACACACACACCCGTTCACAGCCCGACAGAAATACAACATGCCACCTCCCCCACTCCCTTCATAGACGAGGGATATTAGTAGAAGAATTAGAAGTTTTTTTTCCACCAGCAGCAGCCACTGTAAGTAATGTAAAAAGACGTCAATATTGTGGAGGTGAGGAACACTCCACTAATTTCCTGCTACAGTGCTTCAAGTAGATTTTACTCACAGATATTTCTTGAAATAAGTAAAACAGCTAGCTGAAAATAAGCTTAACATACAAATTTTAAGCAAAACGTTTTTTTTTTTTTTTTTTTTTTAATCTTAAAGGAAAAACTTAATTCAAGAATATTGTTCAAAACATTATTTGAAAGAATTTTTTTCTTGATTCAGGTGAAAAATGACCCAACTTTTAGATGTATGGGCTCAATACAAACAAATAGTAATATTCACTTAAAGTAAGTGGAAGAATCTGACGCATTAATTCGTTAACTAACCTTTAACACTCAAAAAAAGATGGAGAAGTTTTTTTGACTAGATTTAACAAAAATTATCAGATTAAGACGTTATAAATTTGCAGTGTGAAAGTTAGTATAGGTCAATACAGATTTATTTTGCATGAATCATTTAGCCTATCAATTAATTAGGTTCATATTGGTGAGAAATGTAGCCCTGACCCCCATTCACCAAATATGTATGGTCTTATTATTGTCCCGTCCCCAGCAAAAAGTGTACATGCAGGTTATGCTGTTATATCGTCCCTACCAATATTAAGACCAAACCTACGCCCTTGGAGCTAACACCGCTTACTGGTTTGCATGCATTTCATAGGCTTTGTTCTATTTCATTTAACCTCTACCTGAAAGGAAGACAAACTTGTTTTCTCAGTGGAAGATTGACTCACAATTGGTATGAGGAGGTACAGTTGGGCAGTCTAAAAGGATAGCTTTGCTCCACAATTGAATCTGTATTAGTTTTTTTCACTGTTATATTGGTGTTTTTTTTCCCCCTTTGAACACATTCATCTTGTTCACAAATTTTATGGCTGCCATTTTGTCCACAAATAAAATATACCCTTGTTTTTGAATTTGAAAAAAAAAAAATGCTATGAGGAGGTACAGTTGGGCAGTCTAAAAGGATAGCTTTGCTCCACAATTGAATCTGTATTAGTTTTTTTCACTGTTATATTGGTGTTTTTTTTCCCCCTTTGAACACATTCATCTTGTTCGCAAATTTTATGGCTGGCATTTTGTCCACAAATAAAATATACCCTTGTTTTTGAATTTGAAAAAAAAAATGCTTTATCTAATTATGAAGGGTTCTGTCACCTAACTTCGGTGAATGTGAAAGTGAAACCTGCGGGGTTCGTTACCTTTAGCAAGGTTAAGAGCCACTGGTTTAGAGTGCTCAATTAACCTAACATGACCCTCAGAACTATGAGGCAGACATGCTCACCACTCGTCCAACACGGTTAAATCTGTTTAGGATATTATGCGATCTGAAGCGCATCAAAGTAGATCACCTGCATATCAAGCACTGCCTCTTTTTTCATTACTGACTTTCATCCGACATCCACTCTTTTTCTGCCCCACCCGCTCCATTCTCCTCCTGCAGTGCTCCGTCTCCCCTTTAAATATGTCTTGTGGGCATGTTGAAAAGCTGCCAGGAAATGTGAGGAGGAAAAGTTGCTTCAATTTCATTGCCTCCACATTCTTCCCGCTGGCTAAATGGCATCGACACTTATGGTGCATACACTCAGAATCAATATAGCGCTCGCTCATCTTCAGGCTCAACTATAGGAGCGTCATATGTTGCTTGAACACATGCACAATGAGAGGTTGGGGAAGGGAAGTGGGGTGAAGGGGTTGCTATAGAGACGGTTCTATTGAAGGTAACTGGATGACAGAAAGCAACATTTTAAAAATATCTGATGCTCTTTTATGTGGTCCAAATTCAAACATTCTAAAGAACAAAGGGATAAAAATGGGTCTTGGGTTTTACAAATGGACAGAAAAGGGGATTCTTTCATGTCTATTTCATAATTTAGGAACAGCGACAGGAAAACCCATTCCAATATTAGTGTCCGTTTAAACTTCGGCATCACTAGGAGCAGGTGGTCAGGTGACCTGAGGCACAGGGCAAGAAAATAAGCATGGAGCTGCTCAGAGATTAGGTAGGACAAGAATATTAAGAGATTTTGAAAATATTAAATCACAAACTCTTAAAATTAACTCGAAGGCGTAAAGGCAGTGCTAAATGCATATCAGAATACAGTGGAAGTTAGGCGATCCCTCTGATCTCCAGATATGACTGCATCCAACAGAAAAATGGACAACTTCATATTTTAAATAGATACGTCCATTATAATCAGTGGAATTTGTGTTGGATGCTAATTTTACAAACTTTACAAAGGGAGCTGCAGAGTGTGTTTCAGGGGGTTGTGATTGGAGATCACTAAACAAAATATTTTTTTACTAGGATACACAAACTCAACAAAATATATTTCAGAATGTTGTCGCTCTCAAAAAAAAAAAAAAAAAAAAAAAATAGATAAACTCATTTATTAATCGTAACAATAGCGATAATGTAATAAGCACCAATTTCTAAATATGTTCGTCTAAGGAATTTAAAAGGTTTTTTTTTTTGTTTGTTTTTTTTACAGGGATTTTTTTTGGTATGAGTATAAAGCTACTGCATTTTATGCAAGTACTGTACCAAAGTCAGAATTTTTGTATAGTGACAACACTACCCAAAAAAAAACTTACGGAAAAGACAATAATTATTCAATACCCACGGGTGCTGGAAGCCACTCACAGCAATGGGTGCTGAGGATCTTTTTTTGTTCTTCCCATGCAAAAAAAGCCGTTTCGGTCCAAATTTTTCATGCTCGCTCTTTTTCCCCATACAGGGCGTGCAAAATGGCAGTACACACACCTGCTGGATAGTTTACGTACTACTTCTAGGCTACTATAAAGACAGTGTTCTATTTCACCTACAGTGTATGTTGGATTTTTTGTATTAGAAATAAAAGAAATAAAAGAGCCCATGCATTATAATGCAAATCCCCATAGCTAGGCGGCACAATGACACACAAACACATTCAAAAACTAAAAGGTCCAATAAGCCTCGGTTTAACACCCACCTTTCACGACACTAAAGTAAATTAAACACATATATCCAACAGCGCTCTGAACGACGGCAGACGAACAGCAACAACAAACAATAATATGGCTACAACACAAGCTAATTAAAGTTCTCCACCGTCTTAATCTGCAGCTAACGTTTCCTTGCTGGGCACTATTATAAACTATCATAATTATCTTTATTTTTTTACCTCAAATTGAATTTTAAAAAATTTTGCTGTTTTTGTAAAGAAAATGCTAATTGGTTTTGGCGCCATGTTAACGCCTCCTCTGTTAACAGTTAACTTTTCCGTTCCAATAGTGCCTTATTCACCGTGACCTGGTAGCAAGCAAGGTGTCAGGTGGTGACCAGGTTATTAACAAAAAAAAAATTCAACATATATATTTAATCCCCAAAGTTAAATACGCGATTGTGTCAATATGTTTTATTTATTGATTTCTTTTTAACAACAAAAAAAGAATCTACCAAAACACTACCCCCCCCCCAACACCCCACTTCCCGCACCACTGACAATACCTCTCAATTGAGAGATGACCGCCCCCAAACATGTCACATAGGCTAGGTTCATACTGCAGGTCTTAATGCACGAATCTGATTTTTTTTTCGTGTTTTTTCGACTCGAGTGAGGCATTAACTTGACGGTCGGAACGGGACAAGTCGCATAGAAGTGGACCGTTTCAAATCCGATCTGGGTCACTTTCGTATGTGGTTTAAATCCGATCTGGGCTATATTTTTCCAGAATGTCGCAGCGGTCTGAACTTTCAAGTCTCCCAAATCGGACTTCACGATGCAATTACGTCATCAAAGAGCGAGAGAGACAGGCTGCTACGGTAGTGGTGCAGCTGTGCGTTAGCGCATAGCTTGCCTTGAACACGGCTTTTTGGAAAGGGTCGGGCTTGACAATAGTCATAAAAAAATTAAAATGGGTTGAAGATAAGCCTGAGAATGATCGTTTTTCTCTCTGCTCTATATGAGCAATATTTCAAGATTGCTTACACAGCTGAGAGTCGAGGTTAACTGCCCGTATGTGTGTGCGACATGCACGGACAGTGCGTGCATGCTATCGATCCATATAAACTTTGAATATAAGCCTAAACGGGGATTATTTATGTCTGTTATTTTTGTCCTCTTTTTGGAAATCAATATATGATCTCCCTGAAATGACGGATGACAGCCAGCATGTGTAGTCATTTGTTTTGATGCATCTGCGCATGCGGGTATTCTTGCTCAGCACATGTCAGACTGCGAATTAATGCGGATGCGTAATACTTGAATGGTCTCAATGGACAAAGGCAGTCTGAACGGGCACACCAAAAAAAACAGATACGACAAAAAAATCGGATTTGTGAATTAAGACCTGCGGTATGAACTTAGCCATATTGAAATTGACAATACAGTGATCCCTCACTACTTCGCACTTCAAACTTTGCGCCCTCAGTCCCTCGTGAATTCTTTTTTTTTTTATTTATTTAAAAAAAGAAAAGATACAGATGAACTGTCCCAGCCGATCGCGCAGTTTCCCTCTCGCCCCCTCCCTCTCCCTGCTCTTTGTTTGTCAGGCAGGCAGTGCATGTACACTGGAGTTGTTTATTAAAGTTAATGATAATCAGTGTTGGGCACGTTACTTTAAAAAAGTAATTAGTTACATTACTCACTACTTCTTCCAAAAAGTAACTGAGTTAGTAACTGAATTACTCTATAATAAAAGTAACTAGTTACCAGGGAAAGTAACTATTTCCGTTACTTTAAAAAGAACTTGTTGTATGTCAAAGAATTTGAAATTTTCTGAGCAGTATTCGAGTCAGTGGAATAGAGAAGAACAGACAGGTAGTTAACTTGTTAGGTGCTTCAGCAGATTTAAATTGCTTACCACAGATGTCGACAAAAGCTTTGCCCCGGGACATGAATTACACATTACATGCAGGTTCTTTCCTTTAATTTCGACAAACTTGAAATTGTGTCTATAGCTCCACCTCTTAAAGGACAATTTTTCTTCTGAATGCTCTGCCATCCCAACCCTGTGCATCTGTTTTGCGTGTGTGTGTGTGTGTTTGCCGCACGCGCTGTTCCGGTTTGCTTGTGAAATCACCAGCTCTGACTGGCTTACCACGACACGTGACTCTAACCCTCAGCCAATCACAATCACTTCCATCGCATCTCTCAAGGGGCAGCATTCAGGAAGGCTCGTTTCCCGACAATTCACGTCACCTTCAAAGCGTCTGCTGTCCTCAAGATGGAAGCAGAATTATTGCTGGCTTACAGTGGGAAATGGGAACAAGGCTAGCATCAGGTGTAGCAAACACAGAAACGTTACCAAACTTTGGAAAGCATTGTCTAATTGAATGAGCAGGGACAAACAGCTTGGAGTCAGAAGTACGTGCACTATTCTCGAACCTGAACGCACCCCAAGTCTTGGATGACAAATCAACAGAGCAAAGAGTAGACTCGACACGGCTGGTAGTTTCTTCAATTTATTCAGAGTAAGTAACGCACCGCTTTTGACCGTCAATAACGGTAACGGCGTTGTAACAGCAGAAAAAGTAATTAGTTAGATTACCCCGTTACTGAAAAAATAACACCGTTACGTAACAGCGTTATTTATAACGGCGTTACTCCCAACACTGATGATAATTGAGAGATGAATGTGTTTGATCTTGCCAGTCACGAACTTCTGAAGCGGCGCATGCGTCAATCATCATTTAGCTTGTTAAACAGATGCTGTGGCAACTTATTGTGTGTAAGTGAGCAGCTCCGAGTGGATTTGAGTAGGCTCACTCAGTAAAGTATGTAATAAAGCCAACCATTTTTCTCCTTCTACTTTATTCTTAGTTAAAAATAATTCGGTGGGACAGTAACATGTTTTAAACTTATCCAGGGAATTCTTGCAGTTATACCTGGTTCTAGGCTTTATTATTTTCTAAGAAGTTGTATTTTTTTATTTATTACAATTTTTACATTTTAAGTGCTTAAAAAAATCATTAATTAAAAATTTTTTATATACTGTAAATATATATATATATATATACATATATATATACTAGCTTTGGGGGAAAAAGTGAAAAAATATGTCATGTATCTCTTTCCAATCCTAAATTTGAATTACCATATTGGCCCAAATATAAGACTTTTTTTTTGCATTGAAATAAGACTGAAAAAGTGGGGGTCATCTTATATTTGCGGTCTAGACATTATACCCATTTACGACGCTAGATGGCACCAGATATCATTGAAGCGATGTTCTGTCATGACAGATCTCAGCTACTCTCAAGTTTAACCAGTTTGCATTATTTTATTGTAATGTTTTTCCTTATTCAGATTTGTTTCAAGACTACAGTTACAGTTAGACTTCACTTTGATGGTTAATGCAGTTATTGCAATTTTGTTGTTTTATCACAATAGATTGGTTTATTTACATTTCAAAAACCAGAAGCCATTCATTTACAAATGTGATTGCACTTTAGTTTACATATTTCAATGTTGAGATATTAAGATTTGAATGAGGCAAAATAACATGCTTTGTCTCTCAAATATATTGTTATAATCATTTGTTTCAGATGTACTGTAATTAATTTCTGTATAAAAATTAATCTGGTATTCAAAAAGTCTTTTTTTCAAACTTGAGTCTTGAAAAAGAATAATCAGGGCCGTCTTATATTCGGGCCAATACGGTAATACATTGAACACACACACCAAAAAAAAATTGGGGGGTGCGGTACTTGGCGGTTTTTCATTTGTTGCGGTGGGTTCTGGTCCCCATTAACCGCAAAAACGAGAGATCACTATATTGTAAATTAAGAGTGGCTTATGATGATAGTGTTCTTGCCTAATATCATCATGGTATTGTCGCAGTATAAAATTATGAGCCGTATTTGCTTAAAATATAGTTTTGAGTCAGCTAGAATGTAGCACTGGCTGCAATGATGGCAAAAGATAATAGTGACTCCACCATTAAAAAGAAAACACTGTGGAAGCAGTCTCCCTTACAAACATGTAAGTAACAAATATTTTTCATTTTATTATAGTTATATGATATAGCTGGCCAAATCCAGAGGAAATAAATTGTTAATAATATAAAATGAAATACGAAGATACTAAGGTATATTATTGGCAATAATTCCCAAGACACAAGCTCAAAAATCGTAAAATTTGTCCCGTATTCCTCACAATATATTAATACTACATACAAAACTCAAATACTGCTTTCTTTTCTGGATTTACGTTCTCTATGAGCAAACATTCCAGCACATTGAATAGCATTTTCTATACATCCGCTTTTGTAGAAAAGCTGTGAGCAAAGTGTTTGTGCTTCCCGCTGTCATGACAAAGAACATGAATGTGCAGTGAGAGCATACAGTATGCATGCGTGTAAATAATAGAGTGAAACGTGTGGGCGTTTGTATGAAGATGTGATGTAGAATGTTGAACCCGTGATGAAGTAATGTTGCCAAATCAGCATTCACTTTAGCCTGCTTATCCCAGAGGAAGATCCCTCCATCTGTCGTCCCTTTTAAAGGGTTCTTTGTTTTTTCCCAAAATGGGGTTTGGGGTTTTTCCCGGCCAAGTTGAGAAGTTTAGATTTGGGGATACTGCCAGTTTTTGTTTTCTATGAAGCTATTTGAAACACCTTTGTGGTTGAGAGCTGTACAAATAAACTTGACTGGACATGAGTTGTGTAGTTTATCACGTGAGCTATCATGTGATATCCCAAGCCGGACTACGATTTGAAGGCAACTGCTACAATTTTTTCATTTCAATAATATTCTCAGCTTCTTGCCCTGAGGCCAACCACATTTAAATGACAAACCCAATGAAAAAAAAAATGAAGATATAAGGAAACCTGGTGAAGATACTGCGTACCAAGAACTTTAATAGATAAAAGTGGAGCAATGTTTGATTACGCGTGAAAAGTAAAAGTAAAATCAAATACATCGGCAAAGCTGTTGGCACAACATTTCTTTCTCACTTTCTGACATATGTACTTGTAGTCCGGTCTCTCAACCACCTACATAGCTATTAAGACTATACACGGTGCAAGTGGTTAAACTCCACGCTACCAATCATTCTTTAATAACTAAATATGATACTAAAACACCTACTCCGCCTCATTACGTGTTTAACATTTCAGTATTACAGCTTGAATTTCTGATGTATTACAGGGTTTTTTTCTGCTAACAACCATCAATCCATTTTTTTCGTATCATTCTTCCCCATTAGGGTTAAGTTGAGCTGGAACTTTTCTCAGCTGCTTCTAGTTGAAAGGCGTGGCACAAATGGACTGGTCATCAGCCAATCACAGGACCAACCATATAGACCAACAACCACCAACACTTTTTGACTGTTCAATGAACATAAAAAGCATAATTTTGGAATTTGGGAGAGAGAGACAGAGAGCTCAAGTACCAGGAGGAACCCTTCACAAGTCAGGGGGAAAACAAGTGACACGGGAAGCCCTAATGTGAGATCAGAACTTAGAACTGCCAGCTGACAATGATAAATGAGGATAAAGCTGAATCGACAACACAGTTGTGTCCAAAAATCCTTTGCGACAAACCTAAAATGCTGATATGGAGTGTAGCGGTTGCTAGTAAATTGACAGTAGTGCAATTGAGAGAGGGAGTGGTGAATGTTAGAGAGACATGAGTGGGTTAAAACTACCAACACCTGGGAACCTCCCAGCTTGCGGGAACCAGGAAAAGCTCAGGTTACCAAAGACGGATCATGTCAAAGCGCACACACAAGAGATCAATTTGTTTGACAAAGCGGCCACACATTTGTCTTCCACAATGCTTGTATGTACTGTACATGACAAAGCGGCCATGCATTTGTCTCTCTCCCAGGATGCATGTGAACATGTGTCCGTATGTTTCATTTGCTGTGCATGTGCACAATAGACAAAATAATATGATTACAGCAGAAGACACTACACACACACGCACTCACTCCTAAGCGCATACACTGCACACACCCACACATCTCCGAACAGGTGGCTCAGTTTAAGTCAAGAAACATTTCCCCTCAACACAATTTCCAAAATGTAGCCTCAATCTCTCTGTTGGGCGTCCCTTCATTCCTCTTGCAGCCACGGCACATGCAGTCAGGTTGTTCCCATGCAGCTGCCCGGCTATGCTAACCCATCAGTAGTATATATGGGAGGCAGCTTGATGAACCACTTGAGAACAATGATGCATAGCAGCAGTGAAAGACAAGCAAAAAGAGAGAGATTGATATTTACCGCGTGAGTCTAACAGTGGCAAATCTTGACAAGGTTGTCGCTTCCTTCCCCTTCCCTTTCCTCTCTTTTCCTTCTCTGGGTGGGGAATTGTCAAACGGCTGCAGCATCAGCAGCAGCATCAGTGGCAGCTCCAGGGCCTGCGTCTTTCCCCCTCCCTCGCTCCCTCCCTCTCTCTCTCTCGCTCTGTCTCTCTCTCACTTATCTCCGCCCCCTTGTCCACACACTCTCCCTTTCCACTATCACCCCCCCACACACACACTGCGAAGACCCACCTCCTAGATACCCTTCCTCCATCGTTTCTTCCCCTTAACTCTTCTGTACTTGATTTCCCTCCTCTGCACAAATTCATGCTGTTGAATAATAATCAGCCAGCCCCAACGGTGGGTTTCTCTTTGGATGTATTGGCAATACACAGCAAATAAGGAGGACTCGATTCTCCCTGCTCTCTCATTAGCTTCGAGCCTTTCATCATGACACTAACTGAGCATCATCTAGATTGATGCCGCATTCGCTTTATTACTTACACAAAAGGCGTCCTACACTGACGACTCTCTGTGGTATTATTAATAGAAAGAAGATCCAAGCCAGTCTCCAGATTTTAGAGTGGAGGCAGATTTGTGACGTTGTATATTTACACTACTGGAACATTTTTAATTTCGTGTGAAATACGAACACTGCATCTCATGATAATCAAATACATGTTTAAATATAAAACTTCTTTTTAACAGAGTCATTGAGACGGATAATTATAACCCTGTAAATGCAGAATTATTGGGCAATAAAAAAGCACTAAAAGATACATTTCTTATCATTTTATCTCTGTCAAGTAGCCTGATTTAATACGTTTTCCTTTTGTGGAACGGATTAGGTTAAATTGCATTGTGTATTTTTTGTTCATGTGCCTCAATTTCATGCATCTTTAAAGGGACTTTCTAAGTAGTCACTGGTTATATAAATTTGATTGAGTCATAACTTAAAACGGACAGATTTTGGCCCACCCACAAAAACAGCATGACTGGCACAGCAACATGCTGACTTAAGCGACAGAGGATGCACATATTTTTTATACATGTACATGTTCTCGGTTGCCTCAAAAATTAGTCTATTGGTATGTCCCTTTTTTTTATATTTTCACACAACGGAGTGACTCACAAGTGAGCTGCTACCTATCCCAGCTGACTTTTTATGATACCCTGAAAACCTTACCAGCTAGTCACGGGACACATTGCAACTAACCATTCACGCTCACTATACAGTGGTATTAAAAAGTATCTGAACCTTTTGGAATTGCTCACATTTTTGAATAAAATCACCATCAAATGTTATCTGATGTTTGTCAAAATCACACAGATGAAAAAACAGTATCTGCTTTAACTAAAACCACCCAATCATTTAAAGGTTTTCATATTTTAATGAGGATTGTATGCAAACAATGACAGAAGGGGGTAAATAAGTAAGTGAACCATCACATTTTATATTTTGTGGGCCCCCTTTGGCAGCAAAAACTTCAACCAAATGCTTCCAATAGCTGCAGATCAGTCTGGCACACCGATCAGTACTAATCTTAGCCCATTTTTCTCTCCAAAACTGCTGTAGTTCAGTCAGATTCCTGGGATGTCTGGCATGAATCGCTGTCTTTAGGTCATGCCACAGCCTCTAAATGTGGTTCATGTCTGGACTTTGACTTGGCCACTGCAGAACGTGTATTTCGTTCTCCTGAAACTATTCTGAAGTTGATTTACTTCTGTGTTTTGGAGCATTGTGTTGTTGCAGCATCCATCCTCTTTTTAGCTTCAACTGTCTGACAGTCGGCCTCAGGTTTTCCTGCAAAACATCCTGATGAACTTTTGAATTCATTCTTCCATTAATGATTGCAAGTTGACCAGGCACTGAAGCAGCAAAACAGCCCCAAATCATGACGCTCCCTCCACCATGCTTCACGGTGGGGATGAGGTGCTGATGTTGGTGAGCTGCTCCATTTTTCCTCCACACATGACGTTGTGTGTTACTCCCAAACAATTCAACTTTGGTTTCATCAGTCCACAAAATCTTTTGCAAAAACTTCTGTGGATTGTCCAAGTGCCTTTTTGTGAACATTAAACGAGCAACAGTATTTTTTTTAGACAGCAGTGGCTTCTTCTGTGGAGTCCTCCCATGAACACCATTCTTGGCCATAGTTTTACATATACAATAGTTGATGTGTGCACAGAGATATTGGACTGTGCCAGTGATTTCTGTAAGTCTTTAGCAGACACTCTAGGGTTATTTTTAACTTCTCTGAGTATTCTGCGCCAAAATCTTGGGGTGATCTTTGGTGGACGGTTACTCCTTGGGAGAGAGGCAATGGTGCCAAACTCTCTCCATTTATAGACAACTTCTCTGACATTCGATTGATGAACATCCATACTTTTAGAGATGGTTTTGTATCCTTTCCCAGCTTTATACATATCAACAATCCTTGATCGCGGGACTTCAGACAGCTCTTTTGACCGCGCCATGATGCACATCAGACAATGTTTCTCATCAAGACAATTTGTGTTTTATATAGTGGCCAGGGCAGCTTTAAACCACTCATCAGTGATTGGGCACGCACCTGACTTAAAATGTTTGGTACATCCCTAAATGTCTAAATTGAGTACTGCTTGTCATTTTCCCTAAAAATTTGTCATGAGCCTCGTTACAGGAGTGCTGTCAGCATTGCTGCAGAGATTGAAGAGGTGAGGGGTAACTTGTTAGTGCTCAGACCATACGCCGCATTCTACATCAAATTGGTGTGCATGACTGTCACCCCAGGAGGAAGCCTCTTCTGAAGACGGTACACAAGAAAGCCCGTCTTCAGCAAAATGTTTGCGGGCTTTCTTGTGTACCGTCTTCAGAAGAGGCTTCCTCCTGGGGTGACAGCCATGCACACCAATTTGATGTAGAGTATGGTCTGAGCACTAACAGGCTGACCCCCACCTCTTCAATCTCTGCAGCAATGCTGACAGCACTCCTGTAACGAGTCACGTGACATTTTGGAGGGAAAATGGAATTTTGGAGGGAAAATGACAAGCAGTACTCAATTTGGACATTTAGGGATGTACGTTGTTTCTAAGGGGTGTACTCACTTTTGTTGCCAGGGCTTTAGATATTAATGGCTATATTTTGAGGTGAAAATAAATTAACTCTATTATATAAGCTGCACACAGACTACTTTTGATTGTGTCAAAGTGTCATTTTGTCAGTTTTGTCACATGAAAAGATATACTTAAATATCTGCAGAAATGCGAGGGGTGTACTCACTTTTGTGATACACTATACTTATTTTCCCCCTTCTGTCATTGTTTGCATGCTATCCTCATTAAAGTATGAAATCCTATAAATGTTTGTGTGGTTTTAGTTAGAGCAGACACTGTATTTTCATCCGTCCCTAACCCTAACCCAGATCACATTTGATGGTGATCTTATGCAGAAATGTGACAAATTCCAAAAGGGTCAGATACTTTTTCATACCAGTGTATATGAACAGTTTCGACTCGTCTTGAATAAACCACACATACATGTTTTTGGAATATGAGAAGACCCTGAGCAATTCAACACAAGCCTAGGGAGAACATGCAAACTTCACACCAGAAGGCCATGGCCGAGATTCCAGACTTGTGAAGCGGATATGTTATTCAAAAGGAGGCATATTCAAAGTTGTAAATTATGGCTGAGTAAAATTCTAAAAATATGTGATACATTGTCCAGAAGTATTTTTCATATTTCTGGTACATATAACTTTAGCCTCAGCTTAAACCCAGTGTGATGACTTTCTGTTTGTCGAAATGTCAATCCTCACAGTATAACAGTTTGTCGCCCTCAACGACAACACAGAGCACACTTGCTATCACACTGCCTACGCTGCCATGTCATAATGACTAATTACATCATATTGACATCAGTTTGTGTGGGGGGAGGCTCATAGATGTGTTTCGAATTGGAACTGTGGATATGTATACATGGTATCCAGAATAGTGTAATCCTGTTAACAGGATTTAATATTAATCCAAGAGGGCCCTATTTTTGTCATTTGTTGTGTCTGTAAAGTTTTTCCTTCAGATTCAGGATAATTGTTCAGTCATTTCACTCAAATCTATAAATGACAATTTATCAGTTTGTTTGCACATTTGTGACTGTGGACCTGAGTAATATACAAGAGAACAACAGAAAATGCAACATTGGATTTAAATTGCTTTACTTTTTGTGTTCCTCAAGAAGGTGAGTAATGTTTTTTGAGAAAAAAAAAAAAGAAAAAAAAAAAAAACAGAATGTGAGATTTCTTTTTTTTTTTTTTTTTTTACGTGTTTATATAACCCTGTTTAACCGGATAACTTCTAGAAACTGGATCTTGAAAGAGTTATTGGCTACATGTAAAGATAAGAGATGCATGTGAGATGCATGTTTTGAACAACTCCAGAAAGTGAAAGAGAAATAAGATCTGTTGTAGCTTATCCAAAAGGTGGTTGATGGCGATTGAAGTCCTGTCTCTCTGGCAGAGGTGGGTAGTAACGCGTTACGTTTACTTTTAGTTTTACCACTTAATACTTTTTACTTTTACTTGAATAGATTTGTACTCTTACTCCACTACTTTGGGCTACACTAGAGTCATTACATTTTATCCTATTCATTCAACATATTGACTTTATTTTTGGCAGAAATGCCGACAGTGGCTGTCTCAGTTTCACCAATGATACGACGCAACAATAATCACATGACTATAATACCTATCAGAAGTAACAATGTTTTTTCTCCACTAGAGGGCACTTGTGCTCTTTGGATTGGGGATGTTTCATTTTTCCCATCTGAATTCCATGATTTTGTATTGTATTTCTTTGGCCTAATATGGTCATGTAATAGGTTATAGTCAGGGGTGTGTGGCTAGAATTTCTTGCCGGAACTCCCTAACATAAAGTTCGGCACAGAGCCAGAAATTTCATTTATTTATTTTTCATTCAAAATTGTATTTTTTCAACGATTTACAAAATAAAAGTTAACAGAAACAGCAATAACCCCAACCTCCATCTCCTAATTTTTATTTTACCTCATTTCCTCACATACTAAATGTTCAAATCTCAATTTTAACTACTTAAGAACATAGGATATATATTAAAATTAAAGTTAATGTAAACATTTACTTTTTTTTTTTTAATTATGAAGATATAAGTTATATACATTCAGAAAAATAAGTAAAAATAACTTATATCATGCAGAGTGAAATGGAATATATTTTGAAGATCGCGCAAACATTAACTTTTTTTAAATCATAAGAAAATAAATAAGTAGCCTAACATAAATAAACAAATATATGTCCAAAGTGCACATTGACAGCTAAAATGTTCTGAACCTCCCCATCAGAGCAAATAAAACTAAATATGATAAATAAGCCTCCTCAACCCTTTCGTTGCTCTTAAAGATTTGATCCATTTTACTGTATGTTGCATTGCCCTTTTTTGTCGTATCAATTCAGCAAGCTTTTTTTTTTTTTTTTTTTTTTTTGCTGTTCCAGAAAACAAGCACATTTTGACAATTGCCGTCATATTTTCAGAAGCAAAGCACTGTTGTCCGGAACAGCATTCCGGCCCTGAATCTTATACCGGAACAGCGTTCCGGCCCTGAATCTTATACCGGAACTGCTTTCCTGACAGTTCTGGCCCACTTTCACCCCTGGTTGTAGTGTAGTGCAGTGCAGTGCAGTGCCGTGTCGTGTCGTGTCGTGTCGTATAGCATAGCATAGCATAGCATAGCATAGCATAGCATAGCATAGCATAGCATAGCATAGCATAGTATAGTATAGTATAATAATCACAGATGAAGATGTGTTGAGAATTTTTTTTTTTTTTTTTAATTAGACAATGTAACCAGTTACTCACAATTCTGCTCATTATAAATATTCTTTTCAATGAATAATTTTCTACTTGTGCTTGAGTAACTTTTTGGAAGACTAATTTTACTTTTAGTTGAATAATATTATTTACAGTAGAAGTAACGCTGCTCTTACATGAGTAAAAATTTTGGCTACTCTACCCACCTCTGCTCTCTGGTTTTATTACACCCAACTCCACAGCAAATACGTTCTCAGCACTGGAGTCCATGTCAGGCTGCAGCAGTAAAGTGCCCTCCCGATTCGTTCATTTAATGTATTTCCTGAGTAATAATTTAAAAATGGTGACATTAAGAAGACCCGCATATACTAGTCGGATAAAAGTGCAGTGTATCTGCACAATTGCAAAACAGAGATCTAGATTGATCGCCCCAAAGATGTCCGAGCTATAATTTCAGACCGATATGCCTGTCTGATTTACATCACATCAAGTTAGGTTTGAGCAGGCATGAAACTGTACAGGCCTCACCAATGGAAGCATGAGGAGCGAGGGTGGGTGGGAGGGCATAAGGGACTCGAGCAATACATCTACTTGGCAAAAAGCTATATTTCAAACCTAACTGAGTGTTCAAAATGGCACCAGCATGCCTCACTGTGTGATGCACATACAATTACATGATTTCCCTTTGCCAATCAGTTAAGAAAGACACAGTAGGTATGACAGCATCACTACTCTATAACAATATGTCATTAAACTATCACGATTCATTATTAAATTCATAATTAAATTCATTGCTGCTCCATGTGGTTATTTGGTGTATTTGCTTATTTTATACACTTGTGCGGTTCTCTCTATGTGAAAACAAAAGAGTGAGGTTACGTTTGCCTTATATTGAATATTAAGATAATTTTTTAGCCACTGTAATATTGCACAATTTGAATATTATATTCTATTTCCTACACTAGTGGTACGGCTCCACACACAGTGTTGAATGTACTACCAGAGCATTATAATTTATATCTAATGAATTTATTTACTAATTCATGATTAATATTTTAAGTTTGCATAGTTTCCTTAAATAATATGCAGATTCAGGTAAAACTCTTTTAACTAGTGTAACAATGGTGCTTTACAGTGCCTTGCAAAAGTATTCGGCCCCCTTGAATCTTGCAAACTTTCGCCACATTTCAGGCTTCAAACATAAAGATATGAAATTTAATTTTTTTGGTCAAGAATCAACAACAAGTGGGACACAATCGTGAAGTGGAACAACATTTATTGGATAATTTAAACTTTTTTAACAAATAAAAAACTGAAAAGTGGGGCGTGCAATATTATTCGGCCCCTTTACTTTCAGTGCAGCAAACTCACTCCAGAAGTTCAGTGAGGATCTCTGAATGATCTAATGTTGTCCTAAATGACCGATGATGATAAATAGAATCCAAATGTGTGTAATCAAGTCTCCGTATAAATGCACCTGCTCTGTGATAGTCTCAGGGTTCTGTTTAAAGTGCAGAGAGCATTATGAAAACCAAGGAACACACCAGGCAGGTCCGAGATACTGTTGTGGAGAAATTTAAAGCCGGATTTGGATACAAAAAGATTTCCCAAGCTTTAAACATCTCAAGGAGCACTGTGCAAGCCATCATATTGAAATGGAAGGAGCATCAGACCACTGCAAATCTACCAAGACCCGGCCGTCCTTCCAAACTTTCTTCTCAAACAAGGAGAAAACTGATCAGAGATGCAGCCAAGAGGCCCATGATCACTCTGGATGAACTGCAGAGATCTACAGCTGAGGTGGGAGAGTCTGTCCATAGGACAACAATCAGTCGTACACTGCACAAATCTGGCCTTTATGGAAGAGTGGCAAGAAGAAAGCCATTTCTCAAAGATATCCATAAAAAGTCTCGTTTAAAGTTTGCCACAAGCCACCTGGGAGACACACCAAACATGTGGAAGAAGGTGCTCTGGTCAGATGAAACCAAAATTGAACTTTTTGGCCACAATGCAAAACGATATGTTTGGCGTAAAAGCAACACAGCTCATCGCCCTGAACACACCATCCCCACTGTCAAACATGGTGGTGGCAGCATCATGGTTTGGGCCTGCTTTTCTTCAGCAGGGACAGGGAAGATGGTTAAAATTGACAGGAAGATGGATGCAGCCAAATACAGGAACATTCTGGAAGAAAACCTGTTGGTATCTGCACAAGACCTGAGACTGGGACGGAGATTTATCTTCCAACAGGACAATGATCCAAAACATAAAGCCAAATCTACAATGGAATGGTTCAAAAATAAACGTATCCAGGTGTTAGAATGGCCAAGTCAAAGTCCAGACCTGAATCCAATCGAGAATCTGTGGAAAGAGCTGAAGACTGCTGTTAACAAACACTCTCCATCCAACCTCACTGAGCTCGAGCTGTTTTGCAAGGAAGAATGGGCAAGAATGTCAGTCTCTCGATGTGCAAAACTGATAGAAACATACCCCAAGCGACTTGCAGCTCTAATTGGAGCAAAAGGTGGCGCTACAAAGTATTAACGCAAGGGGGCCGAATAATATTGCACGCCCCACTTTTCAGTTTTTTATTTGTTAAAAAAGTTTAAATTATCCAATAAATTTTGTTCCACTTCACGATTGTGTCCCACTTGTTGTTGATTCTTGACAAAAAATTAAAATTTTATATCTTTATGTTTGAAGCCTGAAATGTGGCGAAAGGTTGCAAAGTTCAAGGGGGCCGAATACTTTTGCAAGGCACTGTATTTATTTAACAAGTACGTATTTACTGATGTTTAATATCTTATATTTTCACTGATACATACATAATGCTTCACATTATGGATATTAACTATTAGCTAGCAAAGGCTATATTAATCAATTTTGTAAATGCCTGCATATGTGTTGGTTTTTATTCATTCATGTTAAGTTTGCTACATAAGCATGATATTGCCAATCTCTGTAACATAGATTTGCTCTCACAATCAATGGAGTTTGTATTGTATAGACATTAAACTATCTAAAAGACATTTTAATTTTTGAACTATAAGCCACACTTATCAAATTTTACAATTTTTGTCATATGTAAGCAGCACTGGACTGAAAACAGCAGGTGTATTTTCACCAAAAGAAATGCAGCTCATTCAACTAAGAATCGATAAATAACCTGCATTGGACTAAAAATCTGAGGGTTCAAAGATGGGGAAAAGCTTATAGCCCGAAAATGACGGTAGTTGATTTTTCTTTATCCAACTTCCACTGTATATGTGGATACATATTAATTGTTTATTTTGTGTTTGTTGTTTTATTCTCATACCATAGCTCAGTCTTTGTAATATAGCCATGCTTGCAATATTAAATCATGCACAGCTCTCGTCAATTGAGAAAACACTGAAATATGTTCCATTACAGAAATGGCGTGAAAACCTGCTCTCACAAGAAATTAAAGTATGTGTTCTTTTCTGTTCTGGGAGATAACAACACAGCTATCACATATTACTATGTATGAGGTTGTCATACGTCACAACTGTGGAACAAGTTATATGATCACAAGGTCGATCATTGGCTGTATACAACCATTGCTATGGAAACACTGTCCAGAGAGACAGCTGTGGCCTTTTGAGTAGCAGCCACACAGAGCACAGGTCACCTGATACTAAGAAGGTACCTGTCTCCAACAGTCTATTACTGATTGTTTCTAAGCAACCATTGCACATATTCTTTCTTTCCGGGAATCAGCCTCTTTTATATGGTACTTTGACATTCACAACCAGATAGTACATTGATTTGAACAAGTACAGATACAAAAATCTAATTGCTATGCCCAAACTAGCCTGTAAGCCATTTTAATGGAGTATCTTTTCTCTGGTAAGTGTTTGTTTGTTGGTCTGATCAGTGGCTAAAAAACAGAATTCATTTTATGTACTTTACAGCAGTGGTTCTCAAACTTTATGGGTCAAGGAGAGAATTTTCTTTTCTACAGACCTCCTCACAATCCTAACCAATTAAACATAAATGCCACGTGAGCCCTAAATGCTATGGATTTTTTTTTTCAATGTTCCAATCAGTTCTACAAATAGTTCTCAATTTAAAACAAATAACTTTTACAGTGCCAGTCATTTTCAAAAACACAACTCTATAGAGTGTCAGACAATTTAGAGTACTCATTTTGACTGATCTTTCAAGGCCCACAGCCTATTATATTTTATGCAAATGTAAACTTAGACACTTTTCTTTCACAAGAAATAGGTGGTGGGGGGGTGGGATTATATCTCTACCTTATTCCATTTTTATTAATCTTCTGCGTAAAATTGGTTGGTTTCTTCCAACTTACTATCAGTTAGTTATCGTCATTTCCAGACTATAAAATGCTACTTTTTTCCCCTCATTTTGAATCCTGCGGTTTATAGTCCAGTGTGTCTTATTTGTCGATTTATTTGGGTTAATAGGAAACACTTTATTTGACAGCGGTTTCATAAGACTGCCAATAGACCAGGGGTGTCCAAACTTTTAGCAAAGGGGGCCAGCTTTGGTGTGGTAAAAATGTGGGGGGGCCAACCTTGACTGACATCATTTATATAGAACAATATATTTAAGCAAATTTTAGCAAGCCATTATGTGTGTCAGATTTGCTTTATTATTATTATTTTTTTTAATATTTCAACAATCTCACAGCCATCCTTTGTGGAGTCCTCTTTCGACTCTCGGGCTCTTGCGAAATACTGCTGCTGAAAAATTAAACTAGCTTCAAGTTGCTTAAATTTCTTGCGACGTACCTTCCTTGTAATCTTTTCGTACATGTCAGCGTGTCTTATTTGGTAATATCGCCTCACATTGAACTCTTTAAATAACAGCGAGTGTCTCTTTGCAAATGAGGCAGACACAGTTGTTGCGTATTTTTGTGAAGAAATAGTTCAATTTCCACCTATCCTTGAAGCGTCGGCCGTTGAAGTCAACTTTCATTTTTTTGTGGATTGACGCCATTTTAGAAAATTGGGAGTAAAAGGTCATACGGAGTAATGTTGCTTAGAGTGCTGCTGCCTTTTAGTGGGTAAATGAGGAGCAGCATTTAGTGTGTACGCTACTTCATTATTAAGTCTTTGTGCAGGCCAGACGTTATTGATTTTATGACAGAGGCTGGGGGCCGGATGAAATTTGACCACGGGCCGCATTTGGCCCCCAGGCCGGACTTTAGACATGTCTGCAATATCATATTTATGACATGACACTATCACCGGCATTAATGAATGCTTATGACGGTTGTCATTTAGTGTCATCCGGCAAATTATGTCACAGTCCAGCTTGGATCTTTTACATCCATTCAAAAATAGATAATTTGCCAGGTGACACAAAATGACATCTGTCATAAGCATTCATTAATGGTCATGGCAGTGTCATGTCATCATTATGATGGACTTATGACAGTCTTATGATGCCACTGTCAAATAAAGTGTTACCAAATGACATAACTAGAAATTAATGAAACAAATAGAACAGTAACTGAGGAAATATTTAGCACAGAACATGAATTTTATTGTAATTTACATCTGTAGCGCTGCAATGCATGCTAGGAGGCATGTTGGATGAAAACCGTGTTGACAGCAGGTGGCAGCAGAGGTTGAATGTCTCCCCCATGGGGGCAATGATGGCCAAATGAAACTTCTTGAACCCCCATGGGGGCAATGATGGCCAAATGAAACTTCTTGAAGCAATGGAGCTTTGCAGTCAATTGGTTCAAAGCTTCACTTGGTCTTATGACGGTCTTATGATGCCGCTGTCAAATAAAGTGTTACAGGTTAATCCCTTTTGGTGTAATTATTCCATGATACGTTGAGGAGAGTTACGCCTTATAGTCTAGTGCGGCTTATCGGTGAACAAATGCCATTTTCGTGTGAAATTTGGTGGGTGGGGGCTTATAGTCAGGTGTGCCTTACAGTGCGAAAATATACTATTTATTTCTTATTTGTCGTGTCTATATCAGTGTATGAGATAAGGGAACAAGCAAAAAAATAATATAGTATTATAAGGATATCGCAAAATATATATTTTTTATCTTTACACTACTGAAACAAACTTTGCAATACAGAGAAAATGTCCAGCTACAATAAAAAAAAATTCAAGAAAATCCAATCCGAGATACCTAAATTTATCACACTGGATTATGTGTATACAACTTCATTTATGTAAAACAAAATACGTAAATTCTACAGTTTTCTACATCGATTTCAACATGTTGTCAGGTTTTAACCCCTTGGTTAGCGGAGAGGCACTGTTTAAGTGACCAGTTTCATCTACTGAGAAGTACCACAGAATGTTGGCTGATATTTTCTTCAGGCCAATAAAAACTGGGCAGCAGGCCACAGTTAGACCACGGGCTGTAGTTTAGACTGTCAACAAATATGGTTCCTTGCCAAATAAAGTTGATATAAAAGCTATACGAATACATAGATACAGTCAGTTATTGTGAAAGGACATGAAATGTGAAATTAGCACCATCCAGTGGCAATCAAAACTATGACATTAAAAATCAATGCATACCATGTACAGTACTGTGCATTACCCACCCACTCAAAAATGCATGTTTTAAAACACCCTGTTCAGGAACATGCAATTGAAATCTTCAAACAAAAGTGATTGTGCTAAAGGATTTAAGGGACACAGACTGCAGTCGTACTCAGATATAGATAGACCGGATATTACTGTGTCAGCTTTTGTATCATAGTCAGCCATCAAGATGTTATTTCTCCTCCGCCATCCAGTACACACTCAAATGGGTGTGTTGCCAGGACGACTGTTCACACGCCTTGTCATCCAAAATCACCTGGGAGAGGCTTCTATATGCACCGATGCACGCATGAACATACAGTGCAGACAATAATAACGCCTACACACAGCTATGCACAATAGCCACTCAACCAAATGTAGATCTGAACTTAAAAATAGGCAACAGCAAACATAATAATAAATCTGGTTCGTTACATGACAATGTTGAATATGCTAGAACACAGACTCCAAAAAATGTTGTATACCAAGGTGAAATGGCTATACAAAAAAAATGACTTGCCAAACACATTATATTTAAAGTGAACAGAAGAAACACTTTTACCAGTTTGCGGTATTGCTGCTTCTCTTGGCGTAGAGCAGCCACTTCTTGTCTCAAAACTCGATTTCTCTCTTCCAGGAGGCGAAAACGACTCACATTTTGAAAAGAATGGCCAGGTTGGGATGACACCTCAAACTTTGACTGAAAAAGAATACATAATATCAAGTAAGGAAAAAGGGGGGTATGCAGCTCATACATTTTGATAAATGCTGTTATTACTGTATTTTCTGGACTATGTATACTGTAAGTCACTGTAGAGTACAAGTCAAGCTAATGAAAAATGCGTCATAATGACGAAAAATATATGGATGTATATAAATATAGATGGCGGAAAACACAGACAAGACTGAAAAAGCAGTTTTTGCTCTTGCACTCCTCTTTAAAATAAACTTCTGTATTTTAAGCCAAAAGAACTGTTGTGTTTGATTGAAAAATATGTATAATGCTGCCATAGCAGATTCATGGCGCATTAAGCCCCCGAACTATTTTTAATTTGTCCGCCTTACACTAGAAACCCCCGTTTACAGACGTCGCGCAACCGCTTTTGTTTCATAAACCATAAAAAAAAGGTAAGTAATTATATTTATTATTCAAAATGTCTGTAATTTTTAGCTTAGAATCATTAATCAATTTCTAATATTTCGTTTAAAAAAAAAAAAAAAAAAAACGACTTTAGAAAATTATTCATTCGCATATTTTAAACTTTTAACCAAATTACATCACAATGAAAAAAATTGTAAATAAGTCACGGATATCGACCTCATAACTATCGCTTAGTTGTATTTTTTTTTTGGTTACTGTCGCATTTTCCCCGATATGTTAGATGATCCAAACATCCAAACAAAGAAAATAAATAAATAAACAAATAAAACATTTAAAAGGGTAAATATATGAAAAAGAAAATCTTGACCACTCCTTGATGTCTGCGATTTCTGCATCGTGACCCCTGTTATATTACCATGTTTCACCCATAAAATCCCCCAGAAATCCGACTGTGACTATTCACAGCTGTGTCTTGACACTCGGTGATATATGCTATATGGAGTTTTTGGATCGAAAAGAGCTAAATACGCGATAATATCTCATTAAAATTGTGTCTTTAATTATGCTCTCGCGTGCTCTCACCTCCAGTTAGGGTTTTGCTGTTTAATTTAAATTTAAAAAAAAAATTCCAATGACGTATCACACATGCATATCGGACCATTTTAAAATTTGCCAAATTGGGGGTCTCAGAGCGGAACTTCAAGTCAACTGAGTGTTTTCGCCATATATGTATTTAAATCTTGACACTGTTACTGTTCAAGCCTCAGTTCAAGCTCAGTTGTTTTTGAAGCTTTTGAAAGCTTAGATTTCAAGAAATTCTAAATATCCATCTTGCCTCTTCAGAGGCCACTCAGTGTAGTTTTGGCTAAGCAAAGCACCGTTAAAACTGTCTCAAAGGTGCTAGTCATATGATCTGCTTGAAAAATAATTTTGACCCAATATGAAATACTTTGGAGGATGCTTGTTCATTTCATTCATTTTTGTTGTTTGTTTTATCTCTTTACAACTTTTATAGGCACTATTTTAACAGCAAGGTGTTTATTTTAAAGGGGAAGTTCAAAATTTTTGACATTAGGCTTAATCTTCGATTTAGCGGGGGTTTAATTAGTCGGTGGAGTTGATCTCAATAATTTCTCTGCAGTTTGTCAGTAATTTGTTAGTTTAAGGGCTCCGGAGCAGCTAAGCTAGTGTGAGTCAATGGTGTCTGCTTAGCATGCCAATAAAAAAACAATAATAACAGATCTAACGTAGTCAAATAAATTCAAAATGCACATCATAGTTCGTAATACCCATGTGCCCAAAACAATGTCACACCAAACAGCCGTAATTCATTGCATTCTGCAGGACTATATTTTTTTTATGCGTAATGCGACCACAATAGAGAGGAATTATCCGGCCACTTGTGCTCAGTCTGCTGGGGAGTCCCTTTTGTTTCCACAAAAAAAATCAGCGGTGAAAAAAAACGATGTGATATCACTTCACCCTTCTTGCCGACACCCTGTTCCCTGCAGAGCTGCTGGATTACAAATGTTGCTGTTCTTACTACAATTATTGACATGCAATGGTAAGTTTTAATAACTTTATCCTGAAAACATAACCAACACTATTGATCGCATGGGTCATCGGTGATTCTCATGCATGCATATGTTGTTTTTTTATTGTTATGCTATGCTTGACTCACGCTAGCTTAGCCAATCCTAAAACTAACAAATAACTAACAAACTGCAGGGAATTTGTTGAAATCAACTTCACCGACTAATTAAACCCCCGCTAACTTGAAGATTAAGCCTTTTGTCAGAAATTCTGGACTTCCCCTTTAAATTCATTTACAAGAAAGTCAATTACATGCAATGAAATTTTTCAGTCAGCGGGGGGCACTGCACCCTTGCTCCCATCAATCTCCGCCCATGTATTGACTGGAATTGTTAAAAAATAAACAAACAAATAAACAAACAACAAAACATTGCACCTATATCACTTCTAATTAGTAGCTGAGGCTTTCATTAACCAGGATGGGTGGGGGGGTTAAATATAGTGTATCAAGACAACAAATAAAGATGATTGTGATTGGTTCCATTTTAGACAGGGTCGCAGTTGTGTCACCCACAATGGAGACCTCCGTCTCTACCGAAGCTAACAGGCAAAGTTCTTGTGACATGAGTTGCATCAGAATTCGCCAGAAATGACAAGCACACTCTCTTTGGGGTCATCACAAGTACTGACGGTGCTCAAAATTGAGTAGGCTGGACAGAAATAACACACACATGCACACACATAAGCATTGCATGCATTCATCATTTTTTTTATTTGCGTGATTTTATTTGATAATGCTGCATGTATTATCCCATACTATGTAAAAATAATAATACCTTGTCGTCTATATGAACCAATACACTAATGGTCCTGAGGAACGTGATTAAGTCGTTAAAGGTACAGACAGACCAAAGGACCTAAGATTAAAGAAAATAGAAACTCGTATCTTTTTTCTTGATTTAAGAGCTATATTTTCTTTTTGAAAAATAAAATAAACAAGTATTAATTTAGTAGAGCAGATATTTAAAGGATTTATATTCTTAGAGTTAAAATGTGTTTGCTTCAAATTTCACAAAGGCGTTGCAATGAAACTTTAACGCGGGTATGTGTGTATTAAAATTTGATTATAGTTGTTTAATTAATTGAAACATTGCTCTGTAAATGTAACATTTCTTACCAATGTTTAAACGTAGTTTAAACAGAGAATAACATTATATTTGAACAAATAGAGAGTGCAGACCAGGAAAATTCCTTCATTTACTCACCGGGAAATTATGAAAACAAGTCATAAACTAATGACAAATGAATTGTAATGTTATGAGAAAATGACTACTATTATATGGGAGATGCAATTATTACCAGAATATTACCCAACAACATATTATTTCAGTAAATTGTTAAATAGTTTGAGAGTATATTAAGATTATGAGGGTTACATTTAAACAATGTTACAAAGGTAAAATAACATTTTGACATCTGTAAAAATTCATTCATTCATAATTAAGTCATAATACCAAAGTCAAACATTTAAAAAGTCATAAAATTAATTTAAAAAATACTTTGAATGAATGAATGAATGAAATTTATTGTCATTGTCATCATCATCAGCATCATTGACAGTTACAGAATGTAACTGTCAATGATACTTTAGCACTCATATTTGAGAAATAAAGCGATATCACTCTATCAGGGGAAAAAAGTCAAACTTGTATGTCAATGAAAAAAATAAATATGCTTTGAGACAAAAGTTCTGTGTTGTGGGGGGGTGACAAATAGTACGAAAATAGACATACTAAATAGTTGATAAAATCATGATATGTGAGTACGATGATAGATTTGTAATGTTATAAGCATTATTTTTGTCTGATCATGCAACCTTAACTCAGCAGCATGTGAGTTTCATAAAGATATTCATCTTGCTTTTTATGGAAAGGATTATTGATTAAGGTATTGATTACGTTTTATTGTTTTTCCAGGGGCCAAGTTACGTGGTATCATTGTGGTTGAGGTATTTATGCAAGCAGCCACAGGCATCCCCTGAGGTAATCTCATTTTTGACTACAAGTCGTTTAAATAGATTGTCATAAAGCCATCTGGTGAGTGAGTGATACACTTGAGTCACTGCCACACCGAGCCTAAACACATTCAGGCAATGACATTAAATGAATCAAACCTGAACAGATTTGACAATCCAAGAACATCCGTACTCTGAAATCATTCCTTTTGCTTTTCCCTCTCTCATTGGTGCTGTTCCTCTTTTAGCCATAGACACAAAGGCACCAAGTGCACAGAGACAATCCACATTGCATCCTAAATGAGGCAGTGGTGGTGCATGATGTGATGCTTCCGCTAATGCAATGCCTATCTTAAAGGACGTAATATCGCCCTCAGTCCAAAAATGACTCTCCCCACTTTTCCGTCACATCAAAATCTGGCACATAATGGAGGTCTGTGTGCGTGTGTAGTTACAAGCCTCTCTAATCTGCAGCTTTAGTAGCGTGCCGAGTGTGTGCAAAGCTGTAGCTGGCTGCTAGTCAGTGTGAGTAAAGACACTTGCAGTGGCTTCATGACAGTGTCACACACATAGACATTCCCACTGCCCCTGTGCCTGCATGAGTAGTTCACTCACGCTGGCTGCTCCTTTATCCAGTTGAGCTTGAACACCCACACATCCGTATACAGTATCACAGCCCTGTCAAGCTCCCAAATACAGTAAACATGTGCATATCCTTCTCAGCGTACTACACGGAAAGAAGTTCTCTTTTCAACGGTGAATTATTACAGTTTCCTGTCTTTTATTGAGCCAGGGCGTGCATTTTACATCTACGGACAACCGCCAAACAAAATGTCACATAAAGTGTAGTATATAGGGCTGCAGCTATCGATTATTTTAGTAGTCGATTAATCGATGAACTAGTTACTTCGAATAATTGAGTAATAGGATAAGGAACGAAAAAAATTTTAATCCAGGAGTTGAGCCTCAAACGTTATAAAAAGATGAATAAACGAGGATCTATGTACAGCAAAAGAACAATTGGCTAACTTGCATAGCAAAAATCTGCTAGCCTAAATGCTATAAAATGCTAACTTTTTTTTTTTTTTTTTACAATGCTCTTAACAAATGGTTCCGACACATATCCCCCCCCCCCCCAAAAAAAAGGCTCAATACACCTATAAACTAAATTACGAATGCATTAAAAAAATTATCTCAAACAAAAACTTAGCTTATATTGGTCTTAACAGGGAGCAGCTGAATTCAGCCATGTGAAATGAGGAAGACTAGCAGTGTATCCCCCCAAATCAATAAAACTAAAAGCAAACACTTTCAAAACAAACCATTACAACGCCAATTCAATTAAACGAATACTCAAAGCAGCAACATTTAATTTGAATCTTTTTTTTTGCTAATCGAATACCCAAGTTAATCGATTAATCGTTGCAGCACTAGTAGTATTGCTTCAAAAGTTATTATCTAAGTTCAATTTACCCATGACTTATCTTGTGAAATCTGGGCCTGAACATAGCTGATATTTTTAAACTCTAGATCAATGTTTTGTATTGGTTAGAACTGCTGGTATGAGCAAACAAATAGTACATGAGTAAAAATGGATCTGTGGGGAAAAAAAAAAATCAACAAACCTTTCTAGCCCTAATTGTTAGGTTTTGAGTTGGTTTCCTCCTAGTGTTCCTGTGATTACCCATTGATTTCACCTGTTGTACCTGCTCCTAGTGTATCCTCCAATCTGCATCCTCCTGTGTAACCCAGCTGTTCCTCATTGTCTCGTTACCCCTTGTCTGTGTGTGTGTATATAATCTCTCAGTTTCTTTTCACTCCTTGTTGCGTCATTGTCAATGTCATTGTCGAAGTCCTGTCCAAGCCCTCGTGTAGTCCCTCCGATAAAGTAAGTTTTGTTTGAACCTTGCCTTTTTGATCCCCAGAACTTTTGGTTGTACTTTGTGTGTTTTTGTTAGTTATTTTTAAAACGTTTTTTGAGATCACCGCCACCTGCCTGGCTGCTTTTGTTTCCCTGCATTTGGGTCCACACAACCTGCCTGCCCGCGTTTTCCAGACACTAATTAGTATGTTTTATTTTTTTAAACAAATCTACAGATGAGTAAAACTAACGAGGTGTCAGTGCTTTTCATCCACTCAAGTGGTGGAGCGTTGGACCAAAACAGAGCAAACAGGTGAACAGAGAAGCTCGTGCAATACTAAAATTGTATTTACTAAAGAAAAACCTACAAAAAAGACAAGTTGAAACCAACAACAAAGGAGCACATAAAAACAAAAAAAGTGTTGCGTGCATTATCAGACCTGAATATAGGTGTGACCTATGTATTTAAGCACACTCATTTTGCCATTAATTTATTGACTGTGATGTGTTACTTCAGAACTGTACAGGGAATGAGTAACTTATTCGATTCTACTGAAATGTCGATCTTGTCAACACGGATAGCAAATCGAGATTTAGTGTCTATTTATTCGTTCTTATTCTATCACTCTGCTCCGAGACAAAATGATTTGCTAATAGTTTGGCAAGTGTGCAGTTGAATTATGTAGGATAACGGGGACAATATGCTCCATGGCGCATTAAGACCCAAGTTCTGATGAACTACTTGTTAAAGGCCACAAACATTGCTATCTTATCCCTGATTGGTCAGGAATCTTGTGGTATGAAAGGCTTAATGCCCTAAGGAGCCTAATGCCCCTTGCTACCCTAAATTATAATTGCAAATACATGTTTGTATACTGAACTGTAAAAAGTATGGATACTGAGCAGATATCAGTTTGAATTTCAATTTCGTTTTCTACTTCTTTTTTTTTTTTTTTTTTTTTTTTTTTTGCATTATTATTATTGTCCTGACTCTTGTTTACTAAAGGAATAACATTTGTTCTTCGAGAGTCTTAAAACCCTACTTCAATTATACATTTTATTTAAACCAGAACATTTGTGTCGTGAAAACGTTTGTTTTTACTAGCTTGGATGATGTCTGAACTGATTTTTTTTTTTTTTCACAGAGGTAAACTCAGTGTTAATTGGATGACATTGTCAATGACGCAAGTGTGTTAGTATCTAAATTTCACCTCATGATCTTATCTGCATCCAATATTTCCATTTGTTCCCCGCTTCACCACATTCTGAATCCATGCCCTCATTCAAATTTAATGATTTTTTTTTTTTTGGTAGCGAGCTTCCAGCATGAGAAGCTGCTGTGTCAGTAGTCCTTCATTGGACCAAGGAGAGAAGAGAGGAAAGGAGAGACAACAGTGTGCGTGAGTGAGAACAGAAATCAGGAACGTACGCTCTGTTCCACTCTGTTACCTAGCAACCATTGCCAGCCGTCTGTTCCCTCCCTTGCTCCAGACACATTATCTTCAGGCATGACACGGAGCCATAAGAGTCTGGATTTAGGAGCAGATGGAAGGCTGGATCGTAAGCGAATATGCGGTGAACTCCTCCAAGTAGAGAGAATGTCAAGGGCCAGGAGTCATTTAACCATGTCAAGCTGGTACATTAGCCTCAACTCTTGACCTTTACCCTCCTACAACTTTTATTTTAACATTCATCAAATGAATTTGACCCTTCTGACTTACTCAATAAAACCATTAAGGGTCCTTTAAAATGAAAGTCAACATCAATTAACAATTTGACAGAACAAAGAAAAGGATGTTGCTAATGTCTTGTCCAAGGAAACCAAGACAACGAAAGGTTTTATACAATGATGAGATTTCTTTATTACAAACTGCAGTTTAATTGCTAAACACCATTTTTGTAATAATCAGACAATTTTGCAGGTCTGTCTGATCAGAGTCGACTGTTTCGTTATGTATTACCGGTATTACACAAAGCCCATAAAACAAAACATGTAAACACCCGAAAGAAAAGCTATTTGGGGACTGGAACTCGATGGCCAAGTTGGGAATGAGGAAGCTGCAAATTCTACAGAATAGACACTGACGGCACTTATTTCATAGAAATATATACGTAGACACCCAATTGCGTCATGGAAGGCGTTTCACATCACCGATGTTCGATGAGCCTCCTCACCAGTGTCACCACTGTTTGTCACTTAGCAGTAGAGTAAAATGCCTGAGCATATGCTTGCAATAACCGACGCTCCATCGAAATTAAATCATGCGGGGTTGCTTTTCACAAGAATGTTGGTCAGTTGACCATTTTTAAATGTCACCGTAACCAGAAACATAGATCACTCAAAATGTAACCAACCTTATATAGCTACCATTAATACAAAAACAGCTCTAACAGTGCTAATAGACCATAATTTTATCTCACAGCCTACCAGCATCTGGAACTAAAACAAATACCGTATTGGCCTGAATATAAGACGGCTCTGATTATAAGACGACCCCCTCTTTTTCAAGACTCAAGTTTGAAAAAAAGACTTTTTGAAAACCAAATTAATTTTTATACAGAAAATAATTACAGTACATCCGAAACAAATGATTATAACAATATATTTGAGAGAAAAAGCATGTTATTTTGCCTCATTCAAATCTTAATATCTTAACATTTAAATATGTAAACTAAAGTGCAATCACATTCGTAAATGAATGGCTTCTGGTTTTTGAAATGTAAATAAACCAATCTATTGTGATAAAACAACAAAATTGCAATAACTGCATTAACCATCAAAGTGAAGTTTAACTGTAACTGTAGTCTTGAAACAAATCTGAATAAGGAAAAACATTGCAATAAAATAATGCAGACTGGTTAAACTTGAGAGTAGCTGAGATCTGTCATGACAGAACATCGCTTTAATGATATCTGGCGCCATCTAGCGTCGTGAATGGGTAGAGTAGCTGAGATCTGTCATGACAGAACATCGCTTCAATGATATCTGGCGCCATCTAGCGTTGTGAATGGGTATAATGTCTTGACCGCGAATATAAGATGACCCCCTCTTTTTCAGTCTTATGTCAATGCAAAAGCACCATCTTATATTCGGGCCAATACGGTACTTAACTCATTGCCTGTCAATGACAACGATAGACGTCATATTCGTTTTTAATTGGGGGGACTGGCTGTAAATGTTCATCTTTAAATGCCATTGATGGCACTAGACATCCAATCCATTTTGACTGGGAAGGCGAGCAGTGATCGTTTACTGCCACCCTCTCACGATGATGATGATGATGATGATGATGAAGCTTTTTTATTTCGAGCATGCATAAAGACACACAACAATTTAAAATTTGGGATATTTTGACAATGTTTGAAGTGATTGTCAAGTTTCACCTTATGTATAATCCGTACCGCTCGTTTCTGCAATCCGACTAATGAATTGATGGTAGATTTATAAACGTTTCCCCACACTTCAATACAATATGTGAAATATGGGAGCACAAGGGAACAGTACAAAGTGCCAGTGCACTATCATCAACGTATGATTTCACTTTGGACATCTAGAACTACCAATTAGTTAGATTGTACAATACGGTGCAATTGTTAGACGAGCATGTCAAAGTTCATAGCAAAGCTCAGATAATTTTACACAATGTATCAAAAGGTTTTGTGATGGTGGCAAGGTTAGGATGCCTTAAGGCAGCTCAGTACCTTTGCCTTGGAGGGTATGTGGTGATGGTGTGTGCTCCTGGCAGTGATCATGGCAAGCTGTCTCTGAATCCACTGTAACTCCATGTGAGAGTGCCTCAGCAGCTCCTGCACATTAACACTGGATGTGTGATCCCGCATTATCACCTGCACAACACACACCACAACCAAAATATACAGACATGAGTCATCACGCAAAAGCCGTCATCACACCCATCACACGAGCACATGGTCGTTTATTATGCAAAGGCCACATATGCATATTCTTATGTCCAGGTTGTTGTTTATATTCAGCATGTTGCACAGTTGACTGCCGACCAGGCAGGTGTGTACACTGCCTAATGTCCTACGTCAGCTGACATATGTTCTAGTTCATGTGTGACGTGACGACAAGTGCTAAAGAAAATAAGTGTACACCCTGTCATACAGATGATAGGCATAGTTACAGATAAAAGTAACTGACTGAAGATGAATACTTCATTATTCAAACATTTTCACACTTTAGCTCCAATTTGTTATCTGATACATTTCGGGAGCCAGGCGGTCCTGGTTTATTTAAAGGTGTTCATACAACAATTATTAAGGGGGATATTTGTAGGCTACTATTCCTCGTAGGTAGCCATATGTCCATTTTTGACACTTGTCATCAGGGTCAACCTAGGGCAGACATGTGCAAAGTCCGGCCCGGGGGCCAAATGCGGCCTATGGTCAAATTTCATCCGGACCCCAGCCTCTGTCATAAAATCAATAACGTCTGGCCCGCGCACAGACTTAATAAATTGGTCAGCAGTACTGCAACCAGCATATGAAGTAGCTTACACACGAAATGCTGCTCCTCATTTACCCACTAAAAGTCAGCAGCACTTTAACCCTTTATCGCCAAATGTGTCACATTTGATACACCTAAAATTTCATGATTTTGAGATTAATTTAGAATTTTCACATTTCTTTTTGAAAAAAAAAAGATGGATGCAAGTCAACACATGCATCTGCAGGTTCCATGAGAAAAAAACATGATTTAGCATGGGTTATAGATATTAGAGCGCTTATAACACATTCATTTTTACATTTCGTTTTACAAATTTGAAAAAAAGGTTTCATCGGGACCTTATTTTTCAAATTTTGGGATTCTCTGATAATTGATTCATGTTGCAAGTATTTAAGGGCCAAGCAACATTACTCCGCGTGACCCATTACTTCCATTTTCTAAAATGGCGACAATCAACAAAAAAAAGAAAGTTGTGGCGGCGGACGCTTCACGGATAGGTGGAAATTGGACTAATTCTTCACTAAAATACACAACAACTGTGTCTTGCCTCTTTTGCAAAGAAACAGTTGCTGTTTTAAAAGATTTCAATGTGAGGCGATATTACCAAACAAGACAGAGTGACATGTACGACAAGATTACAGGGAAGATACGCAGTGAGAAATTGAAGCAACTTGAAGCTAGTTTAATTTCTAAGCAGTAGTATTTCGCAAGAGCCCGAGAGTCGAACGAGAACGCCACAAAGGCTAGTTGGGAGATTGTTGAAATTATTCATTTAAAAAAATAAGGCAAATGTGACACACTGAATGGCTAGCTAAATTTTGCTTAAATATATTGTTTTACGTAAAAGACGTCAGCCAAGGTCGGCCCTCCACATTTTTACCACGCCAAATCTGGCCCCCTTTGCAAAAAGTTTGGACACCCCTGACCTAGGGCCTATGTCAGCTGAGTTTGGACATGAGGCGAGCAGACCCTAAACCAGTCCCTACAAAATTGCAAGGCACATCTAGATAAACAGATGTTCAATATGTTTTTTTTTTCTTTTTTTGTAATGTCTAAGCCAGAAAAAAAAAAAAAAAAAAAAAAAAAAAAAAAAACAGACGTGTGGGTGCTAACTACACACAGCGGGAGCTGAGTTTTTCGAGCCCAGAACCTTTTAATTGTAGGACAGATTTGTTAACTAATACTTGCTGCCCTGGTAGATCACAAAAAAGTTAATTCAAACCCTCTCACTTAGGAGATACAGGAATAACAGTTCCATACATTTTTACAAATGAGTATTTGACTGCTTCTTATGACAGTGTCATAGGACTGTTATTATCATGACATGAAAGCTGCATATCATTGTGTCTTAATTTCCTAACCCTAAATCATTTGAAGCAATGGCAACCATGCATTAAAAGTGACATTTGACAATTGAATAAATGACAATCACATATTTGCATTCAGTCAAAAATCATGACATGTGTCTTATGACTTTTTAGTACGCGAAAACAAAATAAAGTGCAAGTTTGAAAATTGAGACAGTTTTCCGTGAAATGTGAATTTAAGTTAATTTCAAATATTGTTCACCTAAAACAAAGACTGTGTAATTGGTTGTTTCTAAGAACTGCAACCACAAAATGACCACACATACAAAAAAAAAAAAACCAACGGTATTCAATACAGCCTATTATCACTTACTGTAAATTTCTTGCATCTTCTTTTATTAACACCGCATAACTTGCTCTCTTTGAGGCACATACCAAGCATCCGTGAAAGTTATGATCACATCTCCATTAGATGCCTGCATCAGATCCCTAGTGTGCATTTGTAGAAGCTGACCGAGTGATTGATAGTATGCACCAACATGCATGTGTTGAGAGGCCGAGCTCCACTCCCGTTACGTAAGAACGGATTACACTAACTCTCTCAACACAATTACAATAACATTTATCTGCCACTGGTAAATCCCAGTTTATATATCCTTCTTTTACATCTGCACTTTTACTTGGAGACCAGCAGTGCCAGATACAGTGTATTCCTGATTTATACAAGTATTGTTGCATCTGACCATTTTGGTTAGGCTCATCAGGGTGCCCAGGCCAGGGGAAATTTCCAATTTCAATTACTTAATCTGGAAAGTATTCATTTTTCTTTAAATATATGCATTTGTTCATTTATCTACACTATCGATGTAAAGGACAAAAAAAAAAAAAAAAAAATCTTCAGGATGGCACAGCTGTTAATCTACTATTACATGTTGGCATCAAACAAAAGAATAGTTCATGGCTTCCTGCAGATACAGTGCCTTGCAAAAGTATTCGGCCCCCTTGAATCTTGCAACCTTTCGCCACATTTCAGGCTTCAAACATAAAGATATGAAATTTAATTTTTTTGTCAAGAATCAACAACAAGTGGGACACAATCGTGAAGTGGAACAACATTTATTGGATAATTTAAACTTTTTTAACAAATAAAAAACTGAAAAGTGGGGCATGCAATATTATTCGGCCCCCTTGCGTTAATACTTTGTAGCGCCACCTTTTGCTCCAATTACAGCTGCAAGTCGCTTGGGGTATGTTTCTATCAGTTTTGCACATCGAGAGACTGACATTCTTGCCTATTCTTCCTTGCAAAACAGCTCGAGCTCAGTGAGGTTGGATGGAGAGTGTTTGTGAACAGCAGTCTTCAGCTCTTTCCACAGATTCTCGATTGGATTCATGTCTGGACTTTGACTTGGCCATTCTAAAACCTGGATACGTTTATTTTTGAACCATTCCATTGTAGATTTGGCTTTATGTTTTGGATCATTGTCCTGTTGGAAGATAAATCTCCGTCCCAGTCTCAGGTCTTGTGCAGATACCAACAGGTTTTCTTCCAGAACGTTCCTGTATTTGGCTGCATCCATCTTCCCGTCAATTTTAACCATCTTCCCTGTCCCTGCTGAAGAAAAGCAGGCCCAAACCATGATGCTGCCACCACCATGTTTGACAGTGGGGATGGTGTGTTCAGGGTGATGAGCTGTGTTGCTTTTACGCCAAACATATCGTTTTGCATTGTGGCCAAAAAGTTCAATTTTGGTTTCATCTGACCAGAGCACCTTCTTCCACATTTTTGGTGTGTCTCCCAGGTGGCTTGTGGCAAACTTTAAACGAGACTCTCCCACCTCAGCTGTAGATCTCTGCAGTTCATCCAGAGTGATCATGGGCCTCTTGGCTGTATCTCTGATCAGTTTTCTCCTTGTTTGAGAAGAAAGTTTGGAAGGACGGCCGGGTCTTGGTAGATTTGCAGTGGTCTGATGCTCCTTCCATTTCAATATGATGGCTTCCACAGTGCTCCTTAAGATGTTTAAAGCTTGGGAAATCTTTTTGTATCCAAATCCGGCTTTAAACTTCTCCACAACAGTATCTCGGACCTGCCTGGTGTGTTCCTTGGTTTCATTGGATCATTCAGAGATCCTCACTGAACTTCTGGAGTGAGTTTGCTGCACTGAAAGTAAAGGGGCCGAATAATATTGCACGCCCCACTTTTCAGTTTTTTTTTTGTTAAAAAAGTTTAAATTATCCAATAAATGTTGTTCCACTTCACGATTGTGTCCCACTTGTTGTTGATTCTTGACAAAAAAATTAAATTTCATATCTTTATGTTTGAAGCCTGAAATGTGGCGAAAGGTTGCAAGATTCAAGGGGGCCGAATACTTTTGCAAGGCACTGTAACATCAGCTTTGAGGAGTCTTAAATTTCGGTCATTTTGTGAGTAAATTGAGACATTGTTTTCAGTTTTCATACTTCTTTACATTGCACTAATGTAATATATGGTATATATACAGTATATCAGGGGTGCCCAAGTCCCGTCCTCAAGAGCCCCTATCAAGCTTGTTTTCCATGTCTCCCTCCTTTAACATACCTGAATCAAATGATCAGCAAGCTCTGCAGGAGTCCGATAACGATCCTGATTATTTCATTTCAGTGTTTTGAAAGAGGGCGACATGGAAAACAAGCTGGATAAGTGCTCTCAAGAACTGGACTTGGTCCCCCCTGCAGTATATATGTACATATATTGCACATCATAATTTATTACACCCTCATTGGAAAGTAAGAGTCAGTCTACATCTCACCTTGAGTTTTTACAATTTCAACATAACTTTGTTTATTCAATGCTTGCTTGACTAGTAACATGAAACTTTAATTTTTAATAGAAATGTTGATAGAACCTAGAACATTTTTATGAAAATTGGTCTGTGCAAAAGTGGATCCAAATGTTGTCACATATATTTATTACCTATATTAGAATGTTGTAGAAACGTGACAAAAAATATAGATCAATTCAAAAAGTTAAACTCATACATACACCAATGTTTACTTTAACAAGTAAACTGTTATGCATCATGTTTGAGAAGTACCAGTATTTTCATTTCAGTTGGCATTGCAGCACAGTATCAGCAGATGAGATGTAAAGCTTTTAAATGTCATAAGGAAGAGGTAAACAAGTAAAATTTGCACACAATAAAATTTACAAGAGTGATATAATTACTTACCTTTCAAATTATTTCCCATGGTTATCTTCATTTTGATCTCACTGCTGCATGCTTCTGGCATTTCAAACTCTTGGTCTTGGATCGTGACCGTCTTCTATTCCACATTATGAATAGCAGATATGAGAATTCTATATAAGCATAACTCGCAAAGATGTCTTTGTGCTGCCACTGCTGCTGCCAAAGCATGAATAGAAATATGTGGAGCCTGCAAGCAGTGTTTTTAGACAGTGTCTCCCTGATGACTTGCTCTTTTTGAGATCCAAGTTCCGAATTGTTTCCCATACACAGCCCAAAGGGCTGCCTGCTGCGGGACCATATGGCAAAGGGAAGAACAAGATGGGAAAGGGGGATCTGAGGCTAAATTCACACTTGAACCTAAAGTGAAGCTATACTTGTCAACATTAGAAGGCCTTTAAACATGTTACACTTCATTATTTTTGTTTTATTTGGGGACATGTTTTCACATTGTTGCTTTATGACTGCTGTTTTAACATTCACTTCAACAGTTAGTATGCTGCATGTTTTAGTGGAAGGGAAATATATAGTACACAACAAAAAATAGGAACACCTAAGCTGTAACACCTGCAGGAAATGAAAATGTATCATGTTAACCTGTGAAGATTATCTCGGTCAAAAAAAAAAATAACCCACTGGTGAGGTCATTTCAATGTTTTATAGAATTTAGGACAGTCGAAACATGACAGAAGCATCTTAAAAATGTGATGAGTTATGTTAAAAAACAACAACAAAGAAGTCAGCAGTCACTCGTTTGGATCAAGCTGGCCTTTACAAATTTACCAAGTTCACGCTGGGTTGCAATAAACATGTACTGTATTGATCCCAAACGCTTTCATTCCAGACAAAAGTGCTGCCCCATCACATCTTTGCCGACTTTCAGCAGCTGAGTGGCAGTTTCAAACTCCAGTGGGATGCTCTTGGTCGATGTCTGCTTCAAGTCTTTCTCCATCAGCTGAGTGGACAGACAACATTTATTGTACACTGTGCTACTGAAATGGCAACAGGGATTATTACAATTTCAGGGTTAAGATTAACATTAAAATGTGAAACATCAAAGTCTCAAATAGCAGACTCCATTGTCAGATAGCACAGCTCACATTCACACACACAATTATAGCAGTAAGTGGTGCCATGCTTACTGCGAGCAATTTAAGTGGGAAAATTAACCGGCGGAAGTGTTTTAAAACCATGCAGTACTGGAGATTGCCACTGGAGGCTGGCTTCAAAACAGCAATTGGCATTTTTTCCCCCTGGTAAATTTTCATTTCTCCAGAAAAAAACAAAATGAGGATCTTGAAAAGGCATAGTGTAGTAAACTTATTGCTCAGTTAACTGTAGTAATAGATTGTCAAAGTTTTGTTGGATTTCTTTATTCCGGTAAGTGAACTGTTTTGGGTCATTTTTATGTCAGCAAATGCCGCAGATGCCATGAAATCAAAAATGTTGGGCCAAGTTATGCCTTTGTTTATAGCTGCTGTAGGGTTTTTTTTCCAGCTGTGGGGGCAGAAATAAGATTAAATACATTTTTAATTATTGTAAATGTATTTATTTTATAAATACATATATAGGAAAAATAAAAATGTTTTTCTATAATACAGTTACCTTAATTTCCAGACTATAGAGCCTGAAGTGTGGTGTACATATGGATTATTTCTTAAATTTTGTGAAATCCGGGCAGTACAGTTTATAGTCAGGTGAGCTCTATAGTCCAGAAATTACGGTGTATGCACGTTTATATATATATATATATATATGTGTGTGTGTATACATAGATACATACTGTACATACAGTGGGGAGAACAAGTATTTGATACACTGCCAATAATTGGCAGTGTATCAAATACTTGTTCTCCCCACTGTACATACATACAAACATATCTAAAACCGAGGTTATTAAAAAACATATAAATAAAATAAAAATAATAAAATAAATAAAATAAAAATTGCCAGATAGCCAAAATTCCCTTCAAAGGGGCAGAACTTAAGGGGGTGCGACCTGCCCGGTCTGCGACCGTAAGGTAGACATGGTTAGCAAGGGGAGGGTCAAACAGAGAGGTAAGATACTGTGCGGAGCTGTAATATAGCGTTTGAATCTTAAAATATCTCTGCCAGCCGCTTGGCCGGTTGTCTGGAAGGGCCCGCAAAAATGTTTTTTTGTAATTTCCACTTGCAACCCCCCCCCCCCCCCCCCCACACACACACACACACACACATCGGACAATCGTCTTGAGGGGCCCGTGACCGTTGGACAGTCCACTCAGGGTGCCCCGGTTATGTTCATCGCACCCAGGCCCCCATGATCCATGCCATCTGTAAAGCTTTTCAAAAAGCTATTGTTAATACATATTATGAAATGCATTTTAACTAATATGCAGCAGCCATAATATATGCATTGTCACATAAGGCCAATGCTGTCAAATCTCGGTTTCGGTAAATTACAAGCCGGATTCCCAAAAAAGTTGGGACATGACTATGTTCTATTTTGAATAAAATATTGCAATTTGGCACTTTCATATCTGGGGTAACCTAACGTGAAGCTATACTTGTCAACATTAGAAGGCCTTTAAACATGTTACGCTTCATTATTTTTGTTTTATTTGGGGACATGTTTTGACACCGTTGCTTTATGACTGCTGTTTTAACATTCACTTCAACAGTTAGTAACGACAGCTTATGCTGCATGTTTTAGTGGAAGGGAAATATATAGTACACAACAAAAAAATAGGAACACCTAAGCTGTAACACCTGCAGGAAATGAAAATGTATCATCTGTTAACCTGTGAAGATTATCTCGGTCAAAAAAAGAAAAAAAAAAAAAAAAAAAAACATTAGTGAGGTCATTTCAATGTTTTATAGAATTTAGGTCAGTCAAAACATGACAGAAGCATCTTAAAAATGTGTTATGTTGAGAAAAAAAAAAAAAAAAAAGTCAGCAGTCACTCGTTTGGATCATGCTGGCCTTTACAGATTTACAAAGTTCATATCTTTGCATTCAGTTTTCATTGACAATTTGTGTATCGCCCCAACATTTTTTGGAATCCTGATTATAATAGCCTCCACAAAACACTGTATTTTGAAATTAATGAATACACTGCTTAACAATTTATTATGATACGAATGACCTCACATGAAATTCTATTCATATACGTACAGTATATACTGTATTTTTTGTTTTTAGTTACAAGCCAGAATTTTAGACAGGCGTGCTATTCAGAGCTTCCACCGCTAGATGGTGGCATGGATTCACACTGTTCTCCTTGTAGTGGCGAGTGATAATAGTTTGTAACATTGAGTGCTCCCTTTTATTTTGCATAATTACTTCTTCCTAAAACCAAACAAACATATCCACATAAATCAATGGTGAGGAAAAACTGAAAAAAACTAATATTGGTGTTTGGGGGAGGGGCTGGACCAGATGAATGGACATTTCCTTTTTTTTTTCCCTAGGGGGGGTAAGGAGCGGAGCTCGTGCTCTCTGCAAATAATTTCCAAACGGACATATAAAATTGGTTTAATAATTTTCATTGGGGTTACTTGCATTTCATTAATTTCAACGTGGAAAGTTGTTTTAAGAAAATAGCTGTTTTCAGAACAAGTTTTAACTTGTATCTCAAGCCACCACTACTAAAAAGCAGTGCTAAAAATTATATGTGGTCAACACACTAGGTGGTTAAAAGTTTCAAAATTTCACTTTACCTCAAATGTTGTTTTTTCAAGTGTCTCACTGATGTCATCCTCCTGTTGTGGCAATGGCGTGTTGATCAACATGGCCATTTTGGCCACATCTGGATGGTAATGCCTTTGTAGTGTCTGCATAATAACAGGAGGAACATGACAAACATTTCCGATAAGAGTCAAAAGCATATACAGTTAAGCCTCCAATGAACGGACCCGGAAAAATCAGATTTGCATTGTAACGGACAGTTTCTGCAGGAAATGATAGCGTCGTCTGGAACTCAAAACGCCCATGTCGTGAGATAAACCTGTGTGGTGTGTTCCGTGAGCAATGTTTCTAAAATTCTACACAAACTTTGTAATGTACATTCAGCAATAATAGACAACCCCTTTCAGGGTTTAACTGAAAATCGATTGAGGAACAGGGAATGTGCCCTGTCGGGAATTGAGTACAGGTTACTATAAAAAAATAAATACATAAACTGTGTTCATAATGCCATTCAAGGGACACTCCAGTCATTTTAATTCTCCTTCTCTATCCAGCGTCAACGTTGTCGCTTGCTGACCGTGCTGCCTCCTTTGTTAACTGTAATAGAGCTTTGAATAAGGCAATAAGTCACAACAACAAAAACATCTATGCATAGAACATTTATTTACAATAACTGTATAACTGAAAATATCCTTTATGTGTTGAATTTACATGATAAGTAATTGCTACTTTGAATAGTGATAACTCAGTAATTTTAAAATATTTTTTCTGTCAATCACTCAAACTGTTTATTGGAATCAGACCTATCTATAAAGCTGTAATTTCAATAATTTTAAATTACCCCCCCCCCCCCACTTAGGACCACACAAACCCAAAGAATGGGTTATGAAGACAACTAACTGTACTGTATATATATATATAAATAAATTAAATAATTTCAAATATGTCATATGACATAATTAGAGCTATGAATAAGGCAATAAGTCACAACAACAACAATATATTCATAGAATTTTTTTTTTTTTACAATAACTGTATAACTGAAAATACTCTGTGTGTTAGATAACATGTAAATCCTACTTTGAAGAGTGATAACTAAGTTATTTGAAAATATTTTTTTCTGTCATTCATTCAAACTTTTCATTCGCATCAGACTTAATCCATACATATGTAATTTAATTTTTTTAAATTTTGCCCCCGCACCCCCACTTAGGACCACACAAACCCAAAGAATGGGTTATGAAGACAACTAACTGTACTGTATATATATATATAAATAAATTAAATAATTTCAAATATGTCATATGACATAATTAGAGCTATGAATAAGGCAATAAGTCACAACAACAACAATATATTCATAGAATTTTTTTTTTTTACAATAACTGTATAACTGAAAATACTCTGTGTGTTAGATAACATGTAAATCCTACTTTGAAGAGTGATAACTAAGTTATTTGAAAATATTTTTTTCTGTCATTCATTCAAACTTTTCATTCGCATCAGACTTAATCCATACATATGTAATTTAATTTTTCAAAATTTTGCCCCCGCACCCCCACTTAGGACCACACAAACCCAAATAATGGGCTATGAAGAATGGCCTCCTCAAAATCCTCTTCCTCCTCTCCTTCAAGTGGCTCATAATCGTCATCACAGTTGGACAATGCACAGTCCTCTGACGCATCATCCTCTTCATTCAATGAGCCTGAGAGAAATTCCTCCTCCAACACCATTCTTCTTGCCTTGCCTCCTCAAGAGAAATTATTCTCGCCATTTCTGCTCACCATCAGTCACAGGGAATAAAATGGCCGTTGAGCCGTTGGACCCCATATAAAAAGTTGTATACAAAACTGATCATTCACTGAGACAGTGGGAGGAGGAAAAATGAAAACATTCTACCAGTAAGAGTTGAGTTTCAGTAAACAACTGCATTCTGAATACAAACTTGACCATTCCTGGCTGGACCAATAACAGAAGGAAGAAATTCAAACATTTTACCAGTAAAAGTTGAGATTCAGTAAACAACTGCATTTTGAATTAATTCTCACGCTGCAGAGGTGAAGTGCTTTCAGTGCTTTGAAGTCGAACAAGCGCACACACACACACACACCCACCCAGTGTTCGTTAGTCCACACACTGGCCCCTTCGATCAATCCATGACCAATGAAAGAGCATGATTTCAAGCAACGTGCATGTGTGGAGACGCACACAACTGCATGATTTCAAATGACACTAAATTTCAATAATAACTTAGGGAATTCAAATTTCCTGCAAAGCAATACACAAAAGTAAAAGCACACACACATACGCGCACACGCTGGGTAACCTGAGAGTGCGCGTGCATGCACAAACGCATCCGATTGTTCGCACAGTCGCGTCATAGTCAACCGTCACATGTGTCAACTCATTCTGTCCCATTGAACAAGCAACGCGCGCGCACACACACACTCACATACGGGCGCGCACGCCCTCACACACAAGTGTTCGTGAGTCCACACACATCCTCAACATGATCAATGAGCATGATTTCAAGCAACGTGCATGTGTGGAGACGAACACAACTGCACGTTGCTTGAAATGCTTCAAATGACACTAATCTTAATAACTTATGGAATTCTTCTATGCCTTCTCTGTTTCATCCTAATTATTTTATGACAAGTATTCCTTAGTTTAACATCAATACATTGTTTTAGTATAAATATATGAATATATATTTATTAAAACAAAGTTAGTGAGAGAGAAGTCGGCCCTCAGGATCTATGCTGCACTCTGATTTGTTGAGCATGTCAGCACTTGCATATGAGAGCCATGCAGACTGTACAGGCGGAAATATCTAAGTCCACGGCGCTACCTTTATATGCTTCTGCCAGTTAGAATTTATTGGTTGATTTGACCAAGGAGCCGGAGCTCGGCTCAAGAGGACTCCAGCCCCCTTCAACCCCATTCAAAAATTCATAATATCCTGCATGTATATGCATTTTGTATTAATTGGGTTTTGTCTACATGAGACATATGGCCGGCCGCAAGCAACGATGCAGCATGGCTGGCAATCATTATTAAAATCTGGAGATGTGGTTAACAACACTCCATCCTTGATATTCACTTCCACTGGAGTGTACCTTTAAGTCATTATTTTAAAACTTTTTTCAAAAGTCTTTTTGACACAACAAGTGATAAATTCATGTTATATTAGAAATGAGTGGGGAATGAAAGTGTACACACCTTAATTTCCCACAGGCTACTCTCTAAGGCATTGCACTGAGCGGGGTCGTCCTCATCCATTATATATGGGTCTTCCAAAGGCTCTGTCATTATAAAGCACATTTTCCATACAGTAGCGAGGCTTCTGCGGGTTTCTCATACGCCTTTTGTGTCTAATACCTTACCATCTTCCGCACTGGGCTTGTGAATGAGGACCCGACAGGATGGATGCCGACGTATCAGGTTGTAGATAAAGGGCAGCACGATGAGGAGCGCTGTGGGTGGGGCTGTGAGGCCTAGTCGAGCCAAGCGTTTGGCAAAAGCAGCCACAAGGTATAGCGGCAGGTGGCTGGAGTCGAAATGTTCACAGACAGTTTCGGTCAATGAATTTTAATGAAAATCACTGGCTGGTCTATTAAGGCTTTACCTGGAACTAAGGAACAGGTTGGCCAAATGAAAAAAGCGGGCTCTGTACTTAACATGGAATATGGAAGGTTCAAGGAGATTATACAGTTTCTTGTAGAAATCAGGGTATTCTCTGAAATATAACAAATACAGACTAGGTGAGAGAAGGAAGGAATTTCACATGTTTGTCATTGCTGCCCCTGGTAAATATGAGTAATATACTTCGGTGGATGGCTGAAGGAAATGCAAAACAAAACAAGAAATGGAAATTTGAAGTACTGCTACACAACACTCATTCGGAACATCTTGGCAACTCTTTAGTTTTGTGGGTGGCTCATGGCTTATGTAAAGATCAGCAAAGTTAGCCAAGCTAACGCATCTAATCGGTGTACTGGAAAATGGTGCATTGACGATGGTTCCATGTTTGGAACAAAACCTGCCAATAAACTGAATTATTTTAACTCAATTGATTAAAAGTAATTAATTACATGCACACACACACACGGATGAAAAAATAAGTTGCTTGTAATCTATTATATTATTTTTACCGCTTGTAGGGACAATCTAGCCTGTTTTTATTACTATCCAATTGTTTCTGGTTAAAGCTGGCTATTCAGAAATGTAATAAAAAGGCAAATGATACTCACAAGTTGTGTTGATGTATGAGAACAAAAAGTCCATTGAGGGCCAACAGGCTTATCGCTCCACCTTTTCAGAAAAGCATGAGAAATTATGTGTTGCATGGCAACTGCCAACATTGCACATACAAAACATTGGAAGGTTTATCTACATATAACAGCTTCTAATTATCAGAATAAATGACACTGCAAGGGCCGCGCATTCAGTATACAGAATTGGGATGCAGCAACATACAGTGTCTACCATTTCCTGTGAAAGTAGGGTGAAAAGAGCTACTGAGTGAGTCACTAAAGCCCCTTTCAGACTTGTATCCCGGTAAAGTAAAAGATTTACCCGTGTCATGGCTTTCAGACATGGGGAAATATCCCGGGAATGACCTGGGTTGGACACTTTCAGCCTTGTCTCGTGTTGGCGACTAGATACTCTGTGCAGGTAGGGATTTTATAACCCATACATTACGTCATTTTCGGTTGGCATTGGCAACAAAATTAAAAACACATTTCCAAAGAGGGATGATAGACTCTCTTCCTCGGCTCTTAGAGCCATCTAGCAATTTAATTTCTTTACGTTTCCAGTTTAATTTTGCCATTTCCAGTTTGTTATATTGATAATTGCGATGTTTACCACTTTTCGTTTTCCAGCAAAGAAAGGAAATGACTATCGGCCCACCATGATATTTACGTCATTACGTCGCCTTCGTGATCCGAGAATTAAACGACTGCTTTCACACTTCACATGTCCCAGGTAAGTTTATTTATTCATTATAGTAAGACGCGACCCGGTTGTCTGTTATCTCTATGTCAGTCGACCCGGGATATTTCTTTCAGACATATGGGCTGCCCACGGAGTTCAGTGTATGTCTGAAAGGGGCTTATGGAGAAAAAAAACAACAACAAAAAATACGTACCAACACTGTAGGCTGCGGTCAAGAAGTCAATCATTAGTGTGGGTTTGCTCATGTGGGGCAAAATTGCATCATGGAGGATCACCAAGACCTTTTTATACATGTTAGTCGGCAACTGAAAAATTAAAAGAAATAGATTAGTCGGTTAGGGACGTTCAGCCAGTATCATAGACGAGGAGGGATACAAGGAAAGTTTTTACAACGCCACATATTTTACCTTATATTTGAGGAACCCAAGCCACATCCGCTCAAAGGTACGTTTGTGTTCCTGAGATGAGAAAGGAACATGAAACTCTCCCAGACAATTAGAACATCAGGATTAAAGTAAGAATTCAAGAGCCTACGTACAATTAGTTTAGCAGCTTTCCAGTCCTCGTGTTTAGCTGAAAAAGACCCATGAAACTTTTCAGCGTCTTTAAAATAAATAATATTAAGAAAAAGCAAATCTTACCTTCCTGTTTGACCATGAAGTCAGACAGCTCAGACTGATCCCTTGCCATGTTAATGTTCGACATAAGGGTAAACACATTCTGTTGATATACAGGCATCACTTCCTGGAAAAAAACCCCACATTATATACGATAGTCTTGGCATGACAATCCACTGTAGTAAATCGCAAAGCGGTCTTACCCCTTTGCTTTTGTCCATTACTTTGCCCATGTTTTCACGAATGGAGCTCATGACGTAATAGCGTACATCGTCCTTCTCCAGAAACTCATGAAACCGAGAGATGAGCAGAGACTTGTCTGTCGTTCGGGACATTAGTCTGTCCATTAACGCCTTTACAAGACATGGCAAAAATAAAATTGAGCTCTTAATGTATAGAATAAATTATGTGATTCTTTAGGGGGACAAAGATAGGGAATTTAAATTAAGAATCTGGAAGAAATTACATTGTCATGTCATGCTGCTGATGGCAAAAACCTACCTGTATGAGATTCCTAGGAAAACTGTAATGCTCACTCCAATCCAAGTCCTCCAGAGGATACTGCCCTTCTCCTGCTGCAAACTTCATAAGGCAACACAAGGACGCTTCCTATGTTTAGACAAGTGCTTGTAAAAAAATAGTCCAATGGTTTGGTTAACCCTTTTTCCTTTTGGCCAACTCACCTGGACATCATGAAGTTCATGATTAAGGTGTTCAAGTAGCATCTCAACACAGTTGCTGTAACGGTGTCTCATGAAGATGCGATATTTGTCCTGAGCACTGTATTCACCTAGGAAAAGAGAAGAAATGCATTGAATAGGGATTTAAAATACCAAACATGCCTGATGAATGGAGATGTCTGAGACTATGTTTGAACACTCTACATGTAAGACAGCGCACATGGTATACGTGTCAGTGGCGCCACTAGGGGGTGGCCAGGGGTGGCCACGGCCCCCCCAATAAATTTGTTGGCCACCCCGCTTGCCAGTATATTGTTAGATTGTTGTAGCATCAGTTATGCATTTCATCCCAAATGCACAACCAGGCAAGCCGCTGCTCCTCACCTTCCCAGTAGTCCCCCCGCCCCGCCCCCGTTGCTGTTGCGCGCTCCAACAGCAACGGTTTAGTGCGGGCGACAAGGTAGCACAATTCGATGGGCAGCATATTTCGGTGAACGCCACAAGAGTAAAGAGAGAAGACGGAGAAGACAACAAGTAAGTATATACTGTAAGTCAGAATACCTTTGTAAAAGAAGAAGGGGAAGTATGTGCCATCTTTACATGTGCTTTTTAAGAGCTAAATTGTGCTGTTACATACCTGTTAGAGCAGCTTTTTGACATGGTTTCGACTTGTGTAACTGAGTTACGTAGTTAACGCTAGCTGCTGCTGGTCAATTTTCAGACGATGAAGAAAAAGTCGACAGACATTGCTTCTTATTTTAAGAAGAAAATTTGCACACGAGGAGAGAAAGAAACGACAGGGGAGCAACAGAGGCTTAGTGTTGGGGCTGGGGTAATTTGGGGGTTGCTAAGTGTTGAATCACGAAGGGCTAGGGCCATAAATCTATGGAGGTAGATTTGTGTCTTTATTATTCAATCAAAAAAAAAGTTGCTTCAATCATATAAAAAGTTGCTTCAATCAAAATATATATTTTCAATCGAAGAAAAAGTCACTTCAATCAAACAAAATGTGTTTGAATGCTAAAATAAATTTGAAACTCAACAACATATATTTGAAAACTATTTTTCTTTGATTGAATTTTTTTTTTTTTTGATTTAAGTCAAGTTTTTTTTAATTGAAACAACATTTTTGATTGAAGTCATGCAATTTTGCAATTGGACCACATTTTGGCTAGGACATTTGTGTCTTTAGTATTCAATCAAAAAATAAGTTGCTTCAAACAAAAAAATATATATTTTCAAAAGAAAAGTCACTTCAATCAAAAATAAAAAACATTCATTCGTAGAAAAAGGTTTGAATGTGAAAAAATATTTGAGACGAAGAAATGACAATAAAGTCAATTCAATTCAAAAAAACAAATTCGCATTTGAACACTTTATTTTTCATTCAAACTTTTTTCTTTGATTGACGCAATCCTTTTTGTGTTTGAGCCATATTATGGTGTAGGACATTTGTGTCTAAATCATTCAATCGCAATAAAAGTTGCTTTAATCAAAAAACTATTTTTAATCAAAGAAAAAAATCATTAGCGAAAATATATTTTTTTTTTAAATATTTTTTTTTTTGAAATATATATATTTTTTTTTATCAAAGTGTCACTTTTTTTGAAAAAAAAAATCAAAGAAAAATAGTTTAAATATGTTTGAGTTTCAAATTTATTTTTGCATTCAAACACATTTTTTTTTTGACTGAAGTGACTTTTTCTTCGATTGAAAATATGTATTTTGATTGAAGCAACTTTTTATTTGATTGAAGCAACTTTTTTTTTTTTGATTGGATAATAAAGACACAAATCTACCTCCATATAATCTTTGTGACTTTGTTGATGCAACAGACGAATAAAACTGTTCTGAAGCCTACTGATAGCCTGGTCATCAAAATCAGAATATTGATCCCTTTTGGCAAGCTCTTTTTGTTATTTTTTTTGTTCAGTATATTTGTTCAGACAATTCAGTAATTATTTTTGCGTTATAGTAAACAACGATATGAGTGTATGTTGCCCACACGGTATAGCCTGGTAATCTGTTGATCCCTGTTGGGAAGTACTTTTTATGTTTTGTTCATTTAGTAATACTTATTTTTGTGTTTCATTAAATGACAATATGAGTGTATGTTGCACATACGGTATAGCCTGGTGATCTGTTGATCCCTGTTGGGAAGTACTTTTTATGATTTGTTCATTCAGTAATAATTATTTTTGTGTCACATTAACATCGTGTTGGGAAATATCCAGTTAAGATATTTATATATATATATATATATATATATATATATATATATATATATATATATATATATTTATATATACATATATATATTTGTATCTGCCAGCACCTGCTTTTCCCCAGTAATTATTTTGTTTTGTTAAATGTACACCTTATGCCTAATATACACATAACACAATAAAACATAATTGTTGTGGAACTCAAAACGTTGACTGGACAGTTATGGACTATGCACATTACATCCTTAGTACCGTCAAATATTACACAATACACCAATATCAGTAGCCGTGTCCTTAAGTCTTTCTGATAGTTTTCCCCTTACCTGGTTTTGAGTTTTGGTGTGCCACCCCAAGATTTTAAGTGGCCCCATCTGGCCACCCCTGTGAAAAATTTCTAGAGGCGCCACTGATACGCGTCATCAATAACTCACCATTCAACGCGTCGTCTTCCGCTGGCAGTTTTCCTTTAAATAACTCATTTCTTTCCAACAGTGTGCCAAACAACCTGCTGCACGCATCGACAGCCGTGAAAACATCTTTCTCATTTTCTGACTGCAAAACAAATTCATCCCAATAAGCGTCAGAAGCTGGATCTTTCACATGGGAGCATGTTTGCCAACTTAAACAGTATCATACACACCTGAAGGAACTCAAATACGTCAAAAACGTCGTTAGCGTGTTTTCGGCTCCCAAGTATACTGTCGACTTTACAATTTAGATCTATTTTCGCTGTTTTCACGCTTAGTTCTGTATTTACCAGCTTCACGTTGCGTTTCTTGGTCGGCGCCATGTTTGTATTTTGGGGCGGGAGGTATCAGGGTTGCCAGATTGGAAAGCCTCCAGTCCAATCACATCGTAAAACCAGCCCATTTAACTAAAAAAAAAAAAAAAAAAAACAGCCCAAATTACTACCTCCCGTTCAATGTTTTTCTTATAGAAATAAATCTATATTTTGAAATTATGCCGGGGGGGGGGAATCAACAGAGTATCGCAGATAAGCATCATAGGAGATGTAGTTTTTCTGACAAAAGGTTAAAACTCGTATTATTTTCATTTTAACACAATGATTAATAATTAACAGTATATTTCTTCTCTAATGAACGTCAAAAAATACTTGTCAACAGAAATCAATCAAAGTACAACTGACCATATTTTTGAGCTGATTCAAAGTATTCTGGGCAAAATATTTCTATTGTGATTGATTACAAAAGCAGAAGCAAATATGCCCGTCAAGAGGAGCTCATTTGAATATACTAAAACAAAATAAATACAATGCATCTAACACATTTTTATGTCATGTATTTTTCAACAATTAGTTTTTATTGATCAATCAACCCAATAGGGAATGGGACGTACTACGTCATTCTTTGGACCCGCCTCCATGCTGGCAATATAATTCACTTCCGGGCCGGCAGAGTCAATGCGGATTGTAACGTGTGATAGTGCTAAGCTAACTCTTTCGGTGTTTTAGAAAGAAAATATGGGTGCTTTATTGTTGCGTTACCGGGTGCAACAGCGTCTCCTACGACTAAAAAAGGGGTGAGGAAAAATGGACTCACTTTTCACCGTTTTCCTGCATGGAGGACCAAATATCAGATCACGAAGGTACGACGGATGGCTGGATTGCAGCGGTTCGTCGGAAAAGCATTTCTTATGATCATATTTCTGCTGGAATGAGAGTGTGTTCCTGTCATCTCTACTCTTGTAAGTTGAACGATTTATCCACTTTTGGTTTCAATACGTTTCTGTTTTTTTACACCGTTGTGTAAATCTGCCTCGGTAGCAATGCTCGCCTACTACGACTCCCCTACCTGTTGTGTTCCTAGGTAAACCTGCTGACAACACATCCCGATTGGTCACCATCTCTCTTCTTGGATCATTTGACAAAGAAAATTTGTTCAATGGAGTGGTTCCATTTGTCCTGTGTCGGACTCAAACAAGCCCCTGCAGCAGACGCCATCTGGGTCTGCCCTTCTCGTCGATGAACTGCGGGCTTTTAACTTGTGAAAATGCAAGAACTTTAATGCACATATTTATTCTGCCTGGCTATTTAACTATGGCCAGTGACGTTTTTTTTTTTTTTTTTTTTTTTTTTTTAAACCACTTTGACAAAGACGCCTTTCATTGTAATGTTGAATTTATATATTCTATTATTATTTTTAAATTATAATATTCTTATTTGCACTTATGTAGACTTCAGACTCTCAATTCAAATAGTGTTGGAAAAGTTGCAATACCTAAAATAGAAATGCAAGAACTGTAAAGTACATATTTATACACCTTTATTTACCTAAGGCCACTGGATGTTTTTTAACTGCTTTGAAAAATACAGGTTTTGTTGTGATCTTGTATTTATATAGTATATAGCTTTTTATAATGTATTATGTATTATAATATTTGCTGCCCCCTGCCAGAGTGTGGGCCATTTTGTACTAAAATGATTTTAAACTGTCAGTTCAAATACTGTGTTGGAGACTAGTACTTGCAATACTTAAAATGGAAATGCAAGAACTTTAAAGCACATATTTATCCTGTCTGGCAATTTACCCAAGGCCAGTAAATAGTGTTTTAAACTGCTTTGACAAAGACATGTTTATTGTGATCTTGTATTTGTGTATTACTTCTAATTTATTATATAATATTTGCTGCCACCGTCAGAGGGTGGGCCTTGTTTGCACTAATTTAAAGATTTTAAACTGTCAATTCAAATATCGTATTGGAGAAATTGCATTACTTGAAATAAATCTATTGCAACTTATCAGTCCCAGTTCTTGTCTACAACACTGTCCAAAAATTGTCAATGCATATTCCAAATAGAATAACAAAATTAAGTCACCTGACTTTGTAATTATTACACCTGTTTATTATGAAGACCTGAAGTAAACAACAAGCAGTTACAGTTTGTCAAGAAGTTGTTCAAGTCATGTTTTGGTATTCATATTTTATTGACTTTTCATAACACTTGGGATCGTGTTTGTAAGAGCAGAGCAAACTGAAGTTTCAGCGTGCACTCTTCGCCTTTCCAACCTCTCAACGCTCCGATGTGGTGCGCTTGACCTCAGAATAACCCAAGAAGAGATATGGTGACCAATCGGGATGTGTTGTCAGCATTTCATATGCAGGTTTTCCTAGTAACACAACAGGTAGGTGATGAGGAGGAGTAGGTTAGCATTGCTACCGAGGCAGATTTACACAACAGTAAAGAAAAAAACAAAAAACGTATTGAAACCAAACGGATAAATCGTTCAACTTACAAGAGTAGAGATGAGGGGAATACACTCTCATTCCAGCAGAAATATGATCATAAGAAATGCTTTTCCGACGAACCGCTGCAATCCAGCATTCCGTCGTACCTTCGTGATCTGATATTTGGTCCTCCATGCAGGAAAACGGTGAAAAGTGAGTCCATTTTTCCTAACCCCTTTTTTTGTCGTAGGAGACGCTGTTGCACCCGGTAACGCAACAATAAGCACCCATATTTTCTTTCTAAAACACCGAAAGAGTTAGCTTAGCACTACCACACGTTACAATCCGCATTGACTCTGCCGGCCCGGAAGTGAATTATATTGCCAGCATGGAGGCGGGTCCAAACAATGACGTAGTACGTCCCATTCCCTATATATCCAAGCTCTCACACGTCCAGTCTTTGAAAATAGTCCAATTGGCGGGAATCCGCCTAATCTGGCAACGCACCAACTTGGTGTCCTTCTACGACGGACAGAATACGTATGCACTACTGCTGCCCCCATTGGTCATTTGTAGTTTCACTGAACAGTCCGGTTATCAAAATTCTTTACGATGACCGGATTTGCATTAAAAATATATCGTTTAATTTTAATTAGGTGGTAAGCCACATATATTGGTGCTTTACATTGATATGGACGGTAACTTTGTAACTACAGTAATTTCTATGAAGACATTGCAACATATTAATAATTTAGAAAAAAAAAATCTGAAATTAACATTTTTATCGAATATTCAAAAGCTGGTGGCATGTTGGATGAATAGCTAGCATGACACCTCACAGTTCTGAGATACAAATTTCAACCCCAGGCTCCAGCCTTTCTGTGTGGAGTGTCCATGTTCTCCTGGAGCATGCACTGATATTTTTCCCTTCTTGGTACTCCGGTTTCCTCCCACATTCCAAAAACACGCATTCAGGGAGTGACTTGATTTTTGACTCCAACTTCCCCGTAGGTGTAATTGAGAGTCTGATTAGTTGCTTGTCTATGTGTGCCCTGCAAGGGGCTTTAATGCAGTTCATGGTGTACCCCGCCTAAGTTGTGCCCTTAGTTAGCTAGCTCCTGCACATCCGTGACCCTCATGAGGATAAGCGGCATTGATAATGGATTGATGTAGAACTCAGAGATGTTTTATTATATATATATTTGATGGAACAATATCTGGAAATGGCCAGTGCCATGGAAATCAGAATCACAAGTGCACAAAATAACAAAGTATTATATTCAAGTTTCTTCAAATCACTGTCAGCCTCCCATTTGATGCACTTTATCTTGTACTACATAGCAAAAAGTGCTCAATAACCCATTTTTAGACGCCTGATATTACCATATATACAATAGTCAAACCATTTGGCCATGGTTGAATAACAATAAGGGGTTTTATTAGAGTACTTTAACTCTTCAGTTTGTGTAATAAAAATTATAAACACCCCAATGAGTAAACCTAACTAATAGACATATTTAAAAAAAAACAACAACAAAAAACATAAAACTAAAATATGAAGTATGTAAGAAGATGCAAATCGTTTTCATGAAAGTCTGCAGGATGTCTTCTTAATCAGAGTCAATAGCAAAATCTGCCTCTTCCTGAAAGAAAAGAAGCAATATTAGCCATCATTAATACCAAAAAACATTCATATGCATTCTCAAGAGACCTGTTTCTGCTCCTTCATGCTCCGCGTTTGAGTTGCTGTGCCTTGGAAGTCATGTATGGGCAATGTAGCCATCCAGCTGCACATGGAGCCCTCCTGACACTCAGTCTCCACAATGGTAGGATAAATGTGAGCCTCCTTGAACGTCTTGATAGCTCCTTCTTCACTGTCCCATTCGAGACATTCGTGTACTCCGTCTCCTCCGAAGCGTTTGTTATACCTGTCGAAGTGGACCCTCTCCAGGATCAAGCCAAGTCCTGGGGCTTTGGGTACATCCACTTTTTCCTGTTCCCAGCTCCGCTCCATGACGCTCTCCTCTGCATATCCCTTAATGACTGCGATCACAAGTCCGATCATCTTGCGTATTTGATGCATCATAAAGCTCTGGCCTCGTACCTTGATGACAGCAAATTCATTATTACTGAGGATAAAGGGCTCTCCGCAGGACATTTCCGTGATGTAGCGACGGGCACTGGGGTCCTTTGGAGCCTTCTGGGATGTGAAATTGTGGAAGTTGTGGGTTCCTTTGTATCTCGCAAACAGATGATTAACCTTCTGGAGCGTTTCTGGATCAAGGCGAAAGGCTGCTTTATCGGTGATGTTGTAGTCTTTATGAGAAAAGGCCACTGTTGGAAGCATGTAAGAATATGTCCGAGCGTCACAGTTGTTTTTGGAATTGAAGCCTTGGGTAACTCGCTTCAGACCTGTGAGGGAACAGTAGTGGTAAAGTATTACTGTGGTGCCTTTAGATACGAGTTTCAATGACCAGGCTCTGGTACTCTCTTTATGCCTATCTATCTGGAGTGTAGCGGTTCATGTGGATGTATTGAACCCTTTCGGTTTTACGTGTTCTGTTCAAGTCACTAGCGTACCATTTCGGCTGTTTTGTGCACTTTTTGTCATCATAAAAATTTGTAACATTTTCGGTAATATGGAAAGTAAAATTGTCCTTTGCAAACACATTGATATTTTTATGACTACGGCAGAGTGTTTTTGAACAGTTGTGATTGTCTTGAGAGAAAGCAGTAAGGCAGGATGATGCAGCAGTGGCAAGAGAGCAACATGCACAAATCTCAATTTGGCAAAAATATGACTTAGGCGTTTATGCTGTTAGGCAAACTAAATGCGCACAGCCTTTATTTTAGCTCTAGATATGTACTATTGTTGTTGCAAACTGGTGCAAGCTTTAATTGGACTATCCTCTTGTGCCGTTATCATTTTCAAGATTAAAAGATTAAAAGATAGAAGATAAAAAAAAAATTAAAAAAAAAAAATTAAAACTTTTTTAAGGTAAACATACAATTTAGCAATGGACAAACATATCATATATATATATATATACCAAGTCGTGTACGTAAGTCAGTCAAAACACAACATGCAGTACTCTGTTTTTTTAATGAGATTAAAAAAATTCTCACCAAGGATTCTGATTTGAGGTGGCAGGTGCTTGTTGATCTTTTCAACAATATCTTCAATCAGCCACAGCTTCAGAGAAACCACTTGGCCTGCTGCTGACACACCCTAAACAAAAATATTTTCAGACAGGTTAGTACTCCATTACAATTGAAATACATTGTAGTTCTGAAATTTTGGGTTTTAATTTTGTTCCAGCTTTCTTGTTCGGAGTTTGAGTTTTCTCCTTCGGTACTGCTGCTCCCTCAGACATTCCAACAAAACATGAATGTTGGATTACCAGTTCAAGAAGACGGGTGAATGGAAAAAGCAGTTTTACCTTATCAGTCCTGGCACATCTTTGGAAAGACATCTTTTTCATTTCATCGCCATGGTTTTCAGGAATACAGCCTGCTCTAATAAGAGCTGTAACAAGATCATCTTCTATGGTCCTGAACTGCGTGTTCCCAGGATTTCTCTTTTCAAAACAAAATACATACAGAATTAGCCCGAGAAAAAATGTTGAGACGAGGAAGACTAGCTGTTGTGTACCTGCATTCCATAATAGCCCTTGCCACAGTATGCCATAAGAAGAATTACTTTCTTTTTGGGGTATCGCCTTTCGTCTTCAGTGTTGTCTCCCACGGATTTGGTTCTTTTAGTTGGGTGAGCATCACTTTCCACATTGGAACGTTTCAAGAGATTGGCAGGAGTTTCGTTCTTTTCAGTCATATTGGAAATTGATTGTAAAAGACCACCTGTGAGGAAGATACACATTAACCTTTGTTGGTATACATGAGAAGACAAGTCTCACTTGTTATATATGTGAGCAACACCTTACCGTTTGTTGGTATGAAAAGTCTACTGCTAGCCAAGATCCTTAACGGCAGTCTAGTTTTAAACATGTCCTATTCAGCCATTTGGGCTAGAGCTAGACCATACTGCAAATATTAAGCAAAGTTATGAAGCTAATGAACGCAGTCTATCGTACTTAAACAAAACCATTGAGGATGCGGTTTTGAGCAGGCTAGAGAAGAAAAATCCTTTTTATCCTCTCACGCAATCAAAATGTTTCATCACAAATCATTTTGGACCTGTATAGATCATTTAAATTGACGCTATCGCCGCCATCCAAGCACATGTTCGACCTCAAACGTAAACATCGCGAGATTGTTCGGTAGTAACTGCTGTGGTACGTCACGATCGGTAGCAAAGATACAAAAAATAAGTAGACTGAAATTTGTGAATCCATTGCGTGCCTAAAGCTGTGTAAGCGTGATAGGGGCAAAGTGTCAGCGCAATCAGTCCTTTTGAATTTTTAAAATTCATGTTGTGGACAGAAAATTAAAACAACAAGGAACCTGTGCATTCAAAATGCTGTACCAACACAACAAGGGGATTTAAAATAACCACGATCCAAAGTCTATGCAAAGTTCGTAGGCTTCATTGGCACTGCAGGGAATGTTGCCCCCACCAATATGGCTTCCAGATAGGCAATTGCAAATAGTAGCCGCTGGCATAGATCTATCTCAGTGTTGTATCTATACATTCGATCATACAAAGTGAATGTACAGAATTTAGGTCTAGACCCTACTCACTAACGTCACAAAATGACGTGTCGCTGTATCCGGCCGCCATAGTGTCCGTCATTGTTTAGCCCTATTCTCAATGGTTTCAATTAGTCGTGCAATTTATAGAGCAATTCATGGAAGCCCCGGTGTTATCTGACACTGTAAACACTGGAAAAGCTTCAGTTTATCCATTCGCCAGATCCATATTTGATGCCTAAATCGATGTTTTTCGACCCGCTGTCTTCGCCATCTCTGCCTAACATCTGCTACCCTGATATCTACAACTATCTTGTCCACAAACTCAGCCTATTCTCAAGAAACTTTGAAAAACTTTAAGAGCAGCACTCTAAGCAACATTACCCCGTGTGACCCTTTACTTCCAATTTTCTAAAATGGCGACAATCAATTAAAAAAAAAAGTTGACTGCGACGTGTCAAGGATAGGTGCATATTGGACTATTTCTTCAATAAAATACACAACTGTGTCTGCCTCATTTGCAAAGAGACAGTCGCGAAAGATACGCAACGAGAAATTAAAGCAACTTGAAGCTAATTTAATTTCACAGCAGCAGTATTTCGCAAGAGCCCGAGGGTCGAAAGAGAACGCCACAAAGGCGAGATTGTTGAAATTATGAATTAAAAATTATAATAATTAAGCAAATGTGACACACAGAAGGGCTTGCTAAAATTTCTTTAAATGTATTGTTCTACGTAAATCATCCCAGGTAGCCCCCCACATTTTTACCACACCAAATCTGGCCCCCTTTGCAAAAAGTTTGGACACCCCGTTTAACCGATGATCCGTAGACGAGGCCAGCTTCTTTCACTTGTTACCAGCTAAATATTATTCAAAAAATAAAGATGGTGGAAGAAATAAGTATCTTGAATTTGAAACAGTATGTTGTCGGCGATTAGCCTAGCAATGATCTGAATTGTGGTTGTCATCCCAAAACCCTCTAAATATATATTACATGCATCATACCAGATATAAAATGACGACTACATAATTTGTGGTAATCGTTTGGAGCCCAATTTTCTCGTCGAATTGCAGCAGTCCATCTTGCTCTCCTCTCCGGGTCTCTTGGAATACGGTAGAACTTCAAGTCTCTCCTTCTATCTTCTCTGTTATTGCAACCGACCGCCACACACGCCTTCACCATTTTGATTATTAATGTTAACGAGCAGAAAAACACGCCATAATAGGAGGAATTTACGTGGCGGTAATGCATCAACACGACGAGTTGACGGACAATATGGCGCGGGGGCGTGGTTGTGACGTCATGTGAGTTGGGTCTATATACTTGATACACTGCCAAACCCATTGGCAGTGTATCAAATACTTGTTCTCCCCACTGTATGTATGAAATGAAAATAAAGTTTCGATTGTAAATGAAATGTTAGATCAGAAATGTGCAGATTTGTGAGACAATATCAAACAAAATCGTATTGAAATTGTGTTTTGTTGTTTTTTTGTGTGTGTGTATTAGGGTGACCATATTTTGATTTCCAAAAAAAGGGGACATTCGGCCGGGCCTCGAGATACTTGAATTTTACTTGAAGTTCACTCAAAGAGGCCTATATAACTTTTATATATTTAAAGTGTGCCTCCTCCATCTGGATAGAAAATGTCAGTTTTATAAAGAAAAAAAAAATTCTAGCCATATAGTATTGAACTAAAGACACAAATTAAATTTGTCAGATGTTACTGAAACAGGCTTTATTATTCCGAAAAAAAATAACCCCCTGCCCCAAGTTTACAATCATCATCAGCGCAACGATGCGACACCAAACGGGATTTTACAGATCCCCCCAGTACAAACCTCCGACAGAAGTCAACAGCTGCCGAAAAGTAAGTTTAGCAAGTGTACATACTGATATCCTGCGAGCTCCTGTCATGATGGTTTGTTTGTGAATGAGAATTGACAGTTGACACCATGATAAAGCCAGTCTGTGACTGCGCACGCATGCGCAAATTTGTACCAAAAGTAGAATAAAGGTATTTGACTAAATTACTCTTTTGGGCACATGAGCATTTGATTATATACGTATTGATCATAATAAAAGTCTTAGCAACTGCACAAGCTCTTCGGGAACACGTCACAGGCAGCAAAGTACCTTAAAATTATGCGCAAAGTGTCAATTTCAACACACGTGAATTGGTCCCGTGACAAATGAAAACCGGACATTTTCAGGAATTTATGAAACTCCACCGGATGCCCTGGACAGGATGTGAAAAGTGGACATGTCTGGGCTAAAGAGGAAGTTTGGTCACCATAATGTCTATGTTAATCTATAATCGGGCTGCAAAAGCGCCCCACACTGACTGAAATTAAAGTGGCTCTCCTCAAAAAAAAAAAATCATCTGTGGTCGCTGCCTAGTGATTTAAAATAGATGTTTAATTTATAGACTATATGACTTTAATTTAATCTGAACATTTTAAGATTTAGGGCAGATGACACCACTGAAATGGCCTTGGAACATTTTACAGAATGTACCACCTTAAGAAGGACTTGGCTTCCTGAGTAACACTACCATGGTCAGCATAAAATACAGTAGAACTTAACGACTGCATAAATGCATGGTATTACCCTAGCAGTTGTACTGCAATCTTTGAAAAACTAAACATTAAATGTGAATCTTGATCATTTGAACATTATTATTATTTAATTCAATCTTTAGCATACCACTCGAGGAAGCCTGCGTACAACTTGTAGCATACTTTGAGAACCACTGATTTATGCTTGACTTCATCGCTCCCTTTTGTTTTGTCTCCTCAATTTTATATTTTTTTGTTGTTTGTTTTGTTTTAAACCTGTCCCGTTCAGCTGCTTAGACACATAGAATGGGAAACTGAGTGTCTTCACCGGCTGAACAGTTTTAATGTACTACATAGGAGTTTTGTACACTCCCACTGTATTGTTGTTTATTTGGAGAAAGCAGCTGGACAGAAACAGGTTTTGTGGGGACATAGGGAAAGGAAGAATAGACAGAAGAACAGAATAGTGATACATAAAAAAAACCTCATCATTAAATACATAAGGTACCTAAAAGGGCCGTTCCTGACCAATTTGGTGCCATTGGCAACACATTTGTTGGCGCCCCCCCCCCCCCCCCCTTTTTCACCACATATATTTAAACACACTGAAAAAGCACATAATCTCTTTGTAATTTATTATATTAAAAAAGACAATGAACAAGTGCAGAAATTATAAGAAAAATGCTGCAATAACGATTCAAAAACATCAATAAAAAAAACACTTCAAAAACAAATGCATTAATGAATGAATGAATGAATAAATAAATTACAATTGTTATTACAATATGATTAACACCCACCCACACAAACCTATATAAAGACACACAGAACACTTTAAAATAAAAACTTTTTTTTTTTTTCACCTTGACCTATAACCTTACTCAGCTTGTCTTTATGGATGCAAAAGCATCTATTACACTTTCATATGACCGTTGTTTTGGAAGGTGCACTTCTTTCCTGGATTTGGTGGGCTTGGATTTGGTGCTGTTGTGGATAAGTTCGCTGTAAAAGATGGCCCAGGATGTACAGAGGTAGAAGGAAAATCTTTCAGAAGAGCATCTACAAAGAGAAGAAAGTGGAATGTTACATTATACTAGTCAAATAGCTGTTGATTGTGAAACCAGCATGACATAACCATAATAGCGCTTAAATTCTTGCAGCCTACTGTACCTGTCTACTGGATCCGGCCACTATCTTTAATGGGTTTTCCCATTGGCAGTGTATCAAATACTTGTTCTCCCCCCATTGGCAGTGTATCAAATACTTGTTCTCCCCACTGTATATACAGTGCTACCTCTGTTGTTTTTTGTATTGTGCTGTCTTTTATTAGAAATGCTGTTGGACACAGCTGAATTTGAGTGGTGACCAACAGATGGGGGCAGGGGAATCTAAAAGCAACAGTGCCTGAGAGAACAATTTGTGATTGTTCAATCGTTGGAACAATGTAAAGCAATCAGAGTAAGGTCCCGCACCAATCAACCAAATCCCTTAAGCGTCTGTCAAGGGAAACATAAATAGTGATATTCATTATGCTGTACTAGAGGCAATCATTAAAATAAACCTTTATTTCCTATTATTGTACACAGACAAAGAAATATATTTTCGTAACAAATAGTAATGGTTAACAGTGATAATTGTTGTATTAATACGAATAATTATTATGTGTTTATTTCTTTTTTTCCAGCTCAGATGGACTAAAAAAGTAGCCATTAGGAATATTTTTAACCATTCATCATCGTGGCTGTGATCGTAGCTTTTTCTTTGTTTCTTGTATTCAGAGAATGCAACCGGACTAAGGAACCAGTAGCCAGCTGATGATTTTTGGGGGTGAAAAGAGGAAAAAAAACAGAAGTTTTACATAAAAAACATGATTAAATACACATGCTACCTGTTTTAGTAAGTGGTGCTATCACAATATGAATATTCTTACCAGAGGACACAATATGACACCCAGCAACCAGAGGACAAGAGGAGGGAGGGGGGTTTATATATATATATATATATATATATATATATATATATATATATATATATATATATATATATATATATATATACATATATATATATATATATATATATACATATATATATATAATGGCTGTCAAACGATTAAAATTTTTAATCGAGTTAATTACAGCTTAAAAATTAATTAATCATAATTAATCGCAATTAATCGCAATTCAAACCATCTATAAAATATGCCATATTTTTCTGTAAATTATATATATATTCTGTAAAATAAATTGTTGGAATGGAAAGATAAGACACAAGATGGATATATACATTCAACATACGGTGCATAAAGACTGTAGTGGGCATTTCACTCTACTGTCATTTAAATCTGTCTATGCTGTCCTCATTCCGAAGCGTCTACTTTTTCCAAAGCTAGACAGCTAGTGAACGATGCCTTAATAATTAGACTTCTTCCTTTTTCATCTGATTTATTAATAAAATGGCCTCAAACCATTGTCCTCTTCAGACCGTCGTAAAACTACAAAAAGTACACAAGCATTGCATTAGCAACAACGTTAGCTTAGTGCGCGATACAGGTTCACTAAACAAACAAAAAGCGTCTCATACAAAAAATATAACATTTCGCTTACTAACATAATATGTGCATTCTTTACAACAACCATACTTACGGACAAATCTTGTCAATGGATCATATAAGCACAACATTATCAGCCCGAGACGTCGTGCAGCCATAATGAACTGGCAAGAAAAAAATAAACCATGTCGCAAAGCGACCACAAGAGTTCGCTGTTGTGCTGCAGCACAAAAAGCCTTGCTGTAAAACTTACCAAAAGGCAGAATACTGTCTGAGCGGGACATGTGTGTTAATTGCGTCAAATATTTTAACGTGATTAATTTAAAAAATTAATTATCGCGCGTTAACGCGATAATTTTGACAGCCCTAATATATACATACATATACACACACACACATATATACAGGTATATATATATATATATATATATATATATATATATATATATATACAGATTTTTTTTTTTTTTTTAATTGTGCAATTTACTTCTCATATCATTCATTTTAGGAACATACTCTGCCTATGCCCAAAGTTTGTGCAAATTTATGTTATCCAGACTTGGGAGAAACTAAGAATATTTTTTTCTGTTTGAATGGCAAAAGATAATGGATGCAACATAAAAATAATTAATGATATATTTTTGGGGCCGTTCATAATAGATAAGGTCAAGTCTAAGTTACTTGTACAGCTCTAAATCATCAAAATCACATCAGTTATTAAACTGTAAACATTAAGTTTTTTAAAAGAAATAATTAACAATAAAATAAGTAAATATAAGAAATTAAAATCTACACTATAAAGCAATTCATGCAATCAATGATGACGTTGGGCCTGCTGTGTTTTAGTATTGAATGTTTAATTGTATTGACATATTATTTTGTATTTTTATATATGGAAAATGTTAAAAGAAAAAAAAAACTTTATTAATAACAAATACAAATATACAAACATAGGGCGAGACAATTCACATACAATCAACAGTTTACAGCAACAACAAAAAGCTGTATAGTTTGCAAAGTCTTTCGGCCCTTATAGCCTTGGGGTTCGAAGAGGAACTTAAATCGTCCAAATATAAAGAAAACATTTTTCCAAAAACATGACAATTTGGTCTTTGATTCGCATGTTTTACACAGTGAATGTGAAATTTTGCCAAAATTAAAATAAGATTTATAACATATCTTTTATCTATTTCTGGTACTGTACTTTAATATTGGATAGGCCAAACAAAATGTCTAAAAACTATTTTCGTAAAATGTTAAACTAAAGATAAATAAATATAATAAGGTGATACGCAAAGGATTTCCGGTTTGAATAACCAATCAGGGGAGAGAAACATCCTGTTTGAGTAACCAATCAGATGGTTCCACATGCGGACACCGAACACCGCATTCGACCCACACGCAAACTGCACCGGACAAATGCAATTGGTTGCGAGGTGGACGTCGGTGATTCCGCAATAATACACAGGCAAAGCAGGCTAGGACTGTGCTACAAGACAGCCGCATGTTTAAACTATCCGACTGTAAAGATTACTCGAGCTTCGTCGCATAAACAGTAAGAGGGCGGATATTTACGTCGTCAGTGCTATGAATTTTCCGTCGAGGGTTTCTGGGGAGAGCGAGCACAGCGCTACCGGCGAAATCAAGCCACATCCGAATTGTTAGCTTAGCTTCGGTGGCTATTTAGCACCGTAGCCGTTAATTCGGCCACTCGTAGCAGGCACCTGCTCGCTGTTGCTCTGTGTTAAACCCATATACACTCAGTTCCGGGGTGAAAAGCGTCCAAGTGTATTCATTTTAGTAGTTAAAAAAAAATAAAAGCGAAGAAAGACCCTGTAAGGTCGAGGTCGGAACGGAACCCATATAGGCAAACGGGTGTCCTCGAGTGGCCGTTCATCATGGACAACGCGCACACAAAGACGGTTGAAGAAGTTTACAGCTTTTTTAACGTGAACGAGAGCACTGGCCTGAGCTCGGAGCAAATCAAGAAACAACGGGAGCGTTACGGACCCAACGGTAAGGACAGCGGCTTATTATAAGCACTTGCCGTGTCACGCAACGTTGTATGGCCCGTGTTTTTGGCGGACGTCACGTTTATGAAACTGAGGGTGACGTCACGGCGTGCGTAATGAAATACTGTAAACGATGGTTTGACTCATTAATGACTGGTTATTGTCCGGCTTCTGTTGTTGCGTGATTGCCACTGATAGCAATTTAACCTTATTTATCTTTCTCTGTTCTTTTTAGAGTTGCCAGCAGAGGAGGGTGAGTAGACGATTGGCTTATTTTTCCAATTTTTCGATTAATTGTAATTGTTAACTTTTTATCCTGCAAAGGCAAGTCCCTCTGGGCGCTCGTTGTTGAACAGTTTGAAGATCTCCTAGTAAGGATCCTGTTACTGGCTGCCTGCATATCCTTTGTAAGTATTGCTCTTATTTATTTTGCACTTCTGACTTAACACTGTTTGTGCAAAGGATGTAGAATGGAGCTGTCTAATGGTTACAAACTACTTACAAGGATTGTTGAGGTAACAGCTGTCTGACCAGGTTATGATTGAAATACACTTGGTAGGAAATGAAAATGTACATTACTATATGCCAATCATGTCCTTCTATTTTGTGTGGGGGGTAAACAATCGTATTTAACATAAGATTTGTACAAGCACTCAATGTACCTCAGTTCAAGGAGCATCTTTTTTCCCAGAAATGGTATTCAGGATTATATTGTTAGACGGTGCATTCAATCAAAATCGTTGAAGTTGTGTGCCATAAGATAATTGTGAAAGAGGTTTTTCCAGCAATATCACAATTACACTGACAACTAATCAATACATTGATTGGTTGCATTGTTTGCCTCAATTTTAGCCCCTCAACAAAAATATTATCAGATTTCTGAAGTCTTGGTTTGTAACAGCGCATGTTACAAACCAAACTAGTAATGGAATAATATTCAGTTTGTTCATTTTCTGCAATTCTAAATCTTAGGGATGGAAATGGACCCTTGATGCCAGGCCCAAAATTCCGACAGATTGCATACCTTGTGCATAAACGTTGTAGTATATTGAGTTGTTGAGTAGTTGTAGTAAATTGACAAATGCTACGTCAAAGTAAAGCTAAGAGAAGAACACAGTTGATACATTTGTATTCATAATTCATGTTTTTCTTATCACTATTTTTTGTGCCATTGCTCATTCGTATTTGTTATGTCAAACTGGTTTTTCACTTGTTGATGACATATTGATCAGATGTCTACAGATGATAGTTCATAGGGCAGAGATCAAATACATATACGATTTATATTTACATATGAAAAACGCCCAGGTCGAATTTGAAAACATCGGAATTTGACTGTTCATACAGTTTTTAACGTCAGATACATATCGATTATGGGCAAAACAATTTTTTTTAGAAATGGATCTTCCGTGTGAATGTAGGCATTGAGCACCCACCAGATTCCTAATAGGTTTGAGGTCAGGTCTCTATTGGTCACATTTCAACAGAATCAGAACTATTAAACATATATTATATAAGAAAATAAAAGATCATGTGCTCCACACAGCCTAGTACACACTGAGGCTACATCTAAACTAGGACAGATAATTTTCTCCAGGGTATTTTGCCGACTATTTTTATACTTGTCCACACTTCGTTTAAGGTGCGTTTAAGGGCCCCATTGCTTCTGCAAGGTACGCCTGGATTTGCGCAAACTACGCATGCGTAAAAAGCAGAAGCCTCATGTGTTACGTCATCGCCCATGTGGTTTACCTCTGAACCAAAACTCATTTCTCGCCCACAGCAAATTTTGAAATTACTACACCTTCTAGGCTGTCATTGTTTTGTGATCACTGTTTTTTCCGTGATCGCAATCGAACGCATCACGCAGGAGCGAGAGTGGAAGGGAGAGCACGCTCGGCTTTTACGAGCAGGAGCAGAGTTGTGATTGAAAGAAATCTTCATAAAACAACGAAAGCCTGACATCATTACTTGGGATGTTACAATCGATGCTCAGCTGCACTCTCACCACTTGGAAAATAACAAATAGAAGCATATGTTGTGGCGCTGGGTATCTTTCCTGGAAGCCGCAACCAGGCTGCTTGTGCTTAAAAATGGCGATCCTGGAAGTGTCAACAGTTTTGACAGGCAGAAATGTCTTGGAAAAAAAACTGATCGTGCGCCTCTTCGACTGGGGGTACCACGCAGGTCACTTTTCGGGGTTTAATTTTCCTCTATGCATTTTTATATACAGTACTTATGTTAGGTCGGCATTGAGTTGGGAGGGGCCAGCCCCGCAGCTGGCTGATGTGAGACAACTCGGGGGAAACGAGCTCTGTAAAAAACTCATCTCCACCTCATCCGCGATGGGAGGACCCCATATGGGGACTGAATTGAAGGTTATTATTGAGACGTAGTTTGAAAGTTAAAGAAAAAATCGCGGAAAAGAAAAGAGCAGGAATGCCACGTCGTGATCGTCCGCCTCCATTGTTTACATGCTGTCATACCGTACTAAAAACATCGACGGCATGACGTCCCTTCATGATCCGAATGTTGTACGGAGACAGCAGTCCATATTAGGCGGCGCGTAGGCGGTGGGTAACATTACCCGCTTTTGTTATCCGTCTAACAACTAATCCGGATAATAGGCATACTTGTGTGGCCGACATGCCGTATAGTCCATCTAATTACACTTTTAAGGCTATTATCCTTCCTAGTGTAGACGTAGCCCAAGACACACTTTCACAGTTTTCAGATACCTGAATTGCATGGATGCATGTTTAAAAAAAAAAAAAAAAAATCGCGAAGTTCAAACAATATCGTGCAGGACTGATATACTTGTTAGTCTTGTCTAGGCCATAGTCTGGAAACACTGGTGTCAGAGGAATTATTTTCATTTGGCACAAATATAAATTCCAATTTTTATTTTTATTTTTATTATTATTATTATTATTATTTTTTTATGACAACGGAAGAAAGACAGGATTTATATGTGGATCATCTGAAAACATCACATACATTTGATTCACAGACCAAACCCTTTTAAAACAAACATAAATCTTGATAGATTAAGTTTGAGTGCTGCAGAGTGTATTCGAAAGAAGCCAGATGAGTTTTTTGCACTTAATGCAAATCAAACATAACTATGACACCTGAGTCTGTGTTGTTTCACAGCAGTGATGTTAACACAAGGCAAGTAGGGTTTTTTGTGATTGGGAGGGAAAGTCTGTCACGTTCTTAAATCGGTGAAAAGATAACAGGCATCTCTGTCATTGAAATGTACAGCCTGTTTACATGAGGGCCATTGAAGCCTGAAGTGGCTGATACTTAAGGTACATGAGAAATGGTAGACTGATAATGAAAAGGCGGCAGATGGTCATTACAATGGTTGAGCTAACACCAAATTGAGCACATCAGTGAAAGGATATGCAATTATCAATTTATAACGGATGCCTTCTCATTTAATGTCTTGTATAGTTTGTAGATGACACTCAGAAATATAAAAAAATCTCCAACTATTTGGTGATTCTTATTGCCATTTTATGTCCTCCAGCCATGTCATCAAATTTCATTTTGTCCACTACATACACATGAAATAGATGTAGTTCCATCGTGTTGTTTGGACATCGTGTTTCGTATGTTTTTGGAATTGCAAACCCCACACAAATGTCATGTTTCCTACTGACTTAGAATCCCTTCAAACAGGGATTGACCTATGACTGTATCATCTTTACTCGTACACGAAAAAGTACTCTTACACTACAATTTTGTTGAAGGAAAATAAGTGAATTTATTCTTTGCCATTGCCACTATACAAGTATAACAGACATGGTTTAATTAAAATAAGTTTTAATCGAAATATGAAAATGTAATGGCTGTGGGTATCGGTACTCTTTATCAGCTGTATAACCCTAACATTTTTCTGTCACACTTGGTGCCGTTCCCACTTTCTAACACCCGTTTCAACATGGCTTCATTTAAAAAGTTTTTAAAGTAAGGTAGGTGTGTGACTCATCAAATAAATAAGTCGTCCGAGTAACCTTGTATGATGTAATGTGTATTTAAGTGCCTTGTGTTCTGTTAGCTATAGAATGAAAGGGGAATCAGTTTTTCACCCAAAAATTCCTTACTGTTATTTTTCTCAGGCATCAAAACTGGCATAACATAACCACACTTGAAAATTGTCAAATGCTAAGTTAACATGTTAACCACCCATTTTTGTCATTCTAGTAATGCTGTCATTAATTAGAATACTGTTGTTTTTAAGCGGCATGACTTGCTTCCGCGTAATGAGGTAATAGGTGTAATATGTTCTTCAGATATTATATGTATTCAAGAAAGTTTAAAGATTTGTTCTCACGCTATTTTTCCTCATTTGAATTAATATTGCATACAACTAACAGATTAGGAACAAACCTTCTCCCTTGGGGAAATAGGCCCTTACTCTAGGCTTGAGGTCATTAGGCTCGCACAGTTTTTGACCTAAATATTGCGAATGAAAATGCAGATGAAAAACAAGACAATCCTCAGATAACTAGTTTTTACCCCAGAAGAGGGGCTTAGGTCCAGCACTATAAAATAAGTGCCAAAATATAGACTACACAATAATCTTTAACTACATTTATGCATTACCTGTGCAAACACCCGTTTTAAATTATGTGGTCCTTTCCAATTTTTTTACTTGTTTTTCGCCGGCACATATTTTAGGTGCATCTAATGCTTGTGTTTCCTTCTTTTCAGGTTTTGGCCTGGTTTGAAGAGGGGGAAGAAACAGTAACTGCCTTTGTGGAGCCTTTTGTGATCCTACTTATTCTCATAGCCAACGCTGTTGTAGGGGTCTGGCAGGTAAATACACAATCAACGAATAGCTTATGTTTGAACAAATGACAGTAATACTGTAGGATTGGAAGTAACACAAATGAACTAAACATTGCTGTATGCATTTGTCTTTCTGTGTTCCTGCTTTTATTATTTTTTTAATGGAATGTTAATAGACTGGTACAGATGTTAAACGTGATGGCTGTCTGTAACTAATGAAGTTGTTACTTGTTCTGACCTCTACAAGTCTTCACAGTTTCAGTTCCTCCAAATCATGTCTTATTTCCCTAAATATGTTGAAACTTTTGACAAGAAAATAAGGCAACCACCCATGAAAAATGTTTATAGGGAAACAAAGGAAAGCAAATTCATTTTGCGTTGACTCCTCAATGGAACAGCCCAGAAAAGAACTAAGAATCATTCATGGGGTTGGCTGATTGTGTGAGCAGTCTTGCGACAGTAGATATGTGGATTAATTGGCACTATTCTTTTATTTTACTTTGTTGTGTACACAAGAGTGGTAATTATTTATTGTTCACCCTTGTTGTTTTTCTGATTGAAAAAGCCTTTGGCTTTAACTTTAGCATTTTCAATGTCTTAAGCTTGGATTTTTTTTTTGAAAGATTGAAAACTATTATACCAAGAAAGTTAGCAAAATCAAATACACTTGCAAAAAGGTATGCATGTGATTAATCTGCTCACTAGCTTGACAGTGACTCTATATTATTTGGTAATGTTAGCTTGACTGTTTGCATAATCTGCTGATTTTTTTTTTTTCTATAAATACGAAAAGTTAAACAAATTGCTCAATGAATTATTAATGATGGTTGATGTTTGTTTTCTATAATCAATATATGCCCAACTCTGTTGAGCATAAAGTGTGTTTGACTAAAGAGCTTTTTTTTTTTGTTTTCAACGCTCTTTTGGTTTGAAATGCCTTTTAATTTACAGTGGTACCTCTACATACGATCACTTCGACACACGATCTTTTCGACATCCGACGTAAAATTTGAGCCGCCATTTGTTTCTACATCCGACGAGTTGCTCGAAATACGACGACATGACAGCACTGCAAACGAACGCACGGTGGATTTTCTTGTGTGAGAAATCAACACAGTTTTCAAAAAAAGTTGATACAGTTGGAGAAACAAGGAAAAAAGTGATGCTTACCTTTGAAATGAAGATGCAAGTTATAGAAAAATATGAGCTTGGTGTGCGCGTCCCTGAACTGGCTCAACAATACAGCTCCATGGTCCTCTTCCGACCACCGTTCGCCACTATTTATAAGTTAAGGTGACAATTATTATTGTGGTAACATTGCCAAGGAAATCGCCAGCTTCGTCACGTTTTTATCATTTATTTAAGAACTTATCCAACACAAAACGCCCATTGTCTTAAGCAGTTGACTGCTCTCAAGAAAACGAAAGTATTATCTCTACCGCACCGACCTATCTCACCGTGACGTCAGCTTCGCGGTGCGTTCAGGGACAGTAAAAAGTGTCCGCCATATTAGAATCCAATTCGTTACATTATTTACAGGAATAATTATTAATTCTTCTTCTTATTATTATATTATTCTGACTTATTTATTTATAACTTATTTGTTTTTCTATGTTTAATTGCCATTTGTAACAGTGCCAGCAGTATTTATTAAGAATTTAGTGTATGTTTTTAGGCTTTGGAACGAATTAATGGAATTATAATGTATTCCTATGGGAAAATCCTGCTCGACATACGACCATTTCGACTTACAAACAAGGTCCTGGAACGAATTAAATTCGTATGTAGAGGTACCACTGTATTTATTTTTTAATAATATTGTTAACGTCCCATTTCCCCCACCAGGAGCGAAATGCAGAAAATGCAATTGAAGCCCTTAAGGAATATGAGCCAGAAATGGGAAAGGTCTACCGTCAGGATAGGAAGAGTGTCCAGCGAATCAAGGCCAGGGATATTGTACCCGGAGACATTGTGGAGGTTGCAGGTAAGATTATCAAGAGAAAAACTTTTTTTTTTTTTAAACCTCTGCAATAGGTAATACAATCTATACAAATTATGGATAAAATTTGAATGCAATGATGACGTGCCAAATTTCATTTTTTAAAATTGACTGATCAAAGTAAGGAAGTTCCCAATTAGCGATAGATCGATTATCGGCCGGGCCCATTATCGACGCCGATATTTGGAAATTTGACCTATATCGGTATCGGCCTTTTTTTAATCCGACAGGCCAGTATGAAAAAAATTAATTTAAAACTGGGTTAAATTATTTTAGTTATATTGAAATGTTATTTATTGTGACAAAAATCAGGACGTTGCTATTTAACTTTACAAGAGGTGCTGCTGAGCCTGAGAACTTGTATTTTTGTTGTATTTTCTTTAGAAAAATTTTAGAGCGCTATTTATTTAACCTTTTATTCAACATTATAAGAGTTGTGTGTGAGTCTAGGAAATTCAGGCACTTCTGGAGCTATTATTTTCCATTTATGTGATTCAGTAAGCATGCTTTAGGCATTTAAATGTAGTTCAGTGTTTGCATTATTCACATTTTTTACGCCAATTTTTACACTTTTACTGCAAATGAATATCGGCTCAAATCGGTCATTGGCGCCTCTAACTACTAATCATATGTATTGGTCCTGAAAAACCTAGATCGGTCAAACTCTCGTTCCGATCCGATCACGTAATCTGGCTGATCGCGCCATTTTTCAGAGGATCGGAATCTGGTGAGAAGGATAGGGTTTGTAATAAAAAAATATATATATTCATGTTTTTCTGCTTCATGCTCGTAGAGTGTCACAGCCTCTCACCCTCCCTTCTGCTAAGCAGTGTGGCCAAACTGTCCAGCTTGTGTTTGGTACTTAAAGTTAACGATGACGATGACAGGTTTGGAGCTTTGATCTTACCAGAGAAGCTTGGTAGCTTTACGATCAAAGGCACAAATCTGTCAATCATCGTTAAACGTGCATAAATGTGCTGTGGCAACTCACAGTGTGAGAGCCTGTTGTCTGCAGCGTGAGCAAACTCGCTCAATGAAGCATTCACTAAGACAAGCATTTGTTTACGTTATTCTTGTTTAAAATAATTCACATAATGAAGGCGGCACAGTGGGACAGTAACATGTTTGGAACATTTGTTAAAAAATTATTTCGGTATCGGATCGGGACACTGTATTGGCAGATTCTCAAAATCATGTGACTCGGACTCAGCCGCAAAAAATATGTGATCGGGGCATCCTTAATCAAAAGTTTAAACTGAGAATATATATCATTCTAAGGGAAATCATTTTTTACTTTAAATATTTTTCATGATGTCAACAAATTTAAAAAAAAGTTGGGACATGTAGCAATAAAAGGCTGGAAAAGTCAATTGTACATATAATGAACAGCTGAAAGACGAATTGCCACCAATTAGGTCTATTGGCAACACAATTGAAGATGAAAAAAACTCAAGAGTGGCAGTGTCTTTCAGAAGCTAAGATTAGTAGAGGAAAGAAAAATGTCAGTGAAAAAAACGCCAAGATTTTGAACTTTGAAGTTATCATCCACAGTGATTGCATAACATAATCCAAGGATTCAGAGAATTTGGAACAATCTCTATGCGTAAGGGTCAAACCCGAAAAACCAAACTGGATGCTAGTGATCTTAGGGGCCTTCAAATGTCGCTCTACCGCAAACAAGAATGCTATAATAAAGGGAAACCTAAAAGTGGACTCAACAATATGTCCAGAAACCGTTGTTGGTGAACAGAATCCCCCGAGCCATCCGGTGTTGCTAGCTGCAACTCGGCAGTGCATAGAAGAAGCCATTTCTAAACAGGACCCAGAGGCGCAGGCGTTTTTCTGGGCCAGCGGTCATTTAAATGGAGTGTGGCAAAGTGGAAACTCTTCTGTGGTCAGATAAATCATGATTCAGTTCTTTATGGAGGAAAAAAGAAAAGCTAGGTGTACCCCCTAACATGGAAATCAATTTTGTAGTGCCCTGTCCAGTGATGATAAAACGTCCTTTGTGCCTCCTGCTGGAAAACACTTTCATATATATGAGCTTCTGCTCTGGAATGCTGTATATTTATGCATTTTAAATATCCTTGGATCTTTTATAGGTTATTTTTAGATTATTATTGGAAAATCTTGCAACAATAATTGATGGTGTATTTATTTGCTCATATCACCTACCGCATCAGCAAAGTTTATTTGTGAATTTAATCTTTCCATTCACAAAAAGAACAGTCTCTCTCAAGGGCTTTAATGACCCAGTGAAAGGTCGTTGAAAGTTGCTGGTCTACGTGCTCGGTCTCCAAGAAGCATCATGGAACAACAAAATCTTTCCCATCTTGGTCTCACTAGGCCTCCCATGCTCAGTAGTTAGGTGATGGAGTGAGCTGCACAGATATTTTTATGATTGTGTTGTGATCTGTTATGTTTTCCTGTAGTCATCCTTGAGGTGTTTTTTTCACTTTTGAAAAGACCTGAGTCATATGCAGTTTTAGTTAATCAAATCATGCATTGGTGTCATGATTAGATAATCTTTTGACAGATCGGCAATAGCGTGTTGTTCATCTTGTCTATCGGTCTCTGTTCAGTGATGATGTCCAAAGTAGTTTGAAGGTAGGCAGGTGGTCATGAAGATTCTGACAGCTACCAGTATAGCAGTTAGCTGGCCATATTTGGCAAGGCTGATACTACTATCTAGTCAAGGAATTTCAACCTATAAAAATTTGCTTTGGCATTTTACAGTGAGGATACTAAAGCCGTATTGCTTGATTGGATGTTTGTTCATTAGAATGTTAGCATGTGTGCTAACAAAAATTAGTCCCACTCTGTCAATCCAGTAGAACATTTGCAACTGATGAAAATAGTTTTCCCATTTTTGGATGTGTGTTTTGCAAGAGTCATTGAGCCCAATTCCACTTACACCCCCCTCTCCCACCCTCTCATTTGGGCGCTTAAGAGGCTGAAGGAGTTTTACATGTCTGTTTTTACTGTTCATACAAGACTATGTACCCCTTAACATTCCAATTTTGCCCCCTAGCTCCACTTTGTTAAAAAAAAAGATAAAAAGACTTGATACCAATCAATTATTCTGGATTTTTTAAACGTACGTGCTAGCGGTGCAACGGTTTGCGGTTCAAAGCCGAACCATACGGTTCGCCCCGTACGGTTCAATACGCCTTAATGAACCGCGCTTTTTCGGTTTTGCAATTAATGTATTCCGAACGCTTGTGGAATGAATTGATCGAGCTCTGTGTGCCTGTGTGTGACGTGAAGCACCGCTGTGGAGAAATTCCCGCCCCGCAAGTAAATGTCGGATCGCTGTCAAGCACCTGTGTGATAGAAGCCGAGTAATGCCCTCTCTCGCTTACGAGCGAAGTGAAAGTGAAACAAGAAAGAAAACAAATAGCTATGGTGAGCAGAGGAGTGGAGAGACCGAATTTTGAGGAAGCACCGGCTTCTTTCAAATCTGCGGTGTGGCAACATTTCGGTTTCCCCGTGGTCTACAATGCGGAGGGAGAGAAAATATTGAAAAAAATAAATAAAATTTGCAAGCATTGCTCAGCGCTTGTTCCCCATGCTAATGGCAACACTTTTATAACATGACTCCGGCACCTCAGCCGGCATCACCCACAGATATCACTTTCTCAGGGCAGGACAACCCCGAAGATGACACCAGTGAAAACACACGGCAGGCTTCATTCATTTATTTGCAACGCTTGACCCGCGTTACATTGTTCCCTCGCGGACATATTTCTCCAGCAACGTAATCCCCGACATTTATGAAATGGCACACAAAGCCATCGAAGATGATTTCGCTAAAGCACATAGTTCCGCCCTGACCACTGATAGTTGGACGTCCCGTGCTACAGAGTGCCACTACCTAACTGTGACGGTCCACTATAACTCATACCTGTCAAGTTGTACGGTCTCGTCGTAATTTGTACAAGTGAGCACTGATTTTTAAATGTGTACGCCGTACATTACGTTCAATATCTGCACGTTTTTTTTTTTCATCCGTTCGGATTTGGTCACCATTTCTGCAAAGAGACAATGTTCGTTAATAACTTGGTTGAATGACGCGAGAAAAGTCAGACACGGAGAGGGAAGAGTGTTTGTTGAGACGCTGTAGCAAACACGATGCTGGGCTGGGTGGCTCCAATATTTCCTGCCTGTAGCAGACAGCATACAATCTACGCCTAGATATCTCATGCATATAGAACTACATGTGAAATGAAAGACTCAGTAGCGTTAGTAAACAGCCGCCATTTTAGAGCAATAAACTTCTCAGAATGGCTCTGTTGTCGTAAACCTTCGGAGCGAACCGAAGCAACTTTTTATCTAAAATACTCCTAAATCGACAAAATCTTGACTTGAGTCTATCTTTAAAGGATGAAACAGTTTTAAAATTTTCACATGTCGAAAGTAGACAGAAAGTAACTTGTGCAAAAACGGGAGTAATTTTAACAACTTTAACGGTTGATTCACAACATTAAATGACCTCCACACGTAGCAAAGGTCATGTATCACCAGTTACTTTGCCAAGTAACTTTTTTACTACTGTGTGTATATTTCAGTAGTCAGCCACTACACTAGCCAAAGAGCTAAGAGGCATTTTAACAGTCGAAAATATTTACATTTTAAGTGTTTATTTCATTTTTTTCAAAGCAAAGTAAAGGCAGGTTTAAAAAAAAAAAAAAAAAAAAAAAAAGCCAAACCGAAACCGTGATCCCAAAACCGAGGTTCAAACCAAACCGTGGGCTAACTGAACTGTTGCACCCCTAGTATGTGCTCAGGATCAAATAAACATTGTATTTCTTGATTTTTTGTTATTGTAATGTGATGTTGTACAGTGTGCTTGAGTGGCAAGAAAGGTACCTAAAAAATGTTTTGTAATTTTTTATGCTATGTTCACCAAGTCATGATTTTTTTCTCAAATCCGACCAAGGCCTAGTTAGTTGGTGGCTATAAATAGAATATGTATTCGATGCTCCCCCTCATCCTCATGAGAAGTAGCGGTACAGATAATGGAGGAATATATTGGTTGCAAGTGTGCAGTATGGACACTCACATTGGGCTCATTCAACCTGTACGTCATCAAAAAGCAACAAATTGGATGGCAAGCTATTCTTGCAGTAATAGCCTATATGCCACGGACCTCCAGCCAAACTTCCGTGCTGCACTACGCCACTTCTGCCTATCGCTCTCTCAAGCGAAATAGCATTGTTTTTCACTCTCGTTACTAGTAGATTTACCTCACTTTTTTCTCAAGGACATGAATTCAATCATAAAAACGAACTGTTATGCTTAAAACCACAAAGAAGGATAAAGGCTTTAAGCTTTATGGCTCAAATTGCATTTACAATTGACAGTAAGGTAAATTTAAAATACACAAAGTTAATTTAATCCGCGCACTTCACCTATCTAGCCTGAACTTGTATCACTTGATGACAAAGAACCTTATATTTTGAGCCGAGCATGCAAGTCTCCTGCAGACTTGCATTTTCTTCTAGTGCAAGGTCGGATCGGAACGCACATTGTAGTCATGGTCAGTTAAAATATTTTCTTGGCCATGCATGTCGTCCTCGTCTTAGGGAGGTCTGAATACGCTCCCAAAAACTTGAATGCGTGACAGAGTAATGTTTTGACTCAAACAACACAGGGATAACTCAAGTGTTAAACAAACACTGTCAGGTTTGAGCTGCTTGCTCCAGTATGTCCTCTTTAAAAGAAAAAAAAAATCACAGCTACACATGCGGTTGTCGCATGTGATAGGAAATTTGTTTGTACAGATAGCCATGATCCACATTTATTGATCTCCTAATCTCTCATATCCTCAAAGCAAAAAAAGAAACCTCTGCACTGTTATATATTTCTGTTAGATTTGAAGCTAGGTTTATGTACACCTAGCTTGGCTAAAAAGAACACGCAGGAAGTCGATGTAGCTTTTGTGGAGGTTGGTAGCTGCTCCCCCCAGCTGCTGTGATAGCAGCCTTCTTTATTCAGGGGCAAACAATAGGATGGGACGGGTCAGGAAAACAACATAGAACATTGAATAGAATACATAGACTACATGGGTGGGACATGGCTCAGAACAAAGGAAAGGCTAACTAGACAGAAGTTATCCTATCTGGTAACTAACTATAAGGAAAGCATAAATGTTAACTATGCACAACAATTCCAACAATTTCCTAGAAGCCTGACACATACAGTGGGGAGAACAAGTATTTGATACACTGCCGATTTTGCTGGTTTTCCCACTTGCAAAGCATGTAGAGGTCTGTAATTTGTTTCATAAGTTCTCTTCAACTGTGAGGGACGGAATCTAATACAAAAAAACAGAAAATCACGTATGATTTTGAATAATAAATTTGCATTTAATTGCATGAAATAAGTATTTGATACATCACAAAAATCGAACTTAATATTTGGTATAGAAACCTTTGTTTGCTGTTACAGATACCAAACGTTTCCTGTAGTCCTTGACAAGGTTTGCACACACTGCAGCAGGGATTTTGGCCCTTTCCTCTATGCAGATCTTCTCCAGAGCCTTCAGGTTTCGGGGCTGCTGCCGGGCAACACGGACTTTCAGCTCCCTCCTTAGATTTTCTATCGGGTTCAAGTCTGGTGACTGGCTAGGCCACTCCAGGACCTTAAGATGCTTCTTACGGAGCCACGCTTTAGTTGCCTTGGCTGTGTGCTTTGGGTCATTGTCATGCTGGAAGACCCAGCCACGACCCATCTTCAGGGCTCCCACTGAAGGAAGGAGGTTGTCAGCCAAGATCTGGCGATACATAGCTCAATCCATCCTCCCCTCAATACGGTGCAGTTGTCCTGTACCCTTGGCAGAGAAGCAGCCCCAAAAAATGTTTCCTCCTCCATGTTTCACAGTTGGGATGGTGTTCTTGGGGTTGTACTCGTCCTTCTTTTTCCTCCAAACACGACGAGCCGAGTTAAGACCAAAAAGTTCAATTTTGGTCTCATCCGACCACATGACCTTCTCCCATTGCTCCTCTGGATCATCCAGATGGTCAGTGGCAAACTTCAGACGTGTCTGGACATGCACTGGCTTCAGCAGCAGGACCTTGCGTGCCTAGTAGGATTCTTATCCATGACGGCGTAATGTGATTCCGATGGTTTTCTTCGAGACTGTGGTTCCAGCTCTCTTCAGGTCATTGACCAGGTACTGCCGTGTAGTTCTGGGCTGATCCCTCACTTTCCTCATGATCAGTGATGCCCCACGAGGTGAGATCTTGCATGGAGCCCCAGAACGAGGCAGATTAACCGTGAACTTGAACTTCCATTTTCTAATAATCGCTCCAACAGTTGTTACCTTCTCACCAAGCTGCTTGCTTATTTTCCTGTAGCCCATCCCAACCTTGTGCAGGTCTATTATTTTATCCCTGATGTCCTTACACAGCTCTTTGGTCTTGGCCATTGTGGAGAGGTTGTAGTTTGTTTGTTTGAGCATGTGAACAGGTGTCTTTTATAAAGGTAACAAGTTCAAACAGGGGCAGTTACTTCCGGTAATGAGTGGAGAACAGGAAGGGTTCTTAAAAAAGAACTAAGAGCCGAAATATTTACTAGTTGGTAATGTATCAAATACTTATATATGCAGTTAAATACAAATTTATTATTTAAAAATTATACAATGTGATTTTCTGGATTTTTGTATTAGATTCCGTCCCTCACAGTTGAAGAGAACCTATGATACAAATTACAGACCTCTACATGGCTTGCAAGTGGGAAAACCAGCAAAACTGGCAGTGTATCAAATACTTCTTCTCCCTACTGTATGAACACAGAAGTACGCACTATACGCGCTCATCTAAGATTATTTCATCTGTCTTGTCATGTTGACAGATTCAACTCAAACCAATATGCTGAATACCGGAAGTATACAAGTCAGAGAAAAAAAGTTAGCCAGAAGTCCCGTCTTCTCTGTGGCATAACCTATTGATAGTGAAGATTAGGAGTGGGAACCTCTTGGTACCTCACGATGCGATTCGATTTGCGATACAAAGCTCACGATAACGATGATCTGACGATATGGCGATACAATGATTATCGATACATTGGTCAGGAAATCATTCTAGGATATTCTACAAACAACTAACAAACAGAAAAATAAGTTTCTGCTGTGAATTGGAAAGAGTTTTATCAATAGTAGACGTCCAATCCATTTGAACTGGGAGGGTGTCAGTGGATGAACATTTGTTCATTCGCTGCCATCCTTCCCACTTCAAACGGATTAAACGTCTATGGCCGTCAGTTGCAACCAATGCCAGGCAATGATTAATTAAAGTAATTTGGGGCCATTTAAGTTCATTTACCTGTTGATTTTCAGTTACTTCCTGTTGATTTTGGGGTATTTTATGGGTCATTTCCTGTTTATTTTTAGTTACAGAACAGGAAGTGACCTGGGAATCACCCAAATGAATAGGTAGTGACTCAAACTCAACAGAAAATGACTTGTAAATGCCCTAAAATGAACAGCAAGTGACCTGTAAATGCCCTGAAAATCGGACAGAATGACTGTGAATATTCTGGTTTCCAATGAACAAACGTTCCCAGTCTAAATGGATTGGGCGTCGAGCACCGTTAATGCCGCCTTAGAGTTAACAGACACTATTATGGTCAGGGGTGCACATATTTTTTTGCCCAGGTTCTCAGAGGAGGACCTGGAGATGTGACTTGGTCCTCATTGAGCTTGAGAGCCTACCCACCTGATGCGATAAAATTATGACAAGTTTTACTTAGAGCCAATTACCTTTAATTAATTATATTAACAATTAATGCTTGATTAACCTCAACTGGCACAACAAGATTGCAATTACTTCGAAGTGAAATTTAAAGAAATAAACATAAATGCACTAATTCAAAATAATGTGGGAGCCGCATAATGCCCTTTAACTCCAAGCCTTTGTAAAAGTGGGATGTCTTCCTCATAAGAGCTCATTGAACGTGCATGTTTAGCTTTGTGAAATGCGAGCAAAAACACGTTTGTTAGTGCATGGCGCTGTTCTTCATTAACTTTATTCTGCCACTTGTCCATAGGGCGAGTGGGGTCCTGTCTGACATTGATAGTTTGCTTAATTGCCACATGCTCTGTTTTTTTCGTGCTTTTCAAAGTTTGGATGGCTGAAATTCTTTGACTCTACATAAAATGCCCTGCTCTTATGAGCGACATTGGGATTCTCACGGCAAATTTTGTACCACATTTCCGTGCGAGCATCATTTGCTTCTCGCCATGGTACCTCCTGCAGCCACTTTTCAGCAAAAGTCCTTTTTTTCGGTAAATACGGTATCGTCTCTGTTGTCTGTCTGTCTTTTGACGGGGGTGGGGGAACACGGAAATAATTACTCAGTGGGGCCTGCCTCTTTGACATTTTGAGAAGTGATTTTTTAGTGTCCGCCGCAAATACAGTGGTAAGCCATCGGTACGCAAAAGCGTATGGAAGCCTTTGAGGGCCAGCACGTTTGTCTACGTCCAGTACGCATGCGCGCATGCGGACCACCTCTGTGCACCGCTGATTATGGTAGAAGATTTTGGTAGCGACTTGTTGGTTCCTTCTTATTTATTTTTTAGACATTGACACCTTCTTAAAACGATATCTCGATTCCTGGCAGGAGCATATCGATAACCTTTTGGGATACAAATTATCACGATATATCACCATTTCGATATTTTGTCACACCTCTAGTGAAGATCCTTATCCATAGTGATGCTAATGATTTTCTCTGCATTTCTTTTGGTCCATAGTTGGTGATAAAGTACCTGCAGACATCAGGCTGACATGCATCAAGTCAACCACATTGAGAGTCGACCAGTCAATTCTAACAGGTAAAGCAAATTGTCCACTGGTTTTCTCACAAATATTAAAAAAAAATCCATTCACACTCCCTTCAATTTAAACACTGCGGAAAAAGATGATTAGTCTCCCTTTCACGGACAGATCAAATAAGGTATCATGTATTCATGGCTGTACAGTCAATACAAAACAATCAAGTCTGAGAGATGGGGATGAAAGGAAGGCTACAGAGAGGAAGCTGTGGGTGGATAATTTGGACGTCAATGGAAAATGTTCAAAGTGGCGTAAAAGGATGGATGCTGAATGTGAGAGGAGTTTTATGTGAATCAAGGCCTTAAATCTCATCCCTTTCCTACTGCCCTAATTGGTTGTGAACTCCTCTGGGTATTTTTAGTGTTTCAACTATTTTTCCACTGCTCTTCTTTTCTCCATTCATGGCCACGTAACATTCAGACGCTGCCTGTAGCACCCTATCAGAACATGTACAGCCCCTGCTGAGTTGATAACACACAGAGTTCAGTAAAATCATCAGATACTGTCCCAGCTATCATGCACCCCCTGCAAAAAGCGCCAGTTGATGGTTGTCATGCATGCTTGGACAGCTGAGAACCGTGCAGTGCAGGCAAAGTGTCAACAAAGCACAGCCACTGCTCATGTGACCTCTCACTGCTGCTTTTTACGTTGTTCCCTCTGTGTAGGAGAATCTGTGTCTGTTATCAAACACACTGACCCAGTGCCAGACCCCCGTGCAGTCAACCAAGACAAGAAGAACATGCTCTTTTCTGTAAGTGACCTATGAGCTTTTTGTCCCATTCTCATCTTATACAGTACAGTGGAACTTCTACATGGACACTCATGCTATTACTGTCACAAAACATCTGTTTTGTACAGCTGTACTCTGAATATTGAGTAATGCATTCCTAATCCAAAGTCATGGAATAAAAATAGACTAAAACTACGGTACTCGACCTTTAATGGTGTATCACAAAACCAGGATTGCAGAGAGGCAAAAAGTGGCCTGCAAATAATTGACCAGCACACTTCATTTAGTGTGGATTTCTAAAAAAAAAACACAATTTGCATACAAAATAAAATGAAACTCACTGCAAACCTTGACACTGATTAAACTTAAAACATTTGAACACAAAAATAAACCTATTACTGTGTATTTGCAAAATTATGTCACGCAAATGCCTTCATTAATTTGCTAATGACAAAGTGTTATTACTGGGTGGGGGGTACTGTGTGTTGTGCTCCACTGTGCTGACCTCTTCAAAATACTTCATTTTAGTAACAAAGCAGCACATCACTTACACCATTTATATTTGGAAATTATTATTTAAAAAAATAACCTACTGCATTTTTACTACCAGTTATTCCGTTTAATAGCTCAGTGCAAATTGTGTCATTGTCCAAATATTTCTAGGCCTAAGTGTAGTCACTACACAGTTGATGCTTAATTTTCCTTTTCTTTCAGGGCACTAACATTGCAGCTGGTAAGGCTGTCGGTGTGGTCGTTGCTACAGGTGGAAACACTGAGATTGGTAAAATTCGTGACGAAATGGCTGCAACGGAGCAAGAACGCACGCCATTGCAGCAAAAGTTGGATGAATTTGGACAGCAGCTATCTAAAGTAATACATTCATGTTCAGTGGTGCACAGTTTCCGTCTCATTATACTGTAAATGTAGCAAATCATTTTATGAATTGCCTTGCCTTTAATTGTTCCAGGTTATTTCACTGATCTGCATTGCTGTGTGGATCATCAACATTGGACATTTCAATGATCCTGTCCATGGGGGTTCTTGGATCCGTGGGGCTGTTTACTATTTCAAGATTGCTGTGGCTCTAGCAGTGGCAGCGATACCTGAAGGTAAGCTTTCAAGTTTTCCAAGTCTGTGTTTTTCAACCTTTTTTGAGCCAACGCACACTTTTTTCCCCTTTTAAAAATCCCAACCCACACAACCAGCAAACAAAATGTAAAAATGAATGACTGTATCCTAAATTAACAACATAAAGTCTTGTACTAAATAGGAATTGGGCAAAAACATTGATACCTGGGTCTATTGTGTTGGAGTAGGTACTAATACATCGCTAGTGAAAGTTAATCCCGCTATGTTCAATTTTTCCTTTACATGGTGAATCCCAATGAAAGCTAGTTTTCACTAAATTTCCTCACACCGAAGACTTTCCGAAGTTTCCATGGGAAAGAGTCTTGCTTACTCTTCACCCCCACTTATACTTAGACCTTCATCTAGGTCAGAATTTTAACCATGCCTTTTTAAAAACAAAAAACAAAACAAAAAACCTTACTATCGCTGTTACCGTTATAATTTCGCTCTTGGCCAGCCATAATGCTGCTGTTGTCACCAGATACATCATCACTAAACAAAGTATCTAGCTATCTTTTGCCACCTACTGAAATGGAACAGCATTACATGATTGCCAACAATTGGACAGCACACTAAGCAATGGCACATTTGCGGACTCATTAAAAAAAAAAAAATCTATATATTAATCGAGTCATAGTGAATGATTTTCCATGGCACACCAGACACTGTCTCATCAGTGATATGCTGCAGCACACTAGTGAGCCGTGGCACAGTGGTTGAAAAACACTGCTTTCAGAAGTGTTATGGCCATAATTAAATAGAGCCCATTGGCAAGTTTTATATTTAATATTATTGTACTTTATTTGTGTAAACTAACAAATCAATCTATTGTTTCTCTTCAGGCCTGCCTGCCGTCATCACCACTTGTCTGGCTTTAGGAACACGACGCATGGCCAAGAAGAATGCCATTGTCCGCAGTTTACCCTCTGTGGAGACCCTTGGTTGTACATCTGTCATCTGCTCTGACAAGACTGGCACACTGACGACCAATCAGATGTCTGTATGCAGGGTAAGAAGCAACATTAAACAAGGGCAAACCATGAATGTAAAGCCTTAGTGTATAGGTTACATTTATGTTCTATGTTGGTGTGTGTAGTAGTTCAAGATGAACAAATCCTCTTCTTCATATACATTTTCTAATATTGGTGTTAAGCAACCTGGCTTGCTTTTAGAAGACTGGTCAGGAAAGAGAGTTCAATGAACACATAGATAACCTCCTATAAGATCTGTGAGGGAAAACCTTGTTAAAAATGAATTCTCACTTTTAATAATAAGGCTGCTTTTGGATTTCAGAAAGAAATTTTACACAGATTAAACGTCAGAAGTTGAATTGTCCGTTTTAATTTAATTAGTTTGTTAAACCTTTTGAATTTCATCTATTTTTACATTCATAAAAGAATATGTTGGTCATTTGTTACTGAAGTAATTTTATCAACTTTCTTTTATCATCAGTCTCCTCATGCATGGTCTGTCAGGATGTTAATTAGTATGCAGGAGTTGGTAACTTGCAGCACCAGTTGCAGCAAAGTTGCATAACTGACCTTGTGCGAAGAGATACCCCTTCCTCCCGTGTGTCTCGCCTTTTCTTACTCTTTTCTGCCAAACCAAAATGTTGCAATACCTGAAAATTTCAATGTAATATGACTGTCGGTAGGAAGGCTGCTGACATCTGGTGGATACTCTGTCAGACCCAGTGGCCTACTGCAAAACATCCATGAGTCTGATTACAGATATATTGATTTTTTTTTCTGACATGCTAATACTTAATGTTTTTTGTTTTGCAGATGTTTATCATTGACCAAGCTGATAATGGTCATTGTTCCTTAAAGGAATTCAGTGTTACTGGCTCTACATATGCTCCAGATGGAGAAGTGTGAGTCTTGGGTGCATTAAAACAAGTCATCCACGTAAATTAATATGTTAAAGCTCACTTGCTAACTGGTTGCTCTCCTATGTATGAATTTAGGTACCATGATGGCAAGAAAGTAAAATGTTCCAAATATGATGCTTTAGTGGAGCTGGCCTCTATTTGTGCTCTCTGTAATGATTCCTCATTAGACTACAATGAGGTGGGTTTTTAGATTAAATCTACTCATGCTCTTCCTTATGTGATGGAGGCTGTGATTGTTATTTTCTTTTACGACTTCCAGACCAAAGGTTTGTATGAGAAAGTGGGTGAGGCTACTGAGACGGCTCTCACATGCCTGGTGGAGAAGATGAATGTGTTTGACACAGATGTTAAAGGCCTTTCCAAGATTGAGAGGGCAAATGCCTGCAATTCAGTATGTAGCATTTATTTCTGCTATTTTCAAATTACAAAGACTGAAATGGCAAAGTTGTTTTGTTAAATGAAAATACTGATTTTCTGTGGGTATTGTTGTGATGTGATAATGAACCATGCAGGTTATCAAGCAGCTAATGAAGAAGGAGTTCACATTAGAATTCTCCAGAGACAGAAAGTCCATGTCTGTGTACTGCACCCCCAACAAAATTCGATCATCTGCAGGCAAAATGTTTGTTAAGGTAAGGTTAATGTTAGACATAATTGCTTACTACCCAGATAACGTCGAGACCATACAGTGCTATGAAGAAGTATGAGCAACCCTGATATTTGTAATTGGCAAGCTCAGTTAAATATATCATATAACAGACAAACGGTAATATTTAAGAAATATTATTATTATTATTTTTTTTAATTACAGAAAGTGCGGTAATTAAAAGATGCTAGGCGCGTAAATTTGGGCACCCTTGTTTCTTGAAATGAATAACTTTTAGCAGTAGTTATTGGAGCACGCATCTTATTTGGTAAACTCATTGACCTTTGACCTACATACACAGGTAAAGGCAATCATGAGACACTATTTCAGGTGGCCATTTGAATCTTCTCGGAAGAGTGGCATCACGGGACCCTCAAAACAACTCTCAAATGACCTGAAAACAAAGATGGTCCAACATCATGATTTAGGGGAAGCATACAATAAGCTACCTCAGAGATTTCAGTTGTCAGTGTCTACTGTGAAGAACATAGTGAGGAAGACTACAAGCACAGTCCTAGTTAAGGCCAGGAATGGCAGGCCAAAGAAAAAACTAGCAGATATTATTATTATTATCATAGCAAATTTAGCAGAGACGAAGAATGGTTAGATAAGTTAAATTCAACCCACAGACCAGCTCCAAAGACCTAAAACGTTACATTGCTGCAGATGGTGTCATTCTGCAACCAATGATTCATAAATGAAAATCTTAAAAATAACCAGGGCCGCCAAATATTTTTCATACCACCGTAAATGTTGTGGCATAGACACGCACATTGTGCTAGAACCAGTAACCACAAGCGTTCAGCCTTCACTATATGTACATCCAACTAAAAAAATATTGACAAAGCACTGTGATTGGAGTGTAAGGGCTTGGTAATTGTAGTTGGTAAAGGAAGTTGTTTTATTTGATGAGAATGCTAACTGCAGCAGCAAAACGGAATTCTTCTTTCTCATTTTCAACCTGCTTTTCAGACATGCTCTAACCAAATGCAAAAATTAATTCTCTCATATAAACAGGGTGCCCCAGAAGGAGTGATTGACAGGTGCACGCACGTTCGTGTAGGTGGCAATAAGGTGCCCATGACCCCCGGCATCAAGGAAAAACTCATGGCTGTGATCAGAGAGTATGGAACTGGCCGGGACACCTTGCGCTGTCTTGCTCTCGCTACGCGGGATGAACCCTTGAACAAGGAGGACCTAGTGTTAGAGGACTCCACCCGATTTATAGACTATGAAGTATGTGTAACTTTATTGCCCCCAATTTTGACTTTTCCGTTTTGGGGTGTGTGGCTCTTGTCTTGTCTCTCAAAGCAAATTACAATTTCATCAACAATTATTATTTTTTTAATACAAAAAAATGTTTTTCCTATTACAGACTGACCTGACCTTCGTGGGCTGTGTCGGCATGCTAGACCCTCCCCGTGCAGAAGTGGCAGCTTCCATTCGACTCTGTCGTCTTGCAGGCATCAGAGTAATTATGATCACTGGAGACAACAAAGGTATGCAGCAGGTGCTTTGTACGGCACACCTCATTTCTGTAAAATGTTTTGTTTCCTATTAAAGTAGGCTTTTATGTGCAAAATAAGATTTCATTCACAATCATATCTGAGTACTGACAATCATAATCTTTAATCATTCATACAACTCTTCTGGGCATTTCAGGTACAGCAGTTGCAATTTGCAGACGCATTGGCATTTTTGGAGAAGACGACGACGTCGGCAGCATGGCGTTCACGGGCCGAGAGTTTGACGATTTGAGCCCTTTTGCGCAACGAGAAGCCGTGGTTAAGGCTCGCTGCTTTGCCCGCGTGGAGCCGTCCCACAAGTCCAAGATTGTCGAGTATCTGCAGTCCTATGATGAGATTACAGCTATGGTAAAGCTAAGTTGATATCCAATGACAATCAAAGATTGCAATTAATTGCGGGTCTCGTGTGCATTTCAGACTGGTGATGGAGTGAATGATGCCCCTGCTCTTAAGAAGGCAGAGATTGGAATTGCCATGGGTTCTGGCACAGCAGTTGCAAAGACAGCCTCTGAGATGGTGCTTGCTGATGACAACTTTGCCACTATTGTGGCTGCAGTTGAAGAAGGCCGAGCCATTTACAACAACATGAAACAGTTCATCAGATACCTAATCTCCTCTAATGTGGGCGAAGTTGTCTGGTAAGGTTGTGCACACAATCTACTTTTTCATCCTCACGGTTCTTGTTCTTACTTGATCCTTCGTTGTGTGTTTTTAGCATCTTCCTGACGGCTGCCCTCGGCTTCCCTGAAGCTCTTATTCCAGTTCAGCTGCTCTGGGTCAACTTGGTGACTGACGGTTTGCCGGCCACCGCACTGGGCTTCAACCCGCCAGACTTGGACATCATGAATAAGCCTCCCCGCAATGCTCGTGAGCCTCTCATCTCAGGGTGGCTCTTCTTCAGATACCTAGCAATTGGATGTAAGTCTATCACAAAGTCTGTGGAATGAATGTGGAGTGATGTGCATCTAAAAATAAACCCCCCAAAACAAACAACAATTATGTTGTCTTTTGTAATCACCTGTATTTTACTTACCTTATAAATTTCCCGTATATGTCTGTTGTGTGAATCGACGCACCTTTATTTTGTCCAGTTGGCCTAAATTTTTGCCTGTATTTTTATTTCGTTATCAGAGCAGGTGTCGTGTTTGCATGTAATACAATGATGTGTTTTTGCTTTGCATCACCAGGCTATGTAGGCGCTGCAACTGTGGGTGCTGCTGCCTGGTGGTTTGTTGCTGCCGAAGATGGACCAAGGATCACATTTTACCAGCTGGTATAAACTATAAGCCTACTAATATTTTCTTTCATGTCAACTCAAGTTTTAACGTTTAAGCCTAGGTTTCAACAATATGATCTAATCATTTATGTATTTTTGGGCTGCTCACAGAGCCACTTCCTGCAGTGTGGTCCAGAAAACACACACTTCGAGAATATTGACTGTAAGGTGTTTGAGTCTCCTTATCCAATGACCATGGCCTTGTCAGTGTTGGTCACCATTGAGATGTGCAATGCTCTGAATAGGTTGGTTTGTACTTTACTACTACTAGTATCACTATCAAAATCACATCTTAGTTTTAAGTTTATAATGCATTATTTCCCATTTCAGTGTATCTGAGAACCAGTCTTTGCTGCGTATGCCGCCCTGGGAGAACGTGTGGCTGCTGGGAGCAATCTGTCTATCTATGTCCCTCCACTTCCTCATCCTGTATGTGGAGCCTCTTCCGGTAAGAAAAGTTTATTTTTAATGTTGTACCTTAGGATATGTTCAGAAGCAAATGTTCTACTTAATATCGCAGGTGACGTACAAGTGCATTTTTCCACTCAGGGTCGTCTCGTTGTAATAGCTGTGTGTTTGTAATGCTTTAAAAGGTGGGCATGACCTTGTGAGTGACGTGGGCGTCAACAAATGAACATAGTGTTGTCAGGCTGTAACGTTTTAAGTAAAGCAATTTTCCCACACTGCACTTAGCAGTCCACATTTGACTAAGCCATTCAATGTGTATATTGGCACCGCGGAATACAGTGTTGCTGAGGACTCTGGACTTTCAGTGTCTGCTCACATATTCTTCTTCTGTTATCCTGCCAGATCATCTTCCAGATCACACCTCTAAATCTGACCCAGTGGTTGGTGGTGCTCAAGATCTCGCTGCCGGTCATTTTATTGGACGAGGTTCTAAAATTTGCAGCTAGGAACTACCTGGAGCCGGGTAAAGAGCTGGAGAAGGCCACCAGCTCGGAAGGCTGTTACCTGGCTGCATGCATGGAAGGCATCTCCTGGCCCTTTGTGGCCCTCACCCTACCCCTAGTCCTCTGGATCTACAGCACCGACACTAACATGGCCGACATGTTATGTTGCTGACTGACTTGAGCACAACCTCGACTTTTCCATCACAGCCATCACTCCCCCATGCCCTCCTTTCGCTCCCCTACCCCATTTATCCCTCTCTGCCCACCTCTACGTGCGTAGCTTGTGTGCGTGTGTATTGTTTTTGAATTAGTGTGTGTGTATGAGAAAGAGGAGGCGCAATTGAAACACATTAAGTGCTCTTGCACTTCATAATCTAAATTCACTTTGAAGAGTCACCTGTTTTGAGTTGGCTTTAAACCTTTAACTGAACATCACTCACGTAAACCTGGACTAGGTTATTTGACAATTGTCATTTTCCACTTTAATTTTTAAATTTAATCGCCATGCCTTTTTAAGCTTTATATCGCTTGTTTTTGTAAGTGTGTTATCAGTCCAGTGTCACTACAGTACGGTAACTATTATTTCACACAACTTCCCTATGAAAAGAAAATTGAGGAATCAAGAAAAATGTGGATCTGTACAGAGATTGAACACTATTTTATGCAATTTTTTTTATGGCTTTATATATTTGTTGGACCAGCGTGGCTTAGACGTACCGCCTTGATTTTTCTTTTCTGATGTTTACCATTGTGTCTTCAGTGTAAACCTTTTTTTCAGAGGACAAGCAACTTGTGGCAGACGAACGAGGGAGAGGTTTGGGAGTGAATGTTGGAATGTGCCGATTAGATGGGTGGGGGCAATGTTCCATTAAAAAAAATGCATGTCCTGTGACCAAGCATGACCTGTATGTGGTTGCTCATTTCTAATTTGTATGTCCCTTGAGCCCCAACTGTAAGACTAGAAGTTATTGTTATGGATTATTTTCATTACTGCTATGATTTGAAAGTCATTTTTTTCTGCACTGGGAAGATCACAGCTACCTCAATGTGATACAAAGGTTTTGTTTGTTCCCCTTTTAATCTCTGGATGCTTACCCCCAGTCTTTATCCCCAGTGACATCTGAGGTGTGACACCCCCCAAGCCCCACCCTACCCTACCCGGAATTTCTTGTGCAGAAAATGGAACGATCTTTCTTCTCACCATTTTTGAAAAATACTCAGTTTGTGCGTTGTTTTTTAACATCCATTAATTTAATTGTTTTGCTTTAGTGACCAAGTAGTTCAAGATTGTTCATTACTATCTTGAAGGTGTTTGATTCAAAGGACAATATTAAGAAGCAACTAAATGATGATTTCAAAGGAATATTACAAACTTTTTTTTTTTTTTTTTTTACATCAAGAAAAAAAATATACTCCTGAACCCTTTGAATCAAAGTGTTTGTCATTATTTGAACATAACTTGTATGTGCAAAGTATAATTGATTTCCACTTAAGAATGCTTGGCTTTTAGATATTGGTTGGACTATTAATATTTACTTGGCGTGAACATGTTTGAGTGGCCGTCCAGTTAACCGCAATAATACTGTTGGCGAGACGTTGAAAGCATGTTAGTGGTGATAGAAGCCTGGATGTGTTTGTGTGCTCCTTGACAACATCGGTCTGCTTTTCTTCCTTCAATGCCTTCCACTGGCTCCCCTTTCACCCGAGTGAGTATAACTCGTCGTCCCGCACTCTCAGTTTACTAAATCGCTCATAATCCACAGAATATTTTAACAAGACATACTTTTTTCCTTCCCCTTTCAAAAAATTATATTAACTGTGCCTCTTTGGTGTTGGTGCTGCAATTTGAATTGTAATATCGCGTTACTTACACCTGTTTCCCACATGCTTACACTGAAAGAAAATTTGTGACACCCTTTTCCACCCCTTTTGCCTTGGAATTCGTCCAAATGAGCATTTTTAATTGTGATGTTTCTCTCTACCTAGGTTGGCTCTCCTAAAACTAGTTTCGAAGAACGAAGCACATGATTCTGCGCTCATGACAACTGTATGTATGCATGAAGTAAAGTGCTCACTAAAATAAATTTGGAACAATATTTGAGAGAAATCGGTGATTTTGGTATATGGATGATGGCTGTTGTGATTTCAGATTTTAAACACTTGTATTTTTGGTTTAGTACGTGCGTTATACTGGCGCACGGAACAGATTTTAACAGGAAAGGCCAAATACACAATCCGATTTGAACAAACTATTTTACACGCACCTCTTTACAACTATATTTATTGAACTTGGCTCCATGTTCCTCCCTCCTTGCATGAGGTTTCCTCCTTGCCTCCTTTCATGGTAGTTTTGACTCGTTGAGGCATTATAACATTGGCTTAGCTTGCATTTTGTGTACAAGCATCATGCATGCCATGCTGTATGTAGGCTTTACAATTTGTAATTATAGATTCTAATGTATAAATGCTCTTACATTTAAGAATTAAGGTTTTAAGATGGTTCTATGGTAGACTTTTGGGAAACCACTGTTTTTATTGTAACATTTGCACAATCAGTCACAGAATGGACTCTGAACTTGACTGCGCTACTTTTTCTTATTTACTGTAGGTCAGAATATTATCATTAGTGGTTTATTCATTTAGGACATCCTTGCAATACAAGTGTTCTGTTTTTGTTTTAATTGCCTCTATAGGTTTTTATGATCCTGTATGTTAGGCAACTGCTGTAAAACTGTGATCTAATATGAGGCGTACTGTGCGGTCCCTACAAAGGAACCTGGATTTAAACGTGTATAATAATCATCTGTAAAAACTTAAGACTATCATTATTGAATTCTGATAATGATTGTAGATGCATTACAGAGGTTGTGTTTTCAGGTTAATAAAGATCATATTTGAACTTTGTGTTTGGATTTTTCATTTTGTTCGCGAAGGATGGGGAAAGTAGGCCAAAAAGACTGTCCTAACCATTCAAACTCATTGATCGACCCCTGGAAGTCTCATGCAACAAACATTGGAACTTATTTGATCGCTCTGAACCTAGGAAAAAAAAAAAAAAATCCTACCACACACACAATCCCACTGGTAATTTTAGTGAACTACTGTGTACTACACTCCAAAAAAGGTGACCCTGAAATTTTAGGAATATATGTACTAGTCATTCTAAAAAAAAATAGCGTATGTGATAAAGTTCATTATTTTCTATAATGCACTGATAAACATTAGACTTTCATATATTTTAGATTCATTACACACAACGGAAGTAGTTCAAGGCTTTTATTGTTTTAATATTGATGATTTTGGCAATAAAGTCAAAAACCAAAAATCCCCATCTCAAAAAATTAGCATATCATGAAAAGGTACTCTAAAGAAGCTACTAACCTAATCATCTGAATCAACGAACTCAAAACCCCGCGAAAGATTTTTGAGGCTTTTAAAAACTCCCAGCCTGGTTCATTACTCAAAAACGCAATCATGGGCAAGATTGCCGACCTGACTGCTGTCCACAAGGCCATCATTGACACCCTCAAGCAAAAGGCTAAGACACAGAAAGAAATTTCTGAGCGAATAGGCTGTCCCCAGAGTGCTGTATCAAGGCACCTCAGTGGAAAGTCTGTGGGAAGGGAAAAAGTGGCAGGAAACGCTGCACAACCAGAAGAGGTGACCGCACCGCACCCTGAGAAAGATTTTGGAGAAGGGCTGATTCCAGACCTTGGGGGACCTGCAGAAACCTGGAAATGGGCTACAGGTACCCCAGGTCAAGCCACTTTTGAACCTGAAACCGGCAGAAGTGCCTGACCTGGGCTACAGAGAAGCAGCACTGGAATGTTGCTCAGTGGTCCAAAGCACTTTTTTCAGATGAAAGCAGATTTTGCATGTCATTCGGAAATCAAGGTGCCAAAGTTTGGAGGAAGACTGGGAAGAAGGAGTAGTGGAGCAGTGCCACAGGCTGATTGCCTCCATGCCACGCCGCGTTAAAGCAGTCATTTCTGCAAAAGGATTCCCGACCAAGTATCCAGTGCATAGCTAATATAATTAATTGAAGGTTGACACTTTTTTGTATTGGTCGGATGAAATATGCTAATTTTTTTAGATCGGGAGTTTTGTTTTTTCTAGACTTTTTAGCCAAAATCAATATTGAAACAATAAAAGGCTTGAACTACTTCAGTTGTGTGCAATGAATGTAAAATATATGAAAGTCTAATGTTTATCAGTACCTTACAGAATATATTGAACTTCATCACAATATGCTAATTTTTGAGAAGGACTAGTAAAATCATTTATTCAATGGTCAGACTTCAATTTGGTACAGCCTCACTCTAGAGTTTGAGATGTTATCCTAATGCTTGTTACAATGACTTCATTTGTCCAGTAGATGGCAGACTTAAATAAAAAACGAATGACAATACATTTGAAGCGTCAACTAGTTCACGGAAGCTCATTCATATAGAACCTGTTGAGGAACCGTTTCTTGTATCGAAATAACCGTAATTGTAACATTAGTGGGTGACGCTCAAGCAGCAAATTGAACGCAAATAATGCTAATATAACATGATGTAATTCATGTTTCGTATTATAGTACGAAATAATTATCTAGAGGTTAGATTTATTCCAAAATAATAGGTAAACAAGCACTTTGGGGCGGCGAAATATATTCCCGCACTGTCTCTTTAAGCAGCTGGATGTGTGTGAGTGGCCCCGCCTACTCCTGCAGCTTCCACTCTGTCTTCACTTGTATGAGATGGGAAAGCGCACAGCCGCTCCATCACGGCCCAGCAAGTACAATCGTTTGCCGGAGAAAAGCGGACTTAAGTATAACAATGCAACAAACAAGCTAAGAAAATGGACCGAGTAGCTGAGCAGTCGACTCCCGCCGGATTCCCGCCTGGATTTTTACACAAATCAAATGCTGTGTTCGCCTACGTTACGTTCTTGTGATCCGATCACCGTACAGGCTGCCGGTACAAAGGAGCAGCAGCGCCTGGGATTGAAGCCGAATGGTCGGACATGAGTGAGCTGGCCAGTCAATGCTCCTAAATCTGGACCTACCTGCCTACACCACCAGCAAACAAAGAGAAGGTTTATCTTTTTGACATTTTCTTTCGGGATTTGTTTCGAGCTGACACTACACATAATCGAAGATTTGTTAAAAATCCTCAAAGTGACCCATGCTGAAAAAAAATGCATGACAAAAAAAGACCGCTTTTCACATCCATTATGTCTTCTCTATCCTTTCGTTTTCATGAAAAGCTGCTGTGTTGTCCACAAAAGGATGCGTTGCCCACGACAAGTGTCATCAATTTGTATTGGTGAGCAGGTCATCTAAAGGCCTGTTGTAAACACAATTGAACTGTGAGCTGTTGTTGAGACTGTTGGATTGGGCAAAAAAGACGATATGGTTGAGCCGGTGGGATTCATCGAGGCGTGGAAGGCTCAATTCCCAGAATCTGAGCCCCCTAAGATGGAGCTGAGGTCTGTGGGAGGTATTGAGCACGAGCTGGAGAGATGCAAAGCCTCCATCCGGAGACTCGAGCAGGAAGTGAACAAGGAGCGCTTCCGCATGATCTACCTGCAGACCCTCTTGGCCAAGGAGAGGAAGAGCTATGACAAGCAGCGCTGGGGCTTCAGGAAGACTCCTCTCAATGAGGGGGTGGACCCTGGCTCCTCTCAGGGGGCAGAGTCTCAGCAGCCACACATGCAGGAGACAGGTGGGGTGGGGTATGGCGCTGCTCCGATTTTGGACAGAAGCCGCTACCCGGCTCATGGTGATGGAACAGGCAGATCAAAACCTAGACCACCGCCGGCAAGGAAATCAGCCTCCCACGGAGATGGGCTGGAGTCTGCATTCGAAGCACCCCAGCAGGCTGAGTCGACATCCTGCGACAATCTGGATGGCCTTTCTCCCTCAAAGCAGAGAGGGGGTGTTTCTGCGTCACCCCGAAGGCCGGTGCTCCCACCCCCGGACAAGGAGCTGCCCTGTGACCCTAAAGATAAGCTCGGGATGGGTCTTGGTGTGGCCGCTCTGAGGTCGAACTTTGAGCGAATCAAGCGGGCCAACTCTCACTCTGTAGGTGATAAAGGTCAAGAGAAGCAGCCACCTTTGCCGCCACTGCCGCCGCCACCTTTCTACACAAACATGGAGTTCCATCACGACAGGGGGTTGGTTCGCGTCAATGACCGTGAAGTCTCTGACAAGATCAGCTCCCTGGGAAGCCAGGCCATGCAGATGGAGCGCAAGCGATCCTTGCACTCGCTTCCTGGTAACCTGGCAACTGTGGCGGGGGAGCTCCGCGCCAGACCAGTGTATAGGGGCCGCTCCACAGAGAGCACCTGTGGTTACGATGCTGAATATGAAGATGGGGAACCCAATCAAAGACATCAGCGATCCAATGGTGGGAAACCTCCACCTCCACCTTGGCAACCTTCTGATTTCCAGGCCTACTCCAGTGTCTATGTCGGTGGAGTGATGATGGGTGAAGGCGGTGGCGGCGGCGATGCGCGAGGAGGTATCCAAATGAGAGACCATGGAGGAGGTGATGACCACCTCCTCACGTGGCCCCGCCGCTCTTATTCTCCAGGGAGCTTTGAGGACGTCGGCGGTGGCGGCGGCTACACACCGGACTGCAGCTCCAATGAGAACCTGACATCCAGCGAGGAGGACTTCTCGTCGGGCCAGTCCAGCCATGTCTCGCCCAGCCCCACCACGGCCTTTCGACGGCCCTTCCGTGAGAAGAGCCGCTCGCCGTCGCAGAATTCCCAGAACTCTCAGCATTCGTTCGACAGCAGCAGTCCCCCAACACCGCAGTCGCAGAAGCGCCACCATCGGCAACAAGGCGGCCACGTGGTCATGTCAGAGGCCACTATTGTCAGTGTTCGCAAGACTGGACAAATCTGGCCACCTGCTGTTCATCACGGGAGAGCATCGCATGATAACAGTTTCCATGGAGACCACCTCGGTAAGTGACCTACGTGTTAAACGCATATCTTGTGAGTGTATGTGTGTGCAAATATCCTGGATAGCCTCTTCTTCAGATGTTAGCCTCGCGTGGGAGAACGATCTCCTGCTGCTCATTCCTGGAATGTCACTCGGGTGGGAGAACAATGCAGTCAGTCTTTGTTGAAGCAGCATTTTCTCATATGAGATCAGAGTCTGGAAATTCACTCACGGTTGTCTGACTAACTAAATGAAGCTATTCTCCAGCTCTTGGTTTAAAGTGTTTTAAACTTCAACTTGAAACATTTTTTTGTAACAATGGAGTGCACACTTTTGTTTTGTAGACGCATTCAGAATAGGATTTTATTCTGCTAAAAGTCTTCTGCAATGGTCATATTATTGGATGTCTGTATTTATCAAATTTTGTTCTCCCTTTTCTGCTCAGAAAAACAATGCGTTCTGCCATCATAAATGTTATCCAATGTGTGTCGACACTAGGGCTGCAACTAATGATTATTTTTGTAATCGATTAATGGTTTAAATAATCGTCTGATTAATCGATTAATCAGATAAATGTCACTTTTTTTTCAATTACCTTCACCATTTAGCTTGAAGTTGTTTTAGGCATGTTGTATGTAACGATCAAGACAAAATGGATGACTATTTCCTTAAAAAAAATAATATTTTATTACAGCTTCCTGACGTAACTATAGTCTACAACTGTACTGTTTTAAATACATAAAATGTGTTAAAGTTTTTAATAAAGGTTCCGAGTATAAAACATCAAAAGAATTTCTCAGAACATAAATCAGACAAAAGTGCTGCTGATTGACATTTTTTTTCTTGTGGACAAAGCGCTGATATAAATAGTGTTAATGCCTCTTATATATATATATATATATTTTTTTTTTAAAACAAACTAAACAACAAAATCGAATAAGGAGGACGAATACTGTTATGAAACAAATTTCTTTATCAAACAATTGTTCATAAATACTACATTCAAAATCCCAACTTCAAAGCACACTGTCTTTGATGACAATTTACAGTTTGAATGGGAGTTTGTGTTGAAAGGAGAATCTAAAAGCTGTTATATGAATGGTTTGTTTGTGGTTTCTGCATTAAAGAAATGAGACGACTTTACTACCTAACAATAACTCAAGTGCTAACATGCTTCGTCAAAGCAATACAAACGGACACTTAAGACACTGATTAGCATAATCGCTAACTAGCTTAACACTCCGTGCTAAATAGTAAATTCTCATCAACAAAGAACACGAACAATACCATTGGCTTCATTTACTCACCTCTGACGGAGGCACACTGGATCTACCAACACACAAGACAATCTAACTCTCGATACTTCGTAATTTTATTGATTCAGCAGCCTAACCTGAGTGTAGCAGGGAACACTTTCTCTTTTTCTAACCACTGGCGTGCGCACCCTCAAATTGCACATAAACAAAGACCCAAATGGGACTGCTCATAGCTGCCGGCAAATATCAATTATCAAATCTTTGGCAACTAATTTATTAATTGATTATTTTTTGCATCCTTATTTGACTGTAACACTTCAGACTGTAAAATGTCAGAAAATTGGCAAAAATGTGAATTGTTGTTTTTCAAAGTAAAAGCAGGTTTTTGTTCATGTCCTACTTTGACTTAACAAAAATATACTGAAGAAATCTGATATTTACAACTGAGAAGTTGTGAATGTTATAATTTAGACAAGTTTAAAGCAACACTAGGTAACTATTCAACCTTTATAAAATATTTTCATAACACTTGTAATAATATGTTAATATAGTGATCTTCTGTATCTTTTATATCCTAGGGGGGTCTGCATTGCTTTCACCGGCACTAATTAACCTTGAGAAGGGTGGCAGAAAGGAACCCTGCCACACAAAAAAACTACAAATGTGCTGCCACCTTTCCCCATTCAGTCATTCAGAATTCTTCAAAAATGGCAGAGCAACAGAGTCAAAAAGTTTTATCTGGGGAGGAAAAAAGAAAGGGAGTCTACCAGGATATACACAATAAACATTGGCCTGGCTTTCACTCGCTGGCATGATGCCCCGTCCCTAACCGAATTCGTCAGCACTGACGAGTTTGGGTGGGGGGGGGGGGGGGGGGGGATTAGCCACACTAAGCCACATGGTTTCTAACCGTGATATGCTATTGTTTAGCCATAACTGGATTGATTACCTCATTACTTTTATCCTTTACACATCCGCTTAAAACAGAACTGTTGTTTAATCCATCTGCAGGTGACCATCATGATTTTACAACACTATGCGGGTGCGCGCTATTGCTCATGGGAAACGCAGTCTTACCTAAGGCAAAACACTACCTCTCTTGTCCACCGGCGTCGCTAAAATCGACATAAACTGGAAAGTTACCAAGTGTCTTTAAGATGAAGAAGGTCCTAAACGATTAATTGGTTATCAAAATAGCTGTTGATTAATTTGCTAATCGATTAGTTGTCGATTATTTGATTATTTGTTGCACCTCTAGTCGACACTAAGTTAGGATTCAGTGATTTTAACGTGAAACAAATGAATAGTAAAATACATGCTCATGCTGTTGCGAGACACAAAAAGAGAAGCAAACGATTGTGTTGAGCATTTGTATAATATGTTATACAAGGCATTCAGCTGCACAACAACAGAAATGAATTTCAAACTGAGTGTACAGTAGTTAAAGAGTCAACGTATTTACTAAGTAAGTGCAAGTCGATTTTAGATAACCTCCAGAGGAGGGGTGGGCAAACTGATCCTCAAGGGTGCAGGTTTTTGCTCTAACTGACCCAGCACACACAGTGTAACTGATGTGATGAGGTTTCTGCTGAAACAAGCAGCACCTGACTGCATGCAACTGCGATTACACTTGTAAGACACCACGATGGTGAAAAACTACCCTCTTGACTGTTTGGAATAAAAACCTTCGCACGCCTCAGCCCTTTGTGGAATAGTTTGCACACCCCTACACTAGAGAGTCAATTGATTCAGAGCATTTTGACTGACATTACAAGGCCCACAGATTTGTGTGTTTTATGATTATGTAAACCGAGAATAAGAAATTAAAGATTACACCTGTTTTTTCATCGGATAAAATAAGTTATTTGTAGAGGTGCACAATAATTATCGGTCCGGTAATAAGAATTATGACGTCATCCCAATAAATCTGATAACAATATATATGTTATCGGGCCTATTAATAATATTTTTGGCACGGTGTCGGACTGGGATGTGTGCGTTTGTTTCTACTCCTGTTTTGCCAGTATGCAAAGTTTTCTTACTGTTCTAGAGGCCGTATTTTTCCTTCACTGAGTTATAAACCTTACTATGGCAATTAGCAAATGTTTGCATTTTACAGTGTTTACAAGTTTTTGAGAGGCCTTTTGGTTATTGATAGGCTTGCTGTTCTGTAATTGCCAGGTTAAGAAAGTTGTTTCATGGACCATAACGACAAGTCTCCTCTCCTGTTGCACCAAGTGTTTAATCTGCTGACAAAGCACAATACACTCTCCGGCCACTTTATTAGGTACACCTGTCCAACTGTTCGTTAACACTTAACTTCTAATCAGCCAATCACATGGCGACAGCATTTAGGCATGTAGACATGGTTTAAGACAATCTCCTGCAGTTCAAACCGAGCATCAGTATGGGGAAGTGAGTGACTTTGAACGTGGCATGGTTGTTGGTGCCAGAAGGGCTGGTCTGAGTATTTCAGAAACTGCTGATCGGGATTTTTACGCACAACCACCTCTAGGGTTTACAGATAATGGTCTGAAAAGAAAAAATATCCAGTGAGCAGCAGTTCTGTGGGCGGAAATGCCTCCTTGATGCCAGAGGTCAGAGGAGAATGGCCAGACTGGTTCGAGCTGATAGAAAGGCAACAGTGACTCAAATAACCACCCGTTACAACCAAGGTAGGCAGAAGAGCATCTCTGAATGCACAGTACGTCGAACTTTGAGGCAGATGGCCTACAGCAGCAGAAGACCATGCCGGGTGCCGCTCCTTTCAGCTAAGAACAGGAAACTGAGGCTACAATTTGCACAAGCTCATCGAAATTGGACAATAGAGGATTGGAAAAACATTGCCTGGTTTGATGAAGCTCGATTTCTTCTGCGACATTCGGATGGTAGGGTCAGAATTAGGCGTCAACAACATGAAAGCATGGATCCATCCTACCCTGTATCAACGGTTCAGGCTGGTGGTGGTGGTGGTGTAATGGTGTGGGGGATATTTTCTTGGCACTCTTTGGGCCCCTTGGTACCAATTGAGCATTGTTGGAATGCCACAGCTTACCTGAGTATTGTTGCTGACCATGTCCATCCCTTTATGACCACTATGTACCCAACTTCTGATGGCTACTTTCAGCAGGATAATGCGCCATGTCATGAAGCTGGAATCATCTCAGACTGGTTTCTTGAACATGACAATGAGTTCACTGTACTCAAATGGCCTCCACAGTCACCAGATCTCAATCCAATAGAGCATCTTTGGGATGTGGTGGAACGGGAGATTCGCATCATGGATGTGCAGCCGACAAATCTGCACCAACTGTGTGATGCCATCATGTCAATATGGACCGAACTCTCTGAGGAATGCTTCCAGCACCTTGTTGAATCTATGCCACGGAGAATTGAGGCAGTTCTGAAGGCAAAAGAGGGTCCAACCCGTTACTAGCATAATAAAGTGGCCGGTGAGTGTACCTGTTGGGTTTATGTTTGTTTTAGATCAGTGCTCACTGTTCAGGGGAACACATCGTCAATGATATTGACTGATTGATTGTGATTGACTCAAATTATATTTATTTGAAAAACTTAAAATTGGCGCTTTATTTGAAGTCAAAACTGTTTTTGTCTTTGTTTTTTTCATTATAATAATGTTCATGTCATTATGAAAGTTCTGGTTCGGTGAAAGGCAAATCTAAACCACTAGTATTTTTTACCAACATGTGTTCAAAAACTCAGGTTAATATACATCGAGAAATTATATATATATATATATATATTATCGGTTATCGTATCGGTATCGGCCTTGAGGAGCAGGAAGTTATCGATATCGGTATCGGTTTCAAAAAATGGATATTGTGCACCCCTATTTATTTGTGTTCATTTTTATTTGCTCTGTTGCTTATCTAGACTACACCACACACTATTAAAGGCAGTCAAGCAAACTTGCTGGCTTTTTCTACATTGTGTGCAGTCTCTGAAATGTGAAAAAAAACAGCTATGAAGTGAAATACTTGTGTACCTAACTTATGCCGCTGTTTTATACTTGAATGCTAGGTTTCTCGGCACCTGTCGTGTTGAAACAGATCTGGGACTGGGGCCAAATTAGACCAGCCGGGGAACAGGGTGTTTGTGCCACGCAACCTCTACAGCGCCAGATTGAAATTGGTTGTTTGTCACGTTGTTTGATGAGGCCGCTGTAGATTAAACTAAAGGGCACTTCATGTGTATGCTTTGAGCTTCATTAGAAGGTGGGAATATTATAGAAGCTGTCAGTTTTTAAGTTCACTACACAGGTCTTTGAATAATTTATAATAATTTATTTGGGCTTCAAAATATATATATGAAAATATTTTTTAAAAAATAAGCATAATTTTTTTTTTCTAATTTTCTACTACCTTTTCATCAATAATAGGTAAAAATGTATTAATATTGTTGCCGATACTATGCTAAAACGTTATAATAACAGTGTTTAGGTTATGGGACGTATGTTCCATGAAGAATAGTAATTTAGAAGATTAAATGTTATCACTGCTACGAGAGACCGCAATCAAACATTTAATACCCAAACAACGAAATGTTCATATTAGCTGTTGTTTGAGATTCAACTTAGTCTTTGGGGGGCACATGAGAAACATGCATTTTAGGGGGTACTCCAGGCTTGCTGTTGTGTGGTGGATTTTTTTCTGTTGAAAAATGTTGATTTTCATTGTAAGGAACAACTTCAAGTAAATAATTTGATGATTAATTTCTGTAGCTAGTTGTATTTTATGCTTTGCACAGTTGGGGTGTATTACTAATCCAGAGTGAATGCATATTTATCATGTCTGTATTCCAGGATGTTGTACTGCCTGAAATCAGATGACTCTCATTCCCTAAATTTCTTGCCGTTTAGTCTCGTGCTCGTGCAACTATAATTCATTTATTTGAATTGAGACGCCGACTTTGTAGTCCTGATCGAAATCAAATGTGAATGTTTTTTTTATTTAATGTGTCTACTTGATTTTTTTTTTTTGTGTGTGTCTGTGTGTGGTGCTGTTTTGCTCCCTCAGGCAGGATGTGATGGGCAGACTAGTAAAAGAGCTCACATCCTGTGTGGAACTTTTACTGTCAATGTAAAAAATGGAATTAAACGATTCTTACGGAAAAAAACATGGTCACAACAATTTAGATTGTGCAAAGTTAGCAAAAAAAGTAGCAAATGGAGCTCTGTTACATCTGCTACATTGAGGATTACCTCCCTTTGTTTTAGCATCTTTTCCACTACAATGAGCCCTGTGGGGAGGACGATGGAGGGTTGGGTGGGTGTGGTGGGGGTATGCGTTTCTACTGATACATTTAGTGGGATAATCTAGATTGGTGCTTAAGAAGTTGGTTGGACACCCTGCAGGGATGAAATCTGCTTTCTCCCATGCATACGTAATGACCAATGCGGCTCATGTTGACAGTGAAGGTGATGATGATAAATGTTGCATGATTTTAGGCCCTGATGTTGCATAGTTGGAAGCCAAGCAAGACACTTTGAGTGCGCAAGGCAGAGCTGTCAGCTCTCGCTCTGCTGGTCAAGAGAGTCCCAGATGGGAAGATCTCTCCTGTTGCGTAACAGGAACACACATAAACACACACATAGACCAACACAAACGGGGTGAGAACAAGACATACTTTGTGGTTTAGTCAAACACCTTGAAGCCGCGTGGCTCCTCAGCAGTAGCTTTGCGAATATAAAGATGAGTCGCAGGAAGCAGTGTGACGCCGTTGCCTCACTCTTTTTACATGGGTGCATCCAGAAGATGCACAACTGCAATATAATGAGGGTGAGGGGGTGTTGTCAAGGATCAAGCACATCTTTTGTGATAATGACAGATAACAAGAGAGCAAAAAAATCAAAGGGAAGAAGATTCTTTAGTGTGTCATTCAATGGGAATGCTTTGCAAGTTAAAGGTAAAGAGGAGGCCATCTCTTGTCTTTCGTAGGACAGGGAGTCATATTTGGTTTCCGTCACTTATTTGGTATATGTATGTGGTTTTTGACTTGTTCACCACAGCAAGTCATCTGCGGATTTTTTGGGACCATTTTCAATCATTTACACTTTTGTCACAAGCCACCTATTTTTGTCCCCCCACTCGTGTCTTGATATTTGGGCATTGACTTGACAATGGACCTATTGCAAAGCCCCGCCCCTTGGAAAACTCAGATAACCCAAGGCTCTGTCAGATTCTCTCATGCCCCTTTCCCACTGAAACTAGTGGGTCAACGCGCGTTTTTTCCAAGCCGATGCGACCCACTAGCAATTGGCATTTGGCACCTTTCCCATTGACAAAAAAAAAGCTGTGTCTTTTTTTTTTTTTTTTTTTCACCCGTCTAACCCCCCACCCCCCTCCGCCGTGCGTTAGGTTACGTGGCATCACCATGCTAAGATGCGCGTCGACAACTGCGTCCAAATTCATTCAGTTCAAGGAAGTAAACAATGCAGAGCAACATGGAAGCCTCCTTTCCGTTTGTGTTCTCTCTTTTCATGCTTTTTACTACCCTCAAAATGGTCGAAATGCAGCAAAGGATCAACACTCTGCTTGTGCTGAGGCAACGTAGGCGACGTGAATTTTCGTTTGAAAGTCAAAGGAGTTATGACGCATCACGTAAGAGCCTACGTCACCACGTAGATTAGGGTGTTGACTGTTGACCCGGGGTTTTGCTTTCACACTGCATGACTATCAGAGCTGAGGTGATTTTAACGAGGTTTACCCATGGTGACAATTATAGGCCTCTGTAATCTTTTCAAGTAGGAGAACTTGCACAATTGGTGGTTGACCAAATACTTATTTGGCCCACTGTATATCCTGAATTTTTGTTAGAAATTAGTTTCTCGTCCAGCCTCACTGACGTGAAGATTGCTCAAGACAAGTTATTGTTGAGAAAATAGAAGTGTTGTTTTCTGAGTCCCCCATCTCCCGATTTTGAAAATCTAAGATGCATGGACAACCACATTTCAAGTTGCAATTTCTCAGAGAGGAAGCATAGTCACAAAATGTTTGATATGTCATTGGAAAGCTAAGGCCCCTTCAATTTTGAAGCATAAACATACGTACGTAGTTTTCCCCTTAAGTGTGGGCCAGACGATCATTCAGCATATCTACAACATTTGATTCATTCAGTGTGCGAGAAGCAATGAGAGTTGTGCAAGGACAATACATGGCTGCTTCAAGATGACAAACTCCTCGCTCACTTTGTCCATCTTGACAGGTCCTGTTCCAAGAAGAACAGAAACCACTCTTTTCACCTAACCTGGTGCGATGTGATTATTTTCCTCTTCCCAAAGCTCAAGGGGATCACCAAGATGGTTTGAAGATGGAGTTGCAAAGAATTCTACCTAAAAGTAGGCGAAGTAGGCTGAGAAAATGCATTACACCCCAGGGGAATTTGTTTTTAAGGGGAGAACCTGTCGTATGAGTTTAAACATATTGTGATGTATATCCTGGATTTTTTTTTTTTTTTTAAATTGTTTAACATTAACCTTAATTTTTCACATTAAATGCTGACTATTAATCAGAGTTTGAGCAAGAATTGGCTATGTTTTTAGTGGACAAAGTAATGTAACAGATTACACTACAAAAGTTCTTGATAGTCTGACTTTTTTTATCTTCTCACATTTTCTTATTTTAATCCAAATGTATTTTAATGGGTACCCTGCAACGGGTTAAATTACAAACTGCTATGCATCTGGCCGAAGACACATTCAATGGACACAAAGCCAGCCGGAGTGTTTCAATGTGTGCTGGAAAAGAAGATAAGATCAGATTTGTGGAAAGGTTGAATGAAAGTGATTAAGCTTTAGGAGGATTAGTACTGTTAGCAGGCCTGTCCACCCCACCGTTATTACTTTAAAACATGATGTGGCATGGACCCTTTAGCAACATTGGTAAGAAAGTGCAGTGACTTTCTGGCTTCATACAATGAATCAAATAGTAGCAAAAGCTGATCAATTCTATGCACCTGCTCACCTCATAGATGTGTTTGGAAGGCATCCTTACTCTAAGCCACCTGTGGCATTATGTGTCCAAGGTGACCTGAATAGGCTTTGCTGTGTCAGCATTGTGTTTGTTTTTGCATTTGAATGGAAGCAGTTGCGATAGGTTCCATTTCACCATACTCCTATTCACTTGAGCATTTTAGTAAATGAAAATTCTTATATTTGGGCAACATAGCAGGTGATAGAATGGTAGTCACCCAACCCAAAGGTTGTGGGTTTGATCCTCAGCTTGTGTGACTATGACGAAATACCCTTTAGCATGGTATTGAGCCTTTCGTTGTTACCTGATGCTGTGTCAGCGGTACCATTTATAAGTTACTTAAGCTTGGTTTTCACTTCCTGTGTCCAAAACCCTTTCTTCTTCAAGTGAAGATCATTTTTAAGAAAACAGAGCTTGAGTTAAGAGTGTGTCCATCTCAGGGGTGTGAAGGATTTGCTCCACAAATCCTGTTACAAGCCAGCGAGGAGTGGCAGTGCCAGAGTGTAAGCTGCCAGCCAGACTGGATCGCAAGAGGCCTCCGTGCCCTTCTTTTCGGAGATAATACTTTGTGTGTGCATTTATAATATTTGCATCTCTGTGTGTCAGCATCTTTCTCAATGTAGCGGACAACATCGACACTTGCTAGACACTGAGACAGGTTGAGTCAATGGGGCCTCCAGCAATAAGTCTACTTACATTACAGTAGTGGCGCAATGATCCTATTGACAAATTAATGGATCATAGAGCAAGGTGTCTCTGATTCTTTATTGAACGTGGCACGTCCAAGATTTTTGGATTGTGGTTGATGGGTTTTGTCTAGTGCTGTAACAATTAATCGATTAACTCGAGTACCGTAATTTCCCGAATATAAGGCGCACCCGTGTATAATGCGCACCCCAAATTTACTTGTAAAATCTAGGGAAAATTATTGTACCCGTTTATAACGCGCACCCTAATTTTAGAAGAAAACAGAGCTTGTGTACAGATACAGAGATGTCATTTTACTGACTGGTGAAACACAGCACAAGCATAGCACATTGGTAGTTCAAAACATTACCGTAAACTGACAATATTTACGGTAATAATATGATTTGACAACTTCTCCAACTTACCAGAATCTAGGAGAAAACAAAACAGATGTGACTTTTCTTTTAAAGGCTGCTGTATAACTTGCTCGTTTCCTCATGATGAATAAATGTTTCTTCCATGGATTGATACGGTAAAATGAAAGTGAGAACGTAAGTGGGAAATCCGTGAGAGCTCATAGCTGTCAACTCGACAGTAACAAAAGGAACTATTGTTATTTGGGTTTGAGTTTCCCGAGGGACCGATATAGTTGACGGACACAGGAAGTGTGTGTCCTTACATTTGTTATGGTCCGAATTGCGGAGCTGCAATAAACGTCGACTCAAATGAGTTTAAGAAACTAAATTCTGTGCTTTATGAAGACTGAAAAAAACAGAATTTAACACAGACGAAATCATTCGGCCGATTAGAGTGAAGTATTACCGAAACAAAACGGTGACGTCACGTACCGTAATGGTCGGCAACGGGTCGCCGCATACGTTTCTTCAACACAACGTGGCCGTGTCAATGAAAAAAAATCGGTTTATATATATATGTAATACATATATAGTTCTGTCTCCATCCATGTACCCGTTTATAATGCGCACCATGAGTTTACAAGTTGATTTTGGGGAAAAAAAGTGCGGGTTATATTCGGGAAATTACGGTAATTCTATTGGAAAAAACCTTTGAATGAAATTCTGCTGCTTCGAGTATGCGTTTAATTAGAGTGGCGTTGTAATCGTTTGTTTTGAAATGATTTGCATTTAGTTTTATTGATTTGGGTGGATATACTGCCCTCTAATGGCAACAGTGAACATGACACAACTCATTTAACATGGCTGAATCCAGCTGCTCCCAGTTAAGGCCAACATAAGCTAATGTTTTTTTATGCATTCGTAATTTAGTTTATAGGTATATTTAGCTGTTTTTTTGTGGGAACGTGTGTTTGAAAGTGTGTTTGTTAAGAGTATTGTAAAAGAAAAAAAAAACATTAGCATTTTATAGCATTTAAGTTAGCGGACTTTTGCCATGCAAGTTAGCCAATTGTTTTTTTGTTGCACTTAGATCCTCATTTATTTAATTTTTAATACCGTTTGAGGCTAAGCTGAGGTAATTTATTTTTAAATGAATGTGCAATTCTGCAGTTTGAAGAAACACTTGGAAATTTGTTTTGTGTTTGCATCTGATGCTCTTTTGAAAGTGCAATCTTAGCAAGCCATTGTTTTACATCTCCTAAAATTTATTTTGTAATGCATTATATGTTCCTAATCAGATTACTCGATTATTCGAACCAACTAGATGATAGATTAATCGACTACTAAAATAATTGATAGCTGCAGCCCTAGTTTTGACATCATCAGAATCATTTTTACTGGCTATTTATGTTAGAATTTTTTCAACAGTATGGAATGCTTATCAATGGAATATAAATAACATTAGTATGGAATACTGATCAACAGTTTTTTTTTAAATCTAAATAAGGTCAACTAGCAGTCTAGCATGTTGCGTTTGAACTTAAATGCTCAATTGCTAAGGTCCTGGTTCAAGTTCATCTGTGCTTTGTAGTGGTTGAAGATTACGGGAAAAAAAATACCTCTATAACCAGAGCGCACATTTATTGGCAATGGAAAAATGCAGCTGAGGAGTGATCATCACAGGAGACTACTGACCTGCCACTCCGAGTTTCACAGATAATAACTCCTGATTAAATGGACTTTCTTCTCATTTTAGCATCTGCCTGTATGTTGAGTGTGATAGGCAGCTCCGGTAATAAAATGCACTTGGAAAATCCCTTCTGGTAACCACACCAACCTCTTTCCTTTCCCTCCCTACTGGCCTACCTCATATCAGTTGCTGAGTTTGTTTGTACGCTGGCCATTTTTTGTGTGTTTTTCTGTGCCTCCATGGTAAGATGCACAAACTCTGCTCTCTCTCTCTCTCGCGCTCTACCGCCCTCCCTTCCCTGCTTTCTTTTCAAATGGAGGACATTTATACTAGGTGCTTTCTATTGCTTTAAGACACATGCTTTCTATATATAAATTCCATATACATTATATATTTAGTTGTAGGCCCTCGTTTATGGTGAAAATGCACTGTGAGCATTTGTGAGTATTGACCTAAGCAGGAATAAAGAAATTAAATTGACACAGGTATGCACAATCCAACATTATGATATTGTTGTATGTGTAGTATAATCTCTTGCCGTCATCATAACACAAACAGTTAACGATTAATAATACACAAATCAACGATTAAAGTGGTTCCGCTGGTGGACACGAGCATTCACTGGTGTGACACACTTGTTTTTTTTTTACAGATTGGGAAGGAGGGCAGGTTGGGGAATCCAAAAGCAGTCTAGTCATGCAAACATGTAAACTTTTAATCTGCCCTCTTTTGTCTGGGAATTACAAACTAATTCAGATTAACATTAGCCTTTCGCCTCTGTCATGTAACACACTATGCTAATGCGCCATGTCCTATATATTTCCCATGGGATTAACACCAAGCAGCTACTGTGCTGGCATGTGTTGAGTAATATACTCTTTGCAAAATTGTATATATAAAGTTAACGAAATACCAGAACCGTGACAGAGGTTAAATAAGTCTCATGTCCTCAGTCCATGTTACCCTGCTACGCTCACTTCGATGTTGGTTTTTTGGTTGTTCTTAGCTTGAGCAAGATTTTCTGAACATCATGAATTAAATTTAAAATGTTGTCATTCACAAGTAAACAGAGTTACAGTGGAATCAATTTACTTATAAGACAAAACAAAACAAAAACGCCTTTTAACAGTATTGAGTGAATTATGACAGACTCCATCTCACTCTTAAACACAAGCAAGATAATGACTTGGTGAAAATTGCTTTAGAAACTCACCCTTGCACTTTTATTCCCACCCTACAAAGTCAGCGGTAGGAACACCAAGATGTGATCAAAGTCATGACCCCCCACCCCCACACACAGCCGTGTGCTCTCACTGTAATAGTCTGGTGGGGGTTTAACTGCAGATTGTCTATAAAGCAACACTATCAAATACTAAAGTCAGCAGCAGCAGCAAGGCATTTTCTTATAGAACAACTTGGATCAATGTGTTTTCATAGCCCCATCACCCTAGTACACACACCTTTAATTGACTTGTTTTGTCATGAAACACAAAAGGTTTTGCTGTTTCAACCAAAATAAAACTCATGGTTTCATTTTATGGTCTTTAAACACACCACGAAAGATTGAAAATGACGTCTTTTTTTTTTCCCAAGTAGGTTTTTTTTTTTTTTACTTTCTATAGCCTCAATTGTTTAAAAAAGCCTCTGATGGAGAAGAAGTTGTTCTTCCTGGAGGAGTGAAAATGCCACACTGTTTTCACTTCCTCTTGGTATAATGACCAGGTGTCCCAATACTATTGTTCATTTAGTGTACATACTGACGTCATCGTAGCAACGCCGCTCTCCAAGTCTGCTTCATTGTGCTGTGTTTGCTGTGGGCAGCTTGATGGGTTTGTTCAATAAATAGCAGTTGTAAATCGCTGCTGGTGCTTGTATATGTGTGTGTGTGTGTTTGTGTGTGTGCATGCATGCGAGAGAAATGGCAGTTTCGAGACTGCGGGATAAAGTAGCCATTCTGTAAAAATAAAAAACACATTATCTGGCTAACGAGCAAAGTGGCTGGCTGTTGGCAGTCGGCTGTGTTCCTTTGGCGAATGCAGTGGAGAAGAGTTGGAGGAAAAAGGCTTCAAAAACAACACTGTAAAAAATAATTGAACTACATTTGTTTCAAGCTAAGCACAGACGTTTGAAATCCTAATGCCAACTGTTGATTAGTGAATTCACTGATAGCATGGCAACTTTCAATGATGTGATTTAAAAAAAAAAATACTGGCGATATATCTGCAACAACAGCCACTAATGCTAGCTGACAAATATTTGAAATCCTAACATCAGATGTTGATTAGTTAATTCACTGAACGCCCTCTTGATAAAGAGGAGAGACGGTACAGTAGCATCTACTCTGGAAGGCCACATATCAACACAGTGGAGCAGGGGTGCCCAATACGTCAATCGCGATCGACTAGTCGATAGCAACGTTAGTGTGGGTAGCTCGCCCCCCCCCCCCAAAAAAATTATATTGTCTGGGCAACATAACCTCATATGTTGCTCACACAACATAATTCACTATGTACATTTAAAAAAATAAACATTTTTATGTGGCTGCACCGAAGCAGCAGTTACTGGATACAGGTCCCCAGTTTACGAACGAGTTCAATTCCTATGCTGGCGATGTAACCAGACTTCCCGTGCAAGTCGGAAATAACCCTTTAAGTACCCTTAATGTCAAAATAACTATCCAAAAACATGTATTATATAAGGGTGTAACGGTACATGTATTTGTATTGAACCGTTTCAGTACGTTGTGCTCGGTTCGGAACGGAGGCGTACCGAACGGGTTTCTGACGTAATGTAACCCTTACTTTTCGAGGCTGTGAGTCGATCGGGTTACAGTTTCATTGTGCAGATTATATTTACTCAGTCTTCTCTACGATAATGAGGACCAACACGGTAGGACAGTAAAAAACGTCGCCGCCGCGAGAACGCAGTGAAACGTGGGCATTAAAGTCAATCAGCTAATGCACACCAGTCAGAGTGCGGCTGTGTGTTAGACGCGTCCCAGAAGTGGCTCAACACGACGCACGCGAAAAGAGCGGCAGAGTTTATTATTTGATGCGAGACGCGACCCTCCTGCATCAATACTACTACCGGTAGCTTGGATCAGGCAGACCGGAAGTCACTCGTGTAAAAATACGGTGGATTCGGTCGATTTTCAAACTAAGATGCAATCGTAACCCACTTTTTCAGTCCATCAGATCTCTTGAGTGGTAGATTGGGGCACAGTTGACTTGTCTTTGTTGATTTACTGCTGACTTCTCTGCTATAATAATAACCAACACGGCCCCGTGTTCGATACAAAACCCTCCTACCACAGCAAAAGAAGTAGGAACTAATATTCACATAGGAACTAAAGCTATACAACATAAAATATACAATATAAATACTGCATCACATTTGTAAAATATAAACACATAATAAAATAAATAATAGCCCATTTAAATAAAATACATTGAAATGAGCTAAAAAACCTGTAATTAAATAATAAGAATAATACACACATCCTGCTTACGCAATTAAATTTATTAATTTCTGTGTGGCGCTTTAACTTGAGAAAATCCACCAATAAAGCTTTTGAAAACCGTTCATAAGAAAAAAAAAATGATTCATTGAGGCATTTTATTTGTAAAATACATGTTAAAATCTTTGTCATTGGGATTGCTTTTCTCTTTAGCACAGAACTTCTTTTTTCTTCTTTCTTTCAGAAAGAAAGCTGACCAATACGCGGGAATTGAAAGGCCAATTATTGGATTATCTTTACCCGCTACTTTTTGAGTAGAATTCTAGCTTTGTATAGGTTAATGTTCCTATTGTTGAAAGCACAAAGGTGTGTGATAAACAACTAGCATATATTTATATTTTGTATTTTGTTTTCTTACTGTACCGAAAATGAACCGAACCGTGACCTCAAAACCGAGGTATGTACCGAACTGAGATTTTTGTGTACCGTTACACCCCCTAGTATTATACATCAAATAAAGTAATAAATAAGATACATACTGTAGATATTTCTACATTGATCACACCATAGTTCTTCTTACAACTATTTATTTATTTGTCACCGTCGAACTATGAACACACATTTATTAATTGACCCATTGACAAAGCGTACAATAATGCTATAAAGCAGCGGTCTCAAACCGACTCCACAAAGGGCCGCAGTGGGTCCTGGTTTTTGTTCCAACAGATCCAGCACAAACAGTTCAACCAATGAGGTTTCTACTAACATAAGCAGCACCTGATTGCAATCAACTGATTACACTTGTAAGAAACCAGATTGGTGAAAAGGTATTTGTCTCGTTTGGTTGGAATGAAATCCAGTACCCCCTGCGGCCCTTTGAGGACCGGTTTGAGACCACTGCTGTAAAGTAAATCAATTGAGACATATTTCCTTACAAAAACATACCTCAATGACTGCACAATAATACCGTGGAAAATAAGGTCCAAATCTTGGGCAATTCAACAAGGAAAATGGCAGCTATTTATGGCACCGGTCCAGTGGTGAAAATTAACGCTGCTCAATAAGCTAGCGGGCTAATAGCGAGCTAACTGGGGGCATCGCCAAGCCTCCGCCGTTTACCCTTTCTTTGCCTTCTTGCAATGTTAACTGGCGTTCACACCCACTTCCCAATGTGAAACTAACAGAAAGTAGCGCATGAAACAAGTCCGTGTGCAACAAATAAAAGGGGACTGCACATATAGTATAATGAAATAACAGATATGCATAGCAATGGTGTATCCCAAGCAACACGTCACTTCCGCTCATTAATATTCATGACGTTAGCAACTTTTGCTAAAGGAGGGACAAGCTTCCATTTGTCCCCAATAGTAAATGAATGGAAATTGTAAACATCTCCTTCGTACACTGAGCTAAACTTACCACTACTGTCCGAAAATGATGTCCCTGGTGTCAAATTCACTGGTAAAGATGTGAAAGAACATACAAATGTTCAGTTAAAGAGATGGCTTGAATGTCGAGGGCTGAATAAGACAGAAAAAAGAAACGAGCCGACCTAAGCTTAGCCTTAGCTTTTTTATCAACACCTTTTTCTTACGCCACTGACAATGACAGTCTCCTGTTTCAAAAATCTATCCTTTGCCACCATATGCCCTGTATTTCTTATATATTATATCCTCCAGTTGTCTTACATCTCTGACCGTTCTTTTGGGCAATTTACATTGCTATTTTTGTGTAGCGATCACAAATGCTACTCGTTGACAGCCAACGAACACTTTAAATTTTTTCATTAATAACAAATCTTAATTCTATAATTATTTACACCTCCCCCTTACTAAAGTTTTTTTTAACAACAGAAAAGGTAACAGTGGCAGTCAGATACCATTTTAATTTTTTCAGGTCATTAATTGTCAGACAGAAGCAGCACGAAGAAAACGCACGCTAAAAAATAAGTAAAAAATATCAAAATGGCTTACCTCTTCATCCTCTAAAGGGCCATGCCCCCCAACAAAATGTTTACTGCATGTGAAATGTGAATGGCTTAACCTTGCTGGCGTTAAACGTCCGCGCAAGTTGATCCATTCTTCACATTTTTTCTTCCGAGATTTTGGTTTCGGGAAACGTATGAATAAGACATTAATCATATGTCGTAATGTCTAGAGTCGTTCCTAACACTTCCATATCAGCTGTGCTTGATCGGCATGTTCGTTTTTCAAAGATTACTGGGGAAAACTAGCAGAAACATAATGGTTTGTATGCGAGGGCATGTCTATAATATCCCACTTCCGCTTTACAATGCGAAGTTATGGTCTAAAAATAGCATTCGTGCAGTACGCTATTAGAGGATTGGGTAATTAGAGGCAATTCGCCAGTCTCCAGACCTAAACCCAATAGAAAATGTTTGGCGGAAGCTCAAACTCTGTGTTTTTCAGTGAAAGTCCAGACACCCGATTGATCTAGAGAAGATCTGTGTAGAGCAGTGGTGCAAAATCCCTGCTGCTGTGTGTTCAAACCAGGTGAAAAGTTACAGGAAACGTTTGACCTCTGTTATTGTAAACAAAGGCGAATGTACCAAATATTGACATAGATTTTCTCAGGTGTTCAAATACTTATTTGCAGCAATTTAATACAAATAAATTGTTTAAAAAATCATACACTTTGATTTCTGGATTTTTTTTTAGATTGTCTCTCACAGTTGACAAGCACCTACCATGAAAATGTTAAACCCGTCCATCATTTCAAAATTGGAATACTTCGCAGGGTGTTCAAAAATACTTATTTTGCTCGCTGTATATAGATGTATTTTTCATTATGCAGGTGAGCTTCTGAATCTCCTACCTAGCCTGTCTTTGCTCTAGTTGTTTTGATTCAAAAACATCACACAAGGTTCATGGATACGTCATTCAAGAAAGGTTAAGGACTAGTGACTATTTTTGGTAATTAAAAAAAAATACTATTATTTTGTAGCATCTACAAAGACAACGCCAACTTGGTGAGGATAATGCACAATCAGCGGGAAAACAGAACATTATTTTCAATTACCATATTGGCCCGAATATAAGACCCCATCTTTTTCAAGACTCAAGTTTGAAAAAAAGACTTTTTGAACACCAAATTAATTTTTATACAGAAAATAATTACAGTACATACGAAACAAATAATTATAACAATATATTTGAGAGAAAAGGCATGTTACTTTGCCTCATTCAAATCTTGATATCTGAACATTTAAATATGTAAACAAAAGTGCAATCACATTCATAAATGAATGGCTTCTGGTTTTTGAAATGTAAATAAACCAATCTATTGTGATAAAACAACAAAATTGCAATAACTATCAATCATCAAAGTGAATCTAACTGTAACTGTAGTCTTGAAACAAATCTGAGTAAGGAAAAACATTGCAATAAAATAATACAAACTGGTTAAACTTGAGAGTAGCTGAGATCTGTCATGACAGAACATCGCTTCAATGATATCTGGCGCCATCTAGCGTCGTGAAAGGGGAGAGTAGCTGTGATCTGTCATGACAGAACATCGCTTCAATGATATCTGGTGCCATCTAGCGTCGTGAATGGGTATAATGTATAGACCGTGAATATAAGACGACCCCCCATTTTTCAGTCTTATTTCAATGCAAAAAACACTGTCTTATATTCGGGCCAATACGGTAATTATACTCACCTGACGCCACGAACTGCATGTAAAAAAAAAAAAAAGTTGCCTGCAAGTTTAAGATGCCACGCTAAATGCTAATGCTATGCTAATGCTCCGAACCAATCATCATCGGGGTTCTAATGGTGTCACAAGACACCTGCCCTTCTCCCCCTCCCGCTCTGCTCTTCTCTCCCAGGCAGTTGTGAGCTGAGTGGTAGTTACGCGGCAAAGCCCCCCTTCACATTCTCAGTAACGATAACGGCGTTGCAAAGATAGGAAAAGTAATTATTAGATTTCTCACTACTGAAAAAATACACCGTTAGAAACTCATTATACTCTAACACTGGTCGTAACCCTGGGACTACCTGTATATCTTTGCATCCCGGGTTCTAAGTCCCACTGTTTATTCTTTACCTCTTTTTATTTATTTATTTTTAATAATTCAATTTCATTCAGAAGTAGCAAACGGGCCAATGCTGTTCATGTGTTTATCCAAAACGTGGACATTAGTGTTGTATCGGTCGCGAACGATTCGTTCTTTTTGAACGAATTGTTTGGGTGAACGAGACCGAACTAATCACCATCTGCACTGATTCGTTCTATGAAGTTGGTGCTTGTTCACTGCGTGGGAGGGCGTTGAGCAAGCGGCAGCGTCTTCTGACATCGCACACGACCAATCAGACGCCAGCCTCATCGCGGGCAGGGGAAGGACCGGAAACAGAATCAGGGCGTATGTCACTCACTTCCACGTGTGGCCAATGAGCAGCCAGCGTGCAGGCAGGGGGGCAAGACTGAGTTTTGTCACTTCCCGTTCAGTGACTCGGTCCTCCGGTTCCTGACCTAGCTTGCTGCTAACTTGACTTTCCAGTAATGAATATGCGGTGAACGAATCAAAAAATGAAAGGAAAGGACTTTGTCACATATTTGTTAACGTGGAGCCTATCAAATGCAGCTCAAAAAGACAAAAACACCACACAAATCTAGCGAGCATGGTTTAGTGTACTACTTTTCTCAACAGACTCGCGACTACCTATTACCACATACTATCACATTTACAGTAATTTAAAACATGGGTAGCTACGAGGCAAGCAAAAGCTGAGCTGCGGTCGCGTGACGGCAATGAAGGGGGCAAAGAACTGTCACTATAAGGAGGCTTCATGGCAGCGATATTTACCTCATATGTGCACAGAAAAAAATATTTAGTATGATTACCATAATACTGATTTGCAATGAAACGGTATATACATGTCCATTTTTTCCAAGTGTTTTATTTATTTTTTTCGTGTCAGGTGTTGGTTGGTTTGACAAATTATGTCAATCCGTCCATCATGTGCTACTCAAGCGCCCCAAAACAACGCACATGGACACGGGAGATGTCGCAATATGTCTACATTTTTCTTAACAGACTAATGAGAGTAGAAAGGCGATATCGTAAAGAGCAAACAATTATTTCTTATCAGCATTTGACGATCTGAGATGCGGGGACGACAGGGGAGCTGACCGGATTATTTTATTTATTAATACCAGTGCAAAAATTAAATACGATCACCATAATACTGATTTGCAATGAAACTGTATATACATGTCAATTTTTTCCGAGTGTTTTTTTTTTTTTTTCGTGTCAGAGCGTGTCGGTTGGTTTGACAAATTATTTCAATCCGTCCATCATGCGCTACTCAAGCGCCCCAAAACAACGCACGCAGACACGGGAGATGTCGCAATATGTCTACATTTTTCTTAACAGACTAATGAGGGTAGAAAGGCGACATCGTAAAGGGCAAGCAATCATTTCTCGTCAACATTTGACGATCTGAGATGCAGGGACGACAGGGGAGTTGACCGGATTATTTTATTTATTAATACCAGTGCAAAAATTCAATACGATCATCTTAATACTGATTTGCAATTAAACTGTCAAATATCAAAATGTAGTATTGTCTTTATTTCAGAGCAGCACATTCGACAACTAGCTATTTACACTTATAGTTTTAACAATAGTTACTAAAAATAATAGTGATGAGCATAAAAACAAAAATACAACAGAGCGAGAGGTAAATATGATGTGTTGGTCGTTCCATATTTTGAAATTAAACTTTCGATTTATTTTTATTTTCGTGACAGCAAGCATTGTAAACGTGATCAAGAACATGCTACAGAAAGTCCGTGCGCCCCTGACCCCAACCCCCCGCTCCCCCCACAAAAGGAAAATGTTTAACCGTGTCCTCAATCGAAATGCAAGCACGAGCCATGACTTTGAGCCCATAGAACTAGGACAGACGACGCGGAAGTTCTCCCTCGCTTTTGCAGCAGCGGGAGGGAGACGAGGCTGTCTGTGAAAGCAGAATGATATTGCCTGTCACTCATTACTGAAACTACGACGAGCGGTCAATGAGGAGCCTGTGTGCAAGAGAGAGGGAGGGACCAAGAATGTCACTTCCCGTTCAGTTATACTGCGAAGCGGTCTTTGGTGATTCGTTCGGTAACGTCACTTCCCGTTCACTAACCGAACGATTCATTTGGGCGGGGAGGGAGATGAGGGGGGCGAACGATTCGTTAAACGATTCGTTTGAACGAATCTTTTTACTGAACGATCCGGAATGGATTCGTTTACTCAAGTGAACGACAGATCCCGTCACTAGTGGACATATAGGTGTTGCTTTAAAAAATGTTAACGTCGAGACTCATTTTGAGCCGTTTATGTTGTTAAGTTGCAGGTCTAAAACGACATAGTTTTTAATGCATTCTCAGTTATAAATAGTGTCATGTCAACAGTCCTGACCACAATCTGCTTTTGGCTGAGGTCTGCTTCCATCTGGTGCTCTTGTTTAAATATTGTGAGTGAAAGCGAGTCTGTGAAAGTTATTATGGCGGAACTTTAAGTTTCCTGGATAATTTACAGACCAGACCAGAGGAGGAGGAGGAAAGTTTGTAAGTGGACTCTTCAGGAGCAGGCCAGGATGGAGGGCATACACGATGCTTCACTCAAAACGAAAACATTGTTTAAATTTGAAGAATTTCATGTTTGATATTTCTTGAGCCTTTAGCTGGAGATGGAATGGATAAATGCTCCTGGGGAAGATCTGATTTCATGTTGTAATCTGCCACCCCCATCTCTTCCCTGAATGGCTTTCAGTAACAACGCTCCTTCTGCGATATCTCTTTTATGTCACTTAATACCCTTTCGTCGGTCCGCCTTCCTTTTGATGTTTGCCTCTTTCGTCTGTGCACTGCTTGCAGCAAAATTTGCAACAAAAGACACAGACTTTCAGCCCGATTTACTAACCACGACTGAGAAAGAGTTCACTTAAAAAGATAGCACTTTGGTGCAAAATACAGAACAATTTGAGTATAACATTTTAGGCTGGACAGCTCAGCTGGAAATGATGAGTATTCCTTTCATGTTAAGTCTTCAGCAAAATTCTGCACTCATGTACTTTAAGTAAGTTAGGAGAAAAGTGAATGGAAGTCAGCGTATCTTTAATCAGTCATTAATCTGAAGATTTCAAAAGCGTTTTATTCTGAGCTGTATGGTATATTAGTCTATTGTTACCCTGCACTTTTTCTGATAGGCAGCAGAATATAAGCTTTCCATCTTACCTACCCAGCAGCAAAATTTTGATGACATATATGGATGGCAAATTCCATCTAAACACGAATCATTTGAGGGAAAAATTGTCTTTTTTTTCAAAAGCAGGACAAATACCTCTTATGTATACCTTCCTCGGGAAATGATACTCAGTCAAATTCATTTTTCTCTCCTTTAGGGCTGCAGCTATCGATTATTTTTGTTGTGGATTGATCTATCAACTAGTTATTTCGAATAATCGAGTTAGGATTAGGAACATTTAATGCGTTGCAGAATAAATTTTAGGAGATGTAAAACAAAGGCTTGCCAAGATTGCACTTTCAAAAGAGCATTAAATGCGAATACAAAATAAAATTCCTGAGTGTTTCTTCAAACTATGCAAAATTGCACTTTCATTTAAAAATAAATTAAATTAGGGCTGTCAAAATTATCGCGTTAACGCGCGGTAATTAATTTTTTAAATTAATCACGTTAAAATATTTGACGCAATTAACGCACATGTCCCGCTCAGACAGTATTCTGCCTTTTGGTAAGTTTTACAGCCAGGCTTTTTGTGCTGTCCAACAGCGAACTCTTGTGGTCGCTTTGCAACATGGTTTATTGTTTTCTTGACAGTTCAATATGGCTGCACGACGTCTCGGGCTGACGCCCATGTTGTAATGTTGTGCTTATATGATCCTTGGACAAGATTTATCCGTAAGTATGGTTGTTGTAAAGAATGTGCATATTATCTTAGTAAGCGAAATGTTATATTTTTTGTATGAGACGCTTTTTGTTTATGTTTAGTGAACCTGTATGGCGTGCTAACGTTGTTGCTAATGCAATGCTTGTGTACTTTTTTTTTTGTAGTTTTACGACGGTCTAAAGAGGACAATGGTTTGAGGCCATTTTATTAATAAATCAGATGAAAAAGGAAGAAGTCTGATTATTAAGGCGTTGTTCACTAGCTGTCTAGCTTTGGAAAAAGTAGACGCTTCGGAGTGAGGACAGCATAGACAGATTTAAATGACAGTAGAGTGAAATGCCCACTGCAGTCCTTATGTACCGTATGTTGAATGTATATATCCATCTTGTGTCTTGTCTTTCCATTCCAACAATTTATTTTACAGAATATATGTATAATTTACAGAAAAATATGGCATATTTTATAGATGGTTTGAATTGCGATTAATTGCGATTAATTACGATTAATTAATTTTGAAGCTGTAATTAACTCGATTAAAAAATTTTAATCGTTTGACAGCCCTAATTAAAATACTTTATTTTATCCTCAAACGGTATAAATTAAAAAAAAATGAGGATGTAAGTACAACAAAGAACAATTAACTAAAGCCTGAGTTATGCTTCTACGTTGCAGTGGCGGCGAAGCGACTACGGCGTCAATGGGCATTCGATAGTTCTGCGGCAAGGGAACGCATTGCTCTGTAAATCATCGCCAAGCCACTAGAAGGATGTGTCGACTTCCTCTAGTTTTCTTCCGGTTACACAACAATGCCAACGGAGGAAAAAAAATAAACAATGCCAACGGAGATGGAACACTTGAATATGGGTCGTCAGCTCGGAGGTGGTCTGTTTGACATTTGATTCCGCACAGAGACTTCTAGCCTCGGGTGGAAGCCAGCAAGCTGTGGCGGCTAGCTTCAAACTAGCGTCGAGTACTGCTGTCCAGCATATTGTGCGAGGTCTGCAAAGCATTGTGGACAGCCTTCCAGCCCGATTTTTTTTTTTGCCGTGTCCTACAACCAGCCAGCAGATTTCTGGCGGCGATGGAACGTCCCAAACTGCGTTGGTAGCCTTGATGGTAAACACCTTATCATAAAAGCACCAAGGCACTTCCAATCAGCTATGATGTATCAAGTGTTTGAACTGTCGGTTGTTAAAATTAAAGAAAACAACCAACAACAATCAAAACAACTCTTTTGACACCAAACCTATGCTTTATTCATCATATACTTGAAGTGTGAAATGTAAATAAGTCACAGATTTACAGCAAACATATGTACACAATAAGTGATGAAGTACACTGACCAAAAATACGACATAAATTGATAAAAAGCTGGCAGTTTTTGGCCAACTGTGTCACCTCTTCTGGTGGACATTCGCTCTCGAACACACACATACTTTTCTCGGTGCTTCTTCCATTTTTTATGCAATCGCTGACCTTGCCATTTGGCAATCTTTATAATTTCTTGACGAGACATTGTAGAAGTTGTCGTACTTGCTCTTCGATGATACTCTCGACGGCTTGGTCCATTTTTGTGTGTAGCAAAATAAAAGTTTGAAAATTTCGGTGATTTCGCGCTGAACCGGAAACAACAGTCTGAGCGGACCAATCACAGTCCATTTGCATTGTCACCACGCATTCACGTAGCACAAGTCATGATTTTGTTGAGGTGCATGGTAGGCTACAGCGGAGGGTCGTAAATCGGGTCTGCCTTGACGGTGCAAGTCTGCCGCAGAAGCATAACTCGGCCTTAACTTGCATAGCAAAAGTCTGGTAGCTGATATGCTAAAAAATGCTCACGTTTTTTTTTTTATTTTTTTTTTTTAACAATGCTCTTAACAAATCGTTCAAACGCATATTCCCACAAAAAAGGGCCCCATACCTGTAAACTAAATTATGAATGCAAAAAAAAACATTAATTCAAACAAAAGCTTTCCTTATGTTGGTCCTAACAGGGAGCAGCTGGATTCAGCCATGTTTAATGAGTTATGTCATATTCACTGTTGCCACTAGAGAGCAGTGTATCCACCCAAGTCAATAATACTAATTGCAAACACTTTGAAAACAAACCATTACAATGCCACTCTAAACCAATACTTGAGGCAGCAAAATTTGATTCGAAGCTTTTATCTAATAGAATTACTTGAGTTAATCTATTAATCGTTACAGCACTACTATGCTTAGATTTTATTGAAATGTAGTGAAAAAGTTAATAGTTTTGGACAACAATAAATAGATACATTTTGTCATTTTCCACTCAACAGTACTTTGGTCCTCTCACCCACTGTATGTTTGGGGCGGGCGGTTTTCTTATACAATGATGAAAACATACACATTTTTATACAAAATAAGATGAGTGCAGCAAAGTGGAGAAAGTAGAAGTAGAGTATCAAATTGTAGCATCCAGAGGATGTTTAATTTTTCAATTCTAGCTATGGTTGGGAGATTATGGCATTTTGAACTTGTGTGTAAATTAAATATTTATAAATGTGTTACCTATGGAGTAGTTGCTTGTGTGGTTATGACAACTATTAAATAAATATATATCGGAACATACTTTGACTTAAGTCAACCAGGACGAGTAGCTTGTTATGTGCAAACTGATGTTTCATTTCTGGTTTTCGGATGTGTTGTGTGTCCCAACTGTGTAGTTATTGTATTATTTTATCCATGGACAATGTACATTCTAATTTCTTCACCGTTTGCTTCTCTCCTCCGAAACAGTTAGCCCCACCTATGTTAGGGAACACTTCAAAGCTAGCTAGTATTATTCTGTATACACAGAGTTGTGATGATGTCATGGTGTGACTGTGCTATAATGGAAGAGATGTACATAAAGCACACTAAAACTCCAAGGTGCATGCTTTTGCATTTGTATGAGTTGTATTTGAATCAAATATGTGCAGTGTTTCTAAATCTGAGTTTATTCTGAAAATTCACAAGCAACTATTTTTTATGATGTGATTCTGCATGTGTTTCTTTATTGTGGTATTCTAAGCTTACTGCCAAGTGTCCACATGGTGTCCACATGACCAAAACGGTCTCGTTTTACAGCCTTTTTCTTCCCTTACTCTCAACTGGTTTGTGCTTTCCATCAATTTGTTTCATTTTTTCCGTCTGTATTTTTTTCTGATATCTTTGTGTGTCACTGTCTCTCATTTGGCCCACTTTATGAGCCTATAAATGGCACCGCTTGCTCAAGGCTAATCGCTTTTGATGAGACCCAGAGACGTTTTCTCTGTCACATCTGCGAGGTACAGTTGTAGCTTGTCACATTGGCGAGGGTTTTCCGGGACTGCCCGCAAACAAAGAAGCCTAAGGGAGGATTGAAATGTGAAACTTAGACTGAATGCCTTTCCCTGCCATTCATTATTGATGCTTCACTACTGGATGTTGTAATGCTGGGTGTTGAATTCCTGCTTTGCACAGCGTACCCCTGGGTCAGACTGACATGATAGCCACAGTCTTCTGTGTCCCTGCATTCACACATTACATAATTACATTGAAAGTGAAACGTTTTCTGTGTAAATCATACATGCATTTGTTTAATCAAAGCTTAAATTTTACATTTCGCTCAAGAATTGTATGATTTTGATGGCAGTTATCAAAATGGTTTTACTGAGTTAATCACTGTACTTTGATAAGGGGGCATTGTGCTGAAAAGAGGTGGAAAGTGAAAACTGGCCGAGGCTAGTCTTATATTTGTACACATATCGACAACTTTGCATGAAGAACAGGAATGATTTGACCCCCAAAAATGTGTGAAAATATGCAGGAAATGTTGTCTTATGCGGCTGAAATGATTATGTGCTTCTTCTCCACAGTTTAAATAGACCATAATGTTATATGTTCATCTATCACTATTACTATTATATCCACTGGATCAGCGGTAAAAAAAAACACTCAAAAAACATAATTAGCATATTTTTATTAGTACATTAAATAGTGAGGCACGCGAAATCCAGTAAATGCTGTCACATCTTCACAACTCCTTCTATAGCAGTGAATTTCAAGAAAAATGAGCCCAAGACATGTGGCTAACATGAGTCACACACCACTACCTGGGAGTTCGAAAGAATTTCTCGAGCTGCGGGGAAGCCCATCTGCTTTAGTTTGACGTTTGAATCCATAATGCATAAATTACAGGTCACATACGTTCACAGATGAGTCAACGCTGGTTTGTTCTGACACCAAGCTCTAAATGTTCTGGGTTTTTACAACCAAAGAGTCGGCATACAAACCATGCATCGTGACGACATTTGATGACACAGTAGTCAAAATTATGGGGTCCCACCCTTTTTGGTGACAAGGCACAGTTCGTCAATGTCAAACCACTTGATGTACTGGAGAGAGACCTCATAGGAATCATACTGTCATACAAATATGCATAACGTTAAGTAAAACAAACATTCCAACTCGAAGATTTGTACGATACGTACAAACAAATATACTGGCTCATTGTGAGTCTGAGCCCTGAGTCTGTTTTCCAGAGAAAAGGTGTTCATACTGTAGCTTTGTTTATAGTACATCTGAACATTGCGTGTACTGTAAATTGCACAGTATTTATCCAAGGCATTCAATAATATTTTTTTTTTGCATAAGAGTAGGGTTGGGCAACATTGGGCCGTTTACATTGTCAAAGCCCATGCTTTTATATCAAATTATTATTTTTATTTGCCAATTGTAATTAACAATCAAGCAATTTTATTTCTATAGCATGTTTCATGTACAAGGCAGTGTTTTTTTCGCCAAGGATGACTAAAACGAAAATATTTCACTGACGAACAATTTTTTCATGACGGTGACGAGATGATAACGAGCTAAAAACGTGTCTTGGGAGACGAAAACTTAATGACACGGATGCCAGTTTTTGTCTGACAAGACAAGAACGAGACGAAAACGCACCATAGTTTCAGTTTCTTTATGTGTAGTTAGCATGCCTGGTTGTGTCACACATGTAACGTGCTACCCCCCCCCCCCCCCCCCCCGCCCTCTCCAACTCACCAACTAGTCTAGTGTCCTCTCAAGTCTCCCCATTGCTTGCTTTGAGATACACACAGTAACATTCGTCTTCTTATGTTGGCAAGACAGAATATGCAGCCTTTAAAGGTCTGTGCTGCTGAGTGCTAAATGTAACTAGTAGCGTTAGCATAGTATTCATGTTTGCGTTAGCATTAGGCCATTGCTAACGTCGAGCATCCTCCTAAACTCTCGGACAACTTTTTTTTTTTACATACAGTTCGTGGCGTCCAGGCCGGTATGACTAATTGAAAATAATACAGCCTACTGTTTTCCTGAGTGTGTACTATGAAGTGATAGATTTGTAGATGCTGCAATATGTGCTCGTCCGTCAATGTTCATTAGAAACCCGTTCATATTTGTTTTTAGAGTAAAACTTAATTTTACAAACAAAAATATTGAGTAAACGTAGACTAAAACTAGATGAAGACAAACACATTTTGAAATGACTAAGACTAATAAGTATTATAGTTCAAAAGACTAAGATGAAAATTAAAAGAGCTGCCAAAAACAATACTGGTACAAGGCAAATCAAAGTGCTTTACAATAAACAGTGAAATATAAGAAGAAATGAGAGGGAAAATCAAAATCACATTAAAATAATGCTCAGATTAAAACAATTAAATGAAGCTAATTACATTAAAAACGTGCAAATTTCATGAATAGGCACATGAAATGAAAAATGTATTCAGCCTGGACTTTAAATTCTCCTCAACTTTAGACATGTTTAATCTCCAGAGGCAATTTGTTCCATTTATTTGCAGCATAACAGCTAAATGCTGCTACTCTGTGTTTGGTCAGCACTCTGAACTAGTCACAAATGTATTCTGGTCCCAAACCATTCTTGTATTTGCAGACAATCAGTAGAGTAAACAGCAAACCTCTGTGGGGGGGCTGGTATTTGCTGAAAAATCATTTTTGTTGAGTTTTTTTTGGGGGGGGGGGCAAAGTATTGTCTTAGTTCCATTGTATGACCTGTTGGTGTCAAGAAACTACTGGACTGTCTCAGAAAATTAGAATACACAATATTCTAATTTTCTGAGACAGTCCTGTACATTAATCCACCATTTAAAGCAGGGGTGTCCAAACTTTTTGCAAAGGGGACCAGATTTGGCGTGGTAAAAATGTGGGGGGCCGACCTTGGCTGACGTCCTTTACATAGAACAATATACAGGACTGTCTCAGAAAATTAGAATATTGTGTATTCTAATTTTCTGAGACAGTCCAGTATGTTGACACTAGTTAAAGTGCTTCGTTTTGGCAGTAGTAGTGCTTTGCCGTCATCTTGTGGTATCTATAGGCTGTTGGCAGGTGTGTCGATTACTTAGAGATTTCTGCTCTTTGCAGCAGGGCTCAGTCCCTAACTATGTAAACTAGGGCCTAACTTGGCCCTCCCATTATGTAGTCACACACTTTGTACAAGTAACCTCGGTTTTGAGGTCACGGTTCGGTTCATTTTCGGTACAGTAAGAAAACAAAATGCAAAATATATAAACGTACTAGTTGTTTATTACACATCATTGTGCTTTCAACAATAGGAACATTAGCCTATACAAAGCTAGAATTCTGCTCAAAAAGTAGCGGGTATTTGAAGGTAATCCAATAACAATTTGCCTTTCAGACCCCGCGTATTGGTCAGCTTTCTTTCTGAAAGAAAGAAGAAAAAAGAAGTCCTGTGCTAAAGACAAAAGCAATCCCAATAACAAAGATTTTAACATGTACTTTACAAATGAAATGCCTCAATGAATCATTTTTTTTTCTTATGAACGGTTTTCAATAGCTTTATTGGTGGATTTTCTCAAGTTAAAGCGCTACACAGAAATTAATAAATTTAATTGTGTGAGCAGGATCTGTTATCTCTTATTATTTAATTACAGGTATTTTAGCTCATTTCAATTTATTTTATTTAAATGGGCTATTATCGTTTTTATTATGTGTTTATATTTTCGATCGGATCCACCGTATTTTTACATGAGTGACTTCCGGTCTGCCTGATCCTAGCTACCAGTAGTAGTATTGACGCAGGATGGTCGCGTCTCGCGTCAAATAATAAATTCTGCCGTTCTTTTTGCGTGCGTCGTGTTGAGCCGCTTCTGGGACGCATCTAACACGCGGCCGCACTGCGACTGGTGTGCATTGGCTGATTGACTTTAACACCTGCGTTTCACTGCGTTCTCGCGGCGGCCACGTTGTCGCGCCGTTGACGTTTCTGGGTTATACTGTCGTACCGTGGTGGTCCTCATTATAGTACAGAAGACGGAGTAAATATAATCTACACAAAGAAACTGTAACCCGATCGACTCACAGCCTCGAAAAGTAAGGGTTACATTACGTCAGAAACTCGTTCGGTACACCTCCGTTCGAACCGAGCACCACGTACCAAAATGGTTCAATACAAATACATGTACCGTTACACCCTTAGTAAATATACATGTGTCTTCAGCCACTCCCATCTATGTGAAATTGTATCAATCCCTGTTGTAAACATCTAAGACACAAAACTGTGCTCGTATTTAAAGTGTGTCTCTTCCCCCAGCCTGACCTCAGCAAGACAATCCATAACTACAATGCCCATGGTCTACGCCAAAGACTAGAAAAAAAATTGAATTATTTCATTACTGGAACACCACGGCAAAAAATATTCAGATGCGTATTGATCATGTAAGTGGATTCATAGCAAGGTCTCCCATCCAAGAATCTTTGAGCAGTAGGAAGACGGCGTGGGTGTTGCGGTCTGAAAGCTTTCACCTTCATGCGGCTCTACCCCCCTCTGGCTATGGTTTTACAGCTGAGCTGCAGAAGAGAAATCCTTTCACGGATCATGAAATTGCATAGGGAATCTATTTTTACACCATGTGACTTGACATAAAATGGCAAATGCACGTCACGTGCAAGATTTGAGCTGCGCTGAATGAACATCTAATTAAATCTGGCCTTGTGGTTGTGATGCTGTGCTGATTATGACTTTTATATATCCAAGAGTGCAAGAGCATGCAGACAGAGTACATTGAAATAATCTCATGAAAATTAGATGGCTTTATTTCATTTACTCCAGTATTAGTGCTGCGTTGATCGTTTAATGGTCAGTATAATTGAAGATTTCCATACACATTTATAGACCAAGGAGCCAGGGTATTTCACATACAATAAGCTATGGTGGATATACAAATAAAGTTGTAGAGTTGTTGATTTTTCCAATTCACTGTCCGTTTACTGTCCTCATCAACAATCACATTTTCACATGGAAACACAAGAGACCCTCATATACTTCCACTTTGTTGTTATGTGTTTAATGCAGTGGTTCTTAACCTGGGTTCGCTCGACCCCAGGGGTTCGGTGAGTAAAAGGCAAAGTCTCATTTTACACTAGGTTTTGGCCTGGTTTGCCCCCAATCAACAATCTTATTGTAATTCCATTTCTTTCATCTTCTAGCTCTCTATCTTAGGGTGACCATATTTTGATTTCCAAAAAAGAGGACACTCAGCCCGGCCTCAAGATACTTGAATTTTACTCGAAGTTCACTCAAAGATGCCTATATCACTTTGATGTATTTAAAGTGTGCCCCTTCACTCTGGATGGAAATGGCTATGTGCCAACTAAACATTTTTATCAATTACTATGGCGACAATTGTCCTTGACAAATTGTTATTCCCATTCAATTGATATTCTCATCCAATGTTCTAGATTGCACACAAACAATAACCGAAAAAAACTGACAAACTATTCAACCAGTATGTTTCCAAACATAGCAGTTCAAAACTACGTTTCCCATAATGCCTAGCGTGGTTTAGCTTACGAATAGTTAGCTGAGGCATAAATCAAACTTTGCTACAAAAGTTTATAATCATCGGCAGCGCAACAATGCGACACCAAACGGGATTTTACAGTCAAAGCTCCGACAGAAGTCAACAGTTGCCATTATATACGTATTTATCGTAAAAAACTGGGCAGACATTGTGGCCAAATCGTCAACCCAGTAGATGGCGGTAATGCCTCATGATAGGGGTAAAATTGCCAACAAAAACAAGAAGAACTACTCCTTCCCTCCCTTCTAGTAGGAGCCATGTCAACTGCTGCCACCCAGCGGCCGGAGGGATTCTCTTCAAATTGGTCCCGTGAAAAATCATAAAAACCGGACATTTTTATGAATTTACAAAACCCGCCCGGACGACGAGGATACTACATGAAAGTAGGACTTGTCCGGGCAAAAGAGGACGTTTGGTCACCCTACTCTATCTAATGAGAGGAGAAACTGGTTTGCTCAGTGTTAGGTTGACCTGTACTTGGTATGAGGAAGTATAACCCCCCCAGAAAAACCTTTGCATCATATTTTATACTATAAAAATAGCATCGGATGCAAGAATGCAACACTAAAATGAGAATGTAGACATCCATCCATCCGTCCATCCATCCATCCATCCATCCATCATGAAAACAAAAAAATTATTTTCCACCGTGAAAATCAACAGCTAAAAGTACAATTAGCTTGCTATAGCTTAGCTATATGAGTTTTGACTTTAAAAAAAAATAAATAAATAAATTATTATATACCGGATTATTATTTAATCCCGAAGGGTTCGGTGTATGCACATGTAAAACTTGTGGGGTTCAGTACCCTTAGCTAGGTTAAGAACCACTGGTTTAATGCAGTGTTTCCCTAAGTGGGGAAACTACCCGGCTCAAGCAGCTTAGAGCAACAGCAACATAAGATTTAAACATTTAAAACGGCGTTGTTGTCATAATAGCTGACACGAGTTGTTGCTTTTAATTCAAACATGCACATTGGAGGCATTTTCATAGTCCACATTGTGGATGAAGAATGTCCATGAGTATTATTTCAATGGAAAAGATCACAGTTGCAGTATATCACACACCATGTGAAAACATGTACTGTACTTCGTAATGGTCATTCATAGTGTCAGTTATAGTGTCCCATGGTTACAGGCTTTTTATCTTAAGAGATATGTTTTTATGGAGAAGCAAAGTCTCTGCACAAATGATGCAAAAATTGGTCTTTCGGGCTTTGCAAAGAGAACGCGCAGACATGTCTAGCTCTGACAAGGCGTCAGATTTAAACTAATGTGGCATTTTTCCACAAATACTGCAGAAGCCTTTTTCTGTCATCCTCAATGTTGTGATCAGAGTGAGTAATACTTCACCACAGCCTGTAAGGATATCTGTGTCTTTTTAAGACTACGACTGCCTGAGAAAGCAGTTTTGAAAATATAACAGCATATTCTTGAATTATTGTTGTTAACATTGAAGCAGCCAACTAGTGTGTTTACTGATATGGTCTTAGAATAAAATCTCCATCAGTTTATTTCACCTTAAATATATACAGAAAAGCTCTGCTTTCAAACAAATTTAATCTTTGTCCCTGGAAATGTACACCAAAGGTTGTTATACTATACTAGTAGTTATTTGTCTGACTCTTTGGTGGTAACATACTAAGGTTAGCAAGGAAAATAGTCCATGGGCTTAAAGAAATTGTAATCTTTTTGATCGAGTGCATCCCAGCAGAAAGCATCTTTTTTAAGAATTTCAGAAAAAATTGAATTATTTTTTTCCTGCTGTGTAACAGTGGAGAAAAATGTTAATAATGGCCGAAATTTCCAGGAAGTAGGCAAAATTGCCATTAGCAGCCATTTTTAAATACCAGAAGTGTTTTAGCCAATCAAATCGCCAGTATATCAGATAATGCGCCATCGCTTGAGATGTTGGATACACCTAAAATTTTCTAGGTTATTGCAATGGCAGTGTTGTTTACAAAATATAATATTCTGTCTGTTTTATGATTCAACAAGCTTTCGAATGATGACGTTTCCTGGAATTTTTAGTTTTTCAAGTCGCAGAGTTTGATGTGAGTTTCCCAATATTACAAAGTTTATGGCATCGAGCATCAATGGCAACCGGTTCTAACACTCCGATGCTCCCGGAATCGTTCAAATTTTTAAATTTCGATTCCTTGTTTCGATGCCCTGACTGCCGAGTGAAAAAAATTGGCTTGAGTTTAAAGACTGATATTTATACACAAGATACAATTAGCCATGTGAGAAGTTCATTTAATTTTAAAAATCGTCGAGAAGTTAAGACTTTAATATAAACTATGCAATTTTTTTCGACTCTGCATATTTTTTTTTGCCCTGCCTTTTAAAAGAATCGGAATCGGGAATCGTTCGGAACCGGAATCGAATAGTGGAATCGGAACCGTTCAATTTCAAACGATGCCCAACCCGATTCATTATTGAAGTTTGTAAAGAGTCCTGAGAATTTCTGTATTCTTGCAAGATTTGTGGAAGTCACATGCTATATGATTGTACTGTACTGTACTGTCAGTTTTTGGTCGGGTTTCCAATTGTGCAAAGTTTGAAATAAGCATTCAAATATTCGGATTCATCTATGATTCAAATTTCGTCACGTATTAATGATTTATGTTAACTTCTCGATATGTTGGAGGTCTCACCTGACACCGTTTTCAGTCATATTATCAATATTATGAGAGCACTGATATTCATCGACAGAGGTTCCATTTCATATTTTTTTGTTTTGTCTTGCTTCTGTAAATACAAAGGTCTTTTGCAGTGTATGAACTATGCATGTGCCGGTATGAGATTCTGATGGTATGATAACCTTAAGCCAAAATACCACGGTTTCACGGTATCACGGGATTGCAATAACAGCTCTAAAATGTGTTACTTTGAGATATCTGGGTTTTTCCATTGAAGAGGATTTTTATTTTTCAAAACATATTAGCAAATTGGAACATAAGTATAATGTTGAGTGAAAATAAATTAAAAAAACAAACAAAGCAAAAATAACTGAAATATTCGAAATAAATTCAGTCCTTTAGGTGAGCCAAAACCCACAGCCACAGCTCAATATTATTACAATCACAACAAAAAGAATTAAATTAGTTTAGATAAAAAGCACGTGTGTATGACCCGTATAATGTTTACATTATACCCACACACGCTCTTTCGCAACACAGACAGTTGCCAGAGAGAAGAAAAAAAAAAAAAAACACGTTTTACCACCGTTAGACACACTGCAACACTGGAATTAACTTTCATAGCTGGTGGGAAACGTTCATGACAGTGTTTGCTAACCTTCAATTTTGTGTAAATGCGAAATCATATTGGAGGTATTGCCTCCTCAGCAGCTACCCTCAGCAAACATGTTTTACATGTTGGTTGGGCCTCCTCCTCTAAGCCATGGCCGTCTGTAACTTTTCTGCAGCCGAAGCATTCCGATACCAGCGATTTCGTTTTCTTCGATGGGGGAAAAAAGTTCAGGAGTTTCACCTCCTCCAGCCATTGTGTAGCACTGACACTAAACAACAACCGGTTGGGTAGGGTTGAGCCTTGCAGCTGCAAGCGAGAGATTTCTCCCTGCATTTTTTGGACATAAAAAAATAGATAATACCCTCGGGATAGTATGACGAAAAAATGTTGCAGTTTTGAAACCGTGACATTTTCATACCACGGTATACCTTGAAACCGGTAATCGGCACATGTCTTGTGTAAACACGTTCAGACAAACATTTTACCCCCTTTAGATGTCTTCATCGCTCTATTCACTCTCATCGTCACTTAACTTTAATATTCATGTCCCTGCTGAACGTCTTACGTAAGTGAATTAAAAAGCAATGCAGTGTTTCCTCTTTTCTGTCTTGTCGTGGGATTGCTCTTCAGCTGAGAAAGTGTGTCTGATTTGGCCATGAATCTTCATTTCTCTGACATGATTCAGCATAACCTTGCTGTGTTCCCTTTGAGCCCTCCCAAAAATGCCTTTCATTAAAAGGAGACTTTGCTTTCAGACTTGAGTATTTGCTTGTGTGTTTTCCAGCACTTACACGAGAGGCTAAGAATAACCCTACTGAAAGATTCATCGATCTCTCTGACTTAACAGCCTGTGTATTTTAGAGCACCCAAGGTTAAAGTGAATGAAAGTGATTGTATGCAAGTTAATGGATGTTATACTATTGAGTTGAATGAATTTGTATTTATTGTGGGAGATTTTCTGTTGCCACTTACGTCTCAGTTGTTGGGATTTGAAGGAATGAAAAGTTGGACCTGTTTAACACACGAGTCTAGCTGAAATGCTCTGCATCCTTGATAATCTTAATGGGTTCTCTCTCCTATTAGCTAATGAATTAATTATACATTGACATAGGCAACATTAAATGTGTTTGCGTGATAATTGCGTAAAAACAGTTTTTTTGTTCACCTGACTCACAAGCAGCTAATGTTGGCATCAGCATCTGCACTTATGAGGATGTAAAAATTATTACACATTGGCACACCTGCAATTCTGTCAGATAATGCTCAATTTCTTCCAGAAAAAGATTGCAATTACAAATGGTTTGGCAGTAATATCTTCTTTTTTGTTGTTGCTTGCAATGAAAAAACACAAAAGAGAGTGAAAAAATTTTAAATCATTAGCATTTTACACAAAACTGCCAAAATGGGCAGAACAAAAGTATTGGCACCCTCAGCCTAATACTTGTTAGCACAACTTTTAGACAAAATAACTGCGAACAACCGCTTCCGGTATCCATCAGTCAGATTCTTACAATGCTCTGCTGGAATTTTAGACCATTCTACTTTGGCCTACTGCTCCAGGTCTCTGAGATTTGAAGGGTGCCTTCTCCAAACAGCCATTTTCAGATCTCTCCACTGGTGTTCTATGGAATTCAGGTCTGGACTCATTGCTGTTCACTTTAGAAGTATCCAGTGCCAATGCTTTGGTAAATGGTAAATGGTGTTATACTTATATAGCGCTTTTCCACCTTACAAGGCACTCAAAGCGCTTTACACTATCTCGCCATCCACCTACTGGTGACGCAGCACCAGGAGCAACATGGGGTTCAGTATCTTGCTCAAGGACACTTAGACGAGTTCATCAGGGTGGAGAATTGAACCCACAGCCTCTGGGTTGTTGGAGAACTACTCTACCACTGAGCCACTTTCTCTCAAACCATTTTCTAGTACTTTTTGATGTGTGTTTTGGGTCATTGTCCTGCTGGAAGACCCATGACCTCGGAGGGAGACCCAGGTTTCTCACACTGGGCCCTACATTATGCTGCAAAATTTGTTTGTTGGTAGTCTTCAGACTTCCTAATGCCATGCACATGGTCAAGCAGTCCAGTGCCAGAGGCAGCAAAGCAACCCCAAAACGTCAGGGAAACTCTGCCATGTTTGACTGTGGGGACCGTGTTCTTTTCTTTGAAGGCCTCGTTTTTTTCCTGTAAACTCTATGTTGATGCCTTTTCCCAAAAAGATGACCAGAGAACATTTTTCCAAAACGTTTTTGGCTTTCTCAGGTAAGTTTTGGCAAACTCCAGCCTGGCTTTTTTATGTCTCCGGGTCAGAAGTGGGGTCTTCCTGGGTATCCTACTATAGAGTCCCTTTTCATTCAGACACCGACGGATAGTACGGGTTGACACTGTTGTCACCCTCGGACTCCAAGACAACTTGAACTTATTTGGATGTTAGTCGAGGTTCTTTATTCACCAACTGCACAATATTTCGTTGAAATCTCTCGTCAATTTATCTTTTCTGTCCACATCTAGGGAGGTTAGCCACAGTGACATGGGCTTTACAATTATTGATGACACTGCACACAAGGTAGACACAGGAACATTCAGGTCTTTGGAGATGGACTTGTAGCCTTGATATTGCCCATGCTTCCTCACAATTTTGCTTCTCAAGTCCTCCAACATTTCTTTGGTCTTCTTTCTTTTCTCCATGTTCAATCTGGTACACACATGAACACAGGACAGAGGTTTAGTCAACTTTAATCCATTTTAACTGGCTGCAAGTGTGATTTAGTTATTGCCACCACCTGTTATGGTCCACAGGTAAGTAACAGGTGCTGTTAATTACACAAATTAGAGAAGCATCACGTGATTTTTCAAAGGGTGCCAATACTTTTGTCCGGCCCATTTTTGGAGTTTAGTGTAAAATGATAATGATTTAAAAAAAAAAAAAATCCATTCTCTTTTGTGTTTTTTCATTGCAAGCAAAATCAATGAAGCTATTACTACCAAAGCATTTGTAATTGCAATCATTTTCTGAGAGAAATTGAGCATTATCTGACAGAATTGCATGGGTGCCAATAGTTTTGGCCAGCACTGTATACAGATCTGTCATTATTTAAATTGCATTCATAACCTTGGAGTTTTTAGTTAAAGCAACATTTTTGAAATGTGAAAAGAAGCCAGTGCACCCAGAGAAAACCTACGCTGGGTGTGGCTGATTCTTTAGACCAGGATTTGGTCAAGGGTTGCTATGTTGAACAATACAAGTGTAATATGATCATAAATATCATCCTACATTGCATGCTCAAATTAGAAAAGTTCCAAGGCGACCTACGTGTGATGACAAACAGGAAACGACGGCAAGACAGAATTTGGCTTTAGCGCATCAGATAAGCAATGAAGGGCCGCAAACCCCGCAGCCACAAGCACTTGCCACAAGAGGAAGTAAAAATATGGCATTTGTAGAAAAGTACAAACCACATAGCACTGCATTCTGAAGACATGAACCTTTCCTCATTGAACAGAATCCAGAATTAAAGTTCAAATTAAGATGATCACAAAAATGTAGAAAAGAAATGTGACATCAAAATAGGTAGCTTGATTGACAAAAATGCACAGTAAATCGACTGGGCATGAGAACCTTAAAAGTTAAAAAAAAAAAAAAAATCTTTTGCAGGATGCTGTTCCACTTTGTCCCGATTTTGCACACTGTGCTGATATTTCACCTGATAAACCCACCTTCCTTTTTTGTCCCTAAAACATTGGGAAATTTGTGCAAAATTTGGGAAGTGAATTATTCGGTTTTGCTGCACATCATCAAATTCCATTTCTGTTATCCAGAGTTTTTAGTATTTTCCATACTTTTTAATAACCTGATCATAAGGCATTGAGGGTCTCTTTGTTGCCAAATACAGAAAAGATGGGCTTCACCAATACCACCAACAGTATCTGTGCCGATCGTGTACTCTTGCCTGTATTCATACAAGGACTCTGAAAACTGCTACAGCACTGGAGACTGATACCATATAAAACAATATTAGGCTCTCACCCATACCCGATTGGTTTAGAACTTTGCAAAATAAAAAGTTTTGAGATTTAAGAAAAAGGTTTTTACTGAAGTGTTGCCGAAACAAACAGTGCAAGATAGAATTGGTGATAATGAAGAAAAAGAAATGAAGAACTGAAGATCATGGCACTTTCCCATGACCTTCTCTATCTCTTCCAACACCCCCCTCTATCATCACACACTCACCCACACAAGCGTCCAGTTCGGATTTTTAGTAGTCGGCAGTTTTGGGTATCAGTGGCTTACCATCGGTGAAAAGTGGGTCACTCGTGGGTCTTGGCGAGCTATTATTTGTTGTCACTCGAGTGAAGCGAAGCCCCGCTGGCCTTTGTGTCACTTCTCAAAGGATAATGGTCTCCCTCTCTTTGTCTCCCCCAAACCCCTCCTTCCTCTGGTCGTCCGTCCTTGACCACTGCTTGACTCGGCGCCGCCTCGGGCTCACTGCCAAGGGCTTGCTGTTCAGTGTTTATAGGTGAATTACGCTGCCACTTTGCGCTGACAACACAGAGACAATTTGTGTATGTTTACGTGATTGTGCTTGTTTGCTAATTTGACTTCCTTATGAAGGTATGAAGGTGTATTTCCAACTGTAAGTGAAAGGCAAAACAAGGTATTTTGGACCTCTGTTTTTTCTAAGTGTAAAATGGCAGTGAATAGCGTTAAGTATAAACATGAGTGGCTTCTCTACGACACAGTGAAAACAACTGCAGTAGATCACAGTAAAAAAAAAGATCTCCAGTGAGTGGAGTGTACATTTCCTTCCACATAGAGCACAAGCATACTCAAAAGAAAAACCCAGGGAGGATATACAGTAAATTCACTTAAGGGAAGTTCATGATTATTAATTAATCTATTTACTGATTGTTAATAATTGTCAGTTTTTTTTTTTTTTTTTTTTTTTTTTTTTTTTTGGGTCATGTGGAGTGTATTGCATGTGGCTTGCGATTTACAGTGGTACCTCGACATATGTTCACTTTGACCCACGATCTTTTCGACAGCCGATGTAAAATTTGACTCGCCATTTGTTTCTACACCCTACGACATGCTCGAAATACGACGATTTATGACAGCGCGGCAGTTTCTCTGCTTTCCCGCAAGACAGAAACACGGCGGATTTTCTTTTGAGAGAAATCAACATACCGTATTTTTCGGACTTCAAGTCGCACCTGAGTATAAGTCGCACCAGCCATAAAATGCCCAACTAAGAGAAAAAAAACATATATAAGTCGCACCGGAGTATAAGTCGCATTTTTGGGCGAAATTTACTTGATAAAATCCAACACATAGAACATCTTGAAAGGCAATTTAATATAAAAATACAACAGAGAACAACATGCTGAATAAGTGTACAGTATGATGTTACATGATGCATGAACAACGAAATGCGAATATACTGTCCTCACCAGGATGCTACGGCTCGGTCTTGGCTATACAGTGAGCTAAACTCCCAAATGACGATGCTGAACGTCCGTATAATTTGCTGAATCAATTTCGTCCTCGATACCTCGTAAATAAATGATAATTAGGTGCTATTACAGCAATGAAACAAACGGTTAGCATGCATTCGCTAGCATTAGCACATCGTTCAAACAACCACACAACTGTTTTTAAGTGTCCGATCGCGGGTGGAAAACACACAACAACAACAGAAAAGATGATACGCACAGGCGTTGCCTCTGTAGCGATATTTCACAAGCATAAACAACGAACGTAGGTTCGCAGCCATGTATCTCTCTCGCTAACTCGCCCACTCACTCAGAGCTGCGTAGCTGTCCGTCTTCTTCTGGCGTGTGAGCGCTCTTCTTCACGTAAACAAGTGCAAGTGCGCCCCCATGTGGGCGTGAGAGCGCCACAAACTAAAAGCTTGCATTCCAATGTAAAAAAGTCAATAATACATTTGAACACACATTGCCAAAGGCAGAACACGAACGTGGCCATAGCTATTAAGAGTTATTCAGATAACTATAGCATAAAGAACATGCTAACAAGTTTACCAAACCATCAGTGTCACTCCAAAACACCAAAATAACATGTGAAATGATATCATAATGTGTTAATAATTTCACACATAAGTCGCACCCCCAGCCAAACTATGGAAAAAAAACTGCGACTTATAGTCTGAAAAATACGGTAGGTTCCAAGAAGGTTACTGCAGGTAGTGAAAAAAAATAAAGGTGACGCTTACCATTGAAATGACGATGGAAATGATGGAAAAATATGAGCATGGTGTGCGCGTCCGTGAACTGGTTCAAGAATACGGCCGTAGAATGTCTACGATCTCGACGGTCCTCCTCCGACCTCCGTTCGCCAGTCTTTATAAGTTAAGGTGATGATTATCATTGTGGTAACATCACCTAAGAAATAGCCAGCTTCATCTGATTTTTAATCATTTATTTTAGAACTTGTGCAACACAACACGCCTACTGTCTGCCGCAGTTGACGCCAACAACAACAAGATAACATTAAAAGAGAAAGTAAAATTTGTTTTGCTATGTGTAATTGCCATTTTTAATAGTACTAGCAATATACAGTGGGGAGAACAAGTATTTGATTCACTATGGCAGTGTATCAAATACTTGTTCTCCCCACTGTATATCAAGGATGAACTGTAGGTTTTCGGGCTGTGGAACGAATTAATGGAATTATAATGTATTGTTATGGAAAAATCATGCTCAACATTTGACCATTTCGACTAACAAACAAGGTCCTGGAACAAATTAACTTCGTATGTAGAGGTACCACTGTATATTGATCGCAGTTCCTATGTGGCAACATAACACAATTTTCCTCTTTCAACTATATCTGTTTCAAAAATGAAAGAGGATGTAGGAGTCATATTTTTTCGTTTTTCTTTTTAGGACCTATTAGTTACATTGATTACCTTTATTCAATTTAGAAAATGTAGTTCTCTGTTTTTGCGGGTTCTGGCAATGTTATTATTATTATCTTTTTTTCTTCAAAACTATTAATTGATTAAGAAGTCAGAATTACTGTAAGCGGAGGTCACATGTCCAATCATCAAATTCCCCTTTTGAGCACCTTTCAATTTTCAGTCAGTCTCCTGTCTTTCAGGAAATATATTTCTGTCAACACAAGGACACTATTGATTTTCCAAAGGAAATTCTACACTTGCCTTGGAGTTAAAGAACAATAAAGGTGGAGGTTGTGGTCCTTGGTTCATTTTAGAAGCAAGGTTATGCCCCCCCCACCCAAAAAAAACAAAAAAAAAAAAAACCAAATACATTAACTGGAGGAGTCGGCCAACCGAGAAAACATGGCTTTTTAATACGTATAAAGTTGTGGGTCAAGGAGTATAGCCATGTTTTTTATTTTTCAGAATTTCTTTTCATGAATGAATCCAAATTAGGATCTTAAATTCTTCTCTGTTTTTGTGGTATTGAGTTTTTTTCTCTGTTTTTGTGGTATGTCAAAAGGAGGTTTCTTGCTGAATACAGTGAACCGCATGTAGTGTGTAGGAATTGTAACTGACTTCATTCACCAAAGGCAGGGTGCAAATATTGCATGCAGTAAACTTGAAACAATAATTTGTGTTAATTGTTTCCATGCACTCAACTTCCTCTCTTGCCCTCGTAGTTAAAACAGCATGTGAGCTGGATTTGGGTCAGACCACCTCCTCTGATATGTATTGTGTGAGTTTTAAGAGTGCGTGGGGTGTACTATGATATCTCAACAGTAGCGACACACTATCTGTTTCTGCTTTTTGTCACAGACACTCACAATATTCATGAGGCTTTTGACTCCAGCCAGACAGGAGCAGGATCTCTTAGAGATGATTTTGCAACTTTTGGATGGAAACACTACCAACCACTTAAGTGTTTCTCAAAATGAAATATTTAAGTAGATAAGAGACACTGGGTCTGTTATGCTTGTCTGTAATGACTCTTATTTGCTTTAATGATATTGTACCTATCCGGTAATACAGATGTGTTACTACTTTATGAGCAAATTTCTTAAAATGTGCTTTGTCCCTGTTGGCTCACACTGCTGGAAAATATGGAAACGGTAATATGCTAGGATTTTGAAAGACTGAAATCTACACGGCGTTACATTTTGCTGTACCAAAGGATTTGTCTGCTTTCAAAATGAAAAAAGAGAAAGAACATGACACCAAAAGAGGTACAGTAACATTAAACAGTGTGGGCCTAATTTATCTTTGCTTTTTTTAATACCTGCGTTAGCGTTAATCAGCATTTGCTGTGTGCTAAGAGTGCCTACTAACATTGCTAACGTTGTGCACAAACATCTCAATTATAGTTGTGTGATATATCGGCGGATAAAGGCATTTTAAAATGATAGTGGATAACATCGACATTGGTTTTTCATTATGGGTTTTGGGAAAATATGCATACGGCAGTGCTGTCATGTCCACTTATTGCCTGCCTGTGTTTCTGGTGTCTTTTTTTGCCCCCTGGTGGCGCTTAGGTGTAATTACTTTCCATAAGTTCCAGCGCTTTCTGCTGATGTAATAATCATGTTGACGCAAGCTCATTGCGAATACAGAGAGCTAAATGGACGAGCTAACGTCTGCAGCCAGTGTACCATAGCGGTTCTTGCCATCTTACCACGCTGTTTGTGCCTTATACAAGCATCGCTTTTGAGTTATATTCTTCCTTTATTTTATGTTAATGAGCGCTTTGTAGTACATGATCCCTCGTTTTTCGCATAAATGAGGAACAGAACATGCTGCGATAGTGAAAAACCGCAAAGTAACACTACCCCCCCACCAAAAAAGTGTATTCAGATTTAGCATTGGAAAGAGATACATATTAGACATGTTTTTTTTACTTTTTTTCCCAAAGTGTAATTTGAAAAAAAAAAAAAAAAAAAAGGTTTTTAAGTACTTCAAAATTAATAATTATCATAAGTTTTAAACGTGTTCCTGTGCCACCAAATTATTTTAAAACAAGAATAAAATACTGTAGTAGAAAAATGCTTGGTTTTATTAAATGCTTCATTGTGTGAGTCCACTCAAACTGCTCCCTTACACACAATGAGTTGCCACAGCACCTGTAACAGGTTGGACGATGATTGACACATGCGGCACTTTGACGTCCACGGCTCTGGCAAGATCAAACCCAAACATTTGTCAACATCGTTAACTTTAATAAGCAACTCCAGTGCACGGGCTGACGAACAAAGAGCAGGGAGAGGGAGGGAGCAAGAGTTAGACTACGCAATCGGCTCGGGACAGCTCATCTGTATTTTTTTTTTTTTTTTTTAAATTGAAAAATAATCCGCGATGGACTGAAGGCACGAAGTTTGAAGCGCGAAGCAGCGAGTATATGTATATTGGAGGTGTCTATATTTAGTTTTGTTTGCATTTGTGGTAGAATGTGGTTACATTATTTCACTGCTTGCAACCTGTACTACCAGTTGCTATTCAGATTGACACATGGTGTATACTTTGCTTTATTTTGTGACTTTATTTCATATTATTACAAAAAGTATCTGTGCTCTTGTCAAGAGAAAGATGACCACAGTAAATGCAATTCAATTACTCAATTGCGCCATCGTCAATTCTCTTTAGAGCCTGATTTGTTCGCTATCTGTCAATTTGTGTACCCACACACACATTGGCCCCTTTTCCACAGAGCTGGTGCTCATTTGGTGCTCGTGCTTGGGTGAGCTCAGGTTTTTTGTTTTGATCACACAAGCACTAGCCCCTGAAAATGGGTGCTCGGCAGGCACCAACTTATTGCTGGGCCAGACGAGAGCCAGCGAAGGGCTAACTACGTCATGGGGCTAGTGGTGGGTTCATCGATGAATTCTGGCTACTTGCCGACCTTTACGTCTGGGAGTTTCAGTTAGAAATTCTAGCCATTTTCATCCCTGGTTATCAGTTAAAAAGTAATTATCGGAGAAGTCTATTCAGTATATCCGTCATTTATATGTAAAGGGAATAATATAAGTTTGTAAGTATGATAAACGATGTGTCCTAACATTGATTTCTGTGTATAGTGCTGGGCATGTGCATTTTCCACCTTTTGTCTCCTTCCTGCCGCCATCCTTCAGATGGTGCAGCAGCACATTGGTGGAAGGCACAGCCACAAGGGAAAAGTTGCAGTTGTGGTCGAGCTGAGTTGACTTGAGGACCTTCCGGAGACTGAGTTGGGCTTTAATTTGATTTCAGTTCTTCGGGCCCCATTGCTATTTTTAGCCCGTTCACAATTTATTGTGCTTGCCTACACTTTGCCCTCTTTGCAAACAGCCCTTTTGCCTGCTATAAGGATGCAGAAGAGACATGTGGTAAAGGTCTCTATGTTACCCGCAAAACTGATTTCATTGTAACCACAACTTGTTTTAAGTTAGTGGATTTTGTTGTCAAGTTTATTTAAATAGATCGATTACATTCAGAAGTCAAGGTACCACCGTATTGATGAAAGAATAGAATTGTTAGTAAAATACATGGGTCTAAAATGGTAAAAAAAATGCTCCCCTTTAGAAATACAAAACTGTGCGGGGATTATCACAGTTTTGTGCAGAGAAGATGCTAAAAATATTCATTCCCATCTTACTGTGCGCTAGTCTATCTTGTTTGTTTACCTTTGTGCATACGCTTGTGTTGCTTGAGTTTGCCTCTGGGTCGTAGGGATGTGTGTTTCCATATTAAATGTGTTTGCCTCTTGTTGATGACTAAATACTAGGAATATTGACATTCAGAATAGAAAAATACTCTCTGCTTATTTGCTTTGTAAGTTAAACAGGTTCACGGATTTAAAGGAAGAGGGTAGTTATAGTTTAAATGACCTTCGTTTGAAAAAAAGAATCTAAATAGTCAAATCACAAATTTCTAAGAATGATGATTATGGAAGAAATAACGTTTATAGACACTGAAAACAAACAAAACTCATATGTGCAGCTATTTTAGGACGAATGTGATGTCAATTATACCCAAGCTCCTTTGTGTTGGATTTTTTATGATTTATCTAATTCTTTTCATAATTTTAATTGTCAAATTTTGCTCTTTATTTAAACTTTTATAGAATATTTAAAATATTTTATGTTTGTTTTAATTCTATTTCAACAATTGGGCTGCCCAGGGGGTAACCGGTTAGCAGGAAGTTCAAGGTTCAGCTACTCCTTTCAAACCAGCTGTTTGATTAGCAAGAATTTGTGTTTCTGTTTTGCATCATCAAAGTATTTAAAGCATTCAAAGGTACAGGGTATTTAACGGAAAAGTGGATCAACTGCTGATGCTGAGAAAAAAAAACTCAAGAGGACGATGTTTAGAAACTCCAAAACAGGCACAAATGTCTCAGTGTAACTGTAGAACATCATAGTGATTCAAATTGTACACATTGTACAGAGATATGTGCCAGTTATGTGAATTTAATGTCAAATTATCAAACTACTGTATATTCATTACTCACGAGACATGTGCTGTTTACCGGTTTCAAGGTATACCGTGGTATGAAAACGTCACGGTTTCAAAACCACTAAAATTTTCTGTCACGCCGTTCCTACGTTATTAGCTGTTTGTTATGTCCCAAAGGTAGAAATCCCTGGCTTGCAGCTGCAGGGCTTGCCTCTCCCCCTCCGGTTGTTGCTCAGTGAGTCAGAAAGTCAGCAATGCTACACAATGGCTGGAGGAGGTGAAACACCTGAACTTTTCCCCCATCGAAGAAAACAAAGTTGTTGGTATGGGAATACTTCGGCTACAGAAAAGTTACAGACGGCTGCGGCTGAGAGGAAGGGGACCAACCAACATGTAAAACATGTTTGCGGAGGGTGGCTGCCATAGAAGGCAATACCTCCAATATGATTTTGCATTTACATGACCACCTGTAGCTTTATACAAAATTAAAGGCTCGTAAACGCTGTTATGAATGTTTCCCGCCAGCTACGAGATTTAACTCGCGTGTTTAGTGAGTCTAGCGGTGGTACAAAAAAAAAAAAAATACAAAAATTAGACAATAATTCAATTATTTTTTTTCTGATGATGATAATGTTGAGCTGTGGCTGAGGGTTTAGGCTCACCTGAAGGACTGCATTTATTTTAATTTTATTTAGAATATTTCATTATTATGTTCCAATTTGCGAATATGTGGTTTTGAAAAAAATCCTGTTCCATGGAATTTTTTTTTTTAACCCAGAAATCTCAAAAGAACACATTTTAGAGCTGTAAATGCAATACTGTGAAACTGATATTTTTGCTTAAGGTTATCATACTGTCAGAATCTCATACCGGCACATGCCTATTACTCATTATGTATTTATGGATGAAATATACTGGACTGTCTCAGGAAATTAGAATACACAATATTCTAATTTTCTGAGACAGTCCTGTACATTAATCCACCATTTAAAGCAGGGGTGTCCAAACTTTTTGCAAAGGGGACCAGATTTGGCGTGGTAAAAATGTGGGGGGCCGACCTTGGCTGACGTCCTTTACATAGAACAATATACAGGACTGTCTCAGAAAATTAGAATATTGTGTATTCTAATTTTCTGAGACAGTCCAGTAGATGTATGTAACGACTATGTACTGTGGTTATTTGTACTTCTGCCCTATTTCGTCTTTGTGTGGCATCCGGTGTCTTCATTGATGGACACTTATATAGATGGGGCTTTTTTGCAAAGCAAAGGCCCAGATTGTAAAATTCCTTCCTGTTCCTTTTTTTTGAATGGCGTTTGTTCAGAATCGGTTTGTTTGCCCAAATCGTTTGACCTCACCATCATCATTCGAGTACCAAAATGACCGGAATTTTTGTGCGACGCAGGGAATTTTTCAAACAAACAATTTTCAAAACGTGTCTAGTTCAACAATTTTTGACCAAATCGCATAATTTATACATAAAAAATTCCAGGACGCTAAGGAGCATAAAAGTTGTATACAGAATTTGCCCAAAACTCATTCATATCTAATGGGTTGTCATTGACGGCCATGTACGTCATTCCATTCATTTCTAATGGCAAACATTTCCCCTTCATTTTCAAAGGCAGGAAAACATAGTTGGTTGTGATTTTTAACCGCTTACCATTGCAGCCCATTAACATTCAACTGGGGCCCATGTAAGTCAATGCCATTGACAGCCATGTATGTCCAAATTTCCCATTCATTTTCAATGGCAGAAAAACCTGTGTGGTTTTGATTTTTTACCAAAAACCTACCATTACAGCCCATTGACATTCAACTGGCGCCCAAATAAGTCTATGCCATTGACAGCCATGCAACAGGACATTCCCCCAAAATGTCCCTAAATCAACAGGAAATAAATTACCTAATAGATCTGTATGTACTACAGCAAATCCCCATCGTAATTTCTCCAGAAATTGCAGTTTCTAGTCCTTTTATGTTTTTCTAGACAATTATATTATATTAATACATCAAATTTTTTGGTTATTAAACTTATCATTTCTTTAGTTTTGGTGTGTGTCAGCCAGAAGATACATTTTGCATGTGTATTTTGTTCTATTAAAAAAAAAAAAAAAAATTAAAGGGTCGGTTGTACAGTATACTGTGACTGTGGGCATTCATATGTTCGAGTTGAACAATAAACAGGAAGTTAAAACCTTTGCAAAGTCAAATAGATAACAGCAGGGGATAATTGATAGCGTGATCATTTTTGTTTCTAAATCAGGTGTCTTTCCGGCTCACACATGTGAAATCCTGTTTTTTGCTTGGAATGTTTAGTATTCTCAGTTTTTGCCTTTGTGCTTCCATCCTACCATCACACACAGACACGCATCTGATTCACTCCTCACAGGCACGATGACTACTTTGTTCCTTCTCTTGAGCTGTCTGCTGCGTCACGTGGCATAATGTCTATACACGGACAGTTTTGTGCATTTGTTATATTTCTATTTTTTTCTCTAGCATCATCCTTGGAATCCCACTTTTTATTGTGTAGACATCTTCCTGTAGATATTTTGCCTGGAGCGCCGAAGAAAAATGCTTCTTTACGCTATGTGTGTGTCTGTTGCCTACAAGCATGTTGGATTGCGGCTATGCACATCTGTCTTGTGGTAGAGAAACCGTGTACCATTTCCACAAGCGGCTGCCCCACCCCCCACCTGCTTTCCCCACCTAATCACGCTTATGCGCCCACACACCAAGCCTTTGCGATATTTTTCTTTGTGTGATACTCGAGGCCCTTCGTCTCATTGTGACCATGTTCTTCAATAATGTGATTCGTTGATTTTATTTTTTTTTCATTTCTATATTAGCTTTCGACTTCGCAGTGCTTCTTAAGTGCCTTCTGGTCAGGCAGCAGACATTTTAGTCAAGCTCCAAAATTATAATGTCATGTTTGTTGCCATGCCATTCCATTTCGTCGGTACTTTTGCCTCAACGATACAATGAATTCTCAACGCATTCTACATAAAAACATGGCTTAAATGACTTCTTAAACAACATGACTCCACTGGGTCTAGTGCGCAGAGATTACCACCACCATTTGTTTTTCATGTTTTCTTTTGCCTTTAGTTGCCAGACAGTCGGGCTCTGGATATGTAACTGGATAAAAAAACCAAGGCAAAATTATTTGGGAAAAATAAGGGGGGGGGGACGATGCTATATACAGTGGGGCAAATTAGTATTTAGTCAACCACCAATTGTGCAAGTTCTCTTTCTTAAAAAGATTAGAGAGGCCTGTAATTGTCAACATGGGTTAACCTCAACCATGAAAGACAGAATGTGGAAAAAAAAACAGAAAATCACATTGTTTGATTTTTAAATAATTTCCAAATTAGAGTGGAAAATAAGTATTTGGTCACCTACAAACAAGCCAGATTTCTGGCTGTCAAAGAGGTCTGACTTCTAACGAGGTCTAACGAGGCTCCACTCGTTACCTGTATTAATGGCACCAGTTTTAACTCATTATCGGTATAAAAGACACCTGTCCACTATCTCAGTCAGTCACACTCTAAACTCCACTATGGCCAAGACCAAAGAGCTGTCAAAGGACACCAGAGACAAAATTGTAGACCTGCACCAGGCTAGGAAGACTGAATCGGCAATCGATAAAACGCTTGGTGTAAAGAAATCAACTGTGGGTGCAATTATTAGAAAATGGAAGACATACAAGACCACTTATAATCTCCCTCGATCTGGGGCTCCATGCAAGATCTCACCCTGTGGCGTCAAAATGATAACAAGAACGGTGAGCAAAATCCCAGAACCACACGGGGGGACCTAGTGAATGACCTACAGAGAGCTGGGACCACAGTAATAAAGGCTACTATCAGTAACACAATGCGCCGCCAGGGACTCAAATCCTGCACTGCCAGACATGTCCCCCTGCTGAAGAAAGTACACGTCAAGGCCCGTCTGTGGTTTGCTAGAGAGCATATGGATGATCCAGAAGAGGACCCGGGAGAATGTGTTATGGTTAGATGAAACCAAAATAGAGCGTTTTGGTAGAAACACAGGTTCTTGCGTTTGGGGGAGAAAGAATACTGAATTGCATCCAAAGAACACCATACCCACTGTGAAGCATGGGGGTGGAAACATCATGCTTTGGGGCTGTTTTTCTGCAAAGGGACCAGGATGACGGATCTGTGTAAATGAAAGGATGAATGATTTTGAATGAAAATCTCCTTGCATCAGTAAGGGCATTGAATATGAGACGTGGTTGGGTCTTTCAGCATGACAATGATCCCAAACACACAGCCAGGGCAACAAAGGAGTGGCTTCGTAAGAAGCATTTCAAGGTCCTGGAGTGGCCTAGCCAGTCTCCAGATCTCAACCCCATAGAAAATCTGTGGAGGGAGTTGAAAGTCCGTGTTGCCCAACGACAGCCCCAAAACATCCCTGCTCTAGAGGATATCTGCATGGAGGAATGGGCCAAAATACCAGCAACAGTGTGTGAAAAGCTTGTGAAGTTACAGAAAATGTTTGGCCTCCGTTATTGCCAACAAAGGGTACATAACAAGGTATTGAGATGAACTTTTGGTATTGACCAAATACTTATTTTCCAACATGATTTGCAAATAAATTCTTTAAAGGCAAGGCAAGGCAAATTTATTTATATAGCACAATTCAACACAAGGCAATTCAAAGTGCTTTACATCACATGAAGATCATAAAAATCACATTTAAATCAATACAACGTAAAAACCAAGACAAATCAAATCAAAATTTAAAAATCAAACAATATGATTTTCCACATTCTGTCTCTCATGATTGAGGTTTACCCATGTTGACAATTACAGGCCTCTCTAATATGTTCAAGTGGAAGAACTTGCACAATTAGAGGTTGACTAAATACTTATTTGCCCCACTGTGAATGAATGAATGTATGTGTGATGTACTTCATTACTTCATACCACTGGTTGTAGTACAGTAGTATAGTACATACACAGCGGACTGTCTCTTTTGACAGAATTATAAATGTCCCCCTTCCTCAGTCAAACAGTTTTAAACTTAGAAGTGGCTGTAGCCCTTGGTGCTCTAAAAGTACTTACATGGTTGAATGCTCTCTTGTATATTGAAATGGCACCCGTAGGCGTGCATCCTATATGAGCGCTGCCATGCCCTCACCTGCTTGTGGTGTCACATTACATAAGCATGCTAATGTTACCACTAGTGCCACAATGGCATGAAAGCAAAAACAAAGCAGTGAACCAGGAGTGGAGGCTGCATAAGGCTAGGAGGTTTGATGTCTGAAAGAAGACAAAACACACACTACAATGTAACAAAAACTGACAAGGAAAAGCAAACATTCAGTCGTTCATAGTGGTAAGAATCCTCAGTTTGTGTCTAACAGACTCCCCACTCACATTGGCCTTTTCATTGTTTCTTTTATGCCAAAACAAAAATATAATTCGCACCTAAGATAAAAACTCAGGTTTTCACTGACGTGACTAAATAACCTGTTTAGATCTACCCAAAACGTCCTGTTGGCTGAATAGGTGAAAAAATGTCGTTTGCTACAACTATTCCTCTTAATTGTTCTCAGTCTTTTCAAATATTTTTAGCAGTTAATCCTCAAACATGTAAATATTTCATACTATTACTAAAAATATTATAATAATACCAATGTAATAATATAATAATTATCAACTTTAAGTACACAACCAGTAATTTTCTTTGTTGTATTTTAAGTTTGACAGTATACTTCAGTTGAGTGTGGCATGAAGAAACCACCTTGGAATTTCTCTAGCCAATCACAGGGCATATCACTGATTTGCCTCAATTAACGCATTTCCAATTACAAGCTCAGGGCAAAAAAAAAAACAAAACAGGTTTGCGTGTTCACTTGCCACCCTATAAATAAAGACTTTCTACATTTAGTATCCAACTGAGTGCTTGGACCTGGATTTTTTTCCAACCTCTTTTTGATAAATATTTAATCCTTCCATGATCACCAAGGGATACACATATACCAACAGTATTCCAGCTCTCCTTTGCTCGATTCACATGATAACTGAGGGACTGGTTTATCAAGTAACTTATGTGTTGCTTAGATGGTGGTTTTTTTTTGGTGAAAAATACTGTTGCCACAATACTAAAAATTTCAACTCTTTATTGATACTCAAAAAACATTCAATATCATTTTCGACATAAATACATACATACAGCAGGAGTCGCTTTAACCGAATATTTTCCGTCGTTGACCGATTTTTTAAAACGGTGACGGAAAAAACTGAAGTCCAGCCGTCATTTTGACAGGTTGCAATTCACACCCCAGACCACAGGGTGGCGAGTGAGCATATTAATTACCTATTGTCTCTCTGTCTTGGTGCATGACGTCGTTGGCCTTACTCTGAAAAATGTCAAGGCAACTGAGTGTCCGAAGTTTCTTCAAAAAGCCCCAAAACGACGATGGTGTAGATAAAAGAGGTGAAAAAACAGGGACTGCACAAGCGGGCACGCAATTCAAGTCCATGCGCACCAGGAGGAAGGTGTAAGACTGCGTTCTGGCCACAGCAGGTGAACTGTTAATTTCATTGTTCCATATGTAGCCTACCTACTGGGGCCACAGTCAGCTGTTTTTGTCACTGCGGAGAAAAAGTTACATATTCATCTGCTTGATGTGTGATGGCACGGTGTGGATTCTCTGTTAAGCTTGTTCGGACAGAATATTATTTTAAAATGAATGAAAACTAAATACTATTGAATATGTTGAAGCGGTATGCAATGTTAAGAGTCTTGTTAGCTCGAATTGCTGTGTCCAGCCGCTGTAGCTCTGCTGCTCTCTGTGAACTCTCTATTCAAGCCGGAACACGCGCGGCTCTTAAGTGTCTGTCACGTGACTGTGTCGTAGCCGGTAACACGCTCGGCCAAATGGACACACAAGTACGGAAGGTGAATTATGCCAAACAAAGGGTCACCACAATGTCATTATCATCATTTTAAAAATTTAAGTGACGGGTAAAAATAGATTATGACCGGATTTTTATGACCCTTTCAGTCCAAATGACAGACAACGAAAAAGTCTAGCGCAACCTCTGACATACATAAATAAAAAACACAAAATTAAATATTATTAAATATAAAACTGAATAGAAGAAAGACGACAGTGTCATTGGACAGAGCGACAGTTTTTATTTTTGCTGCTCACAGTAGCACCTCCTTTGCAATGTATACAATAGTGTTGGGTTATTTTGCACTGAGCATGCTAACAGTGCTCACCGGTTTACTAATGTCTTTAAGTGATGTCTTCGTTGCTTTGGCTTCCCGCTGTCCACTACAATCATTTTTAGACACTGTAAACAGAGTGGTCTTTCCTCGTCTCCCATTGTATTAAAAGTCAAAGGCAACAGCCAAACGGCCCGAAAACAGCGCATTCTCTGCGGTGGGAGGAGGGCCGGAGTTGAGTGCGGTCATCGGGGCTATCCCAAGCCGAAAATGGCACTTCTCAGGTGGACAGGTGAGAACCAGTGAGTAGCTGCGATGGCCCCGGCCGGAAAAAGGCGCACAGCTAACAACAGGCCGACTTAGGGCATAAAGTTACCGAAATTTGGGTAGACAAACGAAATTCACTCACCGGAGTAGAAGTGCATAGAGCAAACTCTGTGTGTAACTGGAGAATCAAACGTTATGCCCTTCCTTCTGATCGAGGCCACCCATGTCATTCTTCGACGTTTGGTAAGTTCAGATATGAGCTTTCCCTCGCCTTTTCTCCATGTAGGGATCCGTACGAAACTCAATGGGGTTCCGTCGAGCTGTACATTCTCCTTTCTATTCGATCGGTTGTTGCAATTCTTTACCAAACAATAATTTCCAATCATTTTTAAAGAGCGACCTGAGTCGAAATGCCTCACTGTTTATGTTTCCCGGAATTCTGACACCGAACTTCCTGCTTCCAACATGCCGATAGGGACGGAAACCTCGCGAGTGCCACGTCATACGCTCGAGCCTAATATCGCTTTGCTGTGTGCTCTTGCTTGGTTCAGAAATACTGCGCACACTCTGAAAAGAGAGAGCGCCACTGCCATCCACTGAGTGGATGTGCAAGTACATTTTGTTGTCGTTTTTGGGGGTGTCGTTGGGCAATACGGACTTTCAACTCCCTCCTCACCCCGTGGGGTCAAAATGATAACAAGAACGGGGAGCAAAAATCCCAGAACCACACGGGGGCACCTAGTGAATGACCTACAGAGAGCTGGGACCACAGTAACAAAGGCTACTATCAGTAACACAATGCACCGCCAGGGACTCAAATCCTGCTCTGCCAGACGTATCCCACTGCTGAAGAAAGTACACATCCAGGCCCGTCTGCGGTTCGCTCGAGAGCATTTGAATGATCCAGAAGAGGACTGGGAGAATGAATTATGGTTAGATGAAACCAAAATAGAACTTTTTGGTAGAAACACAGGTTCTGTTGTTTGGAGGAAAAAGAATACTGAATTGCACCATACCCACTGTGAAGCATGGGGGTAGAAACGTCATGCTTTGGGGCTGTTTTTCTGCAAAGGGACCAGGACGACTGATCTGTGTAAAGGAAAGAATGAATGGGGCCATGTATCGAGAGATTTTGAGTGAAAATCTCCTTCCATCAGCAAGGGCATTGAAGATGAGACGTGGCTGGGTCTTTCAGCACGACAATGATCCCAAACACACAGCCAGGGCAACAAAGGAGTGGCTTCGTAAGAAGCATTTCAAGGTCCTGGAGTGGCCTAGCCAGTCTCCAGGTCTCAACCTCATAGAAAATCGGCGGAGGGAGTTGAAAGTCCGTGTTCCCCAACTACAGCCCCAAAACATCACTGTTCTAGAGGAGATCTGCATGGAGGAATGGGCCAAAATACCAGCAACAGTGTGTGAAAAGCTTGTGAAGTTACAGAAAACGTTTGGCCTCCGTTATTGCCAACAAAGGGTACATAACAAAGTATTGAGATGAAGTTTTGGTATTGACCAAATACTTATTTTCCACCATGATTTGCAAATAAATTATTTTAAATAAAAATGTGATTTTCTGTTGTTTTTTCCCCCCACATTCTGTCTCTCATGGTTGAGGTTTAACCATGTTGACAATTACAGAACTCTCTAATATTTTCAAGTGGGAGGACTTGCACAATTAGTGGTTGACTAAATACTTATTTGGCCCACTGTATGTATATATATATATATATATATATATATATATATATATATATATATATATATATATATATATATATACTGTATACATATACCAGTATACATACACAATGTATCATTAAAGTGAGTGTGACACTTTGACACAATAAAAAGTAGTCTGTGTGCAGTTTATATAATAGAGTTGATTTATTTTCCCCTCAAAATAACTCAAAATATAGCCATTAATATCTAAATCCCTGGCAACAAAAGTGAGTACACCCCTATGAAAAAACGTATATCCCTAAATGTCCAAATTGAGTACTGCTCCCTTTTTCCCTCCAAAATGTCCTGTGACTCGTTACAGGAGTGCTGTCAGCATTGCTGCAGAGATTGAAGAGGTGGGGGGGTCAGCCTGTTAGTGCTCAGACCATACCCCACACTCTACATCAAATTGGAGTGCATGGCTGTCACCCCAGGAGGAAGCCTCTTCTGAAGACGGTACACAAGAAAGCCCCAAACAGTTTGCTCATGACAGGTCAACAAAGCACATGGATTACTGTAACCATGTCCTATGGTCTGATGAGACGGGCGGGCTTTCTTCTGTACCGGCTGATTTTATGGCGATGTTTAGTGACAAACTGCTGCTGTGTGCAATGTTAAGAGTAGTTTTAACTGTACTGGTCTTAATGCAATTGTAATACAGATTTCAGTCATTGATCTTCATGCTGCTTTTAGGCTTTGATAGAATAAAGGGTAAAGGAGCCAAATACGGATTATTATATTGCACTAGTCTCTCTGTCTTTGTTCCAGTTCTGTTTTCTATATCAGTTTTCCTCATGTAGTTTTTCTGCTGGGATCCATGCATTTTTATTACATAATCCACTTTTCCTCTCCTGTGCATTATTAATGAGAATGAGTGTAAGCTTCTAAACCTTCGACCTCCGGGAGACCAAAAGCAGGCTATTTCAAAACGGTGCTTTAGTTGAGTGGTTAAGAATGTGGTTTGTGACCAAAAGATGATGGGTCCGATTCTATCGATTTGCATATAGATGTGTAATTAGGAGGTAAATGCATTTACACTTGTATTGTGTTCACTGTTAAGTGTTAAAACAGAGGTCACATAGACATGGGTGTTAACATAGAGGAAATTTGAAAGAGATTCATCTTATTTCAATTTATTCACACACACATCTATATCCACAAAGTGTACATCATCTTATAATGCTGAGCTAGGATCTTGTGTCAGGTCTTCTTAAAGGGAACCACGGATAGAAAGACTTTGATTTCTTAAAACATTATAAACATTATGAGTTACAATAATTCGATATTAAAACCCTTCTTGATATTTTCGTTTTTATACAATTTGTATAAAATTTGTTTAACTAGTAGGTCGCCATTGTTGTTGACGTCGCAGGGCGGTGACTTCACTACGTTACGCTGCCAGGCTTCCAGAGTATGACTCGGGCAACACAAACATGTCATCTGTTCGGTACCTTTAGCAAGGTTAAGAACCACTGGTATAGAGCTATGCCAGTAGATTTCACTTTTTGATTGAGGAAATGGACACATGTTGCAATTTCATCCAAAGCCAGCTGGATGGAACTCAAGATCAGTTTTCATCCTAATGAGGGGAATTTAATTAATTTTAGGGTACAAAATTATGCTCTCATTTCATGTACAAGTAAACAGATTTTTCTACGATGCTCTTATAACTACTTATTGTGAATTTAATAAGACATTCTCTGTGCAAGGGTAGCTGTAATTTAAGTTGCATGTCTATGAAGACTTTTTTCATGCTAGTGCTCAGTGCAGGTAATTGATGCTGAGATGCTTCAAACTGGGGCACAGACTGGCACATTGCTAGTATAAAGATAGCCAACTATTAGGGGGAGAAGATTAAACAAGAGCAAGTTTCATGTTTGGAATACACTTAAACACCTAAAAAATATGTCTCTTTCCTCTGTGTATAAGTGCAAACAAGTGGAGTTTGCTCATTTGCACCCAAAATAAACTAATTACATGCTCACTTGGGATATTCTTTTTTTTTTTTTTCTTTTTCGCTGGTAAAGTTTAACACTTTACCACTAATCGGTGTGAATAAAGTATGACTTTCAGTCTGGCAGGATACCTAATTGGAAATGAAATGTTCTTCTTGTTGGCTGTGGTAACCCCTGGCAACAGTTCCCCCGGAGACGGGCTTTGGCAAATCTCTATGGCCTGTTTAGCAAATTGCTAATTCGTGTCCCCTGAACACCACGGGCATAAAGCAGCAGTAGTTTATAGCCCTGAGCACCAATGATGCAGTGCCTTGTGTTTGACCAGAGATTAAGCCGATTGGAGCCCTTTGTGCAGCCTTGTCTGTTTGTCCGTGATAAGTGTCCCACTGCAGGCCTTCACGTTTCAGATGGGGGCTTCAGGCCAGGATCAGGACCGAGGCAAAGCTGTTTTGTAGTGTTGTAACTCTCAACATCGTTCTTGGTCTCGAGGCAGCATTTTATAGGTTTTGGTGTTGTCTTGGTCTCGACTCCCCAAAGTTTTGGACTCTGTGAATTCTGGTCTTGGCCAAGTCTGAGTGTTGAGCATAACACTTAATATTTTGCTCCAGTTCAATGCCACACTTTTAGTAGGGCTTTTTGAACAACATGACAAGCACTTGCTTAAGGTAGCAGGCAGGCATGTGCCAGTTTCAAGGTTTATTGTGGTATGAAAACGTCACGGTTTCAAAACCACTAAAATTTTCCGCCATAGTATAGTTACGATATTGGGTATTTTTTAAGGTTCCAAAAATGTAGCGAGAAATCCTTGGCTTGGAACGGCAATGATCACCCATCCCCTTCCAGTTGCTGCTCTCTCCTGTGTCTTTCAATGACACCACACCTGAGGTTTTTCCCTACTCAAAAATAGACAAAGTCGCTAGAATGGGAGTACTTCACCTACAGAAAAGAAACAGACGGCCGCGGCTTAGAAGAAGGACAGCTGACGTGCAGGCAATACCTCCAACATGATTTCACATTTACGTGATAATCATCCGTCACTTTACACAAAATTTAAGAAAATTAAACACTGTCATGAACTTTTCCTACCAGCTACAAGAGTTCACTCAAGCTGGTTTAGCGTGTCTAGCGATGGTAAAACAAATACTATAACGAAAGCTTGTTAATGAGGCAGATAACGTGGCTAGTTACCATGCCAAGATGGCTAACTAGTTTCCTCTCTACCATTAGCCTACTTTTGTAAAAGCTTCCACCATTGTAAACATCTGCCAATTTGCAAATATGTTGTGAAAAAAAAAAAAAAAAATCCTGTTCAATGGAAAACAGTCTTTTTTTTAACCCATGCATCTCAAAATCACACATTTTAGAGGTATAATTGCAACACCGTGATACCTTGAAACCATGGTATTTTTGCTTAAGGTTATCATACTGTCAAAATCTCATATCGCCACATTTCCAGTAGCAGGAGACCTCAGCTATTTGGTAACTGGCCAACAATGCAAATAACTGTAATATTTATGACTTAAAAACCTGATCTGATTAAATGTCAGCATTTTGGTTCACGAAGACTATAAGTTGTCCATGCAAGTGTGCGTAATTTTACTGTTATTCTGGCTAACATGCTAACCACTCACCCTACTGTGACACCTCTACATATTTAATCACATTTTCTTTAATCACAAGAAGAATAAATAAGCCCTCTTATTATATTTTAAATGTGCAATGACATATTCTTAATCGTATTCTTTGTCTTTTTTTTCACTGAAATCTAATCAAAATGCAAAATGAGTCACATACAGGGAAAAATCAATACTGATAAATTATCTAGAGTTAAGTTACCCACCCATTCTTTACCCGATTTAAAATCCTTATCTACTGTATGCAGTGTAGCAACCATGTGAGTAGAAACAAAAATGCAAGAAATGCCAGATTCTGACCATTGTCGTTCAAATTTCTACAAATTGATGAAGTCCATTTGAAAATGGGAACGATTATATCATTTGAGTGACACCTAAGAACAAATAAAGAATGTCGTTTGAGCCGTTCTCATAATGTTTCATAAGGAAATGTACCAATTAGTGCTGCAACGATTAATCGATTTAACTCGAGTATTCGATTAGGAAAAAATATTTGAATTAAATTTTGTTGCTTCGAGTATTCGTTTAATTAAAGTGGCGTTGTGATGGTTTATTTTGAAAGTGCATTCAGTTTGATTGATTAGGGTGGATACACTGTACTCTGGTCTGCCTCTTTTCACATGGCTGAACAAATGAGCCAACTGCTCCCTGTTAAGACCAAAGTAAGTTTTTGTTTGAGCTAATGTTTTTTTATTGCATTCATAATTTAGTTTATAGGTATATTTAACCGTTTTTTTTGTGGGAATATGTGTCTGAAAAATTTAAGAGCATTGTAAAAAAACCTCTTGCATTTTATAGCATTTAAGTTAGCGAACTTTTTCTTTGTAAGTTAGCCAATTGGTTTTTTTTCTTGTACATAGATCCTCTTTAAAAAAAAATACCGTTTGAGGCTCAGCTCATGTATTTGAATTTTTCATGTTCCTTATCCGATTACCCGATTATTCGAACTAACTAGTCCATCGATTAATCGACTACTAAGATATTCGATAGCTGCAGCCCTAGTACCAATCTAATAATGGCTAATTGTCATTGGTAAAATAATGTAATAATCTTTATTTATCAGATTGAGGATTATTAAAAAGAAAAAAACACAAAACATCGAATAATTATCCCTGAGCAGACGGTCTATATAAGAAGCACACTGTGGTCTTTATAGTTAGCCATTTTAGGAATATAAATGTGACTTATTCCTCATTCAAAGGCAAACTGTCAGCATCAGGAGCCGCAAAGAAATGTTACCTGTGTTTAAAAGATTCTTGGGATTTTGTGTGAATGGCATTTTGGGGATTCTGAGGTTAAAGATTACAAGACCTACTGTAAATATCATCCATAAGTGCAAAATACATAGACAAAGCAGATGATTTTGATTTATTTGCCATAAATGCCCATTAGAGAGTCTTGTTTCATTGATTTTTAAGTATGACATGATACTGTGTGGCAATTGGATTACAGCGTCCTCTCATGTGTGCACAGATACGCTGTGTTTGTGTGTGCACAGATACGCACAAACACAGCATCAAGGCACTTACTCACAAAAAAGCCAATCTGACCTTTGTCCTCCACCCTCCAGTGCCTTAACCTATAACCTTTCATCTTTGCTCTGTTTGAGCTCTTGAGAGCCTTCAGTATCAGATCCGTGAAAAAAAGACATATTTAAAACGTATTTCTACTTTTTAAACACAAAAGGATTAATTCATTGTCTGTGGGAGAAAAATGTTATTCTTTGAATATTCCTGTTACTATTTTTTTGAAAGCTACTTTAAATAGTTTTTTTGGAAAACTTTTACCGCCATATTTAAAAAAATAAAATAATTTAGGCTCTGAATTTAGGCTTAACACTCGTACAATCAATTTTCAATTTCCAGTCAAAAATGAAATTAGCCTGAAACAATCATTTCTACACTTAGGGGGGTGTTTACAGCGAAATGAAGGTAACAGAGATAGTATGTTAACATATATTTTTCCTGGCGAGAATAAGCCCCTGCTTAATTGGCCCTAAACTTTTTGTAATAGTTTAGGGCAACCCGTAAGCCCGAACAATTTCCTCTTGACAAACGCAGTTTAGTTCTTATGTAACAGGGGTTTAGTCTGATCGGCAAAATCGTTATGCCGATACAGCATACACATCTGTTTTCTTATCTTCTACCGAAACGTGATTGTCTAAGGAATCGCACACCAAATGCGCTAAACTGCTTTCAATATTTCTAGAGTTAAATCTGAACAATATTATCAGTGATCAACTTCTTGACATAAAAATGAATAAAAATTGCTCCTAAAGAGTTTCTAGTTTATTTCATTTTTATCATAAGCATCAGATTGAAAAATGAATATCAGAGCAATTATGGATTTTATTTCATGAAACCAATCATGCTGACACCTCATGTTTCTGGAAAATTTATTTTTGGGTTGAAATTGAAAATTTATTGAACAAATAATATGAGGATTGATTCAAAATGTAGACCCAATTCCAATGCAAGACCTGTGTACAATTTTGTCCCCACTGTTCTATTTCCCATGTGCCTTTCTAGTTACACATTGAGAACAACATGAAACAACACACAAGCAAAGTTTACCGTATTGCATGAAAGTAGCTCCAGAAATCTTAACACCAGGTTGCGGTAACTCGAAAATAAGCAATACTTTTTTTTTTTTTTTTTTTTTTTTTTTTTTAATTAAAAAAAAAAAAAAAAAAAAAAAAAAAAAAAAAAAAAAAAGCAATACTGTTTTTGGAAATCAAGCTGTCTGTTTTTGAATTTGCTTTTGCACTTGTAAATTTCGGATATATATATCGGATTATTATCCTCACTTGAAAGTAGGCATTTGCCGGGATGAGATTTTGACGGTATGCTAACCTTAAGCAAAAATACCTCTGTTTCACGGTATCACGGTATTGCAATTGTAGCTCTAAAATGTGTTATTTTGAAATGTATGGGTTAAAGAAAAAAAATGTAATTGAACAGGATTTTAATTTTTCACAACATATTTGCAAACTGGAACATCAACATGAATATAATTTTATAACAAAAAACAAATAACTGATTTTTTTTTTTGTTTTAAATAAAATTGAAATAAATAGAACTTATAGACTAAACACTTAGCCACAGCTCAACTTGCTAAGAAATAGAACAAAAATAATTATTTTCCATAAAAAAGTGAAAACACTTTTAAACAAAATTAAAAATATATACTGTATATATAATGCCGGCACTTCACTGACTTTAAAGCTCCATCTCAACATTTTTAGAGACTTGCTCATTGTCTACATATATCTCTCGGTCCAAGTTATGATGCAGGAATGTGAGTATGTTCACCTTTTCTGTGTTGATATAGCACTACTTCTATTAATATTGATTAGTTGAATATTAATGCAGAGCGAGTGTGTATGACTCGTATCATTATTTACACATTATACACACACACACCCACATCCTCTCTTAACACAGAAAGTACCCAGAGAGAAAAAAACACCACAGGCTGTATTAAGAAAATTTTATTTTAAACAGATGTTTACAATGGTGAGAGAATTACGGTGCAGGACAACCCACAATATAGGAATTTCCAACTGGTTTCGTCAGCGTCAGCAGTGAGTTCCAATCGGAACTTCCTATATTCCGGGTTTTCCCGCACAATCCGGGACTGTTGGCAACAGGGGTCGCGTTAACCAAATATTTTCCGTCGTTGACCGATTTTTTAAAACGGTGACGGAAAAAACTGAAGTCCACCTGTCATTTTGACAGGTTGCAATTCACACCCCAGACCACAGGGTGGCGAGTGAGCATATTAATTAGCTATTGTCTCTCTTGATGCATGACGTCGTTGGCCTTACTCTGAAAAATGTCAAGGCAAGTGAGTGTCCGAAGTTTCTTCAAAAAGCCCCAAAACGACGATGGTGTTGATAAAAGAGGTGAAAAAATAGGGACTGCACAAGCGGGCACGCAATTCAAGTCCATGCGCACCAGGAGGAAGGTGTAAGACTCAGCAGGCCACAGCAGGTGAACTGTTAATTTCATTGTTCCATACGTAGCCTACCTACTGGGGCCACAGTCAGCTGTTTTTGTCACTGCGGAGAAAAAGTTACATATTCAGTGTTTCTGTCACGTGACTGTGTCGTAGCCGCTAACGCGCTCGGCCAAATGGACACACAAGTACGTAAGGTGAATTATGCCAAACAAAGGCTCACCACATTGTCATTATCATCATTTTAAAAATTTAGGTGACGGGTAAAAATAGATTATGACCGGATTTTTATGACCCTGTCAGTCAAAATGACAGACAACGAAAAAGTCTAGCGCAACCTCTGGTTGGCAAGTACCCTAGCGCGGAAGACTTTAGAAAAGTTGGTAGAGAGGAACTCGGTTAGCCGTCTAGGCATGCTAAATAGCCACATCATCTGCCTTGTTAAGAAGCTTGTTATGTCATAGTATTTGTTTTACCATCGCTAGACACACTAAACACGCTGGAGAGAACTCTCGTAGCTGGTGGGAAACGTAAATGACAGTGTTTACTTACCTTAAATTTTGTGTAAAGTGACGGATGATGGTTACGTAAATGAAAAAGTCAAGTTTGAGGTGTTGCCCCCCCCCCGCAGCCACACTCCGAAAGCAAGTCTTGCACGTCGGATGTCCTTCGTCCTCTAAGCCACGGCCGTCTGCTTATTTTCGGTAGCCAAAATGTTCCCATACAAGTGATTTTTTTTTTTTTTTTTTGTGACTGGGGAAAAAAGACATTGTGTCAACTTTTGTCTATAGCACACAGTAGCGTCATTGACGGACATAACAACAACCGGAGGGGGAGAAGTGAGCGCTCCCACTCCATTTCTCGCTGCGTTTTTTTGGGACATAAAAAACAGCTAATACTGTACTACGGTATCACGGAAAATTTTAGTGGTTTTGAAACCGTGACGTTTTAAGACCACAGTAAACCTTGAAACCAGTAACTGGAACATGCCTACTTGAAAGGAGGAATCTGATTCTGTGCTTTGTTTCGCATTACTTTTTTTTTGACGTACTGTGAATTCAAAATGTGAAATGTTCACTGAGAAATTCAACACAACACCACATCTGTCACATTAATGACGTGCTTAATGCTAAATGCAGTCAATTCTTGCTCAGCTCAAGTCCCACCCATCCACAATAAAGAAGAAAGTGTCGCCTCTGGCAAATTTTCAAAGTAAGGCATGTTGCTTATGTTGGGCTAGAGTGGGTGAAGTACCCCCCATCCCTCCCAACTCTCTCGGCATGATCAAAAGTAAAATAAATGTGGAAACATGCAATTAGTGTCTCAATCCGATCCCTCCATTCTATTTTTACCTAGCACATTTAAAACCCACACGAGTTGAGGGTGTATTGCACACTTCCATGGAGATTCAAGTGCCAGCTTTCAGTGTTACTAAATTAATGAGAATGCACACCACCCTCACAGCATCACACTGTTTCGCTACGGTGTTCATGATACATTAGAGAGGAAGGCCCTTAAAATCTTTGACCGCAACGGTCTGAATGCAGACTGGAACAACTTTAACAAAGTGTGAGAAAAGCATGCTGATGCAACAGGGAGCGTATAGTTGGTAGACAAGAGAATGTAAAGAAATATGATAAAACTAATGCAATAGAATGAGCAGAGTTGCAAGTAAATATTACCATCTATTACATATTTATTTTTGGTAATGCTTAAGTACTGATTACAAATAAATATGGATCCTAAACTTCTTGTTGATGGTGTAGGCCCACAGATCAACAAATATTTCCTAAAGTGTTTAATTTCTCAGCAAATAGAGCTTCAATCTTAATGGCAAAATTCATATCGTATGTTATACAAGGCCCTTAATTCTAACAAACATGAATGATGTTTGTGGTGCGGGGATAATGTATCAGTGGCATAACACCCAGAATCAAAAAGGGCACCGTGTTATCATTACGACTAGCTAAATTAAAACCAAAACAAGACAAAGATCAGAACAATGTAAGCCCCAGAAAAAAAAATGCTTATATAATCTACAATAGGACATGAGTTTAGCTGCAGAAGTAGCTTCATTCCAAAATTTATTACAAGCGATAAAACAGAACCAGAAGTGAAATGATCTAAGAGTATAAGCATGTACAGTAGTATGAACGAGTAGTTGTCAAAAGACCAAAAATAAAGTCTCGCAATACAATCGGAACATACCTTAGAAGTACGTTTGGCAGTGTTGTTAATCTTACTTTAAAAAAGTAATTAATTATAGTTACAATTTACTTCTCCCAAAAAGTAATTGCGTTAGTAACTTGGTTACCTGAATGTAAGAGTAATTAGTTACTTGGCAAAGTAACTGGTGATAATTTTCATGTTTTGTTTTTCTCAAAAATTAAAAAAAAAAAAAAAAAAAAAACAGGTCACACAATGTGACGTTTAAAGGGTTTTTGGGACAATTGGCCCTAGCCCAATAACTAGACACAGGGGTATTGCGGATATTGCGATAACTAGATAGTAGCCTTTGCTATGTGTGGAAGTCATTTAATGTTGTGAATCAACCATTAAAGTTGTTAAAATTGCCCCTGTTATTGCATTATTTCCCTTCTGTCTACTTTTGAAATGTGTAAGTTTTAAAAGTATTTCATCATTTAAAGATAGATTTAAGTCAAGATTTTGTCGATTTAGGAGCATTTTAGATAAAAAGTTATTTAGGTTCGCTAGGAAGGTTCTCTACAACAGAGCCTTCCTGAGAAGTCTACTGCTTTAAGATGGCGGCTGTTTACTAACGCATCTAATTATTTATTATACATGTTGCTAATGCCGCATCTAGTTCTGTATATACATAGGGGCAAATAAGTATTTAGTCAACCACCAATTGTGCAAGTTCTCCTACTTGGAAAGATTAGAGAGGCCTGTAATTGTCAACATGGGTAAACCTCAACCATGAGAGACAGAATGTGGGGAAAAAAAAACAGAAAATCACATTGTTTGATTTTTAAAGAATTTATTTCCAAATTAGAGTGGAAAATAAGTATTTGGTCACCTACAAACAACATTTCTGGCTGTCAAAGAGGTCTAACTTCTTCTAACGAGGCTCCACTTGTTACCTGTATTAATGGCACCTGTTTTAACTCATTATCGGTATCAAAGACACCTGTCCACAGTCTCAGTCAGTCACACTCCACTATGGCCAAGACCAAAGAGCTGTCGAAGGACACCAGAGACAGAATTGTAGACCTGCACCAGGCTGGGAAGACTGAATCTGCAATAGGTACAATGCTTGGTGTAAAGAAATCAGCTGTGGGAGCAGTTATTAGAAAATGGAAGACATACAAGACCACTGATAATCTCCCTCGATCTGGAGCTCCATACAAGATCTCACCCCGTGGCGTGAAAATGATAACAAGAACGGTGAGCAAAAATGGAATTCTGTTGTTTTATGGTCCAGAAAAAAAATAACAAAATACCTGAGTCTTGGAAGGAATCAAAGTATTAGTACAGAGTTCCAATGTATAGGTAAAGCAAAACTCTCCCTGCAGTTTAGTCTGAAAAAAGATTTATTTGAATACAAGAATACAAATGATTCGGAAATTAGACCAAAAAGCTCAAATGTCTTGAGATCCATCTCAAGACCAAAATCAAGTAAGTGAACTGCAAATAAATAGACAAACATGACACTCTGTTAATACTCATGTGTAAAATTTGGCCTTGCCAGTTGTCTGCACAGTTTCTCCATGAATTCTGTCATATGATTTAAGGGACTATAAGCTCCTCACTTCAGACTGAAACCAAACGTCTTCTATATTTCAACAACCTTGCCGGTCGAAAGTGTGGACTAATGAGAGTCTTCCATAGTTGAGATGGTAATTTAGCAGGGTTTATTATTAATCAGAATGCCTTAGGCTCCTGCGTAACGAGTCTTTTTCCTACTGACTTTTTGTGGTCGACAGTGAAGAAGACATGACAGACACTTATGGAATCAAAGGTTTGGCAGTTTGTCTATGTGTGTGAGTGTGTGTATTTCCAATAATGCAAGCGTGTGTTCTCCTTGGAAGTGATCTTAGGAAGCTGCAGAAGGAAGGGAAGCTAATACGAGTGAGCTATGTGACAAGGATATAAGACAGTTGAAGCTGAAGGACTTATACACACAGTATGTTTTGTGTTTTATAGTTGGACTACTCACAAAACGTACATCACTCACTATAATCAGATGTGTAATTCTTCGGAGTCAATGACTGAGTGTCTGTGCTCAGTGTGTGATCTACCTGCCAGATTTACATCTGCCCGTGTTTTCATGACAATACTTAAGCCAGTCTTTTCTTAGATGTTTCATTGTCTTTGCCAAAGCGAGTTAGGTTTGTATTGATGTGGGTTTGTTTGTTTGGAATACGAATACACTTGGTGTTTGAATATATTTATTCTTGGTCATTCTGCTAGTACCTGCTTGGTTTTGCACTTTTGCAGTTGCTGCCCCCAGGTTGGGGAATAGCCCGGGGCCGGCTGTATGGGGGAGCCGGGGGGGGGGCACGGCCCACCCAGACGTGAGTCGTGCCCACCCAATCAAAATGTCAGGAATCTATTGTAGCGTCGCACTGGATATAGAGAACGCACGGAGAGTTGGTCTCACCTACTTTTTAAATGCAGGATTAACGGTTACTGTTGGCCGCAACCACGCCGAACAAGCAATCACGAAAACAAGCTGTTTTTTCAACCTCGTTTGTTATCGGCGCGCTTCCTCTCTCTCCTCCAGACACATTTTCGCATTCAGACATCCGGGCATTGATGATGTCACCAGCCACAACAAAGCATCGCCATATTGAAATGGGGGCAAAACACGAGTCACAAGCAGTTGCTCTGTCGCACATTGTAGTACAAATGCGTTGAACTTTTGTCTTATATGCGGTCTTTTTTTCCGTTGGAATGACTAAAAGTTGCCGTGTTGCGGGTTGTAACACAAGGAAGAGTTCGGAGCCGCATTTGAAGTTCTCCATTCTTCCTCGTGAAAAGAAAAGGACAAGCAAATGGCTAAAAGCAATTAATCGAGGAACAGTAAAAGAAGACGGTTCCGTGGACCAGTGGGAACCTAAATCCAGGCACATTACATTTGTAGCCGACATTTTATCACTGGTGAGTAAACTTTAATTGATTTTTTTTGCCCCACTTAGCTGCTAGGATTCAATAGACTAGGCAGTGGTTATTATTACCGTAAACGACAACTCGCAAAACGTTAATTTTCTTTGCCGTGAACTGTTCTGATCTGTTGGCCTGGTGGGAATAGGTTATTTTGCCGTGACGTGTTCACGGCTAAATAACGCTTGGAGTCGAATTACTGGTTACGGCAGATATAATCACTCCGTATATACTACCAGTTTTCTTCGTTCCACACAGTACATATTCCACATAATTGATAAAGGTCAGCTTACTGGGTGAATTTATGAGGTGGTTGTAGATGTTTCCGAACTCCACTGCAAGAATTTCTTTGGATTGTTTATCCAGCTATCAGCTGCGACTTTGTATGGGCAGATTTGCAGGCCAATTTTAAGTTGCATCGCCTCCTCGCGTCTGTCGGCAGTGACTCGTGATAATAATAAGTCATGTTTAAGACGTTTTTATGAAAAAAAAAGACGCAAAACACAGCTGAAATGTATTAATTTCAGACGTTTGTCTACGGATGTTTACCTGTGCGTGCCCCCATCTCAAAATGGCGACACGTTGCTATGCGAGATGGCGTCATCGTGACATCACACCGACTGCGAGAATAAGTAGATAGATGAATGAAAAAAAACAAAAACAAAAAAAACAAATAAACCCCCAAAAAATTAATGCAGCCTCAACGGGACACAAGCCATTGTCCTACTTGCGCCAGTCCCAAGCCCAGAGAAATGCAGAGGGTAAAAAAAAGCCTGAATTGGGGGTGCCCCCTCAAGATTTCTTAGTGCCCACTCTGGTGGGTAAACCTAGATCCAGGCCTGGAATAGTCTACCCCCTGAAATCCGCAGTATTACGAATTTAGGCCTTTTAAAATCTCTGTTAAAGACACACTTTTTAGACTCGCTTTTCCCCCAGACTAGGGTAACCTGGGGTTATTTCTTAAGGTTTTTGATGTTTTAGGTTTTTATCTGTTTTATTTGGTGTTTTGACTTTTATCGCGGTGCGTTGTTTTTGTTTTCATTTAATGTCATTGTATAGTACTTTCCTGCCTTTTATTTATCATGAACCATGTTTGCCTTTGTTGTAAAGCACTTAGAGGACCTTTCGGTTTTTTGTAAAGGGCTTTAGAAATAATGATTTTTCCAGTGACTATTAATCAAAAATGGCAAAACGAGGTTGTATGATACATTAGTTCTGTTACGTCTCGAGCCAAAGTTCTACGGTTGCCTAAAAGACGTTTGGATGTAGTCTATGAGCTGAGTTTTGAGTCTTGAGCTGGTCCATTTTCTTTTATTTATTTCTCCTTACCAACATTATTTTGAGCAAAGTACAGGTTGCTCCTGATGCTGTGTCGCTGATAATTGAGAAGACAGTGGTAAAGTGTTTTGAATTTGAATGCTTTACAGGTGAAGAAGTGCCACACCTTTGTGCCTTTTTTTGATATTTGAAAGCACATTCTATATGTGACTATTTCGACATGGGGAACTGACCACCATAAAGCAAGCGGATATTACTGTGCTTAGTGTACTATCTCTTTTGGTAAAATGTTGAATCCAGTCAACTAGACTCTTTGTTGGGAAGGTATTACCAGTTATGCCATTTATTACCACATACAGTATCTGTGTGTCTGCTCTGAGATTTGAACACCCATGTTAACCTCGTTTATCACCTCATTGCAGGTATTCACTTTTTGTGGCCCCTAATGAGAAGAAAATATATTTATCAAATTAACAGCCATCAAAGTGCCTCATTCTCACAGGGGGTTTGCGCCAGAATCATTCTGCTCAAGTTCATTTAATATCTTGACGGGTGTCGCCCCTGCCCCCAGCCACGCTTTAGCCTAGATTGGGTTTTCATTGCGGCAGCTTTTCGCTTTCACTACCAGCCCCCACTGCTAGGTGGTAAATTATCTTCAAATTGGATACTTAAGGTAATAACGTACTGTTATTCCTCCCTCACATACAGTATGTGCCTGCAATGTATGTAAACCCATGTAAATTACTGCTTTGGTTTGGATGGTAAATTGCAGGACTGTGCAGTAAAATCTTGAAATCCACTGCACATTCACGAACTCTAGAGATTCCATAATCTTTGCTTTGCTGAAACATTCCATTGTCTTGTTGCCTTTAGTATCCCCTTGAATTAAACGTGCCACTAGACAAGACATGTGCCGATTACTGGTTCATACCGCGGTATGAAAATGTGAAGGTATCAAAACCGCAAACATTTTCCGTCATACCGTCCCTGAGGTGTTAGCTATTTTTTAATGTCCCAAAAATGCATGAAGAAATCCCTCGCTTGCAGCTATAAGGCTCAACCCTCCTCCACCGGTTGTTGCTCAGTGTCAGTGAGTCAGCTGTGCTACACATTGGCTGGAGGAGGTGAAACTCCTGAACTCCCCCCCCCATCAAAGAAAACGAAATTGCTGTTAGGGGAATACTTCGGCTACAGAAAAGTTACAGACGACCACGGCTTAGAGGAGGGCCAACCGACAGGTAAAACATGTTTGCCAAGGGTGGCTGCCGAGGAGGCAATACCTTCAATATGATTTCGCATTTATACAAAATTAGAGGTTCGTAAATACTGTGATAAACGTTTCCCACTAGCTACGAGAGTTAACTCCATTGTGTTTAGTAGAGGTGGAAATCTTTGGGCACCTAACGATTTGATTACGATTATGATTCAGAGGCTACGATTCGATTATAAATCGATTATTGATGCCCCCCAAAGCTATTTGCTGCTTTGAATGTTTCGTACGTACATTCGTTACAAAAATTTTACAAAAATCCTCTCAGGCTTAAATAAATGACTATTTCAGTGTCAAGTTAACAGTTCAAAAGAGTAAAATACTCAAGTCCCCATTCTGTAACAGCAGCTTTAAACTACATTCAATTAATTAAATGTTGTGAATCAACCGTGAAAGTTGTTAAAATTGCTCCCGTTATGCCATAATTTCCCTTCTGTCTACTTTCGACATGTGAACGTTTTAAAACGGTTTCATTATTTGAAGATAGAATCAATTCAAGAGTTTGTCGATTTAGGAGTATTTTAGATAAAAAGTTAATTAGGTTCGCTCGGAAGGTTCTCTACAACAGCTTTCCAGAGAAGTCTTCTGCTTTAAGATGGCAGTTGTGTACTAACGCCGACAAGTTATCATTTTGCATCTAGTTCTTTATACATGTGATATCTACCGTAGCATTATGTGGGCATAGTTTGTAGCGGCTGTCGGCAGCAGTCAGGTATTATTGTTTTTTTATCTAGAAGCATGAGTTGAGCCAGAGCCGTGAGTTGAGCATTGTCATTACCCGGGTAATGACAAGCATGATGTTTACTTTCGGTCCGTTCCTCATTGCGTCCAGAAGACCGCGCTCGCGCTGACTGTGTTTTAATTCTGCTTTACTTGGCATATTTCAATAATCGGAATTTGGATGTTTGTGAATCGTTCTCCAATCATCAATGGCCAAATCGCGAATAATCTAAGAATCAGAAATTTCGCACACCTCTAGTGTTTAGTGTGTCTAGCGGTGGTAAAACGTGGTGTTTTATTCTCTCTGGCAACTGTCTGTGTTAAGATAGGGAGTGTGTGTATAATGTAAACATGATACGAGTCATACACACGTGCTTTTTATGAAAAATTATTGAATTATTTTTCTTCTGATGGTAATAATGTTGAGCTGTGACTGCGGGTTTAGGCTCACCTAAAAGACTGCATTTATTTTTATTTTATTAAGAATATATATATACTGTATATTTATCAACTTTACATTATACCTATGTTCCAATTTGCTAATATGTTTTGAAAAATAAAAACCCTGCTCAATGGAATTGATTATTTTTTTTAATCCATATATCTTAAAGTAACACATTTTAGAGCTGTAATAGCAATACCGTGAAACCGTTATATTTTGGCTTAAGGTTATCATACTGTCTGATTATCATACCGGCACACGACTGAATCTGTTTTGTTGTTTTTGTTTTTTAGTCATTCTTGTTGTTTTTTTTGGACAATACAAAACCTCAGGAGAGGAAAATTACCTCTGTTCATTGGTTGACATACAAGTGCAACTAACTCTAATTATCAATAACTTGGGGATAAAGACAGCTTTTCATTACACAAAGTTTGAAAACAGATTTCCAAATTTCCATTGTTATCTACCGTTTTTGTTGCCCTAATTTAGTTGCGGCAATCTCTGGTGTGTCACACTATTGGATTCACATGACACAATTTTCACAATAAAGACAGGGCTATATTTGGGATTAAATTACAATCCTAATATACACTGTGGTGATCTGATTTAACCTCTATAACTTGATGAAAATATGGCTAAATGAGGCTGGATGCGTGCATTAATGTGAGCTTTTTTGTGTGTGTGAGCTGATTTATGGTAGTCATGTTGAATGCCTGAGGGCGCGTGTGACGGAGGGGCTCCTTCTGGATCCACTGTCTTTCAATTTCTCTCAAGCTTCAATTTTTCCATCTTCTCTTTGTTAATAATGACTTCCTCACTGATGATACTTGAGAATTAGCAGCAGCATGTGTCGTCTCATTCTGCCATTTTTTTCTATTTGCTTCCACCTCCTCTTTTTTCTCCCTTGAGGCAATACTTGTCTTTTGTGTGCGAAGGTCACAGCTCTCTTGGTCTCGGATGAACTCAAACAAGCTTTTTAATTGATGCTTATCTCATTTATCACTTTACCATAATGCACTTACGTGAGTAGGTACAAAGTCGTTATGCTCAAAAGCCAAATACGACAGATTGTGGCACAACCGAAGTAAAAAAAAAAACTTATTTAAGAATTTTCTATTTGGGGGTGACAAAGACAATGAAACATTTAAATTCCATAAGTGTAATGACAACTAGCTATCCAGATATTGATAGTCTCACTAGGATTTGTATTTGTTGCTAACATTCAAATATAGTCTTATTAAAGCTGTACCACACCAGACTCAACACTGCTTAGTGTGCAAATGTACCTTTTTAAAAAAAAAAATATTATTACTGTCTGCCAGGCTAGCATTAACAGATAACAATTAGCCTGGTATGAATACAGAGTAAAAGCAGCAAGCTTGACTTGCTATACTGTCTGCATTTTATAAATTTAACAGCGAGCTCTATTGCATCCCTTGTCTCGAGTCACCATATAGTTACAGTGGGGTAAATAAGTATTTAGTCAACCACTAATTGTCCAAGTTCTCCCACTTGAAAATATTAGAGAGGCTTGTAATTGTCAACTGGGTAAACCTCAACCATGAGAGACAGAATGTGGAAAAAAAAAACAGAAAATCACATTGTTTGATTTTTAAAGAATGTATTTGCAAATCATGGTGGAAAATAAGTATTTGGTCAATTCCCTAAAGTTCATCTCAATACTTTGTTATGTACCCTTTGTTGGCAATAACGGAGGCCAAACGTTTTCTGTAACTCTTCACAAGCTTTTCACACACTGTTGCTGGTATTTTGGCCCATTCCTCCATGCAGATCTCCACTAGAGCAGTGATGTTTTGGGGCTGTCATTGGGCAACACGGACTTTCAACTCCCTCCGCAGATTTTCTATGGGGTTGAGATCTGGAGACTGGCTAGGCCACTCCAGGATCTTGAAATGCTTCTTACGAAGCCACTCCTATGTTGCCCTGGTTGTGTGTTTTGGATCATTGTCATGCTGAAAGACCCAGCCACGTTTCATCTTCAATGCCCTTAATGATGGAATGGTAAATGGTGTTATACTTATATAGCGCTTTTCAACTACACTAGGAGATTTTCACTCAAAATCTCTCGATTCATGGCCCCATTCCTTCTTTGCTTTACACAGATCAGTCGTCCTGGTCCCTCTGCAGAAAAACAGCCCCAAAACATGATGTTTCCACCCCCGTGCTTCACAGTTGGTATGGTGTTCTTCGGATAAAATTCAGTATTCTTTCTCCTCCAAACACGAGAACCTGTGTTTCTACCAAAAAGTTCTATTTTGGTTTCATCTGACCAGAACACATTCTCCCAGTCCTCTTCTGGATCATCCAAATGCTCTCTAGCGAACCGCAGACAGGCCCGGACGTGTACTTTCTTCAGGAAGGGGACACGTCTGGCAGTGCAGGATTTGAGTCCCTGGTGGCGCATTGTGTTACTGATAGTAGCCTTTGTTACTGTGGCCCAGCTCTCTGTAGGTCATTCAGTAGGTGGTTCTGGGATTTTTGCTCACCGTTGTCGTTATCATTTTGACGCCATGGGGTGAGATCTTGCACGGAGCCCCAGATTGAGGGAGATTATCAGTGGTCTTGTATGTCTTCCATTTTCTAATAATTGCTCCCACAGTTGATTTCTTTACACCAAGCCTTTAACCGATTGCAGATTCAGTCTTCCCAGCCTGGTGCAGGTCTGCAATTATGTCTCTGGTGTCCTTCCACAGCTCTTTGGTCTTGGCCATAGTGGAGTTTGGAGTGTGACTGACTGAGGTAGTGGAGAGGTGTCTTTTATACCGATAATGAGTTAAAACAGGTGCCATTGATACAGGTAACGAGTGGAGCCTCGTTAGACCTCGTTAGAAGAAGTTAGACCTCTTTGACAGCCAGAAATCTTGCTTGTATGTAGGTGACCAAATACTTATTTTCCACTCTAATTTGGAAATAAATTCTTTAAAAATCAGACAATGTGATTTCCTGTTTTTTTTCCCACATTCTGTCTCTCATGGTTGAGGTTAACCCATGTTGACATTTACAGGCCTCTCTAATCTTTTCAAGTAGGAGACCTTGCACAATTGGTGGTTGACTAAATACTTATTTGCCCCACTGTACATAGAGCTGTTCATGATACAGTCATCCTGTCAATGGAAGGACATATTAGACTGGATTTTTTTTGGCTAGAAAAAATATTCATAATAAAAAAATATTGCCATGACAGTCATACTCCACCTAATCCCACTGTGAATATTTTTTTCCACCTGCAGCAGGAAAAAAGACCTGTTCCTCCTCCCCAGTGTTGTTACCATATAAACATTGAGCAGGAATGTGGGTGTGTATGGACATGGATACACTGCTTTTGACGCAGAATTTGACTGGTACCTCCAGGAGGAAATCAATGGCTTGGTGGGCTTTCATGTGATCTCTGTCTGGAATCTTTGTGTGTTTTCGTGCTCTCTAGGCTTCCCTGATATCTCTGCGGAGGGGGGACGGGTGTTTTAGAGAAGTGGGAGGAGGGGAATATAAGGACGATAATGTTCTGTGAGGAGCATGAGGATGCCAGCTGTGTGTGCTGCAATATCAAAGGGTACACTGACAGTTTTATCGTGAAAGAAACAACAAATCAGACCACAAATAAGAAGAGGCAGTACAGTACAGTTCAGGAGTACAGTAGTTATGGACGCTTATGCATGTAGACATCAAGTATTAGAAATGAATGACTAATGGCAGTGTTAGAGGAAGCTTTTGGCCAAAATAGGATCAGATGTAGTCAGACTGAAGCCTAGTGTTTGATGATCTGTTATTGCGCCATTGGAAATTTCTGTTTGCATGCTGTACATGCATTGTAGCAAACTGCAGAATTCAGTCATTGGTAGGTAGGATTACCGGTTTCAAGGTATACTGTGGTATGAAAATGTCAAGGTTTCAAAACCGCAACAATTTCCTCTCATACTGTCCCTATGGTATTACCTATTTTTTATGTCCCAAAAATGCATAGAGAAATCCGTCGCTTTCAGCTGCAAGGCTCAACCCTCCCCCACCAATTGTTGCTCAGTGTCAGTGAGTCAGCTGTGCTACACGATGGCTGGAGGAGGTGATACTCCTCAACTTTTTCCCTCATTGAAGAAAACGGAATCGCTGGTATGGGAGTACTTCGGCTACAGAAAAGTTACAGAAAGCTGCGGCTTGGAGGAGGAGGGCCAACTGACATGTAAAACATGTTTGCGGGTGTGGCTGCCGAGGAGGCAAATCCTCCAATGTGATTTCGTATTTATACAGAATTAAAGGTTAGTAAACACTAGAGGTGTGCAAAATTTCCGATTCTTAGATTATTCGAGATTCGGCCGTAGAAGATTCGAGAACTATTCACAAACATCTTAATTCCGATTATTGAAATATGCCAAGTAAAGCGGAACTAAAACACAGACTTTGGGACGCAATGAAGAACGGACCGAGAGTAAAAATCATGCTCAACTCATGTCGCTAGATAAAAAAACAATAATACCTGACTGCGGCCGACAACCGCTCCAAACTACGCCCACATAATGCTACGGTAGATATCACATAAATATAGAAAGATATGCAAAATGAGTCTGCGGCGTTAGCACATTCATAGAAAACTAGATGCAGAATGACGGACTCGGCAGCGTTAGCACATGTATAGAAAACTAGATGTGAAATGACAGACTCGCCAGCGTTAATAAACAGCCACCATCTTAAAGCAGTACACTTCTCTGGAAGGCTGTTATAGCGAATCCTTCGAGCTAACCTAATTAACTTTTTATCTAAAATACTCCTAAATTGGCAAAATCTTGACTTGAATCTTATCTTTAAATGATGAAACAGTTTTAAAACTTTCACATGTCGAAAGTAGACAGAAGGGAAATTATGGAATAACGGGAACAATTTTAACAACTTCAATTGAGCTGATTCACAGCATTGAATTGATTGAATGTAGTTTAAAGTTGCTGATACTGAATGGAGTCTTGAGTATTTTATTTACTGTTTTGAACTGTTAAATTGATCCTGAAAAATAGTAGTTTATTTAAACCTGAGAGGATTTTTGTACAATTTTTGTAACTAATGTACGAAACATTAAAAGCAGCTAATAGCTGGCGGGGAGGTGCATCAATAATCGATTTATAATCGAATCGTAATCGAATCGTTAGGTGCCCCACATGTGCTTTTATGGCAAAAAAAAAAAACAATTATTTTTGTTTTGATGATCATAATGTTAAGCTGTTCTTGTGGGTTTAGGCTTACCTAAAGGACTACATTTATTTTAATTTTATTCATAATATTTTTTTTTAATGTAATATTTTATTTTTTGAATGTATTTTAACTTAACATTATACTTACAGTATGTTCCAATTTGTATGTCCAATATGTTTTTAGAAAAATAAAAATCCTGTTCAATGGAAAAAAGTTTTTTTTTTTTTTTTTTACCTAGATGTCAAACACATTTTCGAGCTGTAATTGCAATACCGTGAAACTGATATTTTGGAATAAGGTTATTATACTGTCAGAATCTCATACTGGGACTTGCCTACTCATTGACAAGGGCGAGCATTAAGACAGTAGATAATGCGATACTACTACTGGAGGAAACAGTTAAAGGTTATTAAAATTAAGAAAATATCTTTTTACATACAATATTAATTTGCTGTTGACAGTGTTCTGCCACAGTCCTATGTACATAATAAAGTTGTTGACAACTGCCAAACACCAGAAGAATTAGATTGTTTCTTTTGGGGGAAAAAAAAAGAAAAACAATTTTTTTTGACAAAATAAAATCATACTAAACACAAAGGTTTTTCCACATTTTATTTTTGTCTGTGAAATGAAAATTAGGGCCCTGTACATTTTGTTTTATTTTTTTTCTGGATGAAAATGCTGTTTATACTCCCCCAATTGTTTTTATTTTAGAAAACGCCAACGATAGTTTTACTCAATTTGAATACAAACGTTTTATGTTAAATACTTGCTTTTTACTAGATTATGAAATTATGCAACATCTGATATTTTCTTGTATTAGTGCAAAGGCTAATTTATTACAAATAGTACCGTATTTTTCGGACTATAAGTTGCAGTTTTTGCGTAGTTTGGCTGGGGGTTCAATTTATACTCTGGAGCGACTTATGTGTGAAATTATTAACACATTATTATATCATTTCACATCTTATTTTGCCGTTTTGGATTGACACTGGTGGTTTGGTAAACTTGTTAGCATGTTCTTTATGCTATATTTATCTGAATAACTCTTAATAGCTATGTTACGTTAACATACAGGCCACGTTTGCGTTTCGTTGTTCATGCATCATGTAACATCATCATACTGTACACTTATTCAGCATGTTGTTCTCTGTTGTATTTTCATTTTAAATTGCCTTTCAAGATGACATACCTGTTCTATGTGTTGGATTTTGTCACGTAAATATACCCCAAAAATGCAACTTATACTCCTGTGCGACTTATATGTTTTTTCATCTTTATTGGGCATTTTATGGCTGGTGCGACTTATACTCAGGTGTGACTTATAGTCCGAAAAATACGGTACTTATTTTGTCCTTCAAGAATCATCAAGTTCTTTGTTGACCAGAGAGAAGATTTCTCATATACAGCACTGCTGTGATTCATTTGTCTTTTTTTTTTCTTTCCATGTTTAATTGACACTGACTTGAGCATTTGTATCTATGATTGTGGTTAAAACTCTCTGTGTATGGTGTTTTAAAACCGAGAAGTGGTCACTGGCACTAGTAAAAAAAAATCCTGTGTGAATGTTTTGTTTTTGGCCTGAGGGCATAAAAAGGCATTCCACTCACAAACACACACAGCCTCAGTGTGTCCTGTGACAACATTTTTCCAAAGCTAGGTGGATGGAATATGAAGTTGTGCAGCTTATTTTGGAGAAACAGTAATGAGTTGATATTTCCAGACCTACATTCATGTTTTGTTAATTCTTGTAGTTGATCCTGAAACAATTCTGTACTTAAATAACTCTTTGTTCTCTTATTTGTGAGAACATCATTCTAATATTTCACAGCATAATATGTACTGTACAGGATATAAAAAGACCCTAGCGAAGGTAAAAAAAAAAAAGAACAGTAAGTAATACTAGTCTGTTTTGGTTCAAGGTTTGGCTTTGCAGATAAAGGCTTGCTACACACACGCACACACAGCTTCCATGTTGGTCCTGCACCGCAGACCTTGTGGGCAGCAGCCGCCCACAGCCAGTCGCGAGTTTTTGGACCAAACAGTGGGTGGGCTGAAGGTCACATGTCCCCTGGACACGCACAGACACACACACATTGTTTTTGTGTCTCTTTTCGGTACCCAACATTAAGGAGGCGGAGCTACTCTTCCTCCAATTTCTGTGTTGTGTGGCTTTAACTTCACATCCCCATGACTCCGTGTCCTTGAATAAAACACTGAGGGGGTGTCGATGCAAGACTTTTAAACCAAAAGCAGACAAAACTGTTGTTGTGGTACTTTGTTTACTTACATAAGATCAGCATATGTCAAACGCAGAACAAAGTGGACTGTCTTTAAAACAATAGCATTAGTGTTCTCGGAGGAAATATGTGTTAAGTGTTTTGTTTGGACATAGGTCATTTTAAAAAGAGAAAATGTCGGCCTTTAATTTGCAAGTCATATAACTTTAGTTTTCATGTGTAATACAAATTGCAGCAATATGGGTTTGTGCTTTTGCCAATTTGCAATCAAGCTTTAGGAACTAGGGATCGTGTTGTGGCAGTTTGCATTTGTGCGTTTTTCTTTTGCATTCGTGTTATGGCAATTGGGGTTCGTGCTTTTGCCAACTTGCAGTCATGCTTTGGCAAGTGGGAGTCGTTTTTTTCCAGCTTGCATTCATGCTTTTTTTCTTTGTCTAAGCGTTTGCATTTGGGGTTCATGCTTTTTAAAATTTGCAAAGTGTTTGGGCTTTGCATTTCGTCTGACACCTCTCGGCCACTGTAATATCTGCACATTAAATTTCAAAGAATGACCAGAACTTGTCCGGTTTTAAAACATTGTCTTAGAGACAAATTGCTCAAGAGAGAAAGGCCTTTTAAAGTTATAAAGCTAGGCATGTGCCGGCTTGAGATTCTGACGGTATGACAACCTTAAGCCAAAATATTACGGTTTCACAGTATCACGGTATTGCAATTACAGCTTTAAAATGTGTTACTTTGAGATATCTGGGTTAAAAAACTTTTTTTTCCATTGAACATGATTTTTATTTTTCAAAACATTAGCAAATTGGAACATAAGTATTATGTTAAGTTAAAATAAATAAATAAAAATTCAATTCAATTCAATTTTATTTGTATAGCCCTCAATCACAACAGAAGTCTCAAAGGGCTTTACAGAGGCAATATGATACACAATTAGAAATGAAGCAACAAAGATGAATAGATACAATTCAAGTCCTGGGTATCCCCTATCCTTAAGACCCTCCATGCCGGCAAGGAAAAACTCCAAAAACTCCAGAGTCAATTGGGAGAAAAATGAGAAACCTTGGGGAGTACCACAGTCAGGAGAGATCCACTCCCAGGACGGATAGACGGGAACCCCAGAACTGCTAATAACTGAAATATTCTAACTAAAATGAAAATAAAAGCAGTCTTTTAGGTGAGCCTATACCCATAGCCACAGCTCAACATTATTACCATCAGAACAATTGATTTTTTCCCCCCATTAAAGCACATGTGTATGATGCGTGTGTATCATGTTTACGTTATACACACACTCTCTTTCTCAACATAGACAGTTGCAAGAGAAAAAAACCACGTTTTTACCACAGCTATACACACGAAACCAGTGGTCTCCAAACTATTCCACATAGGGCCGCAGTGGGTGCAGGATTTCACTCAAACAAAACAAGACCACACCTTTTCACCAATCTGGTGTTTTATAAGTGTAATCAGTTGATTGCAGTCAGGTGCTGCTTGTTCTAGTAGAAACCGCATTGGTCAAAAGGTCTGTGCTTGATCGGTATGAACAAAAACCCGGACCCACCCGAAATCTTGAGTGTCTGCTAAAGATTTACAGAAATCACTGGCACAGTCCAATATCTTTGTGCACACATCAACTATATGGATAACTATGGGCAAGAATGGTGTTCATGGGAGGACTCTACGGAGGAAGCCACTGCTGTCTAAAAAAAAACTTGGACGCGCCGCAGAAGTTTTGGCAAAATATTTTGTGGACTGATTAACCCAACGTTGAATTGTTTGGGAGTAACACACAACGTCATGTGTGGAGGAAAAATGGAACAGCTCACCAACATCAATGCCCAATCCCAACCGTGAAGCATGGTAGAGGGAACATCATGATTTGGGGCTGTTTTCTGCCTCAGAGCCTGGACAACTAGCAATCATTAATGGAAGAATAAATTCAAAAGTTTATCAGTATGCTTTGCAGGAAAAACTGAGGCCGTCTTTCAGGCAGTTGAAGCTTAAAAGAGGATGGCTGCTGCAACACGACAATGATCCACAACATAGAAGTAAATCAACTTAAGAATGGTTTCGGAAGAACGAAAGACACGTTCTGGAGTGGCCAAGTCAAAGTCCAGACTTGAACCCCATTAAGATGATGTGGCATGACCTAAAGACATCCCAGGAATCTGACTAAACTACAGCAATTTTGTAGGGAAGAATGGGCCAAGATTAGTCTTGATCGATGTGCCAGACTGATCTGCAGCTACAGGAAGCGTCTGGTTGAAGTTATTGCTGCCAAAGAGGGGGGCACAAAATATTAAATGTGATGGTTCACTTACTTATTTTCCCCCTTCTGTCATTGTTTGCATACTATCCTCATTAAAATATGAAAACCTATAAATGTTTGTGTGGTTTTAGTTAAAGCAGACACTTTTTTTCACCTGTGTGGTTTTGACAAAGATCAGATCACATTTGATGGTAATTGATGGTGACTGTGGTTCTCCCCAAGGTTTCTCTTTTTTTCCAAAGAGTTTTTGGAGTTTTTCCTTGCCGACATGGAGGGTCTAAAGATGGGGGATGCCCAGGACCTGAACTTTATTTAATTCATCTGCTGTTTCTGACTGTGTATCATATTGCCTCTGCAAAGCCCTTTGAAACAACCTTGTTGTGATATTGGGCTATACAAATAAAATTGAATTAAATTGAATTGATTTTATGCAGAAATGTGAGAAATTCCAAAAGGTTCAGATACTTTTTCATACCCAGCAGCAACTGAGTGTATTTTCTTTGTCATACCACTGTATGTTTGATTGTTGTACATTTTGTACCGAGAAATGTTTTATACCAATAATTAATCAAATTATGACTTTACTACTGCGTTAGCATTGATTAGTAATTAGTTTTGCGAAACTGGGACCCCATGTAACAAGACTGGGTGAGAGAATGAATTTTCTATGCTTTCCTTTATTCCTTAGTGCATAATACAGTAAATGCTTAAGTGTCCAACTGTCCTAATCCAATTTAGGATTTCCTGAGCTTGTTGAAGTTCTGTTCTCTTCTTAGCGCAATAGGCATTGCTCTTATCTGCACAGTGTTTATATGATTAGTCAGCACATGGGAGGCCAGACCAGCTTTTGTGAGAACTGATGCTTTGTTGAAAGTAAAGTAGTGGGAGTCTCAGAGCAAAATACCTCTGACTCTCTCTAGCATGCTTGATGTGTTTCTCCCAGCTGTAACGCACCATATTCCCATCACTGCTGATTCACGCCTCCAGGAGTTTGGAACTGTTTTAACAAATCTTGTTTGTTTCTGTGGAAACACACCAAGCCACAAAATTGGGCTACAGCGAGGATCATTCTGACACACCAAATCGTGTTGAGGTTGTAGTTTGTTCCGCATTCACTGCAATGACCTTTATTTTTCTTGTCCATTTCTAGCTGTAGAGGGCATGTATAATAATGGACATTTCTCTTTGACTGTTTATTTTCGTGGGATAGAAAACAGTGGCACTTACTGCCAAAGGAGTTCAGAGGCAAGTTTTCCTTAGGAAACAGAGCTCACTTTGAAGCTATTTGAACCACCTAAGAGTGGGTCTTTGCAAATGTCTGACGGCTTTACATTTTCCTATGGAAATATCTAGAATCCGTAACTTGCATATTTCTGCCTTGGCCGAGCTGTTTACTTGTCCTTCCGCATTTTAGCAGGTGATATCCTTGTTCACAAAGGGTAAAGAGACTACCATTTTTGATTACAGTGCTGAAGCACTTTCCAATTTTACTGTATTTGGACAGCTACCATAAGGGATCCCCATACCAATTTACTTGCATGATTTATTTGGCACAGTTTTGCCTGTTCTGACACAAACTATCCAGGCTTGGAACCGGCAGTAACTGATTTAGGGCACTGGCTGGGTATCAAACCTGTAGGAATGACAGAAACTTCTACCACTAAAAAAGCAGTGCAACAGTCTTTGACTAAACGGTTAAAAGAGAGAAGATATGTGTTTGAATCGTATACATTTTTGTCTGTACATCCCTTTTGTGCATGTTAGATCCAAAGTAAGTTGTTGGAAATAATTGGTTCCGTTTTTTAAGGGTTTTTTGCGATTGTTTTAATATGGTTTTTGTGTAATCATACAGACAATGATCCCTCTATGCTGCGCGTGCGCGCAATCGTGCACCGCTTGCACATATTCAGCGCACAAGAAAATCTATGCAGCGCACGAAATAAATAATTCAATTCAATTCAATTTTATTTGTATAGCCCTAAATCACAACAAGGTTGTCTCAAAGGGCTTTGCAGAGGCAATATGATACACAGTCAGAAACAGCAAATGAAGTAAACAAAGATGAATAAATAAAGTTCAAGTCCTGGGCATCCCCCATCCTTGGACCCTCCATGTCGGCAAGGAAAAACTCCCAAAACGGGGTTTTGGACCCGGAGTTACAGTCTGTAAAGATGCAGTAGAGTAAAGGAACAAGAAGAGGTCCATCTAGCCAGATGAGACAGGGGTGGCAACGAGGACGTCCATCCAGCCAGGGGTCCGGATAGTCAGGAGGCTGCAGCTGAAAAATAGGGGAAAGGGGACACCGGGTGACTAGTGATGAAGAGAGTAGTTAACAAGATATTAACATTGGAAAATAGAAATAAAGTAAGACAAGTGGTAGGTAGAGTGAGAAAAAGGAGATAGAACTCAGTGGCTGTACTTCCCCCAACTTGATAGCTTCTAGAGCAGCTTTGACTGAACTGTGAGTCTAATCCAACTTCAACTAGCCTGACCATAAACTTTGTTGAATAGGAACATTTTTAATCTAATCTTAAATTTGCAGACTGTCTCTGCTTCTTTAATATTAGCTGGAAGCTGATTCCATAAAACAAAATAGAAACGTATTGTACCATCAATAAGACTACTGTCTGTCTTCGCTGCAGTGATTTGTCATCGTGACCCTCATTTTGTTGCGATCGATACGCACTCGACGCTACTATTGGTGTGCATGATTTGGCAACCTGCCACTCCTATTAGTGCGCTTGATACGGCAACAGGACACTCCAATTAGTGCGCTCGATACGGCAACGCGACACTCCCAATGGTGGAGAAAAGTGAGTTTGACTCCTGTGCTGATTTACTGAAGAAAAATTCCTCTGCCAATCTTTAATCTATTCTATTCTATCTATAATCTATTATCCGTTATCTATAATTATCTATTTACATTGAAAACCAGGGAATTTTAATAGTTTTAAGGAGGTGTGTTTTTGCAGGGTCGCCGCTCAGACACGGAGAATAGGAATCTTGAGTGTCCTTATTGTCTGAACAGTTCTAATGTTTGAGTTTCATATACTGTATTGCCATTGTGGTTGTTTATTATGTTTAATTTATTAATTTAACTTCCTATGTTTAAGCAGGACTCTCACATATAACATAGTCCACCTCTCATGAACAACGAGATTTTGGTCTTATTCATTTTAAGTGGGCCGAATCAATTAAATTAAAAATGCGGTTGTAATATCATTCTTTAAATAAGCCATGTAACTTGCGCTGATCCAAGGTTTTGAACAGGCGTGATACTGGTATGTAGCCACCCTGTTCACATCTGATGTTGCTCACCATGGTCCGCAGTGTGCTCAGGGAACTTGTGTGTCTGCTCAGACACATGAAAAATTAGAGGGGACATTGCAGACATACCAGCAAAATTTACCATGGATGTCACCGTCAGTTCAAGAAGTTGTCATTGTATATAGAAAAATGCAAATTTTGCTTTTGTTGAATAAAATTTTAAATGATTCTGCATGCTGCCCTCAAGTATTAAGTTTCTGATGTGAAAATTGAGTGATTTATTAGCTGTTGAAAACTGCAAAATTGCACTAAATTAAAAAAAAAATATATATATATAGGTGATTATCTCTGCATTTGGTGATTTTTGTGCATCTAGCGTAAAATCCGAGAATTTTATAGCCATTTTAAGTTTTGTTATAATTACCGTATTGGCCCGAATATAAGACGGCCCTGACTACTAGACGGCTCCCTCTTTCTCATGACTAAAGTTTGAAAAAAGACTTTTTGAACACCAAATTAATTTTTATACAGAAAATAATTACAGTAGATCCGAAACAAATGAATATACAATATATTCGAGAGAAAAAGCATGTTATTTTGCCTCATTCAAATCTTAATATCTGAACATTTAAATATGTAAACTAAAGTGCAACCACATTCGTAAATGAATGGCTTCTGGTTTTTGAAATGTAAAGAAACCAATCTATTGTGATAAAACAAAAAAATTGCAATAACTGCATTAACCATCAAACTGAAGTCTAACTGTAACTGTAATGGTAAATGGTAAATGGTGTTATACTTATATAGCGCTTTTCCACCTTTCAAGGCGCTCAAAGAGTCTTGAAAAAAATCTGAATAAGGAAAAACAATGCAATAAAATAATGCAAACTGATTAAACTAAAAAGAGTAGTTGAGATGTATCATGACAGAACATCGCTTCAATGATATCTGGCGCCATGTAGCGTCGTGAATGGGGAGAGTAGCTGAGATCTGTCATGACAGAACATCGCTTCAATGATATCTGGCGCTATCTGGCGTCGTGAATGGGTATAATGTCTAGACCGCGAATATAAGACGACTCCCTCTTTTTCAGTGTTATTTCAATGCAAAAAACCCCGTCTTATATTCGGGCCAATACGGTATATAAAAAATATTTAATCGGGATTTTATTAGGAAATGACTTTGAATTTTTGGTGCAGCTCCTCATAGACACTCATATGTGCCTAATGGAGGTGCCCGTTTTGGTTTTAGGTCGCTAAAGGCTTTGATTTTGAAAATATTTTTTTGAAATAGGCCCCCTACGGATCGGCCCCACACCCCGCGCCCCGTCAACTTATAGTGAAGTCTATGATTATACCTCTTGCTTTCATATTGGATGGTAGCTAACTAATAAAGATACATCCTTTGCTCCTGTTTGTATTTATTCATTTTTTTTAGTTTTGCATTCTACATACTAATTAATGTTTTTTTGTGTCCACTGATAGATGGGCATTACACTGGGACTCCTCCATCTTATGGGTATGACGCCGATCGGGCGGAGGAGCAGCGGAGACACCACGACATCTTGCCGTATATCGACGACTCGCCTTCTTCCTCGCCTCATTTGAGCTCCAAGAGCCGAAGCAGCCGGGACACCCTCTCCTCTGGATCGTTGGAGTCCTCCAAGTCGGTCAGTGTGACACTTAATGATTTTATCAACTCAGTATTCCAATAAACCTTAACGTATGATTTTGTTTTAGTTTGCATGTACGCAACTACCTGGTCTGGTTACAGTTTTCAACCTCTTGGGTAGTTAGGTATTTCTTACAATGATATTCCAAAGGGAGATCCAGTTTGTTGATAACTTGTTCATTAAAATGGCGGATGCTGTTCACATATCACTTAATGAACATAAAGAAAAGGTGAAAGGAGAAATTTAAAAAGTTTAATAACCAATCAATTGATAAGAATCAGTGAAATTATAGTAGGTGTGAAAGCTCCTTGAGAGATTGATAACTCGTATCCAGATTTCCAAGAGCTAAATCTGATTACAATTTAACTCTATATTTGGCTTATGCTTAAATTACAATAATTGTTAGCAATTCTTTTGACCTCAATATGCAGAAAGTAGGCTAATATATTCTTACAGGAATACGGTCTCATCAAAAAGCTGTAAATTGACGAGGAATCGACTTTGTCATTTGGGAAGCTTGCTGTCTGACTGAAGCCTCAGGAACTGTCATTTACAGATTGAAGTCATCCCTTTTCAAAAGCAGGCGGTTTCAGTAGGCAAATTTATCACTGTCTCGGTTTCATTTCCAGCAAAGAAAACCAAAAATGTTGCCAGGGAAATCTACCTAAATGATGACTCATCATAGATTACCAAGCATTGACTGAGTTACTTACCGGGTACTCACTATTTATTATCTGTTCATTCTTTCAGTACAGCTTCTCCTCACTTGGATCGTGTGTGAGATTTGGCCTATCCCAGTTGATTTTGGGCAATTATTTAGCTTGGGAAAATGTATGGGCTGCTGTAATGACACTGGGTTTAATTTAGTCGTTCCAAAATGAGCTTAAGTTTTCTTTAGGATGGAGGATATCCGTGCGAGATTGGAACTGGCTAATATAATGCTTACTGCCAGGCTGCCCTTGGAGGAAGTAATCACATCAATGGTCATGAAACCATATCAGTGACACCGCCCCTTGTCGTCCACTGCTTGCTTTGAGTTGACAAGCTTGATTGATGTCTCCGTTCTGCCAATAATGACGATTCTTGACTGCACCTCACCTATGACCTGTCTCATTTCTATTAACGTGTGTGAATGTGTTTTGTAAACATGCAATGAGTAAGTAGAGATTTTAAAGAGGATTTAGCCTCTGCAGTACTAGATTATCCATCAGATAATTTATTTTTTTTTCATAGTTGCCTAACATTCTCTAAATCAGCCATGAAAATGGAGTAAGTACATCTTTAATTTGCCCTTGTACAGATGCCCTCCCAAACCTTCAGCAATCTTCTCCAACTGAGTCAGAGCACATACAAGCTGCGATTGGCTCAATTTAGCGCTGAAGCTTTTATGACGTCACTGTGATGACTCATCACCATCTGAAATAGTGCTCATGTAATTTTCATCTCTAACTCCCCTGCTAGCCATAATCTGATTGAGAGAAAGACCATGGCCAAATTATCTATGCAGGCTGTGTGGTCTTTTCATAAGCTATGAACAAAAAAAAGTTGAATAATTGGTGCTGTAGTACAAAGTAGCTGACATTGCCGGGGCTATGGCAACACATACTGTCTTTGCTGTCTTTTCTCCACACAGACCTAAAAGAATAGCGTTAACGGGCGGTAGTTAATTTTTTTTATTAATCACGTTAAAATATTTGACACAATTAACGCACATGCCCCGCTTAGACAGATTTAAATGACAGTACAGTGAAATGCCAACTTGTTAATTGTGTTTTATGGAGTTTTGCCGCCCTCTGCTGGCGCTTGGGTGCGACTGATTTTATAGGCTTCAGCACCCATGAGCATTGTGTAAGTAATTATTGACATCAACAATGGCGGGCTACTAGTTTATTTTTTGACTGAAAATTTTACAAATTTTATTAAAACAAAAACATTAAGAGGGCTTTTAATATAAAATTTCTATAACTTGTACTAACATTTATCTTTTAAGAACTACAAGCCTTTCTATCCATGGATCGCTTTAACAGAATGTTAATAATGTAAATGCCATCTTGTTGATTTATTGTTATAATAAACAAATACAGTCCTTATGTACCGTATGTTGAATGTATATATCCATCTTGTGTCTTATCTTTCCATTCCAACAATAATTTACAGAAAAATATGGCATATTTTATAAATGGTTTGAATTGCGATTAATTGCGATTAATTACGATTAATTAATTTTTAAGCTGTAATTAACTCGATTAAAAATTTTCATCGTTTGACAGCCCTAATATAAAGAGATTTTGTCTTCAGTATCTGAGATTGGGAGAAGTAGAGAAGTGTTTATTTTAATTTTTTATATGTGTGTATACATATATATATGTATATATATGACTTTTAGATATGTCTACCAGGCCTGAACAATGTTGGAAAAAACTATCTTTGCAATTTTGGGGGGTTTGCGATATATTGCGATATTGTATTGCGACATTAAAACCTTGAAGAATGTTCACCAGATAAGTTGAATAACTGTTTATGATAGGGCTGAACAATATTGGAAAAAATTAACATTATGATATGGCGGAAAACACTTAGGTGACTTGGAAGTTCCGCTCTGAACCCCCAATTTACTTTCAAAATTGTCTGATATGCATGTGTGATACATCATTGGAAAGCTTAAAATCTCAATTTTCTGGAGGAAGAAAATTTTTGAACAGGAGGACATTTTTTTTAAAAAAAAACATTTTTTTAAAACAGCAAAACCCTAACTGGAGGCGAGAGCACGCAAGAGCGGAATTAAAGACGCCATGATTTTAACCAGATAGTATCGCGTACTTAGCTTGTTTCAATCCAAAAACTCCATGTAGCATGTATGACCGAGTCTCAAGACACAGCTGTGAATGGCCACAGTCTAATTTATTTGTGATTTTATGGGTGAAACATGGTGTTATAACAAGGGTCGCGATGCAGAAATCGCAGACAACAAGGACTGGTCGAGATTTTCTTATTCATATATTTACCCTTTTAAACATTATTTTTCAATTTTTCTTTGTTTGGATCGAATATTTATCATCTAAGATATTGGGAAAAATGCGACAGTAACGAAAAAAATACGATTAAGCGATAGTTATGAGGTAGATATCCGTGACTTTTTTACAGATGCCAATTTTTTCATTGTGACGTAATTTGTTTAAAAGTTCAAAATATGCGCGTGAATAATTTTTAAAAGTGTTTTTTTTTCTTTTTTTTTTTTTAACTAAATATGAGACATCAATTAATGATTCTAAGCTAAAAATGTCAGACATTTCGAATAATAAATACGATTACTTACTTTCTTTTTATAGCTAGGGTGAAACAGAAGCGGTTGCGTGACGTCTGTAAACAGGGGTTTTCGAGGTAAAATGGACAAATTAAAAATAATTCAGGGGCTTAATTCGCCATGAATCTGCTATTGCAGCATATAGACATATTGTTCTATCAAACACAACAATTCTTTTGGCTTAAAATACATTAGCTTATTTTAAAGAGAGGTGCAAGAGCAGAAACTGCTTTTTCAGTCTTGTCTGTGTTTTCCGCCATATATATTGCCAAGGCTCCACATTTATTTTTTGCATTGGTTGCACTGGTGCGCCTAACTTTTTTCATAAGGTGCATTAGCACAAAATGTAGGCGCACCCCCATTTTTAATCGCATCACCTTTAACGCCATACTTTTAATCCCTATCCATAACATTCATATATTTAATTCATTCATCTTCCTTACGTGGATCGCGGGGGTGCTGGAGCCTATCACAGCTAACCCGCCAGCCCGTCGCAGGGCACATTTAGACACACAAGCATTAACACACACATTCACATCTACTAGTGTTCAATCAGCAGGAACCCCGAGAAAGCCCACGCAGGCACGGGAAGAACATGCAAACTACACACAGGAACGCCAGAGCCAGGATTGAACCACGATCCCGGAGCTTTGAGGTGGACATTCTAACCACCGTGCCGCCTTAATCATGTGAATTATTTTTAAACAAGAATAAAAATGCTTGTCTTTATTAAATGCTTTATTGAATCCTCTCAGCCTCTCACAACTCCCTCCTGCTAAGCAGTGCGACCAAACTGTTTTTCTTGGCCCGCGTTTGGTACCTAAAGTTAACAATTATTGACAAGTTTGTATCTTTGGACGATTCTGTAGCTCTACGATCAAAGACAACTCGCTCATTGTGTAAGTGAGAGGCTGTTCTCGGCAGCATGAGCGTCAAAGCGTGAGTGAATTTGTGGCGCTGTACGAGCATGAAGCAGAAAAACGCGTTTGCGTGTTATTAAAAATATTGCATGTTCATGCGATGTGAGTACAGTGGTACTTCAACATACAAAGTTCATTCGTTCCAGGACCTTGTTTGGAAGTTGAAATGGTCGTATGTTGAGCAGGATTTTTCTATAAGAATACATTATAATTCCATTATTTTGTTCCACAGCCCGAAACCCTCCACTAAATCCTTAATAAATGCTGCTAGTACTATTGCAAATAGCAATTACACAGAGCAAAACAAGTAGACTATATATACAAATCGGATTAATAATACAATTATAGTAATAATAATAATACTACCTGTAATAATGCAATGAATCTGGTTCTAATGTGGCGGATGTGATTAGGGTGGTGTACCTGAACACACCACGTTGTTATGTCCGCAAATGCGGTAACAAGGTTGGACCATGCAACAGACAACAAGCGGGGATGGCGTACAAGGGTTTAGTAATCACAAACGAAAAACAACACGCGATCGCAGAAAGGTAGGAAAACCAAAAAAGGTCCGTGACAGTTGGTTGACGGGGCTCAATAATACAAACTCGAGGGTAAACTAAGACAATAGGCAGAGAGCTGAAAAAGGCAAAAATTACAATACTCAAATACCTGCACAAGGTAGAGATTCAAAAGAAGGCAGCACACGAACAAAAATCCTAGGCAGGGGATATGCGAATGTAAAGAGACTATAGTGCGAGATGTCAAATGGCGATTATCAAAGCAATATCTCGGCAGCTTTCTTTGAGATCACCCGTGTTGATAAGCCTGCATTGGGTGCAAGTGCGACGTCGGGAGTGTCCCCACCATCAGCTCTGCAACAAAACACAATCTAACCAGCAGGAGAATGTAACACGCGTGGCTGGTGTGTGTTTACCTTCACTTTTCATATTCTGTTGTTGACGTCAGCTATGGCGGACAGTAGGCGTGTTGTGTTAGACAAGTTCTGAAATAATTAAAAACATGACAAAGCTGGTGACTTATAAAGACTGGCGAACGGAGGTCGGAGGAGGACCTTCAAGACATTCTACGGCCATATTGTCGAGCCAGTTCACGGACACGCACACAACACTCATATTTTTCTATCGTTTCCGTCATCATTTCAATGGTAAGCGTCACCTTTTTTTTTCACCACCTGTACTAACATTCTTGGAACCTATGTTGATTTCTCTCACAAAAAAATCCGCCGTGCGTCCATCTTGCTGGAAAACAAACTGCAGCTCTGTCATAAATCGTCGTATTTTGAACATGTCGTCGGATGTAGAAACAAATGGCGAGTCAGATTTTACATTGGATGTCGAAAAGATCGTTTGTCGAAGCGATCGTATGTCGAGGTATTGCGCACCCGGACATCGGAATGCCAATGTTCAAAAGATATATCGTTAAGGCCTAATGTGTACACATGTGGCCTAAGTGAGCAGAAATCGACTCCCTATACCCCTGAACAGGATGAGAGTGTGACCCACGTAAGGTCTGACCAATCATTTCCATTTAATAAACAAGCACAAGTGTGCCTCAGCACACTAAAAGGCTGAAGGCCGTGCCTTTGACTGGCTAACTCAGAGTCCACAATTAATTAATCAATCAGCCCTGATTCAAAGAATAAAAAATTGGGCCCGAGGATGGAAACAACCACAGAGGAAGAGAGTGGCAACCTCTCAGGCTTTCAACCTATAAAAATATGATATTGACTAAATTTCCACCTTCGTTACGTTATTCACGATATTGCTACTTAAGCTCCGATTTGTATTGCAGATAGCATAATGGTCGGAGGCATTGTTGTACACATCTGGCACCATCCCAACATGCATGGTTGAAATATATGGTCCATATAAAATTAAATAAGCAGAAGTAATGCCACATTTAGGGATGGGGGCATTTACTCCTACAGATGAGGAGGGCTCTGTGATGGCTCCATTAGAGAGCAGACACAACAAGAAATGGGAAACAATCTTGTTAGGGATTTCACAAGCAAGGGCTGTCAGAAAAGAGATGCTAAACAGCTTAGACTACGAGAAATAGAAATTTTGAACGGTTAATAAAGTGAATAACGGATTGCAATTTGAGTGTTTATCGGAGCTGACGTTCTCTTGCACTCTGCGGGAACTGTAGGCAGAGGTTGGGCATAATGTTATTACAATCGATGCAGTTCGGTTTCCAAATGTGCCTCCTGAGCTGCAGTTGTTATGATGGATTTTTGAATACATTTACTTAATATGACGAAAGTTACCGATTGATTCTATTTCTGTAACATTATTATTTGTTACCAGATGAGAAAGACTTATTGTTTGTCTTTGAATTATTGTCCATGTCTCCAAATTAAACTGGCGATATAGTATGGTGTCCGAAGATATAATAACTAATGCTGGGTCTATAGTTAGCCTGGATAATTTTTTCCAAACAGCCAGAAAAAAAAACAGCAGAATGTATTTACTGTTTGATGAGACACACTTTTGACTTCTCTTGGTCCATGGTCAGACATGCTTGACCCATTTTCCCACTTAGGCCGTTTTCGCACTTAAAATGCGTACGACAGGATAAAAAAAAAGCCTTAAATAGCATTATTATGTGAATTAGAATCATATTTTGAGACGATTCGACCATATATTTTATTCTACCAGAGTTTTTTGTCATTTCTGAAAGCGTGAACAAACAGGAGAATTCACAGCTAGCCGACATGCTAACCCGAAACGAGTGCTGTTTCAGTCTTATTCTCAGCTTGCGAAGCGAAAAATCACACAAAACTACCCAGGATCATATCACATGCCGGCCGCCATGTCGATTGTCTTCGCCGATCAACAACCCGCCAGGCGGCGAGCAAGTTACAGCTCGTCGGACTCGTTCCCCTGCTATGGGCAAGAGAGCTCGTTTGCCGGGGAAGCAGCTGCAGAATGACCGCCGGACAAACCGGCCGACGTCAGAGGAGTGCGTAGCTGCCACATTGTCAACACAAATATGGCGTAAAATAATGCTTAACTACACGGCGAAGGATGTAAACGGTGTGAGAGCGGCTTGCAGTTGTTGTGCAACTAACATGGCAGGGTTTGTCTGAGGAGAGCTTTTCTACATGTCCGCCCATGATCAAACGTAGGTAAATATTCCTTTATTTAAAAAGTTTGTTGTGTTTAGTTTGTAGTCGCTGTATTCGCGGCTATTTTTAACACAAAGTTGCAATTTCTTGTGTCAAAGTCTTGTGCTAAATGGAATATCAAATATTAGAAATGCATTTATTTAGTACGAGATTGCGAAATTACTTCACAATGGTCAAAACTGTCCACGTCTTGCACCTCCCAAACTATATTTTATTCTACCAGAGTTTTTTGTCATTTCTGAAAGCGTGAACAAACAGGAGGATTCACAGCTAGCCGACATGCTAACATGAACCGAGTGCTGTTTCAGTCTTATTCTCGGCTTTCGAAGCGAAAAATCACACAAAACTACCCAGGATCATATCACTTGCCGGCCGGCATGTCGATTGTCTTCGCCGATCGACAACCCGCCTGGCGGCGAGCAAGTTACAGCTCGTCGGACTCGTTCCCCTGCTGTGGGCAAGAGAGCTCGTTTGCCGGGGAAGCAGCTGCAGAATGAACAAACCGGCCGTCGTCAGAGGAGTGCGTAGCTGCCACATTGTCAACACAAATATGGCGTAAAATAATGCTTAACTACACGGTGAAGGATGTAAACGGTGTGAGAGCGGCTTGCAGTTGTTGTGCAGCTAACATGGCAGGGTTTGTCTGAGGAGAGCTTTTCTACATGTCCGTCCATGATCAAACTTAGGTAAATATTCCTTTATTTAAAGAAAGTTTGTTGTGTTTAGTTTGTAGTCGCTGTATTTGCGGCCATTTTTAACACAAAGTTGCAATTTCTGATGGGGTGAAACATTTGACAGAACACCGGGCACATGAAGATGCGATAAGCCGAGTATAGCGCTCTCCCAGCGGTGGGGTGGTTGGGTGCAACAAGCCGCTGGTCATCAGCCGAGTGTCATTCTTGGTGGACAAGGAGCATGTCAGCCACAAAATGCAAGCCACCTTCGTATTAAAACGTGTGTCATGATCTCAGTATTTGAAATAATACAAAACACGATGTTTACTCACTTCCTCGTAAGTCCAATGGTCCCGCAGTTTTCACACACTTGTTTTGGCTGATCTCGGGGTGAACGGGAACTTTCTAACACGCCTCTCCCTGGTGCAGCTACAAAAGCCTGCAGCTGTTTTGCTGGCGTAATACAAAAAAATTAAACGAATTAATCCGCAAAATCAGCTGAATCTGAAGTCCATCTGCATACTTTAAAGCAGGGGTGGGCAAACTATTCCACAAAGGGCCGCTGTGGGTGCGGGTTTTTGCTGCAACCCACCAAGAGGACACCTTTTCGCCAATCTGGTGTGTTATAAGTGCAATCAGTTGATTAAAGTCAGGTGCTTCTTGTTTCCATTGAAACCTCATTGGTTAAAAGCTCTGTGCTGGATCAGTTGGAACAAAGACCAGGACCCACTGCGGCCCTCGAGGACCGGTTTGCCCACCCCTGCTATAAAGCAATGCTGTATTGTGAGATGCTGACCCGGGTGACGTCACATTCGCATTCGTCCTAACCCGAGACTGGAGCCGGAAGTAACTCATTTTCATGGCGTGGGATTCAAAAATTGAATATATAAAACGTTCGCTTCCACACACATCCAAGCGGTCCACTTCATTCAGGAGCATAAAACACTGCCCCTTCCGTATACAGTACACCTGAACACTGTTTAAAACACGGCATTTAAAAGGGCAGCCCTTATATGTGAATTCCCCGGGTCGACTGACACCAAGATGACGCGGACATTTACCGAGTCGTGTCTTAGTATGATGTCCGGGACTTTCCCGGGAAGCGGTGTTTGTGAAAGGAAGTGTCCAATTCACGGGTGACAAGAAGATAGCTAATGACGAAAATAACATGGCGGGCTGGTTGTCACTTCCTCTTTCTTCGCAGTATGGCGAAAAGCGTTAAACAAACATCGCAATTATCAACATAGCAAGCTGGAAATAGGGAAATTAAACTAAAAACATAACGAAATTAAATTGCTACTGGATTGTAAAGCCGGGGAGAGAGTTCATCGTCCATCTTTGGAAATGTGTGGTTTATTTTTTTGCCGATGTTAGGGTCTGCAACTGCAGAAACAAGATTTTACCTCAAAGCAGAAAACAACGGAGGGATACGTTCAGGGGTTTATTTAATACAAACAAAAATACACACGATCACGGAAAAGGGGTAATAACACAATGGGTCCGATACTGTAGATCGACGGGGATCAGTAATACTAACCTAGGCGGTAGGCAGACTGCCAATAAGACATCAAAACAAATACACTCAAATACCAGCACAATGTAGGGGATTTCAAATTAAGGGTGGCAGACGAACAAGCTAGCAAATTCACGAAATCCGAAAGTACATCGTGTCAAGTAGCGCCCAGCAAGTTAATATCTCGGCACCCTTCTCTTGGATCACCTGGACTTAAATACAGTCTTGATGAGCTTTAATTGGCTGCAGGTACGAGGTCAGGAACGGTCCCATAACCTCTGTAACAAAACACGATCCGACCAACAGAATGTGACCGCTAATGTTGACCAAAAGTTACATAATGTCTGGGTTATAAAATCGCGCTAGGAGCCCTCCCCGCACAGAGAGCGGCGAGTGGACAACACAGGACAACTCTGTGAAAGTGTCCGACCCACGTCATTCCCGGGATATCTCTCCATGTGTGAAAGCAATGATGCAAGTAAATTCCATGTCACCTTACACAGGAACTTAACGCGATATGTGTGTGAAAGGGGATTTACAGTACAGTGACGCAGTCATCATGTGTTTTGGCGATTGCGATAGAGTCTGCACCACTGACCAAATATGTTCTGTGTACTGCAGAAAACCATGGTTCCAAAATAAAGTAGGTGCACAAGTTATAACATTGGTACAAAAACCTAAATATAGCTAAAAATGCTGTTCTATTAGGCCCTTTCCGTGAAAGAAAGCTCAGTGTGAAGCCAAGATAGACTCATTAGCGTCATGGTCGATGAATAAAAGATGATATGTCTGGAGATGTGGGTATATCCTCGTCTGTGTCTGGGCTCCTTTTATTACAGCTGGATGTTTCCCTCTTTGTACTTTGCTTTGGATTTTCTCAATGTTTGAAGTGGACTCTTGTGTTTCTTTTCCAGCTGTTGCAGTTATATTGAGGTAATCTCATACTGCATATAGCTCCAGCTAAGTCATTTAGCTAAGCAAGGGTTCAATTCATTTTTCACTCTTTCACAAAGAATCTCAGGTCAGTGCTTTCTTTGGTGTTTCCTTTTAACCTCACTCTGATAGGGTGGTTTAATACTTTTAAAAGCCATCACCAATCACTGATACGTTACTTATTCAACTTCAAAATCCTTTCCATTTTACTTGTCTCAGAATGTTTATACTTTATGTCCAATTGGGGCCTTACTCAAGGGATTGTTACATGCAGTGTAGAACGATAATACACTTACTCTTCACTTAAGAATAACAAGAGAAGAATGACTGTATGAATAAACCATCAACGCTAATGTAAACATAGATGGAAGGTAGAAAAAAAAGGTTTGTTTTTTTTAATTTATGCTTTGCCGTAGTGGTTTGTAAAGGGTTTTACACCAAATACTACATAGAAACGCTGAACCACTTAGAGTATAACCATAATGATGACATTAAAAATGCAGCACAGTTGGCACGGGTGTTCATATTATAATAAGCCACTGTATATAAGTTTAACACCATTTAACACCATTTCAAGTAATGGGGTTTAAGAAAAAAGGATGTGCTTATAAGAAAATGGAAAAACTGCAGTTCAATAGTTATTCAATAAAGGATTTTGGACATAAGATATACATTTTAAAATAACTGTTACTTAATGTAAATTTGTTGACCACTTCATCAGGGACATATTGTACAGCGGACGAATAGAACGTAATGCTTAACTCATTTGCTCCTAAAAACGTATAAATACGTTCTATTTTTAATTGTTTCAGTGTCCCAAAGACGTATTTATACGTCTTTTACGTTTTTTTTTTTTCATAAAAGACATCTCTTGGTCCTGATTCAACTGAGGACCAAAGTACAAAGCTTAAAATCCATTTTAAAGCAATAAAACTGGCCACTGGAGGGCTGTAGCGCATTTGGTAAGACCCGAAACCCGATTCAACAGCAATGAAGGGGTGGGCCGCACGGTCGGAGTGCTGGCGGAATGATACCAGGCGGCGGACGACCGAGCAGAACAACCGAGAGGACGCCCGGGATGCCAGGTGCTAGACGACCGAGCAGAACGACTGGAATCACCAGTGCAGCGGGCTCGCCGAGCAGATCCCGCAGAGACAAAAAAAAAAATCCATCTTTATGAGACAGGCAACGATGAGGGAAAAGTTTACCCGGCTGACGCGGCGACAGCAGCGTCATCTCGGCGTCATCTCTCAGTTA